>NC_064626.1:454626082-455251082 GCF_023864275.1 Schistocerca cancellata | reverse complement strand
ACTTAGTGGTGTTAGGTGGCAGGAGGAAGAAAGCATCAGGTCATTTGAATACAGGGTTATAAATATAAAATCAAATAAGGTAATGCAGGAGTAGGTTTAATAACGAATAAGAAAATAAGAATGCTGGTAAGCTAATACGAACATCATATTTAATACAGTATTGAAGCCAACATAGATACGAGACCCATACCCACAGCAGAAGTACAAGTTTATAAACGAACTAATTCGTCACATGATGAAGTGATTGAAAAAATGTATGATGAGATAAAAGAAATTATTCAGATGTTAAGGGAGACAAAAATTTAGTAGTGATGGGCGACTTGAACTCGATAGTACGAAAAGGAAGAGAAGAAAAATAGTAGGTTAACATGGGTTGGGGGAAAGGAATGAAAGAAGCCAACGCCTAGTAGACTTTCGCACACAGCATAATTTAATCATCGTTGACACTTAGTTTAACAATGTAGGAACGTTGTACAAATGGAGGAAACCTGAAGACACTGGAAGGTTTTAGACTGATAATATACGGAAGACCCGTGGTCTAGGGGTAGCCGGCACGGTAGCTCAGCGTGTTCGGTCAGAGGGTTAGCTGCCCTCTGTAATAAAAAAAACTGAGTTAATGGATCAACGACGAAATGAACGGGAGTCTTGCGACGTCCGCCCCGAGCAGATGCAACGAACGCAAAACGAAGAAAATGAGATTTAAAAAAATAGGTTACGTATTTTAATCAGAATAGGAACGTCCTCGGTCACGGGTTTGAATCCCGCTCCCGCTTAAATTTTGATTAATAATCAACATTGGCGGCCGAAGACTTCCGGCATAAGACGTTACCCTCATTCTGCCAACGGCCCTGTCAAGGAGGGCGAAGGAGCGGACGAGGTTCACGGCACACATTTGCGCATGCGGTTGGAAACTGCCTCTAAAGGCAGAAGAAACACCAACGATCAACGGCATGAGGATGCAGAAGGCAATGGAAACCACTGCATTAAAAACACATAAAGTATATCCACAGGACATGTGGCCTGTATTTCAAAAAGTGTCATGATGATCTCTCCATTGGCAAAAGCTTCCGGAATAGTCTCCCATTCGGATCTCCGGGAGGGGACTCCCAAAGGGGAGATGACAAGAGAAAAGGCATGAAGAGCCAACGGAGGGATAACGTTCTACTACCCGGAGCGTGAAATGTCAGAACCTTGAACGTGGTAGAGAAAGTAGAAAATCTGAAAAGGGAAATACAAAGGCTCAGTCTAGATATAGTGAAGGTCAATGAAGTGAAATGGAAAGAGGACACGGATTTCTTGTCAGATGAGTATAGGATAACATCAAAAGCAACGGAAAATGGTATAACGGGAGTAGGATTCGTTATGAATAATAAAGTAGGGCAAAGAGAGTGTTACTGTGAACAGCTCAGTGATAGGGTTGTTCTTATCAGAGTCGACAGCAAACCAACACCGACAACGATAGCTCAGGTATACATGCCGACGTCGCAAGCTGAAAATGAAGAGATAGCGAAGGTATATGAGGATACTGAAAGGGTGATACAATACGAATAGGAAGATGAAAATCTAATAGTCGTGGGGCACTGGAATACAGTTGTAGGGAAAGAAGTAGAGGAAAAGGTTACAGGAGATTACTGGCTTGGGTCAAGCAATGAGATAGGAGAAAAACTAATTGAGTTCTGTAATAAACTTTAACTCGTAATAGCGAATATTCTGTTCAAGAATCACAAGAGGAGGAGGTATACTTGGAAAAGGCCGGGTGATACGGGAATATTTCAGTTAGATTACATTATCGTCAGACAGATGTTCCGAAATCAGATTCTGGATTGTAAGGCGTACCCAGGAGCAGATATAGACTCAGATCACGATATAGTAGTAATGAAGAGTAGGCTGAAGCTTAAGACATTAGTCGGGAAGAATCAATATGCAAAGAAGTGGGATACGGAAGTACTCAAGAATGACGAGATATGCTTGAAGTCCTCTGAAGCTGTAGATACAGTAATAAAGAATACTCCAGTACGCAGTACAGTTGAAAAGGGATGGGCATCTCTAAAAACGGCAATCACAGAAACTGGAAAGGAAAACCTAGGTACAAAGAAGGTAAATGCAAAGAAACCATAGCTGACAGAATATATACTTCATCTGAACGATGAATGGAGCAAGTACAAAAATGTTCCGAGACACTCAGGAATACAGGAATACAAGTCGCTGAGGAATGAAATAAATAGGAAGTGCAGGCAAGCTAAAACGAAATGGCTGCATGAAAAATGTGAAGAAATTGAAAAAGAAATAATAGTCCGAAGATTGACTCAGCATATAGAAAAGTCAAGCCAATCTTCGGTGAAACTGAAAGCAAGGGTGGTAACATTAAGAGTGCAACGGGAATTCCACTGCTAAATACAGAGGAAAGAGCGAATAGTTGGAAAAAATCCATTGAAAGCCTTTATGAGAGGGAAGATTTGTATGATATTATAGAAGAGGAAACAGGAGTCGATTTAGAAGAGATAGGGGACGCAGTATTAAAATCAGAATTTAAAAGAGATTTGTAAGACTTAAGATCAGATAATGTAGAAGGGATAGATAACATTCCAACAGAATTTCTAAAATCAGTGGTCGAAGTGGCAAGAAAACGGCTATTCACGTTGATGTGTAGAAGTCCGGCAATATACCGTCTGACTTTCAAAAAAATATCACCCACACAATTCCGAAGACTGCAAGAGCTGACAAGTGCGAGAATTAGCTTACCAGCTCATGCATCCAAGCTGCTGACAAGAATAATACACAGAAGAGTGGAAAAGAAAATGGAGGATGTGTTCGATGACGATTAGTTTGGATTTAGGAAAGGCAAAGGCACCTGAGAGGCAATTCTGATGTTCCGGTTGATAACGGAAGTAAGGTTAAATAAAAATCCAGACCCGTTCATAGGATTTGTCGACCTGGAAACAGCATTCGACAATGTAAAATGGTGTATGATGTTCGAAGTTCTGAGAAAAATAGGGGTAAGCTATAGGGATAGACCGGGTAATATACAACTTGTGCAAGAACACAGAGGAAATAAGAGTAAACGATCAACAACGAAATGCTCGGATTAAAAAGGGTGTATGACAGGGATGTAGTCTATCGCCCCTACTTTTCAATCTGTACATCAAAGAAGCAATGATGGGAATAAAAGAAACGTTCAGGAGTGGATTTAAAATTCTGGGTGAAATGGTATCAATGATACGATCCGCTGAAGACATTGGTATCCTGAGTGAAACTGTAATTACATGATCTGCTTAATGGAATGATTCGTCTAATGAGTACAGAATATGGATTGAGAGTAAATCGAAGAAAGACGAAAGTAATGAGAAGAAGCAGAAATGAGAACAGCGAGAAACTGAACATCAGGATTGATGGTCACGAAGTAGATGAGGTTAAGGAATTCTGCTAGCTATGCAGCAAAATAACCCTTGACGGACGGAGCAAGGAGGGCATCAAAAGCAGAGTAGCACTGGCTAAGAGGGCATTATTGGCCAAGAGAAGTCTACTAGCATCAAACATAGACCTTAGTTTGAGGAATAAATTCTGAGAATATACATTTGGAGCACAGCATTGTATGGTAGTGAAACATGGACCGGGGAAACCCGGAATGGAAGGGAGTCGAAGTATTTGAGATGTGGTGCTATGGACGAATGTTGAAAATTAGGTGGACCGATAAGGCAATGAATGAGAAGGTTCTGCGCAGAACTGGAAAGGAAAAGAATATGTGGAAAACACTGACAAGGAAAAGGGACAGGACGCTAAGACACCTGTTAAGACATCAGGGAGTGACTCCCATGGTACTAGAGGGAGCTGTAGAGCGCAAAAACCGTAGAGGAACACAGAGATTGAAATACACCCTGCAAGAGGTTAGCACAGGAGAGTATTCGTGGCGGGCCGCATCCAACCAGTCGGAAGACTGACGACCAAGAAAAGAAAATACACTGACGGCAAAAAAAAACCGCAGCACCAAGAAGGAGTTGTGCGACGTAAAAGAAAGTTGGTAGGCGTATTCTTACATCTTAAAGATGATTTCTATTCGAATTTTGTGCGATCTCATTAGTGTGGCACTAGTAGCACCACTATTAAGATGCAAATTATGTTTGCTTTAACTACACGCAGTAAAAGTCATGAGCGTTAGTTACCTTTGGGATTCAACGTGGAGACGTGATGTAAGTCAAGAATGCCTTTAAGGCAACAAAGACGCCATTACATCTCACGGTGTTTGAACGAGATCGTGTAATAGGGCTACGAGAAGCTGGATGCTCCTGCGATATTGCCGAAAGACTTTGCAGGAATGAAGCCACTGTACATTACTGCTGGCAGCGGTGGTCACGCTAATGTATAGTCGCAAGAAGACTGGCCTCGGGATAAGGAAGACCATCGTGTCCGGCGTATGGTTCTGGTGGTTCTGGCGCATCATACTGCGTATGCAGCAACAATTTGAATAGCAGCTGGCACCACAATAACAACAAACTGTTACAAAGCGGTTGCTTCAAGGGCAGCTCCGAGCCAGACGCCCTGTAGCGTGCATTTCACCGAACCCAAAGTACCGGCAAGTGTAATTTCAATTGTGTCAAGTGAGAGCTCGCTAGGGGGCAGTGTGGATGCCTGTTGTGTTTTCTGATTAATGCTAATTCTCCTTTGGTGCCTGTGGTGGCCGTGTGTTGGTGAGAATGAGACTACACTCCTGGAAATTGAAATAAGAACACCGTGAATTCATTGTCCCAGGAAGGGAAAACTTTATTGACGCATTCCTGGGGTCAGATACATCACATGATCACACTGACAGAACCACAGGCACATAGACACAGGCAACAGAGCATGCACAATGTCGGCATTAGTACAGTGTATATCCACCTTTCGCAGCAATGCAGGATGCTATTCTCCCATGGAGACGATCGTAGAGATGCTGGATGTAGTCCTGTGGAACGGCTTGCCACGCCATTTCCACCTGGCGCCTCAGTTGGACCAGCGTTCGTGCTGGACGTGCAGACCGCGTGAGACGACGCTTCATCCCGTCCCAAACATGCTCAATGGGGGACAGGGTAGTTGCTGGCCAGGGTAGTTGACTTACACCTTCTAGAGCACGTTGGGTGGCACGGGATACATGCGGACGTGCATTGTCCTGTTGGAACAGCAAGTTCCCTTGCCGGTCTAGGAATGGTAGAACGATGGGTTCGATGACGGTTTGGATGTACCGTGCACTATTCAGTGTCCCCTCGACGATCACCAGTGGTGTACGGCCAGTGTAGGAGATCGCTCCCCACACCATGATGCCGGGTGTTGGCCCTGTGTGCCTCGGTCGTATGCAGTCATGATTGTGGTGCTCACCTGCACGGCGCCAAACACGCATACGACCATCATTGGCACCAAGGCAGAAGCGACTCTCATCGCTGAAGACGACACGTCTCCATTCGTCCCTCCATTCACGCCTGTCGCGACACCACTGGAGGCGGGCTGCACGATGTTGGGGCGTCAGCGGAAGACGGCCTAACGGTGTGCGGGACCGTAGCCCAGCTTCATGGAGGCGGTTGCGAATGGTCCTCGCCGATACCCCAGGAGCAACAGTATCCCTAATTTGCTGGGAAGTGGCGGTGCGGTCCCCTACGGCACTGCGTAGGATCCTACGGTCTTGGCGTGCATCCGTGCGTCGCTGCGGTCCGGTCCCAGGTCGACGGGCACGTGCACCTTCCGCCGACCACTGGCGACAACATCGATGTACTGTGGAGACCTCACGCCCCACGTGTTGAGCAATTCGGCGGTACGTCCACCCGGCCTCCCGCATGCCCACTATACACCCTCGCTCAAAGTCCGTCAACTGCACATACGGTTCACGTCCACGCTGTCGCGGCATGCTACCAGTGTTAAAGACTGCGATGGAGCTCCGTATGCCACGGCAAACTGGCTGACACTGACGGCGGCGGTGCACAAATGCTGCGCAGCTAGCGCCATTCGACGGCCAACACCGCGGTTCCTGGTGTGTCCGCTGTGCCGTGCGTGTGATCATTGCTTGTACAGCCCTCTCGCAGTGTCCGGAGCAAGTGTGGTGGGTCTGACACACCGGTGTCAATGTGTTCTTTTTTCCATTTCCAGGAGTGTATTTGAGGGCCTGTAGCCAACCTGTCTGCATGCTAGACACTCCGGACCTAACTGGGGAGGGGGGGGGGGGGAGGGGTACGATTTCGCATGACAGGAGGAGTCTCATGGTCATCTCACGCACCCTGACTGAAAATTTTTACGTAAATCTGGTGATTCGACCTGTTATGCTGCCATTCATGATCAGCACCCCAGGTGGTGTTTTCCAGCAGGATAACGCTCGCTCAAATACCGCTGTTCTAACCCAGCGTGCTCTAAAGAGTGTCGGCCTGTTTCCTTGGCCTGTTCAGTCACCAGATCTATCTCTAAACGAGCAGATGTGGGAGATCATCGCACGACAGCTCTGGCGTCATCCACAAACAGCATTAGTCGTACCTGTATTGAGCGACGAGTGCAACAGGCATGGAACTCCTGCCCACAAACTGACGTCCGGCCTCTGTACAACACAATGTATGCACGTCTGCATGAAGGATGCACTCTGTAGGAAGTAGTACGTGAATATTGGGCCATTCAGCGTGCAAGCCAAGCTCCACCCTAACGCTTACAGACTTGTGTATCTAAGATCTGGAACACTGTGTGGCCTACGAAAAACTTTATAGGCAAACACCTTCACCAACTACTGATGAAAATCTGTCCAGAACAGAGACCATACATTTTGTAAATAGTAAGTTGTAATTTTGTGTATGTATTTTTCCCTGTTCTGTAAGTGTATATAATATCATGTATATCTCAGGACTAAATACAGTTCGTGTATGTCAAGTCTGCGGTGAGCATTGTGTATCCTAGCTACGTAGCATCTTTTGAATATCCTCCTCATTCAGTAAATTGCTCAATACAATTAACTCCTACTGTCACGGCTGCCCTTCTCCTTAGATTAAGTAACGGGATCAACTAGTAAAGTCAGAAACATCTATGAATCCTCTTTACTGCTAACCTAAATTCTCTTGCGAAAATCCTGGATCCACAAATATCATAACTAGGACAGACCTTACTGCAGAAGGTATTATAACACAAGTAAGAACAAACTTTGCAAGTGATGCAACACGAAATCAAATAAATTTTTCATAGAAAGAACGTACAGGATAAGAAGTTTTTGAAATAATGGTCTTCATTTTGTGCTCTTGTACAGCATGGTTCTTCACTTGTATACCCATAACTATTGACTAAAGATAATGTCCAAAGCAAGAATATAGTGAGGAAAAAAAAGATAAACATCCCTGAAGCAAATAATACAGAATAAATTATAATAAGAATCTAAATGTTTGTGACACTAATACAACTGCTAGTCATAAATTATATTCTTATCCATGTACTGCCAAGTGTCCAGTTTCTACAAAATACTTTCCCGCATGAGCATCTACCAAAATTTGACCTACGACCCTATATGTGTAACCCAACAGATTGAACATGTAATATTGTGCACTCAGGTTTGAACGGCACTACTGCAGCGAGCAGCGATTGTGCTAACAGTAAAAAAAAATTAAAAAATAAAATACTCTGACAGCCGCTAGAGTGACAGGCAGAGGCTGCAATTGTGAAAGGCTGCCAGATGTTCCAGACTAGCCGAGGACAAAACTAGACACCGAATTTACGCTTCATTTCATACTTATTTTGAAAAGACAGACTTCACTATGTAAATATTCAGAAAGAAAAATTTCAAGCTAAAATTTAGGTTTCAGATTTTTGGGAAAAAAAGATTGTACAGCATCAACCCATTCAGTTATATTATCTTCTAGAAATAGGCTACACTTGAGAATTTTGCAGTTTTTGTAAATAGTAGATGAGAACTTGATAATTTTGAAACCTCTTTGCTTTGAAATTTTGAAAACTGATACGTTTGTTAATTAATAAAAATTTGTTTTACCATTACTTATGTAACTTTTGTGGTACGGTCGGGTCGTACACAGACAGCATATCTTCCATGTATGTAAGAAAGCGATGATGATGGATTACGTGACAGGACGAAAAACTGTATGAACTGGTCGATAATGTGCAAGATAACTTTATGGTGTACCACCCGATCCTCATTACGTAGAACACAGTATGTAATGAAACATCTTTTGCTTCGTAATTTATGATCGGATGGTAATGCATACATTCGTACATGATGTAATATATCTAATAACCTTACCAGTTAGCCAGTAACTAACCATAATCTAGAATTACCAGTAATGGTTTGTTTCGGAATCATTAGTCTGATAACAGTTATGGGAAAACTATTTATGTAACTTTTGAAAATAATAGACGAAGATCTCATGATAATGTTAGCATTAAATTCCAGTTTGTAATTAATTAGCAAGTTAATCACTGAAATTCGACTATTTCATGTGAAGCCAGAGTAACAATTCGAAATGTTTCATGACATCAGATGTAATGAAACTCACGTAGGCGCTTAGGAAATCGTTATTAAACATGCCAGACTCAGAATGTCTGTAATTAGTTTTGTAATTACTAGAGACCGTATTATACGCATCATAAGAACCTTAAAATATGCATGCAAATCTGCATGAAAAATGCTTAAAAATGCATGAAAAGTGTCGAAATATGCAGTATCAAATAATAAAAAATACATGGTAGTTACTGGGAGCATTATATGTCAAAGTCGAAGCTGTGGATATCAGTTAAGAAGAAGAGCGCCAGCCTCGCGAAAAATCGGTACATTTAGAACGCTGATATCATTTTCTGAATATTTTCTGATAAAGGTTAGGAAGGGGCCCTTTCAGGGATTATTTTCTAAAATTTTACAAAATGGGACGAATATCGTGTTTCAAGAATTATTCCTTCTTTACTATTGTTGGTGGAAACAAGCGGATGCGATGCGATTGAGTCGCAGCGATACAATTGATATGTACAGGACCAACTACGAGATATATCGCATGCAGAGGGGTACGCTCAAAAACTCCGCAATATTTTATTTAAAAAACAAAGTACAAACATGATTTTTTTTGGACAGCATTAACTTTTAATTAATACCATTGGACCAAACCATCATTTACAATTTATTTTACATTTTTCTACTGTTGTAAACATAAGCGACCAAGAACCATTTCAAATTTTCCGTAATACGATTGTGTCTTCGATCACTCAAAACATTTTTATAAGCAGAAATGGACCGTTCTACATCAACTGAGGTAACTGAGTAGCATTTGAATTTGGGTGCTATGTTGGCACTTATTGCTTCTGGTCAAAGTCCACCCATCCAATTAATAAAACTATAGATTTGGCAAAACGGTTCAAAGCATGGGTTATCGTTTAAAATGTTTTCAAACTTTTGTTTAAGTTTTCTTGGGAATACCTCCGGAAATGACGAGTTCACTAGAATAATTTTATTCATTAATTGACTGGATTTATTCGACACCAAACCTTGAGTTTCAACCTTTTTAATACCTACAGGTTCTAACATTCTGCCTGGTTTCTGTTTGTTCTAAGTCGTGTCTCCCTACCACTTTCACGCAACCACGCTCTGAGCGTATTTTTTAGGGAATTGACTAGTTTGAAACTGGGACCTGTTGCTGGTAAGGAGACGCCAGACCAAACATGACATGTAGAGTTCAGAAGAGTTCAGTGAGACTAGTGATGATATAACCAAATACTTAATGATTTCAGCGTCAGCTCCACTGCACTCCCTGCAAAAGAATTTTAATACTAACTAAATTTGGTGGAAGGCGTTCAAGGCTTTCCTATATTTAGTTAGCTGGTAAAATAACGTCGAAAAAGCAGTTAAGTTTACCATTGGAAATTTTATTCTACTCACAAAACATTGTTTATAAATTGCACTATTGATAAAAGGAAATGTTTTAATACAGGATGATAAAAACCAACTGTGTTCAACAAAATGTGAACGAATGTTCCCTGAATGGGTTACCAAGTTCTACAATGGATCAAAGGATGACCTATGCCATATCACATCTATAATTTAGGTTTAAATTAAGTTTCACAAAAGAGAAAACTATCAAAATGGTCTACAGTGACCCTCAATTATCTTTAATTACTTATCTAACTTGTCGTGAATTACAGTGGCTGATGTGGCTTCTCAATAATTATATAACAGAAAAATCGTTGCGTTTCAGATTTTAACTTACGTAGCAAATGTGAATACCATGAGCTTCAATTGACGACCGACACTAGTATTACGTAAAAAGGGGATGTAACAGATGAGACTTCTGCAGTTCTGAGTGAAGCCTTATGCGCTCAAAAATGCGGCATCGCGTGCGTTCAGTACCTTGTCGGTGTTCGTCAGGGGGCGGCGGCCGGCGCAGCTCCCTACATCTTGCTGTCTCGGAAGCAACTCTCTCCTAACTTCTCCTTACTACAATTTACCGAAGTTGGTTTAAAAAAAAACTATCTGGCTGTGTTTTCATCTGACCAATCAGGGTCTCAGTGTTAACCTTAAGCTCCGCCTACAAAAATTCTGTCTATCCAATGAGAAACGTTATACTTTTCGTGGTGGGGCAATGTTTTTAACGTTTGCAACGTAACAAAGATGCGAAAGAGTCTCACGCTAAAACTTGCGGCTGGTGTGGCCCTTTTAGTGTTATCGTAAGATCTATACTGTTTTCTGGAGGGCTAGAGCTTTTAACATGGGCTGGGGGGTGGTCCTGGCGGTTACTTTTCGTGGTGGGCCAATATTTTTAACGTTTGCAACGTAACAGACGCGAAAAAGTCTCATGCTAAAACTTGCTGTTGGTGTGGCCCTTTTAGTGTTATCGTAAGATCTATACTGTTTTTCTGGAGGGCTCTAGCTTTTAACATGGGCTGGGGGTGGTCGTGGTGGTTAGCTGGCAACGTGGGTGTCCGTCCCTTGTCGTAGGGCCTTCTAGCTTAACACGGTTCTGCTCTTGGCTTCTGTTCTCGTTTCTCCCCTCGGAACTGCGTCTGCCTCACGGTGGGAAGGTATGACATGCATTTAGGCATTCTTGTGTTAGTCTGTGGTATTCCATTTGCTCACTCGTTACTGGTATTACTCTGGTTAATTTAATGTCACGATTTATTCGGAGCTATGTGACATACTTCTGGATTTGCTTATCATGTCAGGGTTTTCACGGAAAAGTTGGATTTTCCTGACACCTTACAAGGTATATGGGTAAAAAAATGGTAATCACAGCAATGTCTTTTTTAATACCGGAATATTTAAAAGCTTCCTTGCAATGTCAAACTGCCAGAGCCTCTGCACTGTCGACGTCCTTTTCTACCCCTCTAATGGCCTCGAAATATTCGTGGCAAAACATCACAACCTCTGACCCACATACCCCAACGAGTTACCACTGGTTCGGAAGGTAAAGGCACATTTGGTAGTTTTTCTTTATAGGTCATGATGCGAGCAGGAGCCTTTACAAAAACTTTCTTTGTGGATGAAAACAGTTTATTTCTATTCACAAACGTGGAACATACTTCTTCAGCAAGGCGATGTACTCCATGAGAAAAACACGTCACATGAATCAAATAGGGATAAAATACTCGGAGGACTTTTCCTAGTTTGATTATATAGGGAGCAGCATCTAAAATAAACACAAAATCTGCAAAGGATTCTGGAAGTATTTTTCTGATACCCTCATTCACGAATCTGGCGAACATAGGATGATTTACTTTTTCAAGTTCTTTGCAGGCTGCTAAATAGGAAGAAGAACCTCTTATTTTAAAAGCACCAACAGTTAAATTTGTAATGTAACGGCCACAAGTGTCTGTAGTTTCATCAATTGAAATGCAGATAATGCTGTCCTTGAGTTCATCGCGTAGTTCTTCCAGAACATTTACGTAAATTGTCGGTATGTAATTTTTACGCAATGTTGATTCATCTGTTATATTTTGATTTCAGGAATATTTGCGCAGGAAGCCTTTGAGGATAGGGTTTGTAAGTTTGTGAAGAGGAATATTGCTTCCAATGAATGCTTCACGTAGATCCATGTTTTGGTTGCCTTTGGACAAATCCCAGCTACTGCAACTTGCTGTTGTCAAAAGTTGTTGTCGTGGTCCTTTCTTATGCATTCCTGATTTATGAAGACTTGTCTTAACATGCTCGCCTATTCGAAACTTTTTTTGCACGAAACGTTTTTCTCGCAAACTCGACAATATAGAACAATTCTGTCATATGTAAATGTTCCAGGATGGTCAGCTATCCACGAAACGACGTTTCTTTTTTTTCGGGCTGTATGGTGCATAACATGCTACACACTACGCGTCCTAAACACGTTCAGTTGTGAACAAGTAAATACAAAGCTAAACTGAAACAATGGATGCGCGACTAAAAACTTGCGTAGTTCAATTTAATTGTTGGCGACGCGTACGGTATGACAGCGGAGGTGAATAACCAGGAGTGCAGGAGCTTGAGGTTTGACGCTGCGTGTTCCTGTTCCTGTTCTGTAATGATTTCGCTAGGCAGTGGCCTCTCGGTTAGCGATTGCGCGCAGTCGCGGTCAATCTGTGAGACATCAAAACTAGATCGAGCTAGAGACCGCCCGTATAAATTTTAAAAATATTGTAAACACAGAGCGAAAATATACATCGTCCCTAGTTTTTCGTTAAAATATGCAATAACCGGTGAAAAGGAGCCAAATTTGCAAATGCATATGCGACGTGCAAATGCATATAATCCGTATCTAGTAATTATCATTCTAAAAATTTCCGATACAACCAAAGGACCTTTTTGAGATTCTGACAGAACAAGGTTTTGTATAAAATGTGATGCTTGTAATCTTATTCTGCGGTCTATAGTTCTCCACCTTTCGTTAGCACAAAGAGTTATTCAGTAATTAATAAGAAATCTGTAATTTTGTGTCAGTTATCATTAACCGTATTTCATCACTTTATTTTCATCTCAAAACTTAAAACCCAGTACTTAAAATTATATCCATTATAAACGAATATTTGTTTACATCGAAAATGTGTTGACAGAATTTTTGTAATGAAACTTTCTAATTGTAATTCGATAAATCTATGTTTTAAACAATGAGAGAAAGGAGCATATATTGTCAAGAATGTATATACAGTACTGTATGTTAAACCAAAAAGAAGAAGAACTTCGGTTGTGTTGTTCAGAGGGAAGATCAACGCAACTACGTTGTTTGAGAAAATATACAACTCTCAAAACGAAGATTTTTTTGGAGTTGACTTATTTAAAACATCAGATCCTCAAATGTTGTGTTCTCAGGACTGTCTGGAAAAGGGATTAAGCACCCCAGTGTACAGTTTCTGCATCGAGGTGGAGATTTCCGATGTAATAGCTAAGTCGTCAGCCTTTTAAAGATTGCTTAAACTGACAGCAATTTCTTTAAGTGTTGTCAATTTTAATTAATAATCTTAAGGTGGCTATGTTACAAGACATAAGAAACGAAATCATGAAGAGTTTCGAAATGGACTGTGCCGAGCAACACTTGTGTTTAGTTTGCTGCTATTGGAAGGAAGCACTCTTGTTAGGCCAAGTGATCCAGTGAAACCGAAGTGTCAAGAGTATATTTTGAGTTTGTTGTTTTGTTTGTTACAGCTTTTCACTGATGAGGCATCGAAAAGTGAAGAAGGAAGTGTGTTTTTGTAGTTAGGAGCGCGACTTTGAAGTGTCTTTTTTCCATTTACTATATTTGTATAACAAAATAGAATTATTAAAATGTGTACTTTTTTATTTTTATGCAATTATTTCACCTAGTAAGGTTATGGCTTTCAAGCATATTTAGTGTGTCAGCATTACAATATACATAATCACATGGAAAATGTGGTGTCACCGCCAGACACCACACTTGCTAGGTGGCAGCCTTTAAATCGGCCGCTGTCCGTTAGTATACGTCGGACCAGTGTGTCACCACTATCAGTGATTGCAGACCGAGCGCCGCCACACGGCAGGTCTAGAGAGACTTCCTAGCACTCGCCCAGTTGTACAACCGACTTTGCTAGCGATGGTTCACTGACAAAATACGCTCTCATTTGCCGAGACGATAGTTAGCATAGCCTTCAGCTACGTCATTTGCTACGACATAGCAAGGCGCCATTACCAGTTACTATTGATATTATGAATCATGTACCGTCAAGAGCGACGTTCACCATTAATGGATTAAAGTTAAGTATTCCATCAGCTACGCCCGTTTTTCTAAATTCTAATTTCCTTGTCCTGTTCCAGACCTCACGCCAGCCTGCGTGAGCTAAAACGCGTGCCTTTTGGCTTCCTCTAGTAACACGGTGTTGGCTCTCCTGCCAACCCACAACAGGAAATGTTAGAAAATGAAGGCATCGAAATGTCAAAATAACAAGTCATAAATTCCTACTAAGCATAATTCCACAAATACATACGCGTTTTGCAGCTGAACGTATCAAGATGGCTATGTAAAAAGTGTAGCCAGGAAAGAGTACACCCAAAAGCTAATAAAAACTGTATGGTGGTAAAACTGAATGGTGGTAATACCATTGAAGTAATCAATACTTGAGCCACACACATCGTCGGATACACTGCAGCCATCATGAAATGGACGCAAGCAGAGCTGGACAATATGGACACGAAAACAATAATAATTCACCATGTATTTCATCCTCGAATTTATGTCAACAGTCTAAAGAAGGAAACCGAAGCAGCGATTTTTGCTGCACGGGAACAAACCATCAGAACTGACGCCATGAGAGCCAGAATCGAGGAAACGATACAAAACACAAAATGTAGACCCAGCAAAGATACTGAGGAAGCAATAGACCACGTCTTGAGCTGTTGTAGAAAGATTGCTTAGACTGATTACAAGGAGAGGCACAATGCTGTGGCACGAATGATTCACATTAATTTCCTTCTGTACTACCCTCTGCCGGTGACAAAGTACAAGTGGTACCACAAGTCAGAAGAAAGTTGTCGAAAATGAGTTTGCTAAACTACTGTGGCATTCCGACGTCAGCCAGACAGAATGCAGGAACAAAATACACCAGACATCAGAAGTGTAGAGGAAAAGAGTGCCACCCCCGATAATAGCAGAATAGGCGAGCAACAACTGAAAAAAAATTATAAAATTATCAAATGCGAGAATATGAAAACACTTCATGTGCTACCAGTTGTGCTCGATACAATGGCGGCATGGCAAAAGATCGTATTGGGTTCTTGTAAACTGTAAGCACTGATACAATAGCCAGCTGCGGACTACAAAAAGCCACTTCTTTGGGCTCTGTATGAATTATCGGACGATAAATCACTCAATTATGGATGCTGGGGAAGTTTCATAATAGTAATAGAATACGAAATCCAGCATAATCATCTCGTTTGTTCTTTATCTATATAGTAATGAATATATGGAACTTACGGAACGTCAGTGTTATTAATACTGTGTAGAACAATTTCCTCATTGCAGTCATTGGGAGTGTAAGTAAAGATACCTAACAGAATTGTTAGAAACGAGTGGAATTAAATGTGGAATGAAACTGACTGGTTAGAGAAAGAGCAAGAAATATTAGGATAAGATAAGCAGATGACGTGAAAGGAAGATATCTGAAATAGTCAGGGATGAGAAAAAATGTTAGAGAGAAGAACAACTGGGATAAGCTGCGACGATGGTAAATCGTAACACTTTACTATTCTCTTTAATGCAGATGGAGGATAAGGTGCGGCTTACAACATAGTTCCTCCCAGAGTTCCAGAGATCTCAATAAACGAATAACCGTATTTCTAAACGGCTGAAACGGCCACCCACTTGCAGACTGCGTATCTAGCGATTTTCAGGGACAAAAAAATTTGGTCTTCAATATTTCATACAATTACTAACAGAATTCAAAATTTTAAAATACTGTCGAACCCTGCTCATTAAGAGGCACAATCTTAGATCAATAAGTCAAAAATTATAGTTAAATCTATGTACACGTCTCCAGGCAGCGTAAATCACAGTGCGCAAACTATCCAGACTATATTCAACTAGAATCTGAGAATAAGAGACTTAACGATTTCCAAATATCTTATAATTTCGGAACTTTTGGAAGCGTGTTTATGCTGGCACCCAACCCAAAATAATGAAAGGACAAATGATTGTCGCTTACTACGTTTTCGCTGTTCATGCAGTAAAGCTTCAGCATGAGGCATTACGTTTTCATTTACTTGTTTACTACTAATTCTGCTCGCAAAACATTTTGCACAGTGTCCTCAGCCACCATTGGAGGGTATACAGAAGGAGTATTTCAATTCGAAGAACGATTTTTGGGAAAATGTATTTTCGAATTATTTAGGTCTCCCGTTTAAAACTGCGTATAAAATGTCGAAATGACGTGCAAAGAAATATTTTATATCCTTTTTTTAAATTGCAGCACATGTTGTCCACACCATGTTTATGAGACACAAAACATATCTTATATAGCCTGTCTTGTCAGAGATATTACTAAGAGTTGACTATTGATTATGCGCCATCTACATTGTTTCTTTTGTGATTAAAACCATGTGCTCGTTGTGGAAGTCGTACTTGGTGAAGTCAATGAGTTTTCTTCCCTTCAACATGTCTAGACGTTGTCTGAAGGTATTTAAAGTGCGTGTACAGCTTGGCATAAGAAAGTAAACGGTAATCAGAATTTGCCTGATTCGTCGTCAACATCAGTATTTGTGGTTCCAGTACCGTGTAAACCCCCCCCCCCTCCCGCCTCCTCCACTGGTAGTGATACATTGTAATGCTACTGCCATTACACCTGAAAGCGCTTGAAAAAGAATACTATCTGGAATTAAAGAACAATACAAGAAACTAAATGTCGAGGCTTCAAAACATAAGATAATTGTTGCGTCTTTTATCACATGCTTTGGAGAATAATATGTGCTGCGAACAGTGTGGAAAATATGGTGTTTCTCTGAAAACGAACATACGTGTAGGCCTTGCTTGTGAATTAGAGTTGACGTGCAATTACTGCAAACACAGTGTCATTATTTTCAATTCCTCTCATATTACTGCAGTTACAGGTAAACTATATGATATAAACATTAGTCTGATTTATGGATTATGGCCTATAGGTATGCGCGTGGTTGCATGTGCCATGTTACTTGGTGTTATGAACCTCCCTGCTCCACAGTCAAAAATCGACAAACACGTCACAGCAATAGGTTCTGCTTGAAGATGTAACGCAGGAAAATTCAAAAGATGGTGTTGAGGAAGCTGGTGCTAAAAATAATAATAACAGGAACTTGTCCATAGTTTTTGATGAGAGCTGGCAGAAAGGAGGCCACACATCTCTGAATGATGTATGAGCTGCAGTTGTGGACACTGGCATGTTGATTGATGTGCCAACGTCACAAGCATTGCAGAAGCAAGGATAAAATGAAAAATAAACATGAAGGTGGGTGCATAGCAAATTATTATGGTTCAAGTGGTGGTATGGAAGCTGCTGGAGTAAAAAGTGTTTATGAATGCTCAGTAAAATTGTACAAAGTTCGATGCGTAAATTACCTTGGAGATAGTGTCTAAAAGGGATTCAAAGAAATTGAGGAACTGAGCGTGTGTGTGTGTGTGTATGTGTGTGTGTGTGTGTGTGTGTGTGTGTGTGTGTGGTTTGAGGTTTTCGGGCGCTAAACAGCGTGGTCATCAGCGCCCAAACGCATAGAAACAGGAACACATGCGGTGAAGGGACGGAGACGGACAGTGAACAAGGAGAACGGCTGAAAGACACAGACCTGACGCAGTTCCAAATCCTCACATACAGAGGCAAAAAAAGAGGAGAAGAAACGCACTAAAAAAGGAAAGGGAACACAAGGAAAAGAGAACAGAAATCGAAGTGAAACAAGTAGGTAATCGTGATTGGCGGACCTCTTACCTAAAATCTGGGTGAGCCAGTCATCCAGCAGCACATTAAAATCCTCTCCCTAAAATCCGAGGCAACAAATTGGACAGGACACAAAATCGTAAGACCTTAACCACAGTCGTTGCGTCGTCTTGCAAAATAGAGGGCAAATCCGGTGGCAAGGAAACCACCGCCCTCTGGTCAGAGAATAAAAGACAGTCAAGTAAAATGTGGCGGAGAGTAATCTGGACGCCACAAGCACTGCAGATTGGGGGGTCCTCCCGCCGGAGTAAAGAACCATGCTTTAAGGGACTGTGCCCGATGCGGAGGCGAGTGAGGAGAACCTCATCCCGCCTGCATGACTGGTAGGACGTACGCCATGGCCGCTTAGAGGCCTTACCCAGACGCAGCTTATTTTCACCGACTGCCAGCCACTCCTCTTCCCGTTGACGCATAACACGAAAATGCAAAAGGGAGGTAACAGCATGGAGGGGGACGGCACATTCAACAACGTGAGGGAGGGAACATGCATCTTTGGCAGCCACATCCGCCAGTTCGTTTCCCCTAATACCCACGTGCCCCGGCACCCAGCAGAAAGAAACCTCCTTCCCCTGCCGTTGCAGGTGGAGTAGGACATCATGGATGTTCTGGACGACCGTATCCGCTGGGTACAAGTGTTGCATGGTCTGAAGGGCACTCAGGGAGTCAGAACAGATGAGACGCTTAAGACTGGGAACACATCTCATCTGCTCCAATGCCCGCAAGATCGCAAACAATTCGGCATCAAAGATGGTAAGCGCCGCAGGAAGCCGTAACTTGACGACTCGATCAGGGAAAACAACAGCACAACCAACAGAGTCACTCTGTTTAGAGCCATCCGTAAATACTGGTACATGGTCGTGATGCTGGTTTAAAATATCGTAAAATAAGGAGGTAAAAACAAACGCAGGAGTGCAGTTCCTCCGGTACTCTGACAAGTCTAAAAGGACGCTGGGCCTCTGGAGCAACCAGGGAGGCAGGCGGGTAAAACCCTGGAGTTGGGGTGCCAAACGCTCCACGCCAAGGGACTCAAGCAAATGCTTGGCACGAATCCCAAAAAGTCTCGTGGCCCTGGACGACTGGAAAAGAGATGTTCCATAGGCGGTCGGGCAACGGTAGGGTACGCAGGGGAGGTAGGACAGGCAAGGAATTGACACACCCGTCGCACCATGAGGAGTTTCCGCCGGATGGCGAACGGCGGTTCCTCTGCCTCAGCACATAGGCTGGGGATGGGACTGGTACGGAAGGCACCAGTGGCCAGCCTGATACCTTCATGGTGTACTGCGTCAAGAATCTTCAGATACGAAGGCTTCGCTGACCCATACACGGTGCATCCATAGTCAAGACGCGACCGGACGAAAGCCCTACAATACTGCAGCAGACGTGCCCGATCTGCTCCCCAGGACCGATGGCTCAGACACTTCAAAATATTCAGTGCCTTCAGGGCCCGTACCTTGGGGTCTTTAAGGTGCGTCAACCACGACAACTTGGAACCAAAAGTGAGGCCCAAGAACCTCACAGTGTCGCTAAAAGGAAGAATGGTGTCCCTCAGACGCAATTCAGGGGAGGTAAAAAGACGACGAGGATTAAAATGAACACACACACATTTGTCTGCAGAAAAGGTAAAACCCGTCTTTGCAGTCCATGCCTCTAATCGCTTTATCGTAAGCTGCAACTGCCGACTAGCAGTGACAAGACCGGAGGAAGAACAGAAAACAGCAAAATCGTCCACAAACAAGGAGCACTGGGCAGGACTCCGGATGGTGGACGTGATATTGTTCATGGCGACGGCAAGGAGGGTGACACTTAAAACGCTTCCCTGAGGAGCAACATTCTCCTGCACGTACAAATCAGATAGCACATTACCAACCCGATATCGAAAGAGGCGGTGGGAAAGAAAGGACCGAATGAAGATGGGGAGATGGCCACGAAAGCCCCACAGATGGAGCTGATTGAGGATAACGCGCCGTCAAGTAGTGTCATAGGCCTTATTAATGTCAAAGAATACACTTAGACAATGCTCGTTACGCAGGAAGGTCTGCTGGATGGCCGCCTCAAGCAGGGTCAAGTTGTCTATAGTTGAACGACATCTCCGAAAGCCACACTGAGAGTGGATAAGGAGCTGCCTGGTCTCGAGCAGCCAAACCAGGCGACGATTGACCATGCGTTCCAATGTCTTCCCGACACAGCTCGACAAAGCAATACTCCGATAACTACTGGGATGCGTTCGATCCTTCCCCGGTTTGAGGAGGGGAATCAAAATCGCCTCCCTCCACGAGTCAGGGTACGTGCCGGATAACCATATCATATTAAAACAATTCAGGAGAACTCCTTAGATGGCAGCAACAAGTGCTGCAGCATGCTGTACGGGATTTGATCAAGACTGGGCGCAGTATCATGAGCCACAGACAGCGCCGAATCCAGTTCCCACATTGAGAAGGGGCAGTTGTAGTGTTCAGAATTTGGAGACCGGAAGTCCAAGTGACCCCTCTCGGTGGCAGTGCGGTAGCGGCAGAAATCTAGATCACAGTTTACAGTGGCGGTAGATTCCGCAAAATTCATGGCCAGTGTCTGGGCAATGGCCGTGAGGAGACATCCCTGATGCAGCAATGCCGTGACAGGTAGTTGGCTGCGCTTCCCGGAAATCCTCCTGATGGCTTCCCATACTTTCGTAGAACTAGTGGAGCAGGAGATGGAGTTCAAGAACGATTTCCATGACCGTCGTTTGCTCTCTTTAATCACTCGCCGCGCCTTGGCCCTTGCCACCCGAAAGGCCGCAAGATTGTCAGCTGAGGGACGGCACTTGAAGCGGCGCAGAGCTGCACGGCGGGCTCGGATGGCTGAGCGGCACTCAGTGGTCCACCAAGGGACAGGACGCCTCTTGGGATGACCCGAGGACCATGGGATCGACAATTCAGCAGCATGGGAGATCACGGCTGTAACATGGTCAACCCATTCGTGGACGCTGGCACGGTATTCCAAAACATCCAGATGACTGAAAAGTGTCCAGTCAGCTCTGCAGAGGTGCCGCCTGGGCGGCACTGGTAATGCCACAGCCTCATCCAGGAGGTGAATCCAAAGGGGGAAGTGGTCACTAGATAGGAGGTCAGCAGCAACCTCCCACAGAGCAGAATCCGCGAGTGCTGGAGAGCAAAAGGAAAGGTCAATAGCTGATGACGACCCAGAATTAGTACAGAAATGAGTGGGAGCATTAGAGTTGAGGATGCACAGTTCTTCGGACGTCATGAGGCTTTCCAGAACGCGACCCCTGGGGGAAGTAGTCGTAGAGCCCCATAAGACATGAGCATTGAAGTCCCCCAGAAGTAGAAATGGGCGCGGGAGTTGGCTAATAAGGCGTCTATTGCATCCTCAGGCAGTAAGTAAACGGAACAGATTGTGAGCCTCCACCCCACAAGAAGGTCAACTTCAAATGCTTGCAAGTCCGTAACGAGAGGGAGCTCAGATGAGTGGTATATGTCACGGACAAAAACCGCAGCACCACCCTTTGCCCTGTCCCCCATCACATCATCTTTTCTATATATGGTATAGCCCCGTAAAGAAGGAGCATCAGTGGCCCGAAAATGTGTCTCTTGGAGACATAAGCACAAGGGACGCTCTCGTACAAGGAGTTGTAATTCGGCCACATGCGTCCTGAACCCATTCAGGTTCCACTGTAGTATGGGAGCCAGTGATCAGGTTGGCTGAACTTTCACCCTGCCTCTGTGCTTTGGAGGAGAGCCCATACTGGCCGGAGATTTATTCCTGGGGCGAGAAGATCGCCCCCGGTCGACATCAATGTCCATCAGCTCCGATGACGACCCGAGGGAGATGTCAGACAGTATGATGGCCTCGTCATCGGACTGACCCTGACTAGTCTCCTCAGGTGGCAAAACCTTCACCTTCGGCGTCTTTGTCTTGGCGGGCTTAGAATGCAGAACCTTGTCAACAGATGGAGCCTTTACTCGCCTGGGCTAAAGGCGCCATATGGGGAGGGGCAGGAAGTACCCCAACGTCAGCAACCATGGCCTTGTCCGACGTTGTGGGGAGAGCTGCAGGTTGCAAAACAACCGCAGAAGCACAAGTGCACTGGCAAACGCAGGTATTAGTGCTGACACTAGCAACCTCCGTTTATGTAGCAACAGTGGCCAACTGTACCGGTTTCTTCAGAGCGGAAGCGAAAGGAGTTGTAAACACAGGCTGCATGGCCTTAAAGAGATTCTTGGCCTCACCATAGGGGATGTGCTTAGATGTTTTGATCTCCTGTATCTTCCGTTCTTAGTGATAGACGGGGCAGACCCGGCTCCAGACAGATTGACTACCAGAGCAATTCACACACTTCACAGGTGATGAACAATCGGCTCCTTCATGGGCAGGCTGACCACATTTACCACACGTGGCTACCCCATTGCACCCCAACGTAGTATGCCCAAGGCGCTGACATTCAAAACAGCGCACTGGGTTGGGAAAATATGGCCGTACTGGCAAACGTAAGAAACCCGCTTTAACATGCTCTGGGAATCTCGGGCAACTGAATGTGAGAATAAACGAGTCGGATTTGACTTGGTCCCCATCGACTCGGTTCATAATATGCTGCTCGTCAACAATACCTTCGTCAGCGCACTCAGATTTCAACTCGTCTTTGGGGATATTCACCAAGTCCCTACACGTCACAACACCCTTACTATAGTTCAAAGTGGAGTGGAACTCGGTCTCAATAGCGTAATCTCCGAGACAGGTTGCTTTCCGAAGAGAAGCAACTTCATGGGAACTAGAGGTCTCAACTAACAGAGTCCCATTGCTCAGTCGCTTCACAGATTTCAGTGTTCCTGCAATTCCCTTAAGACCCTTGTGGGCGTAAAAGTGAGAAACCCTCTCAAAGCTACCCTCCTTCCGTTTGACAATCAAAAACCCATTCTGGTTATCAACATGTGCTCTGTTACGACAGTCTGATAAATCTCTAGTAACACCAGGCGCTGGAGGGCTCGCAGCACGAAGTCGCTTTTTCGATGGGGTGTGTTTTCCTACCAGTGGCCCACCCAATCCAGTGGTAGGGGGAAACATAGAGGTCGAAGGGTCCATTGCGGTCCCACGAGCCGGTAGGGAACTAAAGGTCCGCTCAGACAGAGCCCCGTGTGCCTGAGTAAGCCTTATACAACTGGGCTGCGGCAGGTGCCCCAGACGTTGCCCGCTTGCGACTGTTCCACCCCAACAGCCACGCATCTTATAGGCGCGCAGCACATCGTAAGATTGAGGGTTTTTTATAGAGGTTGACCTTCCTCGCAATCCAGGCGGTCAAGCCAAGATTACCATTCTCCACAGCACACAACATTCCACCGCCGCGCCATACGGTGGTCGCTGAAGCATGTCCGGGGGTTACGGTGACAGGAGACTGGCGGCGCTGACCAGCCCCAGCTCAGGACCCCCGGTCGCCAAGCCCATACTCAGCAAATGAATGCTGAGCCCCTGGGGGCTTGAGGAAGTGACACCCTATGGGAATAATATAAACATTTGCAAACTAGAGTGTGTTGGCCATGTGTAGAAAAGTATGTTATCAAGACTTCTATGGCTCATGGCTAGCATGAAAGGCAAGAAATTGAGGAAAGACTTCAAAAAATGGCTCTGAGCACTATGGGACTTAACTTCTAAGGTCATCAGTCCCCTAGAACTTAGAACTACTTAAACCTAACTAACCTAAGGGCATCACACACACCCATGCCCGAGGCAGGATTCGAACCTGCGACCGTAGCGGTCGCGCGGTTCCAGACTGTAGCGCCTAGAACCGCTCGGCCACTCTGGCCGGCAAAGACTTTAAATGGGAAAAACGGCAAGAGATGCTACTATAGGCCTAATTCAAAAGTGCTATGCTCTAGCAATTAGACAAAATACAGCAGATGTAGAATTAATGAGAAGAGCAGTCTGGATTCTGTTTTTTCACACAGAATTAAGCAGAGAGGATTCCTAACGTGGGCTATGTGCAAAAGGAAAAAACAGTTGATGTAAGTACAATATAGTCATCCTCATCATTTTCCACCTACCTTAATGAACGAAATACGAGTAGAACAAATATTCAGAGATCTGGCAGATATGAGTCTAAGATAGAAATGTCTTCACAGCTAGACTCAAAATCCAGATGAGTATGTGAAACATGCGATATGGAACAGTCTACCTAAAACTGTGTTTGTGGATATAAACACACTTCACACTGGCGTTTATGATACTGTTCATCAGTCAATCAGGGTGATAAAACAAAGTGCAAAGTTTTGATGAAGATGGGGCTCTGCATAAAATTATGAACGGCAGTTGTTATGCTTTGTTTAAACGAGGAACGCGTCACGTCTTTAGATAATGCGATAGAAATCTATTCAAAGTTAGCTAGACAGTTTAGGACCTGTAGCACAATTCTGATGATACTACCTATGGAGTAGGTATGCATTGTATTAAGAACGTTAAAGCTTATTTCCTGTACTTTTAATTTTTTGTGCATAATGTACATTTTCTCAGAGTCTATTTACAGCAGAAAGATGAAATTTTCAGGAGTTGTTCGTAAAGGCCTTCTACTAGCTTCATACTTAACAATCATATTCAACCTTTCGCTCGACGAAAGATCCGTAACCTAAAAATGGAAAGTTGCACAGGTCACACCAATATTCAAAATTACAGGCCCACATCGTTAACGTCTATATATAGCAGGATTTTAGAACATATATTGTGTTCGAACATTATGAATTACCTCGAAGAAAACTGTCTATTGACACACAGTCAACATGGGTTTAGAAAACATCGTTCCTGTAAAACTCAACTATCTCTTTATTCACATGAAGTGCTGAGTACTATTGACAAGGGATTTCAAATCGATTCCGTATTTCTACATTTCCGGAAGGCTTTTGACACGGTACCACACAAGCGGTTAGTAGTGAAATTGCGTGCTTACGGAATATCGTCTCACTTTTGTGACTGGATTCGTGATTTCCTGTCAGAGAGGTCACAGTTCGTAGTAACTGACGGAAAGTCATCGAGTAAAACAGAAGTGATTTCTGGCGTTCCCCAAGGTAGTGTTATAGGCCCTTTGCTGTTCCTTATCTATATAAACGATTTGGGAGACAATCTGAGCAGCCATCTTCGGTTGTTTGCAGATGACGCTGTCGGTTATCGACTAATAAAGTCATCATAAAATCAAAAAAACTGCAAAACTATTTAGAAAAAATATCTGAATGGTGCGAAAAGTGGCAGTTGACCCTCAATAACTAAAAGTGTGAGGTCATCCACATGAGTGCTAAAAGGAACTCGTTAAACTTCGGTTACACGATCAATCAGTCTAATCTAAAATCCGTAAATTCAACGTTATACCTAGGTATTACAATTACGAACAACTTAAATTGGAAGGAACACACAGAAAATGTTGTGGGGAAGGCAAACCAAAGACTGCGTTTTATTGGCAGGACACTTGGAAAATGTACTCGTAACAGACCTACACTACGCTTGTCCGTCCTCTTTTAGAATACTGCTGCGCGGTGTGGGATACTTACCAGATAGGACTGACGGAGTAGTTCAAAGAAAGGCAGCACGTTTTGTATTATCGCGAAATATGGGAGAGACTTCATAGAAATGATACAGGATTTGGGCTGGAAATCGTTAAAAGAAAGGCATTTTTCGTTGTGACGGAATCTTCTCACGAAATTTCAATCACCAACTTTCTCCTCCGAATGCAAAAATATTTTGTTGACACCGACCTACTAAGGGAGGAACGATCTTCACGATTAAATAAGGGAAATCAGAACTCGTACGGAAGGATATAGGTGTTCATTCTTTCCGCGCGCTATACAAGATTGTAATAATAGAGAATTGTGAAGGTGGTTCGACGAACCCTCTGCCAGGCACTTAAATGTGATTTGCAGAGTATCCATGTAGATATAGATGTAATATATCTGACTTAAAAGATATGTGAAATTATTTTGTATTAAAAGATTTGCATTTCAAAGTACTTGTTAAAATATATAACATTTTTAACACTTACAAAAACTGAAATATCTCAAAACAAAATTTCCTTTTTCAAAATTGATTAATTAGTCGAAAAGCGGAATATACGTCCGTGTTCTGGGAAAAAATCAGGAGTATACTCCCAATATCTCAAGAGAAAATGTTACGAACTTTTGGCTTAAGTTAATGTTGTAAGTATATGACAATCTGTATACCCCGAATGTATCAGCAAAATTATGTTATTGTATGACATTTAGTTTAGGAGATATGACGTTATAAACATTGTGATGCTGGAAAAACTACAAGCCCTCAACCATGAAGATTTAACACGTCTAACACAAAGTAATTAACATATTAAATATTAACTCTTTTGTAAGGTAAGCAGATGTTGGATGCTCTTTTATGCATAGAAGATCGATCCTGTGCATAATCTAGGGTGTAGGAGCGGGTTACTGGTACAGGTTAAGCAGCAACGAGGATAAAACAGAAGGGAGCGGGGGAGAGGTATCAAAGTTCAAGAATGTTCTTCGCTCCATGGCGGCAGTTACCTAAACAAGCCACTGGCACCTGTGCTCTTTGGTGCCCCACGGCGTTAATTCTGTACCACGGCGTTACCACAAAAGCTCCTCCGGCAGTGTCTCAGAAGCCACACAATGAAAGTAACCTCGACTCTCCGGTAGGGGTGGCCCACTCACCCCGATGAAACCCCCGCGCGGCTGCAGGTGGCTGCCCCGCCGCAATCCACGTCGCTGCCACAGGGGGGGCGTTTTCTGCGCAGCTTACGGCCTGATCCACTTCCGCAGGTGAGGCCTTATTTTCGGCGGGTTCGCTTTTTCCGGACGCCATTATGCAGGAAGCACCGCAGGCCGTATCGGCGTTTTCCATTACGCGCCGGCGGCAGCACTGGTCTCTTTGAAGCGGCCCTAACTCCCAGGTGCGAGGACGGTCGCGGCGGGCCTAAATGGAACCGAGGGAAATTAAAGGGTCCGATGGAGCGCCCGCCGCCTGCCGCCCGCCGCCTGATGGAGCCTCGCGCACCGCCGGACATTCAATTTGGGCGCGGGGCGGCGCGGCGGTCCTCCGCGACTCTGCACGCTCGCTCGCTGCCTCTGCCCCCGCCGCACCACCGCCACCGTCCACCCACACCTCCCGTGCCGCCCATTACACGCTATACTGCATAACGCTGCGCGGTGTGCTGTTGCGGCGCGTGACTGTACCGTTTGGCAGCAGTGGACGGATCGCTGAGTGGTAAAGCCCGGTCGACCCGAAATTGGTCGACCGAAATAGACCAGACGCGCAATGGATTGGCTTTTTGTGCCGAACGAGTTCGCTCCATCGCGGTCTTTGTAGGCTGTGGTGTGGGCATCCTGCAAATCGTAGAATTGTTTCCCCAGAATGTAAGCATCTATCTACAGTGTTGGCCTCGTAAATTATAAGGGGGACAAAAAAGTTTCCGGTCGAAAGTCACTCTACCCCGTTGCCTACATGTCGGTGCCTAGATGGACAGGGTGATTCAGCTACCCCGACCAATGCGTTTTATGCAAGCCGCAACACCTTCAAGTACCACGCGCAAGATTTTCAAATTCTCTCGCTTGCTGCGTGCGAACTATTAGTCCAACAGCAAAATTAACAGAAACTTTTGGTAGGAAATTTAATATAGTTATATTTTGTACTGGGATACGTTTTCCCTAAAGGTCGTAATTCTCGAATTATTCGAGAAACAGATACAAAAGTGACGATCAAACGCGGTTTTCTTGGGTAATGCGTTAATTGTGGCCTGCAGTGAAATTGTACCCCAGTCAAAAATTTAACTTCATTGCATTTTCGATAAAAAGGTCCATCCTTTTTTTTTTTAGGACTAATAGTTTGTATGTAGCGAGTAAAAGAATATGAAAATCTCGTGCATGGTTTCCGGAGGCGTAGCGGGTTGCATAATTCGTATTGGTAGGGGCAGCTAAAACACCGTGCACATCCGCATCAGAGTCGCGCTTTGAACGCGTAAACGCTGAAGCAGTGCCCTGATATGGCAACTTTTGGATTGCCCTTCATACTTCGCCCGGACGCATAGCATATACGAAATTTTATTTTTTGTTCATATAAGCTATAGTAGGACAAACATATTAATTTGTATGTGCTATGGGGGTACACAGGGCGCGAAATTTAGTACACCAGGCTACCACCTGCACCGGCAACAATGACTCTAACGCAGCTTTGCAGTGAGTTGTACTCGTCTTGAGCGAAAACTGTGGATATGTATTCCATGCTGCTACAAGTCTATTCCAGGACCATAGATCTTAGTGGCTAGCGAGTGGGGGCGTGGCAGTCTCTCGATTACCCATGTCCAGCTGTTCTCAGTGGGGGAGAGATCTGGAGATCGTGCTGCCAGTGTGGTCACCAAACACCTTCTACACTGATATAGGTCAGGATAGCGAAGGAAACAAGCAGTCTTGTGTTATCTTGCTGCATGCTAACGTCAGATATCCAATGGCTGCTACCCAAGTTACCCGTCAGCAACCAGAGAGGTGGTTGTGAACACTATAATCACTAGAAAAGTTCGCAGTTTGTTCTCAAATATTTGTACAAGGTGACGTTTACTACACCGTGTATTGCATTATATTACTGCCTGTAATAACAGAATCAACAGACTAAACAGTGATATTTCAGTTGCTTTTACGCTACTTATAGTAGCGAACACACGTTGGAAATATGCCTATATAGTCGTGTACGCTAGATAGAGCATACAGGGATGCTTTTTGTATCGCACGACATGACTGAATTCTTGAGATAAACAGCATGGAAGTTCCTGCTTAAAGTATTTAACAGAAAACGTGGCCTTTCAGTTCCACGGAGGTGAACACACTCGTTATAACAGCGCGGAACGGCCAACGCTCAAAGAGTGTGATTAAACTGTGGCGTTTTATAGAGAGTTAATTAATAGTAGCAGACGGAACTATAGTTATCTAGCCACAGTATTACAGGAAATCTTTGCGTCACGTACATGAAATCTGCTTGCAATAACTTTACTAGTACAATCAATTATGCTTGTTACTGCTGTGCCGGCCGTGGTGGCCGAGCGGTTCCTAGGCGCTACAGTCTGGAACCGCGCGACTGCTACGGTCGCAGGTTCGAATCCTGCCTTGGGCATGGATGTGTGTGATGTCCTTAGGTTAGTTAGGTTTAAGTAGTTCTAAGTTCTAGGGGACTGATGACCTCAGAAGTTAAGTCCCACAGTGCTCAGAGCCATTTGAACCATTTTTTTGTTACTGCTGCATAAAATACCTATGTTACTGCAGACAAGCCCATTTCCTGAATGTGGATATACGCTACTGCATTCCCGAGTGATGTCTGGCACCTCGGGTGCTAGACGCGTTGGATCGTTGGAATCCTCAATGGCGCTGAGAATCGTTCCTGAACCCCTCGATTTCATTTTCGCATGACAGTCGTCGGATCCAGACAAAAGCGAGCAGCAATATGACGGAAGAGTAAATTGCAGGCTCAATAGGCGACATTCCTGCCATTGTCTCCATCCGACACGTGGTGGCAGAAAGTTTCCCCTTCTAACACGAGGCATAACACAGCCTCACAAATAAACAACATTAAAATCTATTTCGTGTGGTTTCGCTGAGATACTAATCATTTGCATAACCGAGAATGTAGTACACCTCAAACACAATTTGACGTTTGTTCAATGCCAGCGTCACAGTGTTAAAAGATTAATGGCTGGCACTGTAATAAAAGGTAAATCGAAAGACTGACTAGACTGTTATCAAAATCAGTTTTTTTTCATGTATCCATCTGTAAAGCTATACATCAGTTCTACTGTACGAGTATTCTGAGGTTTCTATATTGAACTGAATTCGTTCGAATATTTAAAACAACTCTTCTCCTGGTTGTGAGATAAAAGAAAACATCGTGCGATGACGATGTCATCCGAGACTGAATGCAAACACATATTGGGAAAGGACAGGAGAGGAACTCGATGCCCTTTTTAATGGAACCGACACTGGCCGAAGCGACTTATGGACACCACAAGAAGCCTACATCTGTAAGTCTGGAGGTGGCTAAGAACCGCTGTGCTCTCAAATGTGAGACCAGTGCCTTACTACTGCAACTCAACGCCCGGTCACCAGACCTTCGTGGCAACAGCTCCGCCACAGCCCCCTCGTGCCCGCCCTCATACGTCTGTTTTCCTTTTATAGAAAATTATTTGTCGTCAAGCCATCACCACTGGCTTCTGAACTGAAATGCAAAATTTTTGCGAATTATTATCACACTATAAAAAGATGTAACATGAGTGTTACTTCCAATCCCAGCCATTTTTCCTACAGGAGGTAGTAACGGTCAAAACTATAAGAAACATTTCTCAATTACAGGACCCAAAACTAATACCTGTTCAGATACGGACCGTTTTCATTGTAATGAGTAATGTGTCATATTTAGTGGTGTAGGCATGATTCACAAGAGGTAGCATTATAAACTTCCATAGATAGCACGTATGGGCAGATGCAAGTCCTCGAACAGTCAAGGACGTGAGGCATCAGGAAAGCTTCATTATTAATGCATGCGCAAGAAAATCATAGAACTACACACGTTATCAAACAGATCAGCAGGCACCGTGTATCACTGATTCTGGCGTGATGAATTACGAGACCCATTGGAGAAAATCATCCTTACATTATGACAACGACTGTAATCCAACCACTACGGGTTACCACACCACTTTCTGTGGGTCGTGGAATGGTACCTCGCCACAGCGTTGTATGGGCAGTGGAATGCTCGAGGAGTTCCAGTAACATAGCCTCCCATTCACTGAATCTAAATCCATTGGTTACTGACACTGGGACGATTACTGCCTTAGTAGCTGTTTGATCAGTGCAGTGGACTGCTAACCGAAGGGCCCCGATTCGGATCCCAACCGGGTCGACAACACTTTCTCCGCTCGGGGGCTGGGTGTTCTTGCAAGCTTCCGACTCTTTCAACTGCTACCAAGACTTTAATAAAATGGAAAAAGTAATGTAAATCATAACACTGGGCTGAGTTGTGGTCTAAATAATAATTTATTCATTCATTCTTAACATCACATGACAAAAGATGGCTAAAGAAACCCCACACAAACACTTTTATCTGACAAGCGCTTTCAATATATGCGGTGTATGGTTAACAAAGTGATCAGCTGGGCATCAACACACCACACTAACCAGAACTAATCGCGTTATCTGACTTCATAAATGTGAATCTGTGGTGTGGCCCAAAACCTATGCAATTATCAATCATCTACCCTCTACTATTCCATAAAGAAAAATATGGTTCCAAAGAGCAAGGTGCTGAGAAGCATGTATTAGAGCCCTACCCTGTAGCAGCAAATACACTCCCGGAATTGGAAAAAAGAACACATTGACACCGGTGTGTCAGACCCACCATACTTGCTCCGGACACTGCGAGAGGGCTGTACAAGCAATGATCACACGCACGGCACAGCGGACACACCAGGAACCGCGGTGTTGGCCGTCGAATGGCGCTAGCTGCGCAGCATTTGTGCACCGCCGCCGTCAGTGTCAGCCAGTTTGCCGTGGCATACGGAGCTCCATCGCAGTCTTTAACACTGGTAACATGCCGCGACAGCGTGGACGTTAACCGTATGTGCAGTTGACGGACTTTGAGCGAGGGCGTATAGTGGGCATGCGGGAGGTCGGGTGGACGTACCGCCGAATTGCTGAACACGTGGGGCGTGAGGTCTCCACAGTACATCGATGTTGTCGCCAGTGGTCGGCGGAAGGTGCACGTGCCCGTCGACCTGGGACCAGACCGCAGCGACGCACGGATGCACGCCAAGACCGTAGGATCCTACGCAGTGCCGTAGCGGACCGCACCGCCACTTCCCAGCAAATTAGGGACACTGTTGCTCCTGGGGTATCGGCGAGGACCATTCGCAACCGTCTTTATGAAGCTGGGCTACGGTCCCGCACACCGTTAGGCCGTCTTCCGCTCACGCCCCAACATCGTGCAGCCCGCCTCCAGTGGTGTCGCGACAGGCGTGAATGGAGGGACGAATGGAGACGTGTCGTCTTCAGCGATGAGAGTCGCTTCTGCCTTGGTGCCAATGATGGTCGTATGCGTGTTTGGCGCCGTGCAGGTGAGCGCCACAATCAGGACTGCATACGACCGAGGCACACAGGGCCAACACCCGGCATCATGGTGTGGGGAGCGATCTCCTACACTGGCCGTACACCACTGGTGATCGTCGAGGGGACACTGAATAGTGCACGGTACATCCAAACCGTCATCGAACCCATCGTTCTACCATTCCTAGACCGGCAAGGGAACTTGCTGTTCCAACAGCACAATGCACGTTCGCATGCATCCCGTGCCACCCAACGTGCTCTAGAAGGTGTAAGTCAACTACCCTGGCCAGCAAGATCTCCGGATCTGTCCCCCATTGAGCATGTTTGGGACTGGATGAAGCGTCGTCTCACGCGGTCTGCACGTCCAGCACGAACGCTGGTCCAACTGAGGCGCCAGGTGGAAATGGCATGGCAAGCCGTTCCACAGGACTACATCCAGCATCTCTACGATCGTCTCCATGGGAGAATAGCAGCCTGCATTGCTGCGAAAGTTGGATATACACTGTACTAGTGCCGACATTGTGCATGCTCTGTTGCCTGTGTCTATGTGCCTGTGGTTCTGTCAGTGTGATCATGTGATGTATCTGACCCCAGGAATGTGTCAATAAAGTTTCCCCTTCCTGGGACAATGAATTCACGGTGTTCTTATTTCAATTTCCAGGAGTGTACTTTACCCTTCTCCAGGTCAGAGCGGCACAGCACGATGCTCGCCGACTGCAGTCACCAACAGCGACAATCTGTTATTAAAGGCGCGCACCCGGAAATATGCAAGTACGCGGTCTCGCGTTCGGCTGATTCGGAATGCAGATACTTCCCTATGAGCTTCTGAAACCCCGGTGGATTCCTGTGTGCAGATGGACCCGTTTTCTGGTCTGCCAAACCAATTTCACTCCGTGACACGACTATACATGACAGGATATGTCAAACATTTAGACGGCTGACTCAAAACAAATAAGTACACCCACCCATAGCTCATTGTGTGTGTGACACAAGAAGCAGAAGCTCTGACGGTTCAGATGGTGACTGCACAGGCTCAAAGTAACACACTAGCAAAGGACACAAGTCTCATTGTGTAGGTAAAGACCTGCCGTTCTGTGTAGGTAACGACCTGCGCCAGTACAAGAATGATATCTTGTCTTTCTCTACACCTTTCCTACGCAGCTCGGTAGCATAGCACATTTGCATGCTTAGACTACAACCACTTTAGCACAAGCCAATCACGAGCTGGAGCTTGGCATTCGAAGCTGGGATACCGCCCCCTTGCTCTGCATACGCAGGTTTGACCAACCAGCGACTTTAAAAATTAATTGGGAGAAAAGAAAAAAATATTCAGCTTCGCACCCTCTTTCCCACGCGTTTACACCGTGTCTTTGCTAAAGGCATAACTTGGATGGAACCACAAACCTCCATAAAAAGATCGTTAGCTCCCCTGTTACGTCCATTTTCAACTTTCCAAAGAATGGCCATAAGCTTGCTAAAAGCCTCATGCCTTCACAAACATGTTTTGTAGCAGAGTTTGGACGCCTGGGCGTCAATGCCCTGTCCCACAGAAGTTCATAGAAACTCACAGCTGTCTCATCCGCTTTCTACCTAACAAGGGTCCATCCTCTGCTTTATTGCCAGTCATCAGATCTTACAATGCTCCACTCATACCTGCAGCGACTTCGAGGCGCTAGTCAGCCTACCTGGACGTGGCCGCCGACCGACCGGCGCCATCCAACGTGGCTGCACAAATGCAGGTAAAGCGTACCACTATGCCTTCACTAGAACAAACAAGCAAGAGCGTTAACTACGGTCAACCATTTCATCGTATGAATGCAGTCATATCGTATCAAATATAGCAACCAAGTAATAAAGATCACCTTACCCATGAACATTAAGCATCATGACACCGTATCAAAAGTGAAAGTTCCCTGCAATCTCTTATTTTGTTGTTCTTACATTCTTACCGTCATACATTACTCTACAGAGACGGCTGTATGGGCATGTCCCTAAACACAGTAAAGAATGGAGACATTTGAAGGGGGTTGGTGAAGATCCAACCTATCAGTGATGTGCAGTTGTTACAGGAGCGTGTGACCAATGCATGTGGTGCAGCCCGAGTTGAGACACGTTTATTTGAAACAGTGCTCGATTCGTCACGATGAATGGCTGAAGGATGTCAGGCAGAATGCATGGTAACAGTTTGCTGCACTGCCTATAGTGGTTACTTCCACTTAACAAACAGATCGAAATTAGAGGACAGATTGGCCCATATCTCAATAGTACTGGTTTTTGGACATATAAGTACAGGAACTTTTCTTCTAGTTTTTCCTGCAAGATATAGCAGGTATCCATCCTAACAGTTACCAGGTCCATTTTCTGTGATGTTTCTGCAAATATCTGCAATTCCGTTTTCGCAGTTTGTAGCTGGATTCAGTTCAAATAAATACTGATCATCACGTTTTCATGCGAGGCTCAGTGTAGATGGAAAACATTGATTTGTTTCCCATTACAGACAAAATCAGTTTTAAAGCGGAAATTTACGCATCAGTTCGACAGGGCTCTCCCAGAGTGCGATATTCATTTTATCCACATATATTAACAGGGATAGTAAAACACGAAGAACAATGAAGACTCTAGCAGCGAGAGAGCAGCGTTGTTGCATGATGGCGGCATTCATCGCGGACCAAGATCGTGCTGTCGTACTGTACCCAGGAATCTGAAGATTTCAGACGTCACATTACTTTGTCGAATGCTTTTCATAGGTGAATAAATAAGTTTCTTGGCTTTTCTTCAGTCTTGCTTCCATTATGAAGCATGTCACAACTACCTCTAGATACTTTCACCATACCTAAAGTTAAACATCTAAGAGGTCATTAACAAACTCAAATACATAAGCTTCCAGCCAGCTTACTATATTCATCGTCCATTGTTTGATTTTGGGATTGTGTGGATGATATTTTCCGAATGTCTGATGTTACATTGCTAGTCTCATAGATTCTACATGCTTACTGCATCATCCTTTGGTTAACAATTCGTCTGATGATTTTAGAATTTCTGAAGGAATGTTATCTATCCCTTCTGTCTTGTTTGGCAACAAGCAACCGAAGCTATGTCTAACTTTGACGCCGGCCGCGGTGGTCTAGCGGTTCTAGGCGCTCAGTCCAGAACCGCGCGACTGCTACGGTCGCAGGTTCGAATCCTGCCTCGGGCATGGATGTGTGTGATGTCCTTAGGTTAGTTAGGTTTAAGTAGTTCTAGGTTCTAGGGGACTGATGACCACATATGTTAAGTCCCATAGTGCTCAGAGCCATTTAAATCATTTTTTAATCTAACTTTGACTTATACTGGGTGCCCTATGTCTTCCAAATTGATATCACTTTCTCTTTCTTTTACATTAGCAGAAAGGTACTCTGCTACACACGGACATTCATTGTACTCTTTGCACCAATCCGTTATTTCCTCTGCATTTAACAGTAGAACGCGTATTGCACTTGAAGGAACGATTAAGTTTACTTTTAATTATTATTACAGACTTATTTTGAGTCGTCAGTCTTTTGCTGATTTGATGCAGCCCGCCACGAATTATCCCCCTCATCTCAGAGTACCACTTGCAACCTACATCCTCAGTTATTTGCTGGATGTGTTTCTAACTCTGTCTTCCTCCACACTTCTTACTCTCTACAGCTCCCTCTAGTGCCAATGAGATTCCCTGATGCCTTAACAGATGTCGTACCATCCTGTCCCTGCTTCTTGTCAGTGTTTTCCACATGTTCCTTTCCTCAACGATTCTGTGTAGGAACTCCCCATTCCTTAGCTTATCAGTCTACCTAATTTTCAATACTCTTCTGTAACATCATATCTTAAGAGCTTCGATTCTCTTATATTAAGGTTTCCCAACAGTCCATGTCTCACTACCATACAAGGCCGTACCCCAAAAGTACATTCTCAGATATTTCTTCCTGAAATTAGGCCTTTTTTGGTACTAGTAGACTTCTCTGGGCCGCGAATTTCCTTCTTGCTAGTGTTAGTACCTTTTTATGTCGTCCTTGCTCCGTTCGCCATGGGTTGTTTTGCTGCCTAGGTAGAAGAATTTCTTAACTTCATCTATCTCGAGATCACCATCCTGATGTTAAGATTCTCGCTGTTCTGATTTCTGTTTCTCCTCATCACTTTTGTCTTTCTTCGATTTACTCTCAATACATATTCTATACACAATAGAATGTTCGTTCCATTCAGCAGATACTGTAATTGTACTTCACTCTCACTTAGGACAGCAGTCATCGACGAATGTTGTCATTTACACCCTTTCACCTTGAATTTTAATTCGGCTCTCGAACATTTCTTTTATTCCCGTCATTGCTTCATCGATGAAGAGTGGGGACAAAATATTACATCCCTGTCTCTAACTCTCTTCTTTCTTGGTCTCCTACTCGTATTGTCCCTTCTTGGCTCTTGTATAAATTATGTATTACATGTCTTTCCCTGTGGCTTAACCCTATTTTTCTCAGAATTTCGAATATCTTGTACCATTTTACATTGTTGAACGCTTTTTCAAGATCGACAAAACTTGAGAACGTGTCTTTATTTTTCGTTAGTCTTACTTCCATTATCAACCTGTGTCAGAACTACCTCTCTGCTGTTATTACCCTTCTTAAAACCAAACTGATCGCCATCTAACACATCCGCAATCCACTTTTCCATTCATCGGTATTTTTGTTAGCGACTTGGATGCATGAGCAGTTAATCAGATTGTGCAAAAATTCATCTACTTATCGGATTTTGCAATCTTCGAAATTGTGTGGATGGTTTTCCCGAAAGTCAGATGGTATTTCGTTAGACTCATACATTCTGCACACCAACGTGAACAGTTGTTTTGTTGCCACTTTCTCCCATGATTTTAGGAATTCTGATGGAATGCTATCCACCTGCTCTGCATGATTTGATTTTAACTCTCTCAAATCTCTTTTAAATTGTGATTCTCTTATTGGATGGTGCTCTTCTATATCTACTCCTCTTACTACTTCATCAGACAAGTCATCTCCCTCACAGAGGCCTTCAATGTACTCTTACCACCCATCCGTTCTCTACACAACATTTAACAGTGGCATTCCCATTAATGTTACCACACTTGCCTTTACGTAATTTCGGCAAAGGTTGTTCTGATTTTTCTACATGCGGAGTCAGTCCTACTGACGATCATTTCTTTTTCGAGTTCTTCAAATTTTTCATGCAGCCATTTCACCTTAGCTTCCCTGAACTACCCATTTATTTCATTCCTAAGGAACCTGTATTTCTGTATTCCTAAATTTCTCAGAACATATTTGTATTTCCTTCTTTCATATATCAGATGAACTACTACTTCTGTTAGCGTCAGTTTCTTCGCAGCTACCTTCTATGTACATACATTTTTCTTTGCAGTTTCTGTGACTGCTCCATTCCTCTTCAACTGAACTTCCTAATGAGTTACTCCTTATCGCAGTATCTGTTGCCTTAGAGAACATCAAGCATAATTATTCCTTAGTACTTCCGTATACAGTTCTTTTTTGATTGATTCTTCGTGAGTAGTCTCTAAACTTCCCCCTACTCTTATAACTATGAAATTTTCACCTGAGTCTATATCTGATCCTGGGTAAGACTTACAATCTAGTAACTGATTTCGGAATCTCCCCCTTGCCATGATATAATGTTACAGAATATTCTAGTACCTCCCGGCCTTTTCGACGTATACCCACCCCTCTTGTGAATCCTGACTAGAGTGTCAGAGACTAACACGAAGGAAATCAGATCGGTGTCACAGCACTACAAGCTCGCTTTTAAGCGTACGAAAATATACACAAGTAAACAAATAACGTCTCTGTTTGGCTTGAAGCGGCCTGCCACGAATTCCTCTCCTGTGCTAACCTCTTCATCTCAGAGTAGCACTTGCGACCTACGTCCTCAATTATTTGCTACATCTACTCCAATCTCTGCCTTCCTCTACAGTTTTTGCCCTCTACAGCTCCCTCTAATACCATGGAAGTCATTACCTCATGTCTTAACAGATGTCCTATCATACTGTCCCTTCTCCTAATCTGTGATTTCCATATATACCTTTCCTTTCCTATTCTGCGCAGAACCTCCTCGTTCCTTACCTTATCAGTCCTTCTAATCTTCAACATTCATCTGTAGCACCACATATGCTTCGATTATCTTCTGTTCCGGTTTTCCCACGGTCCATGTTTCACAACCATACAATGCTGTGCTCCAAACGTATATTCTCAGAATTTTCTTCCTCAATTTAAGGTCTATGTTTGATGCTAGTAGATTTCTCTTGGCAAGGAATGCCCTCTTTGCCAGTGTTAGTCTGCTTTTGATGTCCTCCTTGATCCGTCTGTCATTGATTATTTTCCTGCCTAGGTAGCAGAATTCCTTAACCTCATCTACATCGTGACCATCAATCCTGATGTTAAGTTTCTCGCTGTTCTCATTTCTGCTACTTGACATTGCTTTCGTCTTTCTTCGATTTACTCTCAATCCATATTCTGTACTCATTACACGATTTATTCCATTCAGCAGATCATGTAATTCGTCTTCACTTTCACTCAGGGTAGCTGTGTCAATAGCGTATCGTACAATTGATTTCCTTTTGCCTTGAATTTTAATTTCACTCCTGGACCTTTCTTTTATTTCCATCATTTCTTCCTCCGTGTACAGATTGAACAGTAGGGGCGAAAGGTTACATCCTTGTGTTACACCCTTTTTAATACGAGCACTTCGTTCTTGGTCGTCCACTCTTATTATTCCCTCTTGGCTCTTGTACATATTGCATATGACCTGTCTCTCCCTATAGCTTACCCCTACTTTTCTCAAAATTTCGAACATCTTGCGCAATTTTACATTGTCGAATGCTTTCTCCAGGTCGACAAATCTTATGAACGTGTCTTGATTTTCTTTAATCTCGTCAGAACTGCCTCTCTTGTGCCTTTACCTTTCCTAAAGCCAAATTGATCGTCATCTAGCGCATCCTCAATTTTCTTTTCCATTCTTCTGTATCTTATTCTTATAAGCAACTTGGATCCATGAGTTGTTAAGCTGACTGTGAGATAATTCTCGCACTTGTCAGCTCTTGCCGTCTTCGGAATTGTGTGGAAGATGCTTTTCCAAAAGTCAGGTGGTATGTTACCAGAGTCATACATTCAACACACCGATTGTCGTGTTTTTGCCTCTTCCTTCAGTGATTTTATAAATTCTGATGAAATGTTATCCACTCCTTCTTCCTTACTTGATCTTAAGTCATCCAAACCTCTTTTAAATTCATATCACCTGTCTCTTCTAAATCGGTTCCTGTTTCTTCTTCTATCACACCAAACAAATCTTCGCCCTCTTAGAGGCTTTCCATGTATTCTTTCCACCTTTCCGCTGTCTCCTCTGCATTTAACAGTGGAATTCCCGCTGCACACTTGCGTATTGATTCTTCCTGACTAATGTTTTAAACTTCAGCCTACTCTTCATCACTACTATATTGTTATCTGAGTCTATATCCGCCCCCGGGTACTCCTTACAATCCAGTAGCTGATTTCGGAATCTCTGTCTGCCCATGATGTAATATAACTGAAATCTTCCCGTATCGCCCGGCCTTTTCCAAGTATACTTCCTCCTCTTGTAATTCGCTAATACTAGCTGAAACTTTTACAGAACTCAATTAGTCTATCTCCTCCCTCATTCCTTGTTCCAAGCCCATATTCTCCTCTAACCTTTTCTTCCACCCCTTCCCCTACAATGGCATTCCAGTCTCCCATTACTAATAGATTTTCATATCCCTTTACATACCGTATTACCCATTCAGTGTTCTCATATACTTTCCCTATCTCTTTGTCTTCAGTTTGCAACGTTGGCATGAATACGTGAACTATCGGTGTTGGTGTTGTTTTGCAATCGATTGTGATAAGAACAACCCCGTCACTGAACTGTCCATAGTAACACATTCTCTGTCCTACGTTCTTATTCATAACGAATCCTACTCCCGCCATATTATTTCCTGCTGCTGTTGATATTACACTATACTCATCTTCCCAGAAATCCTTGTCTTCTTTCGACTTCACTTCACTGACGCCTAAAATATCGAGACTGAGTGATTGCATTTCCATTTTCTGATTTTCTATTTTTTCTACCACGTTCAAGCTTATGACATTCCACTCCTCGATTCGTAGAACGTTATCTTCCGTTTATTATTCAGTCTTTTTCTCATGTTAACCTCCCCCTTGGCAGTCCCGTCCCGGAGATCCGAATGGTGCACTATTCCGGAATCTTTTTCCAATGGAGAGATCATCATGACACTTCTTCAATTACAGGCCACATTTCCTGTTACGTGTATTTAATGCAGAGGTTTCCATTGCGTTCTGCATCCTCATGCCACTGATCATTGCTGATTCTTCTGCCTTTTTAGGGACAGTTTTCCATCCCTAGGACAAGAGAGTGCCCTGAACGTCTGTCCGCTCCTCCGTCCTCTTTGACAAGGCTGTTGACAGAATGAAAGCTGACTTCGTATTCCGGAAGTCTTCGGCCGCCAATGCTGCTTATTAATCAAAATTTAACCTACGGCGGGACTCGAACTCGTGCTCGAAAACGTTTTTATTATGAATCAAAGACGTTACCCCTAGACCACGTATGTTAATACAAAACACTCGAAGGAACGCATAAGCTGGTTGGTATGATCTAATGGGCAAATGTTGATTTTGACAACAGTAATCGCAATTTTATTCAAGAGAACTAGCTATTATAACAGAACATGATGTTTGGGAGGAATGGAATTAAATAGCTTCTTGGTTCGTCGCGATATAGTCGAAAACAGGGTGAACGTTAGTAACGAATTACAATATTTGACCAGACAATGTCTGGCATTTTGTATCTCGTGCTTGGGTAACATGTAGCAATATACTCTGAATAAAACTGCATCAAGATATATAGTCGGAACAACGTTCACATCTTGTACTTTAAGAACTAAACTTTAGGAAATATTAAACTGAAATCACTCTGGAGGAAGTCTGTTACGTTAGGGCAGTTCGGAGATTCTCAGTGTAGCGTTCGTACCTCGCACCTAATGGTTAGGTAAAAACCGCGGAAAAGTAAAAGAGGAGATACGTTAGTTCTGAAGGGGACGGACTCGTCTCGTTGTGAAGGGATCCAACAGGATTGGTAAGTAATTTGATTCTAGGCACGCTTAGTAGTAAATGGGTACTAAACGGCCGGACATTAAACGAGCGAAATAGTCGCCTGGTACTTCGGATACTTCCTTGTAACTGCACTGAACTACTGACCACTCCACTCACTTATAAATCCAGTGATGATACCGGAGCGACGAACAGAGAATCCGGCATCAGAAAATGGTTCAAATGGCTCTGAGCACTATGCGACTTAACTTCTGAGGTCATCAGTCGCCTAGAACTTAGAACTAATTAAACCTAACTAACCTAAGGACATCACACACATCCATGCCCGAGGAAGGATTCGAACCTGCGACCGGAGCGGTCGCTCGGCTCCAGACTGTAGCGCCTAGAACCGCACGGCCACTCCGGCCGGCTCCGGCATCAGACTTTACTGGTGAACCCTGATGTCTTCCGAGACAGCGCGTTTAAAATCGGGCGCGGAAGACGCGGGAGATTACCTGTTGCGTACTGTACTCTGAGAATCTACGGTAAACTCGGTCCGAATATAAAAGTTCACTGATGAAACGAACTCCGATGAGGCGAGAGAGCTAAGTTCACCAGCCACGTGTCTTGGTGCGAGCTGAGCTGCCGACAGCGCGATCGGAAGAAGTTGACTCGTTGAAGCAGTTGAAGCAGTGACCAAGACTAAGTCTCGTAGCGATTCAGAGCGCGTGGCTTGCGGAAGGCGTGGAGGTCAAAGATCCACATGTGGCGTAAGTTACAAGCTAGGGCGCTGGACTGTGGTGATAGTACCCTATGTGACAGGAGCTTCGCTGGCCGCTTTTGCAGGTTCTTCACTTTTTCCTATAACCATTTCACAATACCTTCCTTGCGCGTGCCATGGATTTCATATCTAAATGATTTATATTGTTATATTTCTTAAGTTTCCCGGACATTTGGTTATGGCTCTGAGCACTATGGGACTTAACATCTGAGGTCATCAGTCCCCTAGAACTTAGAACTACTTAAACCTAACTAACCTAAGGACATCACACACATCCATGCCCGAGGCAGGATTCGAACCTGCGACCGTAGCAGTGTTGCGGTTCCGGACTGAAGCGCCTAGATCCGCTCGGCCACCGTGGCTGGCTGGATATTTGTTTACTTCCTCGTTTATCAAACACTTGAAATATTTCTTCTGTTGCTTGCAATTTCTTCGCAGTTACCTATTTTATAGCAATATCTGTTAGAATGAAAGAAATACATCCTTAGAAAAAAACCGACGCACCACGAAGGAATTATCCGAACTAGACGCAAACCTGTAGCTGTGATGGACATGTACAGATAAATTACTGATCACAATTCCAGAAAAACTCCATCATCCATTCAAGAGAAAGAACTTCACAAATTGAGCAAGTCAATAACGCGTTGGTCTACCTCTGTCCCTTATGCAAGCAGTTATTCGGTTCGGCATTGATCGACAGAGTTGTTGGGTGACCTGCAGAGGTATATCGTGGCAAATTACGCCAATTAGCTGGTTAGATCGTCAAATCCCGAGATGGTTGGAGGGCCCTGTCCATAATGTTCCAAGCATTCTCAATTGAGGAGACATCCGGCGACCATGCTGGACAAGGTAGGATTTCGGAACCACGAACACAAGCAGTGGTAACCCTTGTCGTATGCGGGCGGGCATTATCTTGCTGAAATGTAAGACCAGGATAGATTATCATGAAGGGCAACAAAACTGGGCTCAGAAAGTCGTCGACTTACCGGTACTCTGTAAATGTGCCGCGGATCACAACAGAAGGGGTCCTGCTATAAAAAGGAATGGCGTCTCAGACCATCACCCCTGGTCGTCGAGCCGTACGGCGGGCGACAGCGAGGTTCGCATCCCCCCGCAGCCCGGGACGTCCCCAGACACATCTTCGGCCTGTAATTTAGATCGCAATCAATCGCCATCATCGAGTACACACATCAGCGCCACGCTGTTTAAAGAAATTACATGACTTTCGCGTGGACTCCTGGTGCGACATACCTACACAAACCTACGAACAAACTGTCGAATGCAGCGCGGGCTAGCCGATCGGTCTAGGGCGCCTTGTCACGAACCGCGCGGCTCCCCCCGTCAAAGGTTCGAGTCATCCTCGGGCATGGGTGTAAGCGTTGTCCTTAGCGTAAGTTAGTTTAAATTAGATGAAGTAGTGTGTAAGCTTAGGGACCGATGACCTCAGCATTAGCTTAGGGACCGATGACCTCAGCAGTTTGGTCTCATAAAACCATACGACAAATTTCCAAAAAAAAAAAAAAAAAAAAAAAAAAAAAACCTCTCGAACCTACGATAAGCACAATTGGTGACGCATACCGAAACATTATGACCACCTGCTTAATAAATTGTTGGTCCATCTTCGGAACGCAATACGTCACCGACTCCGTCTTTCATGAATTCGACAGTTTGTTGGTAGGTTTGTGGAGCTACGTCGCACCAGATGTCCACGCTCAAGTCACGTAATGTCCTTAAACAGCGGACCGCTGACGTGTGTACTCCATTATGGCGCCTGATAGTTGCTCAAATTGATTCACATTAAGCGAATTTCCTATCCAAGACATCAACTCGAGTCCAATGTTAAACTCCTCAAACTACTGTAGCACGGTTGTGACTGAGACACGGACAATTGTACTGCTGAATGTTACATCACCGTCGGTGAAGATGTCAAGCATAAAGGGATGCAGGTAGTTCGCAGTGTCAGCGTGTCTTCGATTACTACCACAGGTCCCATGCGAGCGCAGCAGAATGTCTCCAATAGCATAATACTGCACCTACCAGCCTGCGTCCTTGGCGCGAACCGCCGTTCACGTGGATGACGGCGTTGATGGAGACGACTATCGACCTGCTGTATCAAAAGCGTGATTCATACGACGAGTCGTTTCCATTGATCCACGGTCCAATCTCGACGATCCCGTGGCCACTGCAATCGTAACTCACGATGTTATTGGGACAACATCTGAACACGGAGGGATTCTTGCTGTGAAGGGTTGTGACGGCCAACCAGTTACTGTCGAATGGTGATTTCACTATCGTTCAACCACTTTCCATAGACGATCACTACAGTAGCACGTGTGCTTTCGACCGTCTACCCCGTTTTCGAGATACTCGTTCACAGGCTCCTAGTTATTATAACATCACCGTTGTCAAAGTCGCTTATATCAGTGGATTTCCCCTTTTGAGGGCATGTTTATCTCTCAAATAATAGGTTTACGATTAGGCATTTTACCTAACAAATTTACTTGACTGGCGAAAATTGACAGAAATGATAGAGCGCTAACGGTCCCTATTGTCTGCATTGTGAGCGAGTAACAGTTCGGTTAAGTGGTCGTTCGGTTGACCGATGTTCGGATAATCTACTCTCTACTGTAACTGATATTCCTCCTCATTTGCCCTTGCTCGGATGATTACAGAAACTCTGAAGGAATTTTACCTCTGTTGCCTGGTTGATCGCAAGTCTTACTGTTGTTTAGTACGAAGGTCAACCCGACACTGAGACGGAGCACGCAGCTTGCGTCACCTAATACAGCAGAAGGGCTACGGCCGCTCACTCTTCAGTCTCCCTCGGTCCTGCTGTAGAGCGACAGCCCAGCCCAGCCCAGCCCCGAGCTACGAGCCACGAGCCCTGCCGGCACGCGCTGTGTGAGGGACGGCAGGCGCCGCACTTCGCCACCCTTTCCGAGCGATAAAGTTGTTGGTGCTGCTTGAGTTACCACTCTCTCGCGAAAAAGGAGCGATACTTTTTTTCTCCAAGGGTGGGCACCGAACGTGTGGCGAGAACCGCTGCTCGGCTCAGTGTAATATGTTATCCACGGCTGAGGAGCTAAACGCGAGCAGCTACATGCAAAATGGCGTCACGTTTCCCCCCAAATGAAAGTCGACACCAAAGTTCTCTCCCCTACAATGTGCAAATTTTGTTCCCGCAAACTCTGAGTATGAATTTCATTTTGACGTTCTTTCCTGGCAGGAGAGAATTTGGTTTCCCCACGATATTGCTATGCTCGTAAATTAATTGCGCTGGGGTAAAATGAATACTCTACAGTCCGTTCCTGTCTGTACAAGAAAATTCCTTCACAAGATTTTTACAGCACAAAGATTATACTGTTTAAAATAAATCTCTGATTGCAAATCACGCGAAGGCAACAGGCCGTTTTTGGCGCAAAAAAGTACAAGTATATTAGTTTCCTATTTTCGGATACTTAAGGGGAAATTCACCGTAGTGTTTTAATTCTGTGTGATTGCAACATCATAAAGCAAATTTTGACAGTATGTCGGCGAGTCACATCATTGTATCTACTTTAGTTCATTATATTACGAAAAACTGTAAAATATTTCCACAGATGAAATGACAATCACACTATTTAAAATCTGTGAGTTTCCTATTGCTCCAAGTCCTCAAGTGATTTAAATTTGACGAGCATTCGATCGAGAAGACCTCAGTTATTTCATTTGCAGCGGGATGGGTAGGATGGATCATTTCACTTCTCGGCTCATTGTGGAGCTGGCGCAGTCCATTTCCATACAATGCATCGTTTTCCATTGTATCCGTTTCAATCCTCCGCGGGAATATACATTATTGCGATTTGAAAATTAGTTTACAAATGCGCTTCTTACTCCACGAAATCTGTTAGTTTCCACCTTTAACTATTATGTGATTAATGAGGAAATTAAGTTACCTTTTAATATCCCGGATCACAATCTCGGATAACAGTAAGAACAAGATGGTGTAATAGTTAAGGTAGTATACTTGTGTGCCGGCCGCGGAGGTCTAGCGGTTCTGGCGCTGCAGTCCGGAACCGCGGGACTACTACGGTCGCAGGTTCGAATCCTGCCTCGGGTATGGGTGTGTGTGATGTCCTTAGGTTAGTTCGGTTTAAGTAGTTCTAAGTTCTAGGGGACTTATGACCTAAGATGTTGAGTCCCATAGTGCTCAGAGCCATTTGAACCATTTTTTTAGTATACTTGTATACAGTAGAGATAGGATACGAATCCCCTTCCAACTAGGCAGATATAACTTTCCCGCGTTTTTCGAAAATTTGTTCAGGCGAATACAACACGACTGATTTCCTTCTGCGTCCATGTGCAACACGACCGTCTACCCGTTTCGAATGGGCACCTTGTCGACTGCACGCTAAACCATAAACTTTGGTTCGTTTTTAGAAAGTAACCCGTTGACTTATTTGAGAAACCGCATGTCATTTACTTCAAACTATGTACAAGCTAAGTCAAAGTCTCAAAGACTAATTGTTGTATTATCTTACATACTGTCAATCAGTTCTGTGACACACGAAAATTACAACGGTGTAATAGTGTTCACGTCGATTTGCATTATCACAGAAACCTATGGCGAGCACACAAATCTACAGACCATCCTTTACGCAACACGACAACAGCGAGGGTGTTTTTCAACTGAACCAACAGAAAATTTAGAATTAATCATTATTAGATGATTTTAATCAATCAGAAGAATACATCACTCCAAAGGTAGGTGGGGATAAATCGTATATGCCATGTGTAACTGTTTCTGTTATCAATATATAATTTAAGAAGATAAGTAGGGAAACTTAATGCACCAGGATATACTGCCAGATTTAATCACAGGCTCATGAAGCTGTACTAGTTCATTAAACTTCATGTTTTAAAATTTGCGACATTTTTTAGTTATTAATTTATTAAATTTTGATAAATATTAGTTGAATAAATTTTAACTCCTAATTTATCCATGATATGTTCAATAATACTGTGGTAATAAAATAAACAGGTACATATTGTTATTTTAGGGTATTCGGTTGCAAATGCCAGCCCATATTTTAATGGCTTGCTCTTGTAAGCAACTTCGATGCATGAGCTGTTAAGCTGATTGTGCAATAATTCTCATACTTGTCAGCTCTTAACTTCTTCGGAATTGTGTGGATGATATTTTTCCAAAAGTCAGATGGTATGTCGCCAGACTCACACATTCTACACACCGAAGTGAATAGTCGTTTTGTTGCCATTTCCCCCAATGATTTTAGAAATTCTATCCACTCTGCCTTATTTGATCTTAAGTCCTCCAAAGATCTTTTAAATACAGATTCTAATACTGGATCCCCCTATCTCTTGTAAATCGACTGCTGTTTCTTCTTCTATCACATCAGACAAATCTTCCTCCTCATAGAGGCTTTCAGTGTATTCTTTCCACCTATCCGCTCTTTCCTCTGCATTTAACAATGGAACTCCCGTTGCACTCCTAATGTTATCACCCTTGCTTTTAATGTCACCAAAGGTTGTTTTGACTTTCCTGTATGCTGAGTCTGTCCTTCCGACAATCATTTCTTTTTCGATGTCCTCACATTTTTCCTGCAGACATTTCTTGTTAGTTTCCCTGCACTTCCTATTTATTTCATTCCTCAGTGACTTATATTTCTATATTCTTGGGTTTCCCGAAACATTTTTGTACTTTCTCCTTTCACCTATCAATTGAAGTATTTCTTCTGTTACCCACAGTTTCTTCGCAGTTACCTTCTTTGTACCTGTGTTTTCCTTCCCAACTTCTGTCATTGCCTCTTTTAGAGATGTCCATTCCTCTTCAACTGTACGACCTACAGAGCTATTCCTTATTGCTGTATGTCAAAATTACGGTAGACTAAAATTTGGAAAGCAGTATGAAAAATGATTTAATCGTAGTACAAAGAAAGGTGTATATTTCCTGGGAAGAGTTACAGAACGAGTTAACCCTTCTTCCCCAGCGTAACGAGTTCTTCGACTCACCTCCAATAACATGTAAATGAGATGGGTAAGAACAGAGGCACAAACTTATGGGCTTCTAGAAAGTTAGATGCATATACAAAAGGAAGTATCCGAGACTGGAGGTTCATCTATAACAGGAAGTATCCCAGAGTGGGGATGCTTGCATCGTAATCTTTAATGACACCTTAAGTCATATTGCATGTCATGATGAATGCCACGTTGGATGACATGATGGTATGTGTCGGGTTATACGACATGACATCATGTGTCATGTTACTTTACTTGACACAATACATTATATGTCTTTGAAGCTGACTGATAAGTCGAAAGCTAGTTTTCTTCTTTTATATCTTAACTCTGCCCTCAGCATGTTCGTCTTTTTGAGCTACGACAGGAGCATTTTTCAGTATGGAAACAATGTGCTCCTCTTTCTCTGTGCACTAGGTAGTGAAGAGAAACATCCATTATATCGAAAAAGCAGTGAACTAGGCTCATAAATTTGGTCCATTGCTCTTGGTCACAATTGGAATGTTCAGTAAATCTTTGCACTCTGTCTGAATGATGGCTGTAAGTCAATAGAATATATTTACCATGATTTCAAACATACAGTCCGACACAGGGCGATAGGTTCTATGGAGACAGTAGCTACCTGAAGCAATGACGTGATCTCAAGCAATAAACAAGCAGCCTCGTGGCCGTGAACTTATCTTGTCTACGATTTCTAAATCTTCCGTGGCCTCCACGAAGGGAACCCACAGCATTTCCTTCTGATGTGAGAGCTTACTTTTTTCCAAACATATCACATGAATTGTTGGAGATAATTCGATCCATCAGGGAAAGTAACGACGCTTGCTAGTTCTTAATTATTAACTGCCATAGTAACGTAACAGGATGATATCTCGTACACAGCAGTACCTCACTAAGAGTGACTAAACCTTTCAAAATCTGTTATCGAACATCTATAGCAGATTTATACAGCTGTGACCTCTTATAGTGCTGTCACAGAGCGTTTCTCTGTGTCTCAAAAAATAGTTCAAATGGCTCTGAGCACTATGGGACTTAACTTCTAAGGTCATCAGTCCCCTAGAACTTAGAACTACTTAAACTTAACTAACCTAAGGACATCACACACATCCATGCCCGAGGCAGGATTCGAACCTGCGACCGTAGCGGTTGCGCGGTTCCAGACTGTAGCGCCTAGAACCGCACGGCCATCCCCGGCCGGCTGCGACCTCAATTCCAAATACAGTACCAAATACAACAGCTGTGAAGATCTTGTTTTTCGTCAACGATGTTTAAGAATTTTAGCTGAAGGAGAATGCATTTAACCTTAGTGTCACCGGTGTTAATGGCCTTTGAGTGCTGAGAAGAAAGAATACGTCACCAAGCCATTAAAAATTAAGAGATTGTTAGGGAACAACACGTTATTGGAAGATACGTTGCTATCGAAAATGGTAGTTGGGCTTGGCTTCGGAAAGCAGAAGATTCATTGTGTTTGGCTTAGTCCAGGATCGACGGCAATGTGCAGAACATAAACTCTACAACGGTGGGGGTGCCAGCGTGGCCTGTTCCTGAAATAGTCGACACCAAGGTACAGCGAGATGGCAGCATTCACTTTAATGTGAAAACTGGTACATCTGGTAGGATAACGTAAAGAACTACACCAGCAAACGAAGTGGTATTAATCCAACTTGGATGTGACTGAGCAACAGTAACATCAGATGTTAGGAAAAGTAGTAGGGGAGAAAAAAAATGGTCAGTGGCTCACGATGCTGAAATATAAATGAAATGTGAGAGCAGAAAGACCCACAAGAAACGGTATATGAAGGAAAAATAGGATTTATTTGCTTATAGAGATAAAGAGATGAAATGTAGAAAAGCAGATGGAGGAGACAAATGAAAATCAGCAGAAAATGTTGCGAAAGAAAGAAAAACAGTAATGAGTAAGCGAGGGTTAGAAATTTAAACAGGTAGTGACTAAACAAGGAATAAAAAACAATTACAATGAAGTTTTATGGAATAATAAGGCATACAGCCAGCACTGTTTAAATAAATTTGTAAAGGTTTTACCGACTTTGAAGCTAGATTTGCAAATAAAACCTCAATTTAATCTTAAATAAAGAGCCATACGTATTTGCAGAACTTCGGTATAAGACATAAATACAATGAACTGTTGTGAAAGAAAAATGTATTAATCCACTCGGTAGGACGTCGCAAAATATCGCTGATCGGTTACGTGCTTTTAGGAAACAGAAATATCTTAATGAAGCTGTCTAGCTTGATGAATCGCTTGAAGCTTAATAAGCAAGTAGGAAAAGAAATAATTAACTTTGCATGTCAGGCTCACGAACTGCTACAGGTGGAGATGAGATAGCTAGAACAAAAGCAATCAAAGGGCTCCAAGAAGAGCAAGAAAATGCTAATGTCAGCGAGTATTAGGAGGGCTAGTGCAGCGATGCTGCGCCTGACGAGGAGATTACATTACAAGTACAATCAAGTGCTTGATGTGTTTGGAATCTCATTTAAGAGTTCCTACTCCCTGAAAAAGAAATATTGTAAACATGAATTACAACTGAAGACTTCCACTACTAGAAGTCACCCTCATTCAACCAATGCGATTTTCAAAACACGTGCAAGGAGCAGACAGACGTATAGGATACACTAGACATTGAAGTGCGAAACTGAACATAATGTAAAGAAATAACAGTAATGAGTGGCAAACTAAAAATAAAAAAAAGAACTCGAAATTGGAGGAAGTCCCGGCATTTGAACTTAAGCGATTTACGGATGATCCATCTCGCTCGGTCTGCGCAAAGAGATAGATGAGAGAGGTTTGATAGAGCGAATAGAGAAGATCCAACAAGCTGCAGCGCTTCCACACAAGCTAATGTAATAGGCACGAAAACGTCGCTGAGATGCTCATCCAACACCAGTGGTAGCCGCTGTAGCTGCACTGTGTGTCACGATGTGCTTTACTGTTAAAATTCCGAGAGCGTACATTCCTCGGAGCGTCATTTAACAATGTATTGCTTCTTCCTCCGTATATTTCGTGGAAAGACTATGAAAAATCTGGATATTCGATCTCATAAGTGAGCTAATCAACAACTGTTCATCACGTAGACCATTCACGAGTGGAACATGGAAGTGGGAAATTGACTTTGGTACACAAAGTACACTCTGCCACACATCATAATGTGGCTTGAGGAATATTAGACGTAGATTCGAACTATATGGATAGTACTGACTTAATTTAAATGCCGGCCGCGGTGGTCTAGCGGTTCTGGCGCTGCAGTCCGGAAACGCGGGACTGCTACGGTCGCAGGTTCGAATCCTGCCTCGGGCATGGGTGTGTGTGATGTCCTTAGGTTAGTTAGGTTTAAGTAATTCTAAGTTCTAGGGGACTTATGACCTAAGATGTTGAGTCCCATAGTGCTCAGAGCCATTTGAAACATTTGAACCTTAATTTAAATGCTATCAAGTATTATACCATATTCTTGATCACTTTGTTTGCATTTGGGTGTCTGGCCCACGTTGTTTACGTTTATGATATCATGTGACCCAGCTCAGTGGCGAACTCATGACAAGTCAAGTCCTCCTTGTCAGTGATATCAATTGTATCAATGATGTCATCTTATTTGGTAATGTCGTCTTCAAGCCATGTCCCCCCGCCCTTCCCCATACCGCCAGCCAATCAAAATCCACGATGGCAGACCTGATCCAACTACGCTAGCGGAAAAAATTAAAAAGAAAAGAGCGCTAGTCTTAGCAATGTGTTAAAAACGAGGCAATCAACTGTGTAAAAATCGCGCCAAAATTACGTAATCTTCACCTGAATATGCGCTAAAATCAAGTTATACATTACTTCCACGAAAGTCAAAGATATCTGCGTAATTTGCATACAAATACATGCCTCTGTATATCATCAGTGGAATATAAAAATTATACGTAAAACTCCCTACACCTCCTTCTTGAAACATAGAAGTTATTCCCTGATGTCTTAACAGATATCCTTTCATCCTGCCGCTTTTTGTTGTCAGTGTTTCCACATAATCCTTTCAGATTCTGCGGAGAACCTCCACATTCCTTACCTTATCAGTCAACTTAATGTTCAACGTTTGTCTGTAGCACCACATCTCAAAAGCTTTGATTCTCTTCTGTTCTGGTTTTCCCACAGTCCATCCTCCACTAACATACAGCGCTGTGCTCCAGACGTACATTCTCAGAAATTACTCCCTCTGATTAAGGCCTTTGTTTTATACTAGTACTACTTGGCAAGGAATGCCCTTTTTATTAGTGCTAGTCTGCTTCTTATGTCCTCCTTGCTGCTTTCGTCATTGGTTATTTTGCTGCTTAGGTAGTATACATCCTTAACTTCATCTACTTCGAGGTTATCAGTCAAGATGTTACGTTTCTCGTCTCCTCATTTCTGTTATTTCCCATGATTTTCGTTTTTCTTTGATTTACTCTCAATCTATATTGTGTACTCATTAAAGTGTTCATTCCATGTAGTAAATCGGTAACCCTTCTTCACTTTCACTGAGCATAGTAATGTCATCTTACCGTTGATATCCTTTTAGTCTGAAGTTTAATTCTACTCCTTTATTCCCGTCATTGCTTCTGCGATGAATAGATTGAACAGTAGGTGCGAAAGACTGAATCCGTGTCTTACACCCTTTTTAATCTGTGCACATCGTTCTTTGTGTTTCTTTGTCTTCCGCTCTTATTATTCCTTCTTGGCTCTTGTACATGTTCTATATTACCCGTTTCTTCCCACTAATTCACCAATTTTCCTCAGAACTACGAACGTCTTGCACCATTTTACGTTGTAGAACGCTTTTTCCACGTCGACAAACCCTGTGAACGTGTCTCGATATCTCTTTAGTCTTGCTTACATTATCCGCCGCAGTTACCCACTTGCCTCTCTGGTGCTTTTACCTTTCCTAAAGCCACACTGGTTGTCATCTAACACAGTCTCAAATTTCTTCCCATTATTCTGTACATTATCCCTGTGAGCAACTTGGATGCATGAGCTATTAAGCTGACTGTAAGATAATTTCCCACTTCCCCACTGTTGCAGTATACGGAATTCCGTGGAAGATACTTTTCCGAAAATCAAATGATATGTTGCCAGACTGACACATTCTATGCACCAATGTGTATAAAATCGTTTTGTTGCCACTTCCCCCAATGATTTTACAAATTTTTATTGGTTGTTATCAATCCCTTCTGCCTTCTTTGATCTTAAGTCCTCCGAAGCTCTGATAAATTCTCAAAATGGTTCAAATGGCTCTGAGCACTATGGGACTTAACATCTATGGTCATCAGTCCCCTAGAACTTAGAACTACTTAAACCTAACTAACCTAAGGACATCACACAACACCCAGCCATCACGAGGCAGAGAAAATCCCTGACCCCGCCGGGAATCGAACCCGGGAACCCGGGCGTGGGAAGCGAGAACGCTACCGCACGACCACGAGATGCGTGCTCTGATAAATTCTGTCCCTAGCACTGAATCCCATATCTCTTCTAAATCGACTCCTGTTTCTTCTTCTATCACATCAGAGAAAGCTTGAATACTGCTCAGCAGTGTGGGATCCGTACCAGATAGGGTTGATACAAGACATAGAGAAGATCCAACGGAGAGCAGCGCGCTTCGTTACAGGATCATTTAGTAATCGCGAAAGCGTTACGGAGATTATAGATAAACTCCAGTGGAAGACTCTGCAGGAGAGACGCTCAGTAGCTCGGTACGGGCTTTTGTCAAAGTTTCGAGAACATACCTTCACCGAAGAGTCAAGCAGTATATTGCTCCCTCCTACGTATATCTCGCGAAGAGACCATGAGGATAAAATCAGAGAGATTAGAGCCCACGCAGAGGCATACCGACAATCCTTCTTTCCACGAACAATACGAGACTGGAATAGAAGGGAGAACCGATAGAGGTACTGAAGGTACCCTCCGCCACACACCGTCAGGTGGCTTGCAGAGTATGGATGTAGATGTAGAAAGCTTTCCCGTCACGGAGACCTTTAATGTACACTTCCCGCCTGTCTGCTCTCTCCTCTGCATTTAGCAGTGGAATTCCTGTTCTATTCTCAATGTTGCCAGCGTTACTTTTCTGTATACTGCGTCAGTTCTTTCAAAAATGGCTCTGAGCACTATGGGACTCAACATCTTAGGTCATAAGTCCCCTAGAACTTAGAACTACTTAAACCTAACTAACCTAAGGATATCACACACACCCATGCCCGAGGCAGGATTCGAACCTGCGACCGTAGTAGTCCCGCGGTTCCGGACTGCAGCGCCAGAACCGCTAGACCACCGCGGCCGGCCTCAGCTCTTTCGACAATCATTTCTTTTTTGATTTCTTCACATTTTTCATACTGCAATTTCGTCTTACTTTTCCTGCTCTTCCTATTTACTTCATTCCTCAGCCACTTGTATTTCTGTATTCCTGAATTTGCCTCTGTTTTTTGTACTTCCTTCTTTTGTTGATCAACTGAGGTATTTCTTCTGTCATCCGTGGTGTCTTCGCAGTTACCTTCCTTATACCTATATTTTGCTTTCCAGCTTCTGTGATTACCCTTTATACAGATATCGATTCCTCTTCAACTGAACTGCCTACTCACCTATTCGTTATGGAAGTATCTGCATTCTTAGAGAACTTCAAGCCTATCTCCTCGTTCCTTAGTACTTCTGTATCCCTCTTCTTTGTGCATTAATTCTTCCTGATTAGTCTGTTAAACTTAAGCGTTCTCTTGATCACTACTAAATTATGATATGCAGCTTTATCTGCTTCTGCGCCAGCCTTAAAATCCAGTGTCTGATTTAGGAATGTCTGCCTGACAATGATGTAATTGAAATCTACTTGTATCTCGCAGCCTTTTCCAAGTGTAGCTCCCCTTCCTGTGATTCTTGAATGGAGTATTCGCTATCACTAGGTGAAATTACAGAAGTCTATCTTTCTCCCCTCATTCCTCGCGCCAAGCCCATATTATCCCACAACTCTTTCTCCTACTTCTTCCCCTACAATCGCAGTCCAGTCCCACATGACCATTAGACTTTCATCTTCTTATACATACTGAACTATCCGTGCAGTATTCTCATATACCTTGTCTATCTCTCCATCTTCGGCTTGCTACGTCGGCATGTATACCTGAACCATCGTTTTTGATACTGATTAGGTATCGATTTTGGTAAGGACAACCCTATCACTGGACTGTTCACAGTAACACACTCTCTGCCCTACCTACCTATTCAGAATGAATCCTACTCTTGTACCATTTTCGCGGTTTTGATGTTACCCTATACTGATCTGACCAGAAATACTTATCTGATTTCCATTTCATTTCTCTAACCCCCACTGTATCTAGACTGAACCTTTGCATTTCCCTTTTCATATTTTCTAGCTTCTCTATCATGTTTAAGCTTCTGACGTTCCACACCCCGACCATCGAAAAATGGTTCAAATGGCTCTGAGCACTATGGGACTTAACAGCTGTGGTCATCAGTCCCCTAGAACTTAGAACTACTTAAACGTAACTAACCTAAGGACATCACACACATCCATGCCCGAGGCAGGATTCGAACATGCGACCGTAGCAGTCGCGCGGTTCCGGACTGCGCGCCTAGAACCGCGAGACCACCGCGGCCGGCACCATCGAAAGGATAACGTTCTGAGAGTGGGTGCATGGAATGTTTGCTTAAGCAGTGTAATTAAAAAGTTAGTACTACATAATTGCTAGAGATGACTTTTAGTTCAAATGCTGTTCCGGAAAACTTCGGAAATACAAAGTAAAATGAACTGCAGCCCTATGCTTCTGCTGCTTCTCATGTCAATAGACGCCTGTACTTGTAAAAACTCGTAGTTTGGTTAATGTAAATTATCGTAAGATATAATAGAACTTCAGAATATTTTCTACTTCTACGATGCTTGTCAAGTGTAACAACGTTTAAAATGTATGCAAAAATATATCACTGACACAAAAAGGTGTAGTACTTCCGTCAAGTATCACAATGTTATTTTCCTTGCACACACTTATTCATAAATACAAAAACATATTCATCAAATTGGGCCGGCCGTGGTGGCCGAGCGGTTCTAGGCGCTCAGTCCGGAACCGCGCGACTGCTACGGTCGCAGGTTCGAATCCTGCCTCGGGCATGGATGTGTGTGATGTCCTTAGGTTAGTTAGGTTTAAGTAGTTCTAAGTTCTAGGGGACTGATGACCACAGATGTTTAGTCCCATAGTGCTCAGAGCCATTTGAACCATCAAATTGGTGTTTTAATCATTACTGCGTACTCTCAAAGTAAGTGTCTTAATGCTATTTTCATTTCTAAACGCAGTGTGGCTATACAAATAAAGTGCTAAACAGTCAGTTGACATTTAAAAATTTGGGCAAAGAGATCTGTATCAATCTGACTAGACTGTAAGCACCACAATTTCAGTTATACCAATAGCGGATATATAAATCATCTGATTGAAAAGATGATTAAATTACTTGATCAGCATATGCAATAAGAGATTTATTCCTCAGCCAACAAACCGCTGGTGGTTCGGCTGAGTAGAGGGTTCAAAATGGTTCAAAAGGCTCTATGCACTATGGGACTTAACACCTGAGGTCATCAGTCCCCTAGACCTAGAACTATTTAAATCTAACCAAACTAAGTACATCACACACATCCATGCCAGAGGCCGTAGCAGCAGTGTGGTTCCGAACTGAAGCGCCTAGAACCGCTCGACCACAGCGGCCGGCTGAGTAGAGGGCTACTGAGTGGTCGGTGCAGAGCAATTTTCACGATCGCCTATTAATGAATTCAGACTGTACCCAAGATGGCAAAAATTTTTACACGTTCAGGGCTGTTTCTTTCAAATTCGAGCTACAGCCATGCCAACGTGGAAGAACACAAGCCCTGCCGCACCAACCAGAGTGGCAAGAGGTTGAGTTGCCCCATCGGCTGAAAGCAGCAGGAACTGATTACTCTGAGACGCCCAGTCAAGTTGGCTAAAGGACCTAGTTCTGTCAGACGAGGTTACTCCTGTGCTGCACCCAAGGTTACAAACCTCTGGAGAGACGCTCTCCCACCGAAATTTCATTGTAGTCCGTATTTAGCTTCACTTAGTGACTAGAAGTAGAGCTGTAGCTTTTGCCAGTTCGCGATACAAGCATTGGCTTCCATCATTTTGGAACAATAATGTGAAGATTAAGCTAGCCTTAGTCCACATGTTTCGCGGTAGAACGTTCGTGGCAACTTCATCTCTAATTAAGACGCAACCTAGCACTACGGTCCTCTGATATTAGAGTGGTAGGCTCTCTCGCACAGACTGCTGTTTGTGGTGCAATGAGAGCAGAACGACTGATGAGTTGGACTCAGCGCTTCAGTGTGACAAGAAGAGTAAGCACGGGAAGATCGCAGGGCTCTTCGCCGGGCTCTGACGAGTAGGCGGGTGACAACATGTGAATTCCGGGTAGAAGTTACGGGCAGAGTGTCACCAGGAACTGTGGGGAACATATTACTGGAAGCCGGGTTCAGAACTAGGTTTAATATGTGCTGTTTACCGCTGACAACGTACCACGAACAACAGAGACTTGCAACGTCTTGAGTCAGAATCAACTGGGACTCTGGAGTGGAATTATGTCGAGTTAAGCGAGGGGTCACGCTTCTTTTTGTGGCTGAGTTCCACTCTCGAGTCCCATACTTCTCGAACTCTTGGAGTCGTGGTGTGGGGAGCTGTTGGATATGACAATACGACTGATTTGATAATTTTAGCGCTGAATGCTCGCCAGAATATTTTATACCTTTCATGACCAGGCTACCAAATGGTACATTGCTGTAGGATAATTCAAGTCCTCACACTATAGTTCGTACGCCATACGCCTTAACGAACGTACGTACCCTGCACTGAATTGCCCGAACTGCTGATGTTTGACCCATATAACATGTTCGGAATACTATAGGAAGACGTGCAGAATCATACCAGCAGCCAACCATCAATCCTCGTGAACTGACAAAACGTGTGTTCTCGGCAAGGCAACTAATTCCTCAAAATGACATTCGGTGGCTATTTCTTCTATACTACAATGAACAGAATGGTGCACATCGCTCTAAGCACTAAGGGACTCAACATCTGAGGTCATCAGTCCCCTAGGCTTCGAAATACGTAAACCCAACTAACCTAAGGACATCACACACATCCATGCCCGAAGCAGGATTCGAACCTGCGGCCGTAGTAACAGCGTGATTTCGGACTGAAGCGCCCAGAACCGCTCGGCCACAGCGGCCGGCACAATGAACAGAACAGTATATTTCTACTCATGGGAGTCATCCCATACACTGATGTTCATAAGTGATTTCAGATTTAAATGGAATCAAATATCGGTTACGTGACGAACGTCACGGCAAAGTTTGTAGAATATCGGGCTGTTCAACAATGGTCCAAGTTTCCATTTTTGTCAGTGTACGAACAAATGGAGAACAGGTGGAAACCCATTGTACAAATGTTTTAAACTTATTGAAAATATGAGTAACTCACGTTAGTGAAAGGACAACTAAATTAAATATCTAATAATAAAATAACTGAAATTGCGAAAGCATTGGGGAGCCACATATTGTACGAGTAACAGTTTTTCGGTAATCCTGGGGTAAATTTCGCATCACGTATACACAACAAGCAGAGGTAAGCCCCAGCTTAAAGCTAGACCAACTTCGTTAGCGTGCGCCTGTGCGAGAGATGCTTATGCGTGTGAGGCATAACCACTCTGCCATGGCGGCTGTGGTGAGTATTATATCTGAAGCCGATAATGGCCATAAAGATTAGCAAGCACCACTTAAGAAAATTAGAAACGAACTGAGCTTACAGGAAAAAAAGGAATCTGTGTAGTAAGTAGAGCTGATTACCGTGTCAGAAATAATTGCTTGTTCTTTTATTTCTATGGTAGTACATAGCTTGGAAGATTTTAAAACTAGTGAAGGCCTTGAGTACGTATCTAATGAATTTTTTAACGCATCAAATCTATCCTTGTTTGGTGTGGGGCTATTGCCTCTAGTGAGAAATTTACTTGTAACGTAGGGCCTAGATTTTTACGACATAGTTATATAAAGGCAAATAAATGTCCGTTTTTGAGAATTTCTGGAAGCTACCATTGTCCTTTGTATGTAAACTACGAGCAATCTGGGTTTGTGATTTAGTTACCGTAGCAGATTTTCTTCCTAACATTTTGTTTTAGACCTAGTTTTCCCTTAAAAAGGAGTAGCCCTATATATTATCTGCATTTGTCGCAAATTAGCTCGGTTTTCGAGTTTGCTAGCAACTGTAATTAACATCAAAAAGTTTTAGGAAACTAGTAAGTTCTACCACATGCTTCTGTGTTGCCTCAATAGAAATTTCGTTATGTCTATCTGACTTAGTTCTTATAGGGAATTAGCAACTCTTTAGCTCAACAGATTTAAAGATAATCAGCAGGTTTAATTTAAAGTCCTTTGTTCGCGGCCTTGTAATATATTGCACCACCCAAAACGCAACCCCACTGTGAATGCTGTACTCAAACACGGCATGAGTTGGTTGACTTTCGTAGACAGCTGGAAATCGCCCTGACTACCGTCAAACGATTGACAGCTGCTGCGAATCGATGTGTTGGAAGAGCTTCCGAGAGTCGTGTACCTGTTATACCTGTACCAGAGCTACCTCAAGTACTATGCTCACCAGTGTATCCTGTCTCCTCTGCAGAAAGTACAGGATCTGTCGTTACCCATCCACTTGAGCGCAAATGGCGTGTCAATGGCAGATCTAGGCGTCGTGTACCGGGTGGACGCGGAACAGGGAGGATTCAGGGTATTGCACCGATCCCCATAACCAGCAAGTTTTCAATCCTGTCTTTCACTGAAACTGAAACTGAGCCCGTGGGACTCACCTAACTTGTTTTGGGGAAACCTGTTTTGTTCGGTGTCAGGAGAAAGCAAACACAAAAGGATATGGGTCTTTTAATCCTCGGCAGTTCAAACGTACGGCGAATAATGGTACCTCTTAGGGAAATGGCAGCAAGGGACTTGAATGTACACCAGATGCACTCAGTGTGTATGCCTGAGGGCATCATTCAACATTCTGAAGAGGCTATTCCAGCAACCAGTGAGGGAACATGTAACCTCCCCCTCACTTACCGACCTTAATGACAGTGAAAAATGAAACCGCGTGTACCTAATGGGAGTTTTGGAAAAGCAATCGTCACCGAAGTTAACCTGTCGGTAAAGAGGGAGGAAAGGGTTACATCTAAATGAAAGGAAATGTGCTAATGAAACTGGTGGAAATTAATTTTGAAAAGGGGTAAAGTTAATAAAGAAAGTAAATGTGCAGCCGTTACGTTAACAATTAACTAGCGGTAATTAGGTATTTGAGATTTGGGGGAAATCACGGTCGCCAGTCCTAAGGACAATTACTATAGTAACTGAAAAAGAAAGGTTATTACACATATAATTAGCACTAGAAGCGTGGCAACTGAAGGTTGACACGTGTAGTGTGAAAACTGAAAGTTTGTCAGAAGTAATAAATTTCGCTACACCCTGACTTAATTTAGCAAAAGAATTAATAAAACCGGAAAATCGAAAGTTAATTTAGTGACTGAAGTTAATAGTGAGCTTTCTTTCTGAAGCACATCGAAATTCAGTAAAATACGGTTAGTCTTGGACTACCTCAACAATCATTTCAAAAACTACTTGAATCTACGCAATTTAGAAAGAAGGGATTTAACTTTGAACTTGAATTAAATGATTCTGAACAATTAACAATAGTAAAATTTAGTAAGTACCAAGCTGAGCTGTAGTCACAGGTAAGCTAAAATACGGTAACAAAACTCGCACTCTTAATTTGTGCTTGTGTAATCTGAATATTGTAGCCAGCTCTGAGACTTAAACTGAACTTTGAAATTAAAGCAGTGAAATAGAATATTACTTTAATGCTGGCGTTTAAATTTCAACGACACTCGGGTTCATTTCGGAAAAGGAAAGGACTCTGCTTGGTAATGCAATTGGGACAATGAGCAACAAAAGTTCATGCTAAGTTGCTGTAATTATAGTGACGAAAATGGAACAGTTTGAAAACCTGAGGTCTGCCATACAGTTCTAAAACTTTACGTGCGCCGAGTCTTCCTTGTCGGTTGATTGAAGGTTTGAAGCCGTCGGTCGAGGAGGTGGCGACAGTCACTCATTGTCGGCCGTCGCTGTTGCAGAAGGTGGATGTTGGCGCGCCTTCTTCTCGACACGGTCACCAGACGAAACGGGCTCTTGATGTGCGCTAGTTAATGTTTCCCGTCCGCGACACCATGTCAGAAACTATCATCGCAAGTCGAGCGCAATTACATGCTGCCAAACCCCGAAAGCGCGGCAACTCGCGGGAGCGTCACACAACGCACCTGCTCCACTCGCTACTCCCGCCACACTCCTTCTGCTCAGCCCGCGCTCCACGTGGCAGAGTTAACACTACCAAAGATCCTACACACTTTGATTCTTCACACGACCTATCGACGTAATCGTTCGATAGCAGTTTTCCCTAGGCAAGACCCAGCGTAAAAATACAAATAATATTTACGAAACAACCCAATTATACATCGACATAAATGCATAAATATAGAAATAGTAAAACAATTACAATATACAAAGAGACAGAAATGTCATATCTTGAGGTAACAAAGCAAGGAAAAAAATAGTACAATAGATGGAAATAGGAGGATATGCATTTCCGGCGTTACACGTGCCCCACATTGTCTGAGGATGTTCGTGTAACGTAAACAGACTCAGAAAATGTCCCAAAAAAGAAACAGCGGAAATGCATATGCTCAAAACATCAAAAAAATTTAGCATTCGTCTAATTAACCATAACCCAATTTTTTAGACAATAATAATTGAGTGGAGACACTCCTAATCTTATTCCACTCTGTCATCTTGCACAAAATAAAACAGGTTGACAACATATCAAAATTCATAGAAAACATAGAAAATGGTTTAGCTATTCCAAAATCATTAAAATTCGTAACACTATAAGAAATGGAATACTATTTGCAAAATTGATCAGAGTACATGGTCATAAAAAAAACAGGTATATCAAAATACGCAAACTAATAATTAATTACATAGAATACACAATTTTATGTAACCTTTTCATAATTAATATTCTCGTCATGTCCAATTAACGCTAAACAAGAAAATAATATACAGCAGATAAAATAAAACATAAATATTGACAGTAGAATTCTTTCAGCTGTCCAGGAAGAAAAACAGTTCCGCCTTCCGTACCCGCAAGTACAAAGAATGCCGACAGCGGCACAAGAGCCGACAGCGGCACAGAGCCGACAGCGGCTTCGCCTCGCAAGTATTGTTGCGCCCGCCTGTGCGGCACGCTTGATCTCACCCGCCTGTGTGACGGCATTTCCAGAACGTCCGTTTCACTGAATTCTTTAGGAAAAACTCACTCCCGAGTAATCTCAAGGAGTCCCTTAATACTATCACAGTGGATAACTCAACACTGTCCATCATCACACGCATGTACTAGCCTGAAACTTAAAACAGCGTCTAAGTACATCGGCAATGACTAATAAAAACACACATTCATGAAATATTACATAAAGTTACAAAATCATATTTACATTGCTTAATCTACTGTGACTCAGCTGAAAACTTAAACTAGCAGCTTGGATTTTTCAGATGATTACTAATCAGTTACTCTTAAATCATTTAGTCAAAATTAATTACTTATTAATTACAACTTCTTTAATGACCTCTAGGTCAGGCAAAAGCATCGTAACATGGCACATCCTTAAATCTTACACTCTATATTTACATACTGTACAAATTACCCATTGTGTGGTATTAATCGATCCTAGGTTGGTACAATTTCAAGTCTACAATATTACGTATACCTAATCGTTTTCCAGAGCTTGGATACTCTAAGCAATAAGCATTTGTGTGAGGTATACCAATGACTTTATATGGTCCATTATAAACAAACTTAAATTTAGAGATTTCATTGTCTATCTCGCTCGATTTCTCATGAGCTTTTACAAGTACTAAGTCTCCGATTGCAAACTTAGCAAAACGCGTTTTAGCGTCATGACGACGTATGCGAGCATCGGCTTATGGCTTCATTACTTCTCGCAAACGATCTTTTTTCACACCAATACTAATGTCAATCCGTGGAGGGAATTTGATTATCTCTTCCACTAAACTTTTACTTCTGTCAAGGCCGAGATTCCTCACATTACAGTAGTTCAAATTCATACCTACGTCAATAGCATCCGGCCCGTTAACAATGTGTATAGGCTGGTATTGCCTATGCACACCGTCTCCTGCCTCGTCAAAGCTAACTACTATCGTTTTATATAGTGACATACATGTCAAAGTTTTACTTTCGCAATTAATCACTGCACCGTACTTTAATAGCCAATCTCACCCGATAATTACTTCCGTAGTTAAGTCTGGCACGACGACAAACTCTTGTTCAAATCGTGCCCCACATATCTCGAAGTTGACAAAAATCTGTTTTGTGACCGGTTTACTGGCCTTCCCAGTAGCACCGATAATTTTCACTCCTGTTACTGGTATAACTACGATGCCAGGTCTGTCTTTCAGTAACTCAAATATTTTCCCAGATACAGCACTCAATTCTGCACCGGTGTCAATCAACACGTTTAGTTGTAAGTCATGCATATTAACAGACACTACTATCTGTCTACACTTGTCCTCGGCTGTTTCTTTATTTTCCCACAGTAAATCCTCGTCTATATCCAGGTCATTCCAGAAAAAACCATCCGGCTTTGACCCTAAATCCGGCTTATCTGGCGGCTTTTTCAACCTCTGTTCAAATACAGTTTTAATTTCAACACGTTTGTCCTGAGGCTTAGTCTGTAGCTTCGCCTCCAATACCGAAACCTTTTCCTGTAACTCGTCAACTAGTGAGTGTTGCTTTGCTATCAATTCATTAATTGTCACCTTCGTTGATTCCACTTTGGTCAGATTGATCTCATCTGCCAATCTACCTGGAGGAATGTGTCCAGTAGTTTCTGCAATTACTTCCGCTAGATCTGCGCAACCCACACTGCTATCGTCTGACCGTATAATGTCAGCTCTAACCTCATACACGTTGTAATCTATGTGCTTTTCTACCAATCGTGTCCGGCTATCACTAAAATTTTCGCAATCTTTCTCCTTAATACTCTCGCAATGTTTAAACTGGAGGTTTGCGTCGGATGGGTCGGTTACTTCTACCACTGAAACTTTCGGTAAGGTCTGCCGGTTAGGGCCAGAACTTTCCGTTACTACTTCAACATCTAACTCCTGCGGGACGAAACACGACGAATCTTGCTCGTGCTCCCCATTAACACCAACTATTTCTGGTAAAGTCTGCCGGTTAGGGCCAGAACTTTCTATCACTTCACAAACACTATCTTCCTGCGGGACGAGACGCGGCAAATCCTGCACGCGCTCCCCATAAACACTTCTCCCATACAGACCCCTATAATCTCTTAGTTCGTCGTATAATCGACCGAACTGCCTTAACCAGACCTCATCCCTCTCTGCATCCCCTCGCTCGATGACGGACGTTTTATCCGACATCTGATCTTCTCTCAACACTTGTGAATCATTATTAAACTCAATCTCCAGTTCCGCTGTGGGTATTACAGCTGCCACTTTATGATCGATTTCCGGATCACTACTTAAATTGTTCTCACTGACAGCGAATGTATTTTCTACTGCCGTGTATACAGCTGATCTACTACTTGTGGGCGCACTCCTTTCTCCTAACACTGGCACACACTCCCGCCGTTGATTATTCCACACGGAATTTTCATAATGACGATACCTGGGTTTTCTCCTGTTATTGGGCCGCCAAAATTTCTCCACGCCCGCTCGGCCCCTCACCGGCGCGGCTAATGGTTTCCCTGTCTCGTCCCAGCAGATACGCTCCCCGGATGCTGCTGAGGCGGCTGATCACACCCTCTGGCGTTATTACTATTCTGTGAAGCCCGTATCACGTTAGTATGATACTGGTTTCTGTCATTCCTGTTATTATTTGCATTGTACCGATTGTTATTACGGTCCGAATCATTATTGTTATTGCTGCGGTATGCATTATTCCCATGGTTATCATTGTTGTGGTTGCTGTGGTACTCGTTGTTGTTACCACGGCCTCTACCACTGTCGCGATTATTGCGCCAATTGTCCTCGTCCTCAACTCTTTCCAAGAAATCATTCACTGTCCTATAATTGCTTCCTACGTAGCGTTTTGTATCATCTGGAAGCTTCTTGTAGAGTTCCCAGACTATTTCGGATTCCGTGCGGCGATCACGCAAATATTCCAACTTGCGGATCCAGCCCTCACAAAACTCCTTCATCGAGCCGCGCGAATTCGCATCGAAAGGCCTCGATACGACAAATTCGCGCCAGACACTTTGCTGTTTTTGCTCTGACCAGTATTCAGCCAGAAACAAATTTTTAAACTCGTCAAAAGTCAGGTTCGTAATGTTGAGGTTTAAGCCCTAACGCTTGGCATCACCAGCCATTACATCAATAACCGCATTATTTTTTCTCTCATTAGTCCATGATCTGGGTAAAACTCTTTCACAATTTTTAATGAAATCCGTCGCGTGTATACCGCCCTTTTTCAAGGGGTCGAACCGCTCCTCTTTCGTCAACAATTCCGAACTATGTGCACAGATTGGCACATAGCTCTGTTTTTCGTCAAGTTTCTTTTCTAATTCCGACACTCTCGTAATTACTTGGCAAGTGGTTGTCGCAAGTGTTTCCACTTCCCTCTTTTTCTCTTCGCAGGTATTAGCCTGCTCCCTCACTTTAGTGTCTACTTCGGACACTAAAGCCTTTAAAGTTTCCACCTTCTGTTGATCCTCTTTTTTCACTAATTGAATTTGTTCCGTCACCTTATTCTCGATGATCGGAGCAACTGCTTCTCCTACACTTTTCTCGATTCTGCTAATTTCGGAATCAAAACGAGTATTTATGCTCGCAATTTCCGCCTGAACGCCTATCATTTCCTGTTTAAGATTACCGATTTCGGTATTAATTACAACAATATCTTCTTTGATTTTATCAACTTTTGTATTAACAACTCCAACATTGTTGTTAACAACGTTAATAGCTTTGTTCTGATTGTCTAGCATCCGTTCAATTTTTTCAGACTGAGCTTCTTGCTTGGCAGCCTGAGCTTCTTGCTTGGCAGCCTGATCTTCTTGCTTGGCAGACAGAGCTTTAATTTCTGCCGATTGACTCTTGATTTCGTTAATCAAAACATTCAATAAATCAGTTAAATTCCCGGAAACTACCGGTTTTACTTCCGTAGCGGCTTCCTCTTTAATTGTCCCCCCGTATTCGTCATCAAGGGATTCACATCTGATTTTCACTTCCGATTCCGAAACATTTTCTAAAGTGTGGAATTCCATTTCTGCTCTTTGTTGCGTTTCGGCGGTCGCGTCTTTCATGCTAGCCGCCTGCCCCTGAACAATGGGTACCGCGGTGCGCGTTTCCCACTGTTCGACCGATTGTTCCGTATCCAAGTCTACCAAATTTTGGCAATTGTTGCCTTCACTCATTTTAATAATTTTCAATATAAATGCTAAACCTCAAATATAATTAGGATTACTCCCACTACTTATTCTCGCTGACGTAACGGCCTGTACGTAACCAGTACTTTGTTACGAGATTTGCACAATGCAAAATTCGTGTCCAGAACAACCTCAAATCCGAAGATTGTCCTGTCACCAGGTCGCCACGTGTAACCTCCCCCTCACTTACCGACCTTAATGACAGTGAAAAATGAAACCGCGTGTACCTAATGGGAGTTTTGGAAAAGCAATCGTCACCGAAGTTAACCTGTCGGTAAAGAGGGAGGAAAGGGTTACATCTAAATGAAAGGAAATGTGAAATGAAACTGGTGGAAATTAATTTTGAAAAGGGGTAAAGTTAATAAAGAAAGTAAATGTGCAGCCGTTACGTTAACAATTAACTAGCGGTAATTAGGTATTTGAGATTTGGGGGAAATCACGGTCGCCAGTCCTATAGACAATTACTATAGTAACTAAAAAAGAAAGGTTATTACACATATAATTAGCACTAGAAGCGTGGCAACTGAAGGTTGACACGTGTAGTGTGAAAACTGAAAGTTTGTCAGAAGTAATAAATTTCGCTACACCCTGACTTAATTTAGCAAAAGAATTAATAAAACCGGAAAATCGAAAGTTAATTTAGTGACTGAAGTTAATAGTGAGCTTTCTTTCTGAAGCACATCGAAATTCAGTAAAATACGGTTAGTCTTGGACTACCTCAACAATCATTTCAAAAACTACTTGAATCTACGCAATTTAGAAAGAAGGGATTTAACTTTGAACTTGAATTAAATGATTCTGAACAATTAACAATAGTAAAATTTAGTAAGTACCAAGCTGAGCTGTAGTCACAGGTAAGCTAAAATACGGTAACAAAACTCGCACTCTTAATTTGTGCTTGTGTAATCTGAATATTGTAGCCAGCTCTGAGACTTAAACTGAACTTTGAAATTAAAGCAGTGAAATAGAATTAGCTATATTACTTTAGTGCTGGCGTTTAAATTTCAACGACACTCGGGTTCATTTCGGAAAAGGAAGGGACTCTGCTTGGTAATGCAATTGGGACAATGAGCAACAAAAGTTCATGCTAAGTTGCTGTAATTATATTGACGAAAATGGAACAGTTTGAAAAGCTGAGGTCTGCCATACAGTTCTAAAACTTTACTTGCTTCCAGTCTTGTTGGTTGATTGAAGGTTTGAAGCCGTCGATCGAGGAGGTGGCGACAGTCACTCATTGTCGGCCGTCGCTGTTGCAGAAGCTGGATGTTGGCGCGCCTTCTTCTCGACACGGTCACCAGACGAAACGGGCTCTTGATGTGCGCTAGTTAATGTTTCCCGTCCGCGACACCATGTCAGAAACTATCATCGCAAGTCGAGCGCAATTACATGCTGCCAAACCCCGAAAGCGCGGCAACTCGCGGGAGCGTCACACAACGCACCTGCTCCACTCGCTACTCCCGCCACACTCCTTCTGCTCAGCCCGCGCTCCACGCGGCAGAGTTAACACTACCAGAGATCCTACACACTTTGATTCTTCACACGACCTATCGACGTAATCGTTCGATAGCAGTTTTCCCTAGGCAAGACCCAGCGTAAAAATACAAATAATATTTACGAAACAACCCAATTATACATCGACATAAATGCATAAATATACAAATAGTAAAACAATTACAATATACAAAGAGACAGAAATGTCATATCTTGAGGTAACAAAGCAAGGAAAAAAAATAGTACAATAGATGGAAATAGGAGGATATGCATTTCCGGCGTTACAAACAGAGTGCAACCAACTGTAGATTATGGCGCAAAAGGAACAAATGATACCTGTCGTCTAGGTTCCGAAGTCATTCTTGGGTCATTTCAGCGACTGGAAGGGAAGATTGAGAAGACCAGCCTTCCGCGCGGTTTTACAGAGAAGACCACAGTTTGCAGCATTGTCCCCAAAAAGATCGTGACCCTTTGGTTCTAAGTCGAGTGGAAGGACTGAACCAGAAACTTCGAAATTTCTGTGACAAGCTAGGCTGCGACTTCCTGGACTTGTGCCATAGGGTTGTACCCCTAAACAGGTCACGCGTGCACTAACCATCAGAGGCTGCTACTCAGGTACCTTACTGGGTGTGGAGTGCACATAACGGGTTTTAGATTAAGTGACACTCTGGCCAATCCAAATAACGATGGCTGTAGGAAACCCAGTAAAGTCGAAAGAAATACCTCCCACTCATGTCCTGATGCAACCGAAAACTTTAGTTCACATGTGCATACGTTCCTCAGTCATACGGTAATCATCGGTGGATACTGAAATCATCCAACAGCTGACTGAAAAAATTATAATTTTGTTAGTGGTAGACGAGATAAGACATCCTGTGAAATTTTACTGAATGCTTTCTCTGAAAACTACCTAGGACATATAGTTAGGAACCCCACTTGTGATGGAAATATATTGAGCTTAATTGCAACAAACAGACCTGACCTCTTCGAAGATGTCTAGATCGAAAATGGTATCAGTGGCCATGATGCGGCTGTGGCAGTAATGACTTCCGAAGTACAAAGCACAAATAAAACAAGCAGAAAGATGTATATGTTCAGTAAACTAGATAAAATCTCAGTAATGTCTTATCTCAAAGAGAAACTTGAAATTTTCAGAACATGTCCGGAGCACGTAGAGGTACTCTGGCTCAAAGTTAATAGAATAGTTGACCACGTACTGGATATATATGTATCCAGTAGAACAGTCCATGATAGGAGGGATCGCCATGGTATACGGTCAATGTAAAGAAATTTCTAAAGAAACAGATATTACTGCATAATAGGTGTAACACAAAACGTAGGGCTGTAGATAGAGAGACGCTGAATGAAACGCGTTTGGCAGTCAACAGCGCAATGCGTGATGCCTTCAGTCGTATATAAAGGCTGTAAGTTGCACCAAACTTAGTGTCCAGTCCCTGGTGAATGAGGTAGGAACTGAAATTGAGGGTAGCAAAGCAAAAGCTGAAATGCTGAACTCCGTTTTCAAATGTTCCTTTACAAAGGAAAACCCCGGAGAATTGTCTCAATTTAATCCCCGATGGAATCCCTGTCAGATTCTATGCTGAATTTGCTGCTGAGTTAGCGCATCTTCTCACTATAATCCATCGTAGATTTCTCGAACAAAACACCGTGCCGAGTTCATGTGAAAAGGCACAGGTCACAACCGTCTACGAGAAGGGTAGTAGAAGTGATCCACAAAACTACCGTCCAATATCCTTGAGATCGATTTGTTGTATAATCGTAGAACATATTCTGAGCTCAATCATAATGCGGTATCTTGAACAGAATGACCTCCTCAATACCAACCAGCGTGGTTTTCGGAAACATCTGTCATGTTAAACCCAACTCGCACTTTTCTCACATGACATACTGAAAGCTTTGGATCAAGGCAACCAAGTAGATGCAGTGTTTCTTGATTTCCGAAAAAGATTTGACTCAGTATCGTACCTACGCTTATTGTCAAAAGTACGATCGTATGGGGTATCAAATGAGATTTGTAACTAGATTGAGATCTTTGGTAGCGAGGACGCAGCATGTTATCTTGGATGTAGAGAAATCGTCAGACGTATAAGTAACTTCGGGTGTGCCCCAGGGAAGTGTGTTGGGACCCTTGCTTTTCATGTTGTATATTAATGACCTTGCAGACAATATTAATATTAAAATCAGGCTTTATGCAGATGATGCCGTTATCTGCAATGGAGTACAGTCTGAGAGAAGCTCCATAAATATTCACTACGATCTTGATAAGATTTCAACATGGTGCAGAGATTGACAACTGGCTCCAAATATTCAGAAATATGAAACTGTTCTCTTCACAATACGATAAAAGGCAGTATCCTCTGGTTATAATACTAATAAGTCACTGTTGGAATCGGCGAAATCATACAAATGCCTGGGTGTAACACTTTGCAGGTATATGAAATGGAATGATCCCATAGGTTCAGTCGTGGATAAAGCAGATGGTAGACTTCAGTTTATTGGTAGAATACCGCGGAAGTGGAATCAGTCTACTAAAGACATCCTAGGATACTGAAAAAGCGTGTGGGATCCTTACCAGATAAGACTAACAGGGGTATTGAAAGTATGTAGAGAAGGACAGGACGAATGGTCACTGATTTGTTTAAGCCATGGAAGAGTGTCACAGATCAGTTGTAGAATTTTGAAACACGTATTGCGTTCGAGTATAATGACTTTTCTGGAGACTAGAAATCTACTCTGCAGGAATCAGCATGGGTTTCGAAAAAGACGGTCATGTGAAACCCAGCTTGCGCTATTCGTCCACGAGACTCAGAGGGCCATAGACACGGGTTCACAGGTAGATGCCGTGTTTCTTGACTTCCGCAAGGCGTTCGATACAGTTCCCCACAGTCGTTTAATGAACAAAGTAAGAGCATATGGACTATCAGACCAATTGTGTGATTGGATTGAGGAGTTCCTAGATAACAGGACGCAGCATGTCATTCTCAATGGAGAGAAGTCTTCCGAAGTAAGAGTGATTTCAGGTGTGCCGCAGGGAAGTGTCATAGGACCGTTGCTATTCACAATTTACATAAATGACCTTGTGGATGACATCGGAAGTTCACTGGGGCTTTTTGTAGATGATGCTTTGGTGTATCGAGAGGTTGCAACAATGGAAAATTGTACTGAAATGCAGGAGGATCTGCAGCGAATTGGCGCATGGTGCAGGGAATGGCAATTGAGTCTTAATGTAGACAAGTGTAATGTGCTCCGAATACATAGAAAGATAGATCCCTTATCGTTTAGCTACAAAATAGCAGGTCAGCAACTGGAAGCAGTTAATTCCATAAATTATCTGGAAGTACGCATTAGGAGTGATTTAAAGTGGAATGATCATATAAAGTTGATCGTCGGTAAAGCAGATGGCAGACTGAGATCCATTGGAAGAATCCTAAAGAAATGCAATCCGAAAACAAAGGAAGTAGGTTACAGTATGCTTGTTCGCCCACTGCTTGAATACTGCTCAGCAGTGTGGGATCCGTACCAGATAGGGTTGATAGAAGAGATAGAGAAGATCCAGCGGAGAGAAGCGCGCTTCGTTACAGGATCATTTAGTAATCGCGAAAGCGTTACGGAGATTATAGATAAACTCCAGTGGAAGACTCTGCAGGAGAGACGCTCAGTAGCTCGGTACGGGCTTTTGTCAAAGCTTCGAGAACATACCTTCACCGAAGAGTCAAGCAGTATATTGCTCCCTCCTACGTATATCTCGCGAAGAGACCATGAGGATAAAATCAGAGAGATTAGAGCCCACACAGAGGCATACCGACAATCCTTCTTTCCACGAACAATACGAGACTGGAATAGAAGGGAGAACCGATAGAGGTACTCAAGGTACCCTCCGCCACACACCGTCAGGTGGCTTGCGGAGTATGGATGTAGATGTAGATGTAGATACTGAAGGAATTGATGTGGTAGACGCTTTAAGACAGACGTAAACCATACCGAGAAAGTCTGTTGACAAAGTATCAAGAACCAGCTTTAAATGATTGCTCTGGGAATGTACATAACCCCCTACGTTTCGCTCACACAGGGATCGTAAAGGTAAGGTTAGAATAAGTACTGCACGCAGAGACGCTTTCAGTCAGTCATTCTTCCCGCGCTCCATACGTGAGTGGAACGGGGAGAAATTTTAAAAACTGTCACAATAGGACCTACCCTCTGCCATGCACCTCACGGTGGTTTGTAGATTATACATGCAGAAGTAGAGGAAGGGTCGTTTTGAAATTAGTGAATCTCCGCGTACAAGAAAACCTTCGGGATATTATAAAGATCGTCTAAAGGCTTTGATCCACAACGATCCACGTCAGTATACTAGAGAACTGCCAAATGTGATGAACTGTGATCATTCCACCATCGTACAACATTTGCATGTAATGAGGCAGGTTCAGAATGTATGGGTACCACGCGCACTAAGCCAAAACCACTAAGCCAGCCGGAGTGGCCGAGCGGTTCTAGGCGCTACAGTCTGGAACCACGCGACCGCTACGGTCGCAGGTTCGACTCCTGCCTCGGGCTTGGATGCGTGTGATGTCCTTAGGTTAGTTAGGTTTAAGTAGTTCTAAGTTCTAGGAGACTGATGACCTCAGAAGTTAAGTCCCATTGTGCTCAGAGCCATTTGAACCATTTGAACCAAAACCACTAAAATCAGCAGCAGGCCGTATGTGCATCTCTCCTTGCTAGTCATTAATTGACTCCTGACAACACCGACCATTCCTATTCTGTATCTTTACTGGTGGCGATAAATGGTATCGTTATGCTAACAAACGAAAAGAAAGAGATGGTTGACCCCAAACAAAGCAACTCAAATGGCTCTGAGCACTATGGGACTTAACATCTGAGGTCATCACTCCCCTAGAACTTAGAACTACTTAAACCTAACTAAAGACAGCACACACATCATTCCCCGAGGCAGGATTCGAAACTGCGACCGTAGTGGTCACGCGGTTCTAGACTGACCGCTCGGCCACATCGGCCAGCAACAAAGCAGCAACTCCCGTCCAAAGACTTGCATGCATCCACAAAAGATAATGTTGTGCTTCTGGTGGAACAGCGTTGGCAGGCTGTTGTAAAGGATGAAACAGAATATATCATCAGTGCCTAAAATATCTGTTATGTTTATCTGTTGTGTTTCATAAACTTATGAAAAATGCTACGAACGTATGCACCAAGCTAATATCTAAAATAAATTTGAAGCGAGTTATAGAGCGAACTAGACTACTGAAAAACTTTTTAGAGGATGGAACTGAAGTTACAAAAAAAAGTAATGTAAAATCACCGTGTTTTTCTTTAAGAAATCTCTTTCTTTGAAGATGAAAGAAAACTGCCTTCTTAGAGCTAATGTAGTGTACGACTGTCAGCTTGCAGAGGTTCTCGAAAGGGAGGGGTCATTGTCGATGGACAAACTTTATCAGTCTTCTGACTGGTTTGATGCGTTCCGCTACGAATTCCTCCCCCGTGTCATCTACGTCCTTAATTATTTGCTGGATGTATTCCAATTTCTGTCTCTCTCTACAGTTTTTGCCCTTTACAGCTCCCTCTAGTGCCCTGCAAGTCATTCCCTGATGTCTCAACAGATGTCCTATCATCCTATCCCTTAACCTTGTCAGTGTTTTCCATAGTTAATTTGAGCACTTCGTTCTTCGTCGTCCACTTTTATTACTCCTTCTTGGTTCTTGTACACATTTTATATTACCTGTCTCTCCTTATAGCTTACTCCTATTTTTCTCAGAATTTCAAACATACTGCACCATTTTACATTGTCGAAGGGTTTCTCCAGGTCTAAAACTCCTATGAACGTGTATTGACTTTTCTTTAGTCTTGCTTCCATTATCAACCGAAACGTCAGAATTGCCTCTCTGGTGCCTTTACCTTTCCTGAAGCCAAAATGATCATCATCTACCACATTCTCAATTTTCTTTTCCATTCTTCTGTATATTATTCTTGTCAGCAAGTTGAATGCATGAGCTGTTAAGCTGATTGTGCGATAATTCTCGCATTTCTTAGCTCTTGCAGTCTTCGGAATTGTGTGGATGATATTTTTCCGAAAGGCAGATGGTATGATGCCAGACTCAAAAATTCTACAAACGAATGTGAATAGGCGCTTTGTTACCACTTCCCCCAATGATTTTAGAAATTCTGATGGATCGTTATCTATCCCTTCTGCCTTATTTGATCTTAAGTCCTCCAAAATTCTCTTAAATTCTGGTTCTAATACTGGATCCCCCACCTCTTCAACTCCGGTTTCACCCATCGCATCAGAAAAATCTTCCGCCTCATAGCCGACTTTCCATCCAACCACTCTCTCCTCTGCATTTAACAGTGGAATTTGCGTTGCACTCTTGATACTACCACCCTTGATTTTAATTTCAACGAAGGTTGTTCCTACTTTCCAATATGCTGAATCAGTCCTTCCGACAATCATTTCTATTTCGATATCTTCACATTTGCCTTACAGCCATTTCGTCTTACCTTTTCTGCTCTTCCTATTTCTTTCATTCCTCAGTGATGTATATTTCCGTATTCCTGAATTTCTCTGAACATTTTTGTACTTTCTTCTTTAATCAATCAAGTGAAGTATTTCTTCTGTTATCCATGGCTTCTTCCCCGTTACCTTCTTTTTAACTATGTTTTTCTTTCAAACGCCTGTGATTGCCCTCTTTAGATTTGTCCGTTCCTCTTCAACTGTACTACCTAGTGAGCAATTCTTTACTGCTATATGTACAGCCTTAGAAAACTTTAAGCGTATCTTGTCATTCTTAGTACGTCCATATCCCACTTCTTTGCACATTGTTTCTTCCTGACTAATCTCTTAGACTTGAGTCTACTCTTCATCACCACTACGTTCTGATCTGAGTCTATATCTGCTCCTGGGTACCTCTTAACTTTATCGACCTATTATCTTCAGCTTACGACGTCAGCATGTATACCTGAACTTTCGTTGTCGGTGGTCGTTTGCTGTCGATTCTGATAAGAACAACCCTATCACTGAACTGTTCACAGTAACACACTCTCTGCCCTATCTTCCTATTCCCATTATACCATTTTCTGCTACTGTTGATTTACCCTATACTCATCTGACCAGAAATCCTTCCATTCCACTTCACTGGTCATTACTATATCTAGAATGAGCCTTTGCATTTCCCTTTTCAGATTTTCTAGTTTCCCTACCACGTTCGAGCTTCTACATTCCACGCCCCGACTCGTAGAAAGTTATCCTTTCGTTGATTATTCAATCTTTTTCTCATGATAACCTCCCCCTTGGCAGTCCCCTCCCGGAGATCCGAATGGGGGACTATTCCGGAATCTTTTGCCAATCGAGAGATCATCATGACACTTCTTCAATTACAGGCCACATGTCCTGTGGATACACGTTACGTGCCTTTAATGCAGTGGTTTCCATTGCCTTCTGCATCCTATTGCCGTTGATCATTGCTGATTCTTCTGCCTTCAGGGGCAGTTTCCCACCCCAAGGACAAGAGAGTGCCCCGAATCTCTGTCCGCTCCTCTGCCCTTTTTGACAAGGCCTTTGGCAGAATGAGAGTGACTTCTTACCCCGGAAGTCTGCGGCTGCTAATGCTGATTAATAATGAAAATTTAAGCAGTGACGTGTTCCGAACCCGGGACCGAGGACCTTTTGCTTACTGATCATAGACGCTACCAATAGACCTTCCAACATTTGTTGAAACAACTGAATCGCGCTCTTTGATATTTTTTCTTCAGTTTTAGAAACGAATACAAGAAATCGACAAGCAAATATCCGTATTTCACAAAAGGACATTACGTTTTGTACAATATCGGTACTAAATATCGCTATTTTTATTTCAGTATCCATTCCTGTTAATAGTTAACAACAGTAAGTGTCGTGACAGTGACCGTAAGCAAATGAACCATGAACGTCTTCCCGTGTGTACAAATACATTCATGAACAACATGGTTTTGTTTTTCCTAGAGGCAAGTGCGTTGTTCCCTGCCAACATTGAAATAATGAATCATTGTGTCATAAGTGAACGGTAAACATAAAAATGTAAAAATGAAATGTTAAAAATGGCACAGTCGTTGAAAAGTTAAGTGAAGAACAGTATATAATTGATGAAAAATGCTAAATTATTATGTAGGCAAAATTTTCGTGATTTTAAACCGTTTCAACAATACATGGCTTGAAAGGAAAGAAAGTTAATATGTCATCAACTCCTGTCATTACTAGTAAGCTAGAATAAAATGAAATAAAGCTGACAGTCAACTCAGTGACGAAACTAGTACATACGTACACGTTCTACATCTACATTTGCACCTGCGTCTACATAGATAATCCAGAACCCAACATATTTGAGTTCTGAAGCATCTCAGAACTGATCGAACCTACCGGTAACGAATCCAGCAGCATGCCTCTTAATTTCTCCCCTGTATTCCTTAATCCGATCTGGTGTGGATCCCAGACTCTCTAGCAGTACTCAAGAATGGGTCGAGATATTGTTCTATAAGCAGTCTACTTCACAGATGAGCTACACTTTTCTAAAATTCTCCGAATAAACCGAAGTCGACCATTCTCCTTCCCTATTACAGTCTTTATGTGCTCTTTCCTTTTTATATTGCTTGGATATTTATCGACGTGGCTGTGTCGAGCAACACACTACTAATCCGGTATTCGACATTGCTTGATTGTTTTTCTTACTCATCCGCGTTATTCCACATTTTCCCACGTTTAGAGCAAACAGACGTTCATCACACGAAATAGTAATTCTGTCTAAGTCATCTTGTATCCTCCAACAGTCACTTGAAGGTGACACTTTCCCGTACCTCACAGTGTCATCTGCAAGCAAACGTAAATTGCAGCCCACCCTAATCGTCAGATTATTTGTGTATATAACGAACACGAGCGGTCCTATCACACTATCCTGGGGCACTCTCTAATGAACACTCAGCATTCTGCACAACTTACTAGTTTATCTTGCTTACGAAGTCTTCGAGCCACTCACATACCTGAAAAAACATTCCATGTGCTACGTCCTTCCTTAACAGTCAATAAATGAGCACTGTGTCAAATGCTTTACGGAAATCTAGGAATGTGGAATCAGCCTGTTGCTGATATCGTGTGAGAAAAGGGTAAGCTGAGAGTCGCAAGAGTGACGCTTTTTAAATGCGAGCTGAGTTGTGGACAGAAGTGTTCCTGTCTCAAGGAAATTTATTATATTCGAACAAAGAATATGCTCAAGAATAAGGCTGTAAAGCGATGCTAACGATATTGGTCTGCAACTTTGCGGATCCATTAAGCGAGCTGTGATCCCATGCAGACCCGGTTATTTATTTGTTTTCAAATCATTTAGTTACTCCTGCGAACCAGAGATGCTTATTTCTGTGTCCTCCATATGGGAGGCTAATAAGCGGTCAAATGATGGCTTACCTTTTGCTGTCATTTTTTGACACATCAGACTGGTGGATGAGTGGCTGAAAAGCAGTCTTCGACCCAATAGAGATTTTAGATGGGACCAGAATTTTCACTGGTTCTCAGCAAGATCTTTCGCTATCAAGGTATAGATGAATAACGGTGGAAGAAGTACGCTTCGCGTATCCATTTTTTAACAGTTGCACATATTTCTGCTAACTTCTGCCTGTCATCATTTCCACGCTCTTTTTTTTAAATAAGAATGAAACAATCTCTGTTTACTCATCATTTTCAGAATTTTTTAACTAAACAACGGTTGACCTTTATTAACCCACTTAGCCGGCACATACCCCCCTTTTTAAGAATGTCCATGGTGAGCGTTCCGTTTCGGAATTGTTACCTTACTGGAAAACGAAAAAGTCATCATCCCAGTTCCGAAGACACTACGTGCGCACGTCTTAAACCTCAGATGGCTCTTGGTGTAACAAAACAGCTGTACGACAAAACACACTCAACAAGAGGTTATTCCTTCAAAATTCAGATAATGGGTAACAAATATCAGGCGCTAATTTAAACTAGCATATTGTGTTACATTTCTTTTCATTTACTGAAGGGATGTTTATCTGTACTGAGTGGTCGCTGACTGGTAATTGCCATCAGAAGTAGGAAGTAGTCGCCATTGGAACTACTGCCGCCCGAAGAGATCTAACAGTGGTTGGCACTCACTGAGTAACTGTAACATATCAGCCTTCATTTAATTAAGTGCACAATTGCAACTGCATACAAAAATAACACTGAGCATGTACCAAGTTTCGCTGCCACACGATAATTACAGCCTACACGGATCTCCGTGAGTTGGTGCACTTTAATTGTAACCACTCAGCATACGGTTTTATTGAATCCATGGCAATCTGACAAAAATTATAATTTCGAGAATGATGTAGATGGCATAAAGAGAACATTTTGATTGGACTGGCTATCGCTATAGCCACGGTTGGGTTATTCTAAAGTAGTCAAAAGCTCGCTTTCTGAGTCGTGTGAGCTTATCCAGCCATGTATAAGTCTTGGGAATTAACATGGCGCATTCATAAGCCATCCATCCATCAGTTTCATAAAGTTTAATGAGTCTGTAAAAATGCTTGTAAATTCCAAATGGCAGAAATACGCAGTTGAAAAGTCAAGTAATTTTGTTTATGTTATAACACGCCAAACTAAGACAGTAGAAGAACTCGTGAGAAATTAGCACAAACTAATCATAGTGAGTTGAAATCAATTATTTCTTGTTTTTGGTATTGTTTTGTGCATTGCTTGACGTACCTTTAAAAAGAAAAAACCAATTAAAAGGCGGTTTTTCAACATTTATTGCAGTTTAGAGTAGTCAAGAAACGAAACATTGTGGAAACGTGTTGAAAGTGTCCTAAAATGCCACCAATATTTCTTTTCAAACCCAAGATTATTTAGATTCTGAAACAAAGTGTAAACTTCAGTTTTATGTTACGCATTATCCTACAGACAGTGCATGTGCAGGAACACGATAAGGCTGATGTAGTTTCTACATAAATCGACCTTACAACCGATGTTGAAGCTTGTGGTTGTGATTAAAAAGCACAAAATTTAGGAAACCTTATCCATACGAAATTTTCGGTGGCAGGAAATCACATATTTCAGAGAATAGTGCTTATGACTCTCCCAGCCCAAAATGAAGTGAATGGCGGGAAAACGTGTAAACCGGGAACGTAAAACAGGCTTCACCATAATTATGCTGTTAACTTGTTTATTTTTATAACGGTGATCAGGTATTAAAAGTGCATTGTAGAAACCAACAGGAAAAAATGATGAGCAACAATGTACTCACAATTTGTGAACCACATCTATGAGGAAAATTTTTTGCCTCCTGTGTTTGGCTCGTTTTAGGGACCCGGTGTTAAGTACTATAGGCCATAATACCTGGTCTGACATATTGAATATTGCTACATTCAAGCGCATATGCAAAATTTCATATCTTTTCCGTTGTATTGATGCGAAATGTGTATTACTGCATGGTTATGGCTTTTTTCCAAATTCGTCTCGTACTTACTTTTCATCAAGGCTCTATTGTTTTTGACGAACTACCGAAAAGTTCCGAGAATTTGAATATTGCTTCCAAATAAACTTCCGCCGCTAGGCATCTCTAGTTGCGTCTTTCAGCTGCCAGTCAGCCACGTGGCGACATTGCGAGTGCTTCGGGTCGTTCGAAGTGGTCGGGACTTTCGAAGTCAATATATATTAATTTTTGTTTTGAGCTCCACAAATCTGCAGCTGAGAACCTCCGCATGCTAAGGGAGGCTTTTCGTGAGCAAGCTTTGAGCCAAGCAAGAACATATGAGTGGTTTAAGGGATTCCATGATGTTTATGAAATCTTAGGAATCCTATATGGAGCGTGTCAGTGTATTCTAGCTGATGACTGACCTTGATTCGAATTTCAGTGAAGTTCGCTCCTCGTATTTTGAGCGCAGACCACCGAGACCATTCAGGTCGAGGTTTACAATGAACTGTTAACAGGAGTTCGGAATCGTCCAAATTTCCTGCCCGGGATCTTAAGAGTATATGAGTCATGCTTGCATGGTTATGGCCCTGAAACAGTAATCTTCGTAGTAGAACTCACAATCCTCCCCGTGGTTCAAAAAAGCATGCCATGATCGCAGCAATATCATCAATGCTAACGGTTTTTTATCACGGAATTGTTCACAAGGAATTCCTTCCAAGTTATCAGACAGTCGCAGAGAAGTTCTGAGGAGATTGAGGGACCAAAGACTGGTTGCTCCATCATGACAGTACGCCTGCACACACCCTCGCTCACTGTGTGGAAACTCATGCTTAAAAAAACAACAAAATAGCTGTCCCCCACCACCCTACTTGCCATGTCCTTTATGATTTCTTTCTCTTCTCGAAAATAAAACTGAAATGGCGGCGTTTTGACTCCGCAGAAGAGATTCAAGCAGAATCGTAACTAATTTAGACGAAATGTATTCGCAGTTGCGAATATAGATATCCATCACCTGTACAATGAAAATTTAACTTCCATACGTCATCAGCCATGTGTATACAACCTGTATTCGTAAATCTGTTATCTATATTCCCGTACAGTGGGAATACACTCCTGGAAATTGAAATAAGAACACCGTGAATTCATTGTCCCAGGAAGGGGAAACTTTATTGACACATTCCTGGGGTCAGATACATCACATGATCACACTGACAGAACTACAGGCACATAGACACAGGCAACAGAGCATGCACAATGTCGGCACTAGTGCAGTGTATATCCACCTTTCGCAGCAATGCAGGCTGCTATTCTCCCATGGAGACGATCGTAGAGATGCTGGATGTAGTCCTGTGGAACGGCTTGCCATGCCATTTCCACCTGGCGCCTCAGTTGGACCAGCGTTCGTGCTGGACGTGCAGACCGCGTGAGACGACGCTTCATCCAGTCCCAAACATGCTCAATGGGGGACAGATCCGGAGATCTTGCTGGCCAGGGTAGTTGACTTACACCTTCTAGAGCACGTTGGGTGGCACGGGATACATGCGGACGTGCATTGTCCTGTTGGAACAGCAAGTTCCCTTGCCGGTCTAGGAATGGTAGAACGATGGGTTCGATGACGGTTTAGATGTACCGTGCACTATTCAGTGTCCCCTCGACGATCACCAGTGGTGTACGGCCAGTGTAGGAGATCGCTCCCCACACCATGATGCCTGGTGTTGGCCCTGTGTGCCTCGGTCGTATGTAGTCCTGATTGTGGCGCTCACCTGCACGGCGCCAAACACGCATACGACCATCATTGGCACCAAGGCAGAAGCGACTCTCATCGCTGAAGACGACACGTCTCCATTCGTCCCTCCATTCACGCCTGTCGCGACACCACTGGAGGCGGACTGCACGATGTTGGGGCGTGAGCGGAAGACGGCCTAACGGTGTGCGGGACCGTAGCCCAGCTTCATGGAGACGGTTGCGAATGGTCCTCGCCGGTACCCGAGGGGCAACAGTGTCCCTAATTTGCTGGGAAGTGGCGGTGCGGTCCCCTACGGCACTGCGTAGGATCCTACGGTCTTGGCGTGCATCCGTGCGTCGCTGCGGTCCGGTCTCAGGTCGACGGGCACGTGCACCTTCCGCCGACCACTGGCGACAACATCGATGTACTGTGGAGACCTCACGCCCCACGTGTTGAGCAATTCGGCGGTACGTCCACCCGGCCTCCCGCATGCCCACTATACGCCCTCGCTCAAAGTCCGTCAACTGCACATACGGTTCACGTCCACGCTGTCGCGGCATGCTACCAGTGTTAAAGACTGCGATGGAGCTCCGTATGCCACGGCAAACTGGCTGACACTGACGGCGGTGGTGCACAAATGCTGCGCAGCTAGCGCCATTCGACGGCCAACACCGCGGTTCCTGGTGTGTCCGCTGTGCCGTGCGTGTGATCATTGCTTGTACAGCCCTCTCGCAGTGTCCGGAGCAAGTATGGTGGATCTGACACACCGATGTCAATGTGTTCTTTTTTCCATTTCCAGGAGTGTATATTCCCGTACAGGGGGAATATTTTAATTGAAAGTCGCTTGACCGGCGTCAGCGAATAAATAGGGTACGAGAGAGCCTGAGTTGTTCAAAACTACGATGCAATGTTCCTTAGGATATGCGGACATGTCCGAATGAATACTGAGTCGTATTTCGGAACAACACAGCCGGTTCAATACCATAATTCTGAATGAGCCAGCATATTTTCAGCACTGCTTCACTCAATGGGAAAATTACCGAAAGCGTTGCATGCAATTGCGAGGGGACTTCTTTGCAGACGACTGCGGAAATTAGGACCTAAGGTAAATATTTTGTTTTTACAAGGATATTCTGTGTAGCAGCACGTAAACAGGCAAACAGCTTTACAATTATTTTTGTATAGGAGCTTATTTGATTTAGAACTTATAAACGTTTTACAGATCAGTTTTATTTCACCACCGTATAACCATAAACCAGCTTTACCCCGCAAAGTATGTATTTCGCAAGCAGCCTGCCCTTCAACAACACTGAGGAATCTCAAGTTCTTGGAGATGTACATAGCTCTCTCTGCCCCTTTCAGTGGATCTTACTGTAGCGACACTCATGAACACTTTATACCAATGCCACGCCTTCTGCCCAGCAGCAGTGTGAAAACACAATACATTAGATGACTTTTAGACCATCACATACAATTTCTTCCTGGGCAGCACCGTCTGGCCGCTCGCTACCACAACAACAAACACACTCCAGCTGACTGCTGCACTCCAACTGCCTGATACTTTCCAACTGACGCTTCCTTGTTTCGCAACAACCACGCCCTCGGTATTTATTGGTTGAGTCAAAGCTCGCTCCAAAGACCAAAGGGAAAGAGATAAGTGTAGCCAATGTAGCAGAGAAAATGCAGCAAACAGTCAATGTTACCGATGCAAAAGTAAAAGAGGTGCCAGGAACCGATGCATGAATAAATGGAACATATGAAAGACGGCTGATTAAAGCAGACACAGCAGGGTAGAACGCCTTACGGTTCTTTTTCGACTTTGGTAGTACTCCTTTGATAAGCGATAAACCATTGTCTCTGGCGCTGCCCACGATGGATTTTTTTTCCTCGTTGATTGCTGTATGAAACATTAGCAGAAATTACAGGGGAACTATCTCATAGCGTCATTAGCTGCCGGGCTCGTAGTACAACAGACAAGGGCAAATGAGAGTGTGGGACAACATTTTATGAGCCGCCCTAAGCAATGCATAGTGGTTAGCTGACGTCACTTGCGACAGGTGAGCGTCATTGGTTGTTATGAGTATTAGACGTATGTTGCTTGTGTCAGTTATTACCATTATCGTCAGAACAACAGTCCCCTGTGTCAACGTAGTTTAGGGTCTTCTGTGTTACTATGACTTTGACCCTAAAGATTTTAGTTACATTGTACGTCTAGCCATTATTTGTGGGCTGCGGCGAGACTGCTGATTACAATTTTGTGAAGGAACATCAATGTAACAAACACAAGGGTTCTTAATAAATATATGCCTCCATGTTGTGTGGGTGTGTGTGTGTGTGAGAGAGAGAGAGAGTGAGAGAGAGAGAGAGAAAGCAGTATCTCGCAGAGAGTACGTGTGACGAAAGAAAGAAACGGAAGTGCATTTTGACTACCAGTAGAAGCACGTAATGTGTAGGCACTGACGAGGAGCTAACTGATATGCTCAAAAAAAAAAATTACTTCTACAGCAAAACTTTACTAACATCAGTTTATTACCCAGAGTTCAGAGAAATAAAACAAGCGCAATAGAAAAAACATTAATCTTGATAAATATATTCTTGCACACGATAAGAGGAATTCCCTACCAATGGACTCAGAGTTTTGCGAATCTCCATGGCAACGGATGGAGGGTCCGCCGTAAGCTCTGCGAGATGCACGTTGTGCTGCCCTAAGCAGCAGAGATAATCACCGAATTAGATGGCTTCTTGTAGTCGAGTCCTCAATACCAGCTGCGTTTTGAAGCGGAAAATAGATGGGCGCCGTTACGGCATCCAGTTTCCAGCCCTCTGCTGGGTTTCGTAGGAAATAATTACTTGCGTTTGCCAATTAATAAAACCGCGTGCAATAAAAATATAATTTTGCGCTCCATTCCCTACAAAGCAAATAAATAAGACGTAACTTGTGGAACATGAAGTCTTTCTCGCTTTTTTCTGTCAAGTTTTTTCCTTTTTACCTTTATAGAAAATTGACAAATCGGTGGTTAGTTTGGTGCTGGGTCGAACTTTCGGCCTATAAAAGGGACTTTCCTCGATTCCGAACTTCCGATTGAGTAATTACAGTGTTTAATAGCCTCTACTTGCTCCTGAGCGCCACATCGTCTGAAGTTTCATTACTGTTACGTATAATTTAACCTCTAATTTCTGTCTTAATGAAAAACGTGAGACACAAATCTAACTACTGCACTTCAGACCAGTTGATGAGGGATTCCACTTTACTAAAGGTATTCTATCAGTTCTGTGTTACAGGACGCATGAGATTACGATCCACAGTAGCCTCCTGATATGGACATTACGGTGAAATGTATCGACTTAAATAGATGCGTGAAAGAACATAACATTAATTCACAAAGAGGAGGCATACTCCCAAACCGTGTTTGATATGGATCACAAGTAAAACCTACACTACAGACAAATTTAAATGATTAAACACGCTATCGTTATTTAGCAGTGACTGGGTTGAGTATGGTACGTCACATCGAGGCGCAATTAGTCACACATCAAGACTCATACTAGCTGATAGCAAGGCTTCGAATTTTCGGTCAAAGTTGATGCATCAAAGCTGACTTCTGCTTTGCAGCGTGACAAAACACGGACGTAAACTGGAACACGATGCATGAGTGAATCGCGTTCTCTTCGGAGCAAGTTCTGTATCATCTAGTTTTATTGAAAAAACGACAAGGATAGCACTCGCAAGAAATCCATAAGTCCAGTCGACTTTAGCGTTACATAGGATTCCTAGCGTAAAAACCCTAACCCTAGTCCCCGTGCAAAATCGGTGCTCAAGTGGGCCCGAAGTCGCACATTATACTTACAGAGCAGCGACTGCCAACTGCGGTTGCCCTTGTTGCACTCCAAAAACTTCTGACGAAAATCCAAACTGCTTTTCCTGAAAATACTGAAATCGATGAACTTGGATGGGCAAGACTGATCAATCGTTAGCCGGAATCCTTTTGTGGAGCCAAACTTCCGCTCAAATTAGAAGACGGAGAAATGAGATCGGTTTACGTGTTCTCAAAATTTTTCAGCCGTTGCGTAACTCTGAAATTCGAACCAAAGCGTAACTGTCAGGTGATATGGCAGAGTCAACGGCTAAAGCCTCCAATACGAAAACCAGCGCAGATAAACGCTCCCCTAGCCACTGGACTGAAGCCTTCAGCTTTGAAATTTCCACTGCCGTTCCCAGCCTTCTGCCTCAAATTTACACCAAAAGAATCCACCTAAATTTACTCAGTTGCATGCGTTAGTACTTACATCTACCATCATTGAATCTTGGGGCATCCTAGTTGAAGGGCAAATGGTAAAAGGTAAATGTTTTATTCAAATTACCGCTATCCGTCACAAACTATGCCAACTATTGTATTACTTATTTATTTAGTGACAAGTTTCGAGGTAAACCTGAAGATGAGGTTTACCTCCAAACATGTCGCTAAATAAATAAATAATACAATAGTTGGCATGTTTGTGACTGGTAGCGGTAATTTAAAAAAAACCTTTACATATTTCTTGAGACAGTCACGGTCGAAAAATAGTCAAAATGGCTTCAAAAGATAATTGTTATCCTGAATGTCATATGCCGTAGGAATGAACATAAAACTCACTTCGTCTCGGTTCCCAACGTGGTGTTTCTCCCTGCTATGGGAAATATGAGCAAATATAGGCAGAGAGAAGGTTCCCTATCAAGCTTGATATGGCAGAACCATTGTTCCATGTAGGTGTATGGAGCGAGGGTTGGGTGGATAAGGTACAGAATAACACTTTGATACTTTATCAAAAGCAATATATTTGACATAAACATTACATTACTGACCACAACTAACATTACAATCGCTCTTTCTTAATCAAAGTGTGCTAATTTACCAAAGCAACTCTTTACAAATAATTAAAAAATTTTATCGTTACATCTTAACAGCCCTGCACAATATCCGATTTAAAATAGAGGGCAGAGTAGCTGAAGAGCTTACTGAATTTTAAGAAAAGGTAAAACACACAAGTATTTACAACAAATTAATAATAATAAACAATAAATGATGAAATTTAATTCAAAATTTAGCCACTTAACGGCCAGTGAATTTATTAAAGCCGTAATTTAGCTGGTATTTCACTGAAAAGCCAAAACAAATATTTAAAACAAAATTACGGAATAGAATTCATTAAAAGATAAAAAGGTTACCCATACCAATCAAATATACCTGTGGCCGTATAGAAATTATTTCAGCAGCATAATCTAAATTCATAAATGTTTAAGGACAGCTTCACTCAGAAAATGATTCACTAACAAAACTAACAACTCCAAAATCATTACATGGAAGACGAACACCAATAACTAATAACGGAGTTGTCATTCAGCAACGAATTAAGTAATGAGAAAGCATAATAAAATTAAAATTAATTCAATAACAACAAACAATGTATTCATTAGTTTTTTGAGCACAGAGAGAGTTAATCTGGCGTTTCAATGTACATCTGGTGCCCGTTACAGAACGATGGAATATTCAACTGGATTACGTCATTGTGACACCCTTTATAATGCAGATGGGCAGGGTCTCCTTAGATGGTACACAACGATGCCGCAGGCAATCTGTAAAGAAATTATTTTCGTTCTGGAAATCGTTGCACATTAGTAAGACACACTGTGATCTTAATTTTCACAGTTACAAGAGCCTCAGACAATGTAAAATTAATTAGTCTTAGGTGCTTGCATAGAATACAAGTGGTAGCAACTATTACTGTGCAAGGTGGCAACTGATGTGTTCCCTCCACAGTGAGTGTAAGACCCACATCGCTCGCCCACCTTACACGTTTAATACAAAACTGTGCATTTTGCATAGGGTTTTCCCGAATCATTCTGAGTATTTCTAGTTGTCTCCACACAGGAGTAACCAAGGGGGGGGGGGGGGGGGGGGGGGAAGTGGTGATTAAATGTCACATTTCACGCAAATAGCAAATTTTGCAGCAGATGAAAATAATTCAGTTAGCTCCGGTTTCTATGACTGAGCGACAACGAGGGAACGGCCGAGTCGGGGCGGTTTGAATTTTTCCGAGATGTTGTAACGTAAAAAACCGCCCAGTCCCCTCAACATAGCCCCCTTTGCCCTTACAGCCGCCTTCTGTGTGTGATGGACCCGCGATCTATTTTCCTAAGTGCCTCCTACTAAAAAAACGCAATTTTTTTATTATGAACTTTTCTTTATGTGGATTTATTTTTGGAGTTTTAAGACTTGATTTTGTAGAGCAATCCCAAATGCCGAAACCTACAGTCGTCTTTCTTGAATGTTCCCACATGGGTAGTGTGTTATAATCCTTAAAACGTTTCCATGTGCGTGATGAGTGGTCCATTTGTAATAAGTAGAAATAACCGTGTTAAATGTTACCTGTGCTTTACAAATAATCGTATGAATAATCTATTTAATATGTCGTTTGTTGATAATGACCGACTAGGGGCCAAGCTAATTGCTGATTCAGCTATGGCCTGCGCCTTGCTATATGTCTATCCCTTTCTTAAATGTTAAAACCAACAGCGTTTTCTTTCAACATCCACACTGCCAAGCTATGAAGACTTCAATGTGCTTGTATAGTACAGGCAGTCTACAGCAACACTGAGCTTCATTAAGCAACACGCTGCGGCTGTAATCTTTGCCGCATGGGGTAGCAGCGTGGTCTCAGGCGTCTTGTCACGGTTTACGCGGCTCCTCCCATCGGTGGTCGAATTCTTCCTTTGGCTTGGATATGTGTGTTGTCCTTAGCATAAGTTAGTTTAAGTTAGATTAAGTAGTGTGTAAGTCCACGAACTGATGACCTCAGCAGTTTGGTCCCATAGGGACTTATCACAAATTTACAAAAGTTTGTAATCTGTGTAACTCTAGGTATTGCTGAGTGTTACGTTCAGTATTCTTTACAGAATCAGTATACAATGTTCCGGGAATCGAGCAAGACTGCTTCTATCTGTTCGCCTGGGACTTTAGCCACCCGTGGCTACATCAGGGCCTGTTAGTTGACCGTGTAGTACAGAGTGGCACACACACACACACACACACACACACACACACACACAGGCCAGCAGGCGCGGCCCATTAGCTGCCGGCCGGACGCCTACTGCGGCTGTCCACAGCCGCAATAATTCTCGCGTTTGTCGTCGCAGCGGTCCGTCTATTTTTTACCGCCTGATGCTAAGCAACATTAAGCATTTCCTTTCAGACGTCGACCTGCCTTCAGGGCAATTAGATGCATAGCAGAGGGGCAAACGCATCAAGATTTATACGACGTAAAAACACGACATACCGCCACCATACAGCGTAACACAGACATATTTCAACTCTACGTACTTCGTCTTATATGTCATATGTGCTACAACGAAAAATGTGAAGAAATCGAGAGGGAAATAATCGTCGGAAGGACTCACTCAGCAAATAAAAAAGTAAAAACAGTCTTCGGTGAAAATAAAAGCAACGATGGTAACATTGTGAATGCATTGGGAATTCCCCCGTTAAATGCGGTGGAGAAAGCAGATAGGGGGAAAGAGTGCATTGCAGGCTATCGAAGATTACGACCTAATAAAGCAGAAAGAATAGATAAAATTCCACCAGAATTTCTAAAATCACTCAGAGAAGTGTATACAAAGAGACTATTCATGTTGGTGGGTAGAATGTATGACACTGACGATGTACTATCACACTTTCGGAAAAACATAATTCGCACAAATCCGAAGCATGCAAGAGCCGACAAGTGGAAGAATTACCGCGCAATCAGCTTAATAGCTATTGCATCCAAGTTGCCGACAAGAACAATACACATAACAATGGAAAAGAAAATTGAGGATATGCTAGATGATCAATTTGGCTTTAGGAAAGGTAAAGGCTTCAGAGAGCAATTCTGATGCGGTTCATGATGGAAGCAAGACTAAACAAAAATCAGGATACTTTCGTAGGATTTTTAGACATGGAAAAAGCGTTCGTCAATGTCAAACGGTGCAAAATGTTCAAAATTCTGAGAGCAACTGGGGTAAGCTATAGGGAGTGACGGGTACTACACAATATGTACAAGAACCAAGAGGGAACAATAATAGTGGAAGACCAAGACCGAAATGTCGGATTAAAAAGGATATAAGACATTGAAGCAGTCTTTCGACCCCACTGTTGAACCTATGCCTCCAAGAAGCAATGACGGAAATAAAAGAAAGCTTCAAGAGTAGAATTAAAATTCAAAGTGAAAGGATAAGATTCGTTGGTGACATCGCTATCCCCTGTCAAGTGAAAAACTATTACAAAATCTGCTGTATGCCATCAACAGTCTAATGAGTATAGAATATGGACTGAAAGTAAATCAAAGAAAGACGAAAGTAATGAGAAGTAACAGAAATGAGAACAGCTAGAAACTAAACATCAGGATTGGTGATCACGAAGTAGATGAAGTTAAGGAATTCCCCTACCCAGGCGGCAAAATAACCGATGAGCAAGCAGGACATAAGAAGGTGAGTAGCACTGGCAAACGGGTGTTCCTGGCCAAGAGAAGGCTACTACTATCAAACAGAAGCCTTAATTTGAGGAAGATATTTCTGAGAATGTTCTACTGGAAAACATCACTGTATGGTAGTGAAAGAAGGATTGTACGAAAACCGGGACAGAGGAGAATCTAAGTGTCTGAGATGTGGTGCTACAGAAGAATGTTAAAAATTTGGTGGACTTAGAAGTTAAGGAATGAGGACGTTCTCTGCAGAATCGGCAGGGAAAGCAATAAATGGAAAACACTGAAAATAAGAAGGGACGGGACGGTAGGACGGGTGTTAAGACATCACAGAATAACTTCCATGGAACTAGATAGAGCTGTAGAGGATAAAAACTGCAGATGAAGGTAGAGTTTGCTTATCTAAGAAATTAGAATTCTAATATGAAAAAATCTGTAAATGTGAACATTTTCGGTTAAGCTTTACCATGACTGTTATTGCTATCGAATGAAACAACATGTTTACTGCTACCATTCACTGTTTATGTAGTTCCAGACATCATCTTTGCTTACAAAATGCAACAGTTTACCTGTGATATGTTACAGAGACCGTGCCACAAGTTACCCAAAATCGTAGCACAGCACACATGTATGTCGTACTAACACATGTAAACCCACCTGATAATGGAGGTTTAAAACTTCGAAACGCGTTGTGGATGTAAATAAACAATTACTGGTAATAGAAAACTTGTTTTTTCATTCGATAAAAAATCTGCTCCTAATTACATTAAATTATTGCTGGGTACCACATTTTCCTTCAGGAGTACGTTTTAAATTCTTTATTTGTGGACGTCAGACAACGTCAGACTTTCCTTCGGGTGAACTTACTAACCGACACTAGGATAGTGCCGATAGATATTTTATACCGAATATGTAGTTGCCAAAGGGACAAGAGGTAGCTGTGTAAAATTCCCGGCAGTGTCTCAGATTAAATCTCTGTCTTCTCTCCTACGTGACATGGAGAGCATGTACACTGCCGATAGTCGTTCGTCCACGGGTGGACATCGTGAACTTTGGCCGACTGCCTCTTGAGGCGTCCATGTCAGCACAGAGTTTCAGCCTGTCCCTTTCCCGTTTCATCCGTAACAACGCGAATACGGTAGTATACTATTCAACTACCGATCACTGAGATAGCCTCCAGAATAAAAGCGCTGAATTCTCGCATTGTTTATCACGAGCATCGTCTGCGTATGAGACTCAACGATAAGGTGTTAACATGTCACCTGCCACGTATTCATCACAACGAAGAGCTTCTTGGAAAACTCATATGTTTAAGTCGCAATCTAATTCATCCAGATATGAATTTTACATGATTTTCACATATTCATCAAATTGAATGTAGAACTGCTTCCTTTGCTGAGGACACAGCCATTCTGCTTTCCGTGTCCTTGTCCAATACGAACATGTGCTGTAATGGTTTCTTGGTGCGGCGATGAGACTCTCTGACGGTACTATCACTGAAAGCGAAGAAGCACTGCAAGACCTATTGAATGGAATGAACAGTGTAATCAGTGAACACGAACGAATGAAAATAAACCTAAGATAGACGAAAGTAATGAGGAGTAGCAGATATAAGAGTAGCTATAAAATTAAGGACAAGGAAGGAATTTTGCTACCTTGGATGTAGAATAAAGTATAACACACGTAGCAAACAGGACATAAAAAATAGACTAGTGCAGGTAACGAGGGCATTCCTGGCCAAGTCTTCTACTGTCACAGATAGCCCTTAATTTGTGCATGTAATTTTGTATACTGCTTACCGAAAAGTATGTTGAAAATTACGTGGACTGGTAAGAAAGGACGAGGTTCTCCGCATTATCGACAAGGAGAGGAACATATTGAACAGCCGGCAGTGGTGGCCGAGCGGTTCTAGGCGCTACAGTCTGGTACCGCGCGACCGCTACGGTCGCAGGTTCGAATCGTGCCTCGGGCATGGATGTGTGTCATGTCCTTAGGTTAGTTAGGTTTAAGTAGTTCTAAGTTCTAGGGGACTGATGACCTCAGAAGTTAGCCGGCCGCTGGTGGTCGAGCGGTTCTAGGCGCTTCAGTCTGGAACTGCGCGACCGCTACGGTCGCAGGTTCGAATCCTGCCTCGGGCATGGATGTGTTTGATGTCCTTAGGATAGTTAGGTTTAAGTAGTTCTAAGTTCTAGGGGACTAATGACCTCAGATGTTAAGTCCCATAGTGCTCAGAGCCATTTGAACCTCAGAAGTTAAGTCCCATAGTGCTCATAGCCATTTGAACCGTATTGAGAAGCACAACGATATCCACACGTGTAACTCCTTTGCGAGAAGTTTTAGTTCTACCAGAATGGCCCCATCCAGGCACGTGGACACAATTGTTCACCGTAGCATCAGTGCTAAGTAAGACAGACTCGATAAACAGGATCTGATGAATGAACTAATTGAACGAATCGTAGCAAAAGACAAAAAAATAAAATGAAGAAATCATCAGCTAAATAAGACAAAAGAAAAACCAGGAAGATTGTGGATTTCAACACAATCAGGGCATACAGAAATGACTAGAAAAATTTCTCGGATTGCTGTTTGGCTCTTCTCGATATCTCTCTCCTTACCGAAATGTTTCTTTTATTGGTCATTTATCAGTAATGAGTTTCAAGAACGTCCGTGTATGTGAAAAATCAGCTAGCTGAATCCTCTACTTTCGTGGATGGAGTCTTATCTTTTGCTGTTTAACATGACTGTATCCACTAGAGTTGTAGGTCTGCAGGGCCTCTTCTGTTTTGAAGGTTCTTTGTTTCCAACGAGTAAAACAAATTGCATAATTTTTTATAGTTCCCATATGCTTTTTAACTTTCTGAAAATAAAAGAGAGATGATACACTAATATTATATGAAAATTCGAAATCAGTGTTACCCTTTTACTAACACTCCTCCACTGACACCCTGACAGCTACTGGAAAAACACGCTTCAAAAACATCGTATCTCAGCATTCAGCTGAAGTCTGCACCAGCACTTTTTAAAATCCGCTCTTGATATGAGCAATGTATGACCTACTCTATTAACTTTGCCCGCTTTGATGTTGTGGGGGTCGGTCGTACATGAACGGTTTAAAGCCAAGGCATTTATTTAAGAATTCACCTTTGGCCTATCATAGCGCAGCAGGCAATTTAGGTATTAGTAATGTTGTCAAAACAGAAAATTATCGTTTAAATGCTATATAAGTTTATTGTAAATAATCCACTTATTTGAGAATGGTGGCTTTACTCAGTTGCGAATTCAAGTGAAGACAAAAGGCAAACCCGTGACGACTATTTACAACATATCCGCCGGGAAGGCTTGAAGAGTCACAAAACGAAGACACTCTTCAATACACGTCTACAAATAGCTGACACAGTAAATAACACAGGCTTATATCTAAGAAGCAAACAGGATACGCTTATAGCTATTGGATAAACACTCTTCGCAGTCATCGTATCTCAAGGTTCAATATACGTTTGCACCATCAATTTTTTAAAATCCGCTTTTGGTACGAGCTCTGTGCTATCTATACACAACTGAAAAAGCCAGCAGAGTAAATTGTCATCTCACTAGGTCAAGCAGTCATGGAAAGCGAAAATTGGTATTAACGTACACGTCTGTCAAGAAGAATTTTGCACCAAATAATATCAATCAGCAGTTAGAAAAATTAGTATAAAACATTCTTTGCTCTGAAGCAGCCAAAAGGAATAACTATTGCACTAATATGGATACAAAACATTGTACACACCTGTGAAACAAGTTAGTAGCAACAAACATCGATTACATAACAGGCAGAATTTAAACGGTTCACTCATACCAGAAAAAAATTATAATTTTACATACATGGCTGTGAAACAGCTGTTTTATTCACATGCTTAACAATAGTACGCAGTAAACTTAAAGAAACATATACGGCCGTGAGTCAGATGTGTGGTCTTTGACTTAACGTGCACTGATGTGAATCTGCATATTTCAGTAATTTACGTAATGGCAGAAAGCGGAAATATTAGAACGTACACCTGTCTGTGAAGTAGTCTGAGTAGTTTACCAGTCACTTTTATGAGGAACAAAATCTCAGGCAACTGGGCTTGAAGCTTGTAAATTAGGCAATTGCTCCATTTCGACGGACCCCACAGACTGTTTCTCGACAAATTCTGAAAAATACACATAGAGCACAAATTAAATTTACAAAACAGTTTAATACAAAAGACACTTGAGAGTATAAAACTCAGTCCATTTAGCACACTAACATCATATAAGACAATAAATATTAAAAGGCACTTAAGTACAAGAGACAACAGGCACTAAGGTTTTAACTTCAATTAGCACATACGCCTCCCGAAACTGACACCCTATTACAATCAGACATGTTGTTTTCTCTGATTCTTATCACCAGAATGCTAATCCACACAAAGACTCCGACCAAAAACGGCCAGTAGAACGATCCCAATCAGTTTACTGTCCAAATAACAAACGACACTCAGAAGTAACTGCACAGGCAAGGACGATTGTCTCGCAAAAAAGGAGGGGAGCGGGAAAACACGGGCCGATGCATTGGCAGAGGACTGAGAACAAATAGGGCAGGAGATGAGAATAGGGAGGAGGTGGTAGTACAGAGAGGGTGGAAACTGTTGGGAGGACGGTGTGGGGACAGTATTTTACTGTAGTTAGGGGCTAATTCCTGGGGCGGAGAATGTGTTGTAAGGATAACTCCCATCTGCACAGTTCAGAAAAGCTGGTGGGGAAGGTTTCCACATGGCTCGGGTAGTGAAACAGTCATTGAAATAAAGCATGTTATGTTCTGCTGCATGTTGTGCCACGCTCTCGGCCACAGTTTGAGAGTGGCCGTTCTTCCTGGTGGTTGGTAGCCACGCCCACATAAAAAGTTATGTAATGATTTCACCACAGCTGATAAATGACATGGCTCCTTTTCTAGGTGGCCCAGCCCCTGATGGGGTAGGATAAACCTGTGACAGGACTGGAAGTGCTGGGTGGGTGGATTTGGCAGGTATTGCACCTGGGTCTTCGACAGGGATATGACCCTTGTGGCAAGGGGTTGGGATTATAAGTGGCTTAGGGATGAACTAGAAAGTTGTGGTGATTGGTTGTTTGATATAACACCACTTAGGAAGAATGGCAAGAATCTCAGGAAGGATGTCACTTATTTCAGGTCATAATGGTAGCTAATCAATGCCCTGGCGAAGGATGTGGTTCAGTTGTTCCAGTTCAGGGTGGAATGGGAGAGAATGAGACACTCCTTTGTGGCTGGTTCTTGTGGGCAGTGGGAAGGCTGTGGGAATGAGGGAAGTTCCATGGGAGGTCTGGGGGATAGTATCTGTCTTTGAAGATCTTGGTGAGACACTCCTCCATAACACCCCACACACCCACCTTGTGCATGCTCTCCGAAATCCACAAATCCAACAATCTTGGATGCACCATTGTGGCTGGTTATTGTGCCCCCACTGAAAGAATTTCAGCCCTCATTGACCAAAGCCTCCAACCAATTGTCCCTAATGTAGCCTCCCACATCAAACATACCAACCACTTCCTTCAATGACTCTCCATCATCCATCTACATCTACATCTACATCCATACTCCGCAAGCCACCTGACGGTGTGTGGCGGAGGGTACCTTGAGTACCTCTATCGGTTCTCCCTTCTATTCCAGTCTCGTATTGTTCGTGGAAAGAAGGATTGTCGGTATGCCTCTGTGTGGGCTCTAATCTCTCTGATTTTATCCTCATGGTCTCTTCGTGAGATATACGTAGGAGGGAGCAATATACTGCTAGACTCTTCGGTGAAGGTATGTTCTCGAAACTTTGACAAAAGCCCGTACCGAGCTACTGAGCGTCTCTCCTGCAGAGTCTTCCACTGGAGTTTATCTATCATCTCCGTAACGCTTTCGCGATTACTAAATGATCCTGTAACGAAGCGCGCTGCTCTCCGTTGGATCTTCTCTATGTCTTGTATCAATCCTATCTGGTACGGATCCCACACTGCTGAGCTGTATTCAAGCAGTGGGCGAACAAGCGTACTGTACCCTACTTCCTTTGTTTTCGGATTGCATTTCCTTAGGATTCTTCCAATGAATCTCAGTCTGGCATCTGCTTTACCGACGATCAACATTATATGATCATTCCATTTTAAATCACTCCTAATGCGTACTCCCAGATAATTTACGGTATTAACTGCTTCCAGTTGCTGACCTGCTATTTTGTAGCTAAATGATAAAGGATCTATCTTTCTGTGTATTCGCAGCACATTACACTTGTCTACATTGAGATTCAATTGCCATTCCCTGCACCATGCGTCAATTCGCTGCAGATCCTCCTGCATTTCAGTACAATTTTCCATTGTTACAACATCTCGATACACCACAGCATCATCTGCAAAAAGCCTCAGTGAACTTCCGATGTCATCCACCAGGTCATTTATGTATAACTTGAATAGCAACGGTCCTATGACACTCCCCTGCGGCACACCTGAAATCACTCTTACTTCGGAAGACTTCTCTCCATTGAGAATAACATGCTGCGTCCTGTTATCTAGGAACTCCTCAATCCAATCACACAATTGGTCTGATAGTCCATATGCTCTTACTTTGTTCATTAAACGACTGTGGGGAACTGTATCGAACGCCTTGCGGAAGTCAAGAAACACGGCATCTACCTGGGAACCCGTGTCTATGGCCCTCTGAGTCTCGTGGACGAATAGCGCGAGCTGGGTTTCACATGACCGTCTTTTTCGAAACCCATGCTGATTCCTACAGAGTAGATTTCTAGTCTCCAGAAAAGTCATTATACTCGAACATAATACGTGTTCCAAAATTCTACAACTGATCGACGTTAGAGATATAGGTCTATAGTTCTGCACATCTCTTCGACGTCCCTTCTTGAAAACGGGGATGACCTGTGCCCTTTTCCAATCCTTTGGAACGCTACGCTCGTCTAGAGACCTACGGTACACCGCTGCAAGAAGGGGGGCAAGTTCATTCGCGTACTCTGCGTAAAATTGAACTGGTATCCCGTCAGGTCCAGAGGCCTTTCCTCTTTTGAGCGATTTTAATTGTTTCTCTATCCCTCTGTCGTCTATTTCGATATCTACCATTTTGTCATCTGTGTGACAATCTAGAGAAGGAACTACAGTGCAATCTTCCTCTGTGAAACAACTTTGGAAAAAGACATTTAGTATTTCGGCCTTTAGTCTGTCATCCTCTGTTTCAGTACCATTTTGGTCACAGAGAGTTTGGACATTTTGTTTTGATCCACCTACCGCTTTGACATAAGACCAAAATTTCTTAGGATTTTCTGCCAAGTCAGTACATAGAACTTTACTTTCGAATTCATTGAACGCCTCTCGCATTGCCCTCCTCACACTACATTTCGCTTCGCGTAATTTTTGTTTGTCTGCAAGGCTTTGGCTATGTTTATGTTTGCTGTGGAGTTCCCTTTGCTTCCGCAGCAGTTTTCTAACTCGGTTGTTGTACCACGGTGGCTCTTTTCCATCTCTTACGATCTTGCTTGGCACATACTCATCTAACGCATTATGTACGACGGTTTTGAACTTTGTCCACTGATCCTCAACACTATCTGTACTTGAGACAAAACTTTTGTGTTGAGCCAACAGGTACTCTCAAATCTGCTTTTTGTCACTTTTTCTAAACAGAAAAATCTTCCTACCCTTTTTAATATTCCTATTTACGGCTGAAATCATCGATGCCGTAACCGCTTTATGATCGCTGATTCCCTGTTCTGCGTTAACTTTTTCAAATAGTTCGGGTCTGTTTGTCACCAGAAGGTCTAATATGTTATCGCCACGAGTCGGTTCTCTGTTTAACTGTTAAAGGTAGTTTTCAGATAAAGCACTGAAAAAGATTTCACTGGATTCTTTGTCCCTGCCACCCGTTATGAAGTCTCCCAGTCTATATCCGGCACCCAGAACTATAACATGGTGGGGAAATCTATTCGAAATATTTTCCAAATTATCCTTCAGGTGCTCAGCCACAACAGCTGCTGAGCCAGGGGGCCTATAGATACTCCAATTACCATGTCTGAGCCTGCTTTAATCGTGACCTTCACCCAAATCATTTCACATTTCGGATCTCCGTCAATTTCCTTCGATACTATTGCACTTCTTATCGCTATAAACACGCCTCCCCCTTCACTGTTCAGCCTGTCTATGCGGTATACATTCCAATCTGAGTTTTGGATTTCATTCCTTTACCTCCTCAATCCCTATTCATCATCTGAGGAATCTCTTTACACAAACACCCTCCATAGCCATGATCTTACCACTATTGAACACTACCTTTCCAAGTATCCTTCAGACTCCAAAGCCACTACATCTTTCCTCATACGCCTTACTAACTTTATCCACATTCACAACTACTTCTCATTTGAAGGGAAGGTATTTAAATAAATCCACAGCACAGCAAAAGGAACCTGCTTGGCACCTTCCTATGCTAGCGCTTATATGGTCCATCTAGAGGAGACCTTCCTAGCCTCCCAAAACCCTATCTTTGTTCCTAGCCTCCCACAAAATCAAACTTTTATCCAGATCCACTGATGATATCTTTATGATCTGTACTCAGGTCCAAGGCACCCTATCTTAGTTCCTTCACAACAGCAATACCTTATCTCCCATCTGCTTCATGTTGTCCTCCTCAACCCAGTGTGCCACATTCCTAGACATTGACCTCCTCCTATCTGATGGCTCTATCCACACTTCTGTCTGCATTAAATACACCAACGACAAACAGTACCTGCATTTTGACAGCTGTTGTCCCTTTCACACTGAAAAATCCCTCCCATACAGCCTGGCCACCTGCCGACGATGTATCTGCACTGAGAAAAACTCTCTTTCTTGGTATGCTGAGGGCCTCACAGAGGCCTCCACAGACAGGTACTATCCCCCAGACCTAGTCTGTAAACAGATCTTTGGTGCCATTTTCCTCACATCCCCAGTCTTCCCATCACCTGCAAGAATAAGCCACCAAGGAGAGACACCTTCATCACCCAGTCCCACCCCACACTGGGACAACTGAACCACATCCTTTACCAGGGCATTTATTACCTATCATCATGACCATAAATTAGGCACATCCTGCTGGAGAGACTTCTCATCCCTCATAAAGTGGTGTTCCATCGCCAACCCGACCTCCACAACATTCTGGTCCATTCGTATGCCACTCCCAATCCCAACCCCTTGCCACAAGGATCACATCCCTGTGGAATAACAAGGTGCAAAACCTGCCCAATCCACCAACCCAGCACTTCCAGTCCTGCCACAGGTTTATCCTAACTGATCAGGGGCTGGGCCACCTGTGAAAGCAGCCATGTCATGTACCAGCTCTGGTGCAATCATTGAGTAGCTTTTTTCTATTGACATGACTACCAACCAAATGTCCACCAGTAAGAATGGCCACCATCAATCTGTTGCCAAAAGCAAAGTAGGCCACTCCGTGCCGCAACTTTCAGCTGAACATAACAAATTTGATTTCAATAGCTGCTTCACTACCTGACCCATCTGCATCCTTTCCTCCACCACTAGCTTTCCTGAACTACACAGATGGGGGTTATGCTTACAACACATTCTCCACTCCCATAATTACCCGTGTCTACAGTAACATACCGTCCCCACACCCTCCAGCCAACAGTTTCCATCCCCTCTGTCCTATCATCTCCTCTCCATTCTCATATCCCACCCTGTTTATATCCAGCCTCTGCCAACGCATCCACCTATGTTTCCCTGTTCCTCTCCTTTTTTGCTCCATTCTTCCCCACATCCCTGCCCCAGAACTTCCTGATACGGCACCTGTTGGCAGTCTAGTCCCTACACACTCCACCAGATAGTATTAGTCTCCCTCCCCACCCATACACTACTATCCCTTCGAAACACGTATTTCTTTATTTCTGACCGAGAAACTAAACACCAATTTCCATTGATCTGGCTTCAAAATTGACTCAATAGCGACATTTTTCAGAAAGCTCTTTATACCCTATTTAACCCCCTTAGGGTTGTAATTTCGAAAAAATCTCTTCTTAAATGACGCCTGTAGTATCAGATCCACACCTCCTCCAAATTTCAAGTTTTTATCCTTTGCAGTGTGGGCTGGACGATGAGGATTTAGCCAGTCAGGACATTGCCTTTGAAATATAGAGGTTGAGAGCAGATTTCGCTCTCGAGTTATTGGTTTTCATATTCGACAGACGGTCGTGTACAGCAGGCCCAATTTCACCCCTGCGCATTGTGGTTTAGGTGATCACAACACTAGTCATAGTTAATAAACGTTTCATGATATCGAAACCAGGCTTCCTGCAAATGACGATGAATACTCGAAACATTTTTAATCATCGAGATAAGGAAGTAACTTATCTGCAAAGTTGAGAGGGTCATTGGAATGGGACACGTAACACGTCTATAGTGCTTAAGAAAAACCAAGAGGCAGAATTCAAATACATCCTCAGCATCCGGACAGTGGCGGAGCATGAAGAGTTGACTCATCCACAGCACAGCAGCCAAAGGGTTAATCCACATTGCAGTATCATGCTTAGAAATTAAACGAGTCCATCTCATCACCATCACATTTATGATGTGCTTGGTTTTATTGTGCCATGTTTGCAAGGTTCTTAACTCTGTTTCCCTGAATATGTAATACCCATCTTACAATCTTTCCACTGTAGTCGCCATTGTGCCTACTTCAACCACCCCATGCATGCCTTTGTTAAACTGTCCGTGAAAATCCCACAACCACATGTCACTGTAATTAGCTGGGGCAGACTCTGAATGGCCAGTGCACCAAGTCATCGCCCCCTCCACCAGCTTTGGCTCTTCTAGCCAACTACTCGTAATGTTTCAAACTTCAGCTCAGGCGGATTCCATTGTAGCTGTGACTTTGGACATCACTGTTCAAGCACCAAGAGAGAGATACATCATGAAGACAAGACTCTTTCATCAACTTTTACAATTACTTTTGGCTGAGGATTGATTCAATGTATATTTCCGTGATACATATTTTGCGCCGTACCACTGAGGAATTTGTCATCTACACGATGTACGGTAAAGTACGGTATCTAATGTAACACATTATAATGTTAGTGATTTTAACGTAGTATTAGTATTTAATGTTAAACTACAGTGTTGTTTGTTTCTTCTTTTGGTGCATGTGCGTTGCAGAGATCTGGCGAGCGCTAATGGCTTTTCTTCATGCAGCATGGGAATATAAAGTCGTCGGATTCAGTATTCAGTTGCTCAGTGGCCGCCGTTCACAGCAAAAACTTGGAAGCTATACGACATTTTCTATGGTGATTATGATGTACAATGAAATAAACGAAAAATGTGTGAATAATTGAATGTAATGTCAGTGGTATTGTTTTCTTTCTGGCCACACTTAACGTATATGTTATTACTGGATTTCAAATTTTGCATATTTAGCATATCATTTTTTTACGGTAGCTGGTGTTGTATCTGCTGCAAATCGTGGAGATCGGCCGAACAGCCTTCTGGTGACCTCACCCTCCGTGTGCAGCGACAAACTGTACTTCTGCCGACAGCAGATGCTCCATAGACTTTGCACAAACGTCTGTGAATATTCCTCACAGTTTCTTTCTCTGCAGTGAGAAATTCAATGACGGCACGTTGCTTGTAACGTACATCACTTACAGACGCCATTTCGAAACTGTTCTGCAGCCACGCTATCTGTCAGAAGTGACGAAACTTGGCGCGCTCACTCAGGAGACTTCAAATAATACATACATAAAGTTTCGCATTCATAGCATCGTTTTCCGCTGAGAAAAAAAAATACGGTGCGTTACTTTCTGGGCAACCATCGTACATATTGTCTTGAGACTTTAAAACGTGGCACTGTATCGTATTCTGTGGTGGTAAATATACCAAGTTATAGTTATTGTGAAGATGACTACTAATAATCGTGTCGTACACAGGATGTCTGAAAGAAACTTTAAGAAACTCTCTCATCTTCGATACTGTGAAACAAATCTCTTGTACTGCAAGCCCTTTGTTTTCTATATTTTAGAAGAGGGTTGCACAGAAAAAAAAAATCCAGTAAAAACGAGCTCTAAAATGTATGTCTTAAAAAGTATGAGTATTTGCTCAATAGCAGAGTTGTGTTTCACATTAGCGAAAACGAACAAGCCACCAAAGCTCTTCAGATATGCACTCTAGAGCCCATGTTTACTGGGGATATTTCTTTTTTTTTTTTTTTTTAGTCCATGGTACCTCCCCTGAAAATATGGAATTCAAAGAGGTGGCAGTAGAAGAGAAGTGTTTCAGAGTATTGAAGATGAACAAGTGCTCATTGCTCTTAAAGCATGCATTTTATGGCACATGCTTACTAGACTTTTTTCTTGTCTTGGTATAAGGAACCTATCAACAAATTCTGCAAAATTGTTTTTTTAAACACCTGTTATAGATTTTCTGATGTGTTAATGCGGTCTGGAGTCGAGCTACCGCTGCGGTCGCAGGTTCGAATCCTGCCTCGGGCATGGATGTGTGTGATGTCCTTAGGTTAGTTTGGTTTAATTAGTTCTAAGTTCTAGGCGACTGATGACCTCAGAAGTTAAGTCGCATAGTGCTCATAGCCATTTGAACCATTTTTGTTAATGCGGAAGCAATTTACGCTGGAAAAAAATTTGTTCCGATTTTAGCCGCCAGGTGCAAATCTGACGCCGTGGACGCAAGAAAAGCGTATAGAAATGTTTCCCTTAGCATAACGTTGATAATGTCATTAATCGCTGCTTACACAATTTGTCTAACATGAGCACCGGATAACTCGACAAGATGCTTTACACCAGATTTTAACCAAAGATGGAAATTATTTTTTCCAGCGTAAACTGGTTCCACATTAATGCGTTAAAATATCTTCCAAATTTCGTTGCCATACGATAATTGCAGCCCGTACTGGGCGTATGTGTTTAGCTGCTCTTTAATTATAACTACCCAGTATATATGAAGGAGTTTATTTTCTAATGTGGGATTATGAAGGTTTAATCGACTGAGTATATAAAGAAAACAAAAACTTTTACGTTGTGAACATTACAAAAATTAAGGAGTGATACTCTGGCTTTGAAATAGATCACCGAGATATATTTCAAAAACAGTAACTGCTGTTTTCTAAAGACAAAGATAGATGTCAAATAAAGTCAGATAAAGAAATGTTTTAGACTGATCAACTGAACATAACCACTAAATGCTTTGAGATGGAAAATACCTAATTTGATATTTCACTGATAGTGCTAAAACGAGCGACCCACTGAATTCATTCGCGTGCCAGATGAAAATTTTGGGTCACTGTCTAAGCGTCGACTCATGTCAACAACTATATTAGGACAACTTCTGACGGAGATTTTTATAAGAGGTACTTTCGTTTTTTGCCTGTCTCTAAAACTATTGCTGAATAAAGCAATCCAGTGAAAGAGAATTACATATTCAAAAAGTCTGTTACATATGTATCCATTGCATATGGCGACCATTAATGAAGAAGAAAGCATGGCTCATACCTATGTGCAGCCACGGCAAAATTAAAATATCAAGAGAGAGGAAAAGTACAGAAGAAAGTAAAAGATGATCTGGAAGAACCGAAGAAGGCATAGTTTCAAAGTTTGACGCTATTTGTGTGTGGGGGGAGGATATCTCTTCTGTGGAGGTGGCAGTTATTGCTCGAAATTGAGCGAGTATTTACAACAACAAAAATGGTTCAAATGGCTCTGAGCACTATGGGACATGACATCTGAGGTCATCAGTGCCCTAGAACTTAGAACTACTTAAACCTAACTAACCTAAGGCCATCACACACTTCCATGCCCGAGGCAGGATTCGAACCTGCGACCCTAGCAGTCGCGCGGTTCCAGGCTGAAGCGCTTAGAACTTCTCGGCCACAGCTGCCGGCTGAGCGAATATTAAAGTACATTCGGAGTCCACAATGCTTAACCGACTTATTAGTATAGACGTATTAAAAAATTTGTTCTTAATGCTAGTGAATGAAGGTAAGTACAGCATTAGTGAACTGCGTGAAAATCGTATTAACATTCTAGATGTAGAAGCAGAAATTGCACATGGTGTAACAGAGATTTTAAGACAGCTGAGGGAAGTTGATGAAATAGAATTAGGTAGTGTAAAGCAATAATCAGTACTGTAAGTAGGCTGATTAGGTTTTGATGGTAACGCCATGTAGCGCTGTATATGAAAATCATTGAATGTGCTGTGTACAGTCTGTGGCTGGTTTGCATTGTTGGAATTTGCTATTGTAGTGTTGGGCAGTTGGCTGTTGACAGCGCGTAGCGTTGCGCAGTTGGAGGTGAGCCGCCAGCAGTGGTGGATGTGGGGAGGAGATGGCGGAGTTTGAGAGCGGATGATCTGGATGTGTGTCCATCAGAGAAAGTAAATTTGTAAGACTGGATGTCATGAACTGATATATATATTATGACTTTAGAACACTATTAAGGTAAATACATTGTTTGTTCTCCATGATAATCTTTAATTTGCTAACTATGCCTATCAGTAGTTAGTGCCTTCAGTAGTTAGAATCTTTTATTCAGCTGGCAGTATTGGTGCACGCTGTATTGGAGTAGTTTGTGTAACGAAGATGTTTGTGAGGTAAGTGATTCATGAAAGGTATAGGTTATTGTTAGTCAGGGCCATTCTTTTGTAGAAATTTTTGAAAGTCAGATTGCGTTGCGCTAAAGATATTGTGTGTCAGTTTAGTGATGATCAGAATAAGTAAAGAGAGAAATGTCTGAGTACGTTCAGTTTTGCTCAGCTGTTTGATAATCAAATAACGTAAGGGGTTATCAGATCAGTAATTTATTAATTTTTCTGAGGGGACGTTTCAGTACATTTATCTAACCACACATATTGGTAAAGCGCTAAGTTTATGAAGAAGAGGGACTGGGAAGTGTATCAAAAGAAATAGGTATGCAAACAACTGATAAAATTATCCTGCAACTATCAGTGGACAGCAATATTAGTTAGTAAGAACAGCCCCAGGGATATACCGTGCAGAAGAGAGTTGATGGAATTCTTAATGCATCTTTTCAGTTGAGTATGAACTGCGTTGACTAAAAACACATATGTATAGTAGCAGTGTAGAATGGAAAATAAAGGCACAAGGCAGAACGGAATGAGGGATGAAATCGAATGATCTGGATGGCCGCCGTCTAGACGGTTGTCGTCCATCTGCAACCATCACGAGGCTAATCCTGCAGACGAGTGAGGGACGCAGGGAGAGCGGAATGGCTGCGGGTCGGACCACAATCGGCTCAGAGCGACGCGCTGCCACCGCCGGCCCTGCGGCGGCGCCTAAATAAGTAAAGAGGAGGAGGCCTCGGGGCGCCGGCCGGCCGCTGTCAGCGCCGCTGAATAATTGACGCTTATACCGTGAAAAACGCGCGCGCAGCGACGCCTCGCAGCCACAGCCAGCCACGCCCTCGCGTTCCGGCCACTCGCCAGCCGACGCCCCGTTTCACGCTGCGGAGAGAAGAGAATTAGCAGATCATCAATATGGCGTGCCTGCGGTCCTACACCGTGACGAAATTCCCGTATTCATTGCTGATCGTTCTGAGAATATGGGACAGCCAACATTCACGTAACTTACGAGAATGCAACCGGGTAACGTCCTCGACAAATGCCGATATTTCGACAGGTGAACACCTCCTCACTTTAAATGCACGAGTGAGATGAGAGATCGCTTCGCATCCCAATTTAAACCAAGCTGTAGATGGGGCTACATCAACCAAAAATCAAAATACGACTTGTGTAGGAATACAGTCAACTTTCTCGACCAGACAACCAGCGATAACTGCCAAATGGTTCAAATGGCTCTGAGCACTCTGGGACTTATCTTCTAAGGTCATCAGTTCCATAGAACTTAGAACTAGTTAAACCTAACTAACCTAAGGACATCACACACATCCATGCCCGAGGCGGGATTCGAACCTGCGACCGTAGCAGTCGCGCGGTTCCAGACTGTAGCGCCTAGAACCGCTCAGCCACCCCGGCCGGCGATAGCCGTCATCATACGTTACCGGTATTGAAATATTAGTTAACGCCTGTTACGATAGGAGTTGATAACCGTTATGTTCCGAGGAGCCAAATGTTACGTCCTCGTTGCCACTTATAAATGGGTGGAAATTGGCCAAAGGGATCTGTCGCCTTAGGAATGTGGACAGGCATTAAAAAGACTGGTTGACGCACGCACACTTTAAATAAATATATTTTACTCAACTCGTTGCAGAAGATCTTCTACACAGTTGACGACTTCTAACTGTGGCTAGCCTGCGTCTATGCACAGTGAATGTTTGCCGGTAGAGCTAAAAAGATAAGTCATTTTGTGTCACCGTCGTAAAGACACATTTTAAAAGATGGTAAATCCAATGACCAGTTTGTAGTGACATAGAAAAATACCGATAACAGTCAACTAGACTATGTACCTTACGGAATGTAATTAATTTAAAACTGACATCGATTTGAGGTAGAATCATGGAACATATTTTGTGTTCAGACATAATGACCTTTCTAGACTCTGAGAAGCTCATCTGCAGAAACCAGCACGATTTTAGGAAACAGCGGTCATGCAAGACACAGCTGGCCCTCTTTGTGCATAATATACAACAGACTCTAGATACCGGCTCCCAGGTTTATACCATATTTCTCGACTTTCGAAATGCGTTCGACTCAGTTCGGCACTGTCGCTTGCTACAAAAAGTGATCGCTAACGGTCTATCCAAATACATATGCGGTTTGATAGAAAGTTTTCTAACAGACAGGGAGCAGTATGTCGTCCTGAACGGGATGACTTCAACAGAAACAAGAGTAACTTCAGGTATGCCCCATGGCAGCGTAATAGGTCCAGTGCTTTTTACGGGCCGACCAGAGTGGCAGAGCGGTTCTAGGCGCTACAGTCTGGAACCACGCGACCGCTACGGTCGCAGGTTCGAATCCTGCTTCGGGCATGGATGTGTGTGACGTTCTTAGGTTATTTAGGTTTAAGTAGTTCTACGTTCTAGGTGACTGATGACCTCAGATGGTAAGTCCCATAGTGCTCAGAGCCATTTGAACCATTTGCTTTTTACGATTTGCATAAACGATCTGGTTGATGGTATTCACAGCGGCCTTGGACTGCTTGCCGATGATGCTGTACTGTATAGGAAAGTAGTATCACACGAAAGTTGTGAACAAATCAATGAGGATTTGCAGAAAATAAATGGGTGGTGTAATGACTGGGGAGTGGCCGAGCGGTTCTAGGCGCTACAGTCTGAAACCGCGCGACTGCTGCGGTCGCAGGTTCGAATCCTTCCTCGGGCATGGATGTGTGTGATGTCCTTAGGCTAGTTAGGTTGAAGTAGTTCTAAGTTCTAGGGGACTGATGACCTCAGAAGTTAAGTCCCGTAGTGCTCAGAGCCATTTGAACCATTTTATCTCTGAATATTAGTAAGTGTAACCTACTGCGTATAACAAGGCGAAAATCCCCATTAATGTATGAGTACAAAATAAATTATCAGTCTTTGGAAGCGGTAACATCCGTCAAGTATCTGGGTGTGACTATTCGAAATGATCTAAAATGGAATGATCAGATTATACAAGTAACGAGTAAGGCGAACTCTAGATTGCGGTTTATTGGTAGAATCCTGAAGCGATGCAGTCCTTCAACAAAGGAAATAGCCTACAATACGTTAGTTCGTCCACTCTTAGAGCATTGTTCGTCTGTATGGGACCCTTACCAGTTGGGTCTGATTCAAGAGCTTGAGAGGATCCAAAGAAGAGCGGCAAGATTCGTGACTGGTACATTTAGCCATCGCGAGAGCGTTACAAATCTCGTAGAAAGTTTGAAGTGGGACACACTTGCAGATAGACGGCGCTCTAAACAGAAGGGGCTGCTCACTAAACTCCGAAATCCGATCTTCACCGAGAATGTGGAGCATATATTATTACCACCAACTTTCAAATCACGTAATAATCATCATTCAAAGATAAGGGAAATAAGAGCTCGTACTGAGGCGTTCAGACAGTCGTTTTTCCCTCGCGCGATCCGCAAGTGGAACAGAGGGGGAGAAATATGACGCGAATTGTGCCCTCCGCTAGTCACCTCTTGGTGGCTAGAGGAGTATATATGTAGATGTAGATGTAATTTAATTATTTTATTGGACGCATATATTGTCTAATTATAAACTGCAAACTGTTTATTTGATTTTTCTGTCGTTAGATGCAAGTCGTGGAGATCTGGCGAGCGGTGAAAGCTGTTCTTTACATCTGTGACATATTCTATATCTATGGAACAAAAAGTACGTTTAATCTAATCTAATGTACTCATACACCGAAGTGAAAGAAGATGACGGAAAAAATTTTAAAATTGACTGAGGATCTAACTCCGAATCTTTTGACTTACAGTCTAACGCTTACCAACTTAATAACCCATGCAGAAAAATATTTATCGCCAATTTTTCAGCGGTTTCTACCTTTCGGTACCTTGTCTCATTGCTGCTGGATTTAACTGAAAGTATAAATTAATTACGTACTTTCAGTCTCGTACTCATCCTTTCCCAAAAGCATTCTAAACTATTTTCATTCTCCTCTTAACTTATTTCATTATCTAGCCACTCCTCTTTCTTGCTGTCGTAAGTACACAAATTAGTCAACTGATGAAAAATGTCATTTGTAAGCCTTCCTAGGGCCTTGTCGTATTTTGATCTCAATACTACTGTAATGCTTGAGTTATTGAAGTTATTCACAAATTTTATCTGCATTCAAAGCAAGCAAATATCATTTACAACTCTATGGCCGTTCAGATAAGATGATTTAGCACGTGCTCCCTGTTCACTACAGTTAAATGGTTTGAAAAGGTCTTGGAGAGCTGCAGTGAAAGGCTGTGGTGAAATGTTTTCTCTTTTGACTATAAATATGCGTTTTCTTGATACAATGCCAACGGCCTTGGCTCAGTGGTAACACCGGTTCCCGTCAGATCACTGAAGTTAAGCGCTGTCGGACTGGGCTAGCACTAGGATGGGGGATTATCCCGTCTGTCGAGCGCTGTTGGCAAGCGGGGTGCACTCAGCCCTTGTGAGGCAAAGGGAGCTACTTGACATACGGCCGAGAGAGCGGTGGGGGTTCTCTGGCCTGTTCGGGCGCAGTTTAGTTTAGTTCTTGACACGATATAATTTGGGCTAAAATCAGTGTCAATACTTTATGGTAAACTGATATATGTAAATTCGTTTCCCAGTCTGTCACGTTCTTTCGACCCAAATTTTCTCGATATCAGAAATACATGGTGTTACAGCACAGTCATTTCTTTCTTCCTACAACGTCAGTTACAACTGGCAGATCTTTGGCCAAGCTATACTTCCTTTTAAAACCAGCTTGTGCTCTGTTCTGGTTCAATTCTAATGTTCTTCCAAACAGCTGGTACGATTTTTCGAGAATCTTGTGTATCCCTACTCCATCCTTCTCAGATGTTCCTCCTGTTATAATATGGCTTATTGCTTCATTTGCTTGTAATGATAATTCTTTTGCTATAAACGTGTTATTGCTTCGTTGCCTCGTTTGTATTAGCGTGTCAAGGCGGTATGATCTCCGTAGTTTGTACTTTGTTTTTGTGCATTGCACCTTTCACAGGTTCATAATACAATACTTTGAGAGATGTTACACTGTTTCCTTCAGACAACTGCTGGAAAATAATTAGACATCAGTTTCAGGGTTAGTGAGGAGGAGGAGGAGGAGATTAGTGTTTAACGTCCCGTCGACAACGAGGTCATTAGAGACGGAGCGCAAGCTCGGGTGAGGGAAGGATGGGGAAGGAAATCGGCCGTGCCCTTTCAAAGGAACCATCCCGGCATTTGCCTGAAGCGATTTAGGGAAATCACGGAAAACCTAAATCAGAATGGCTGGAGACGGGATTGAACCGTCGTCCTCAGGGTTAGTGATTGCTTCATATACGTATGAATTTCTTTCCGATTAATTCGGGAGTACGACGGTTCAAACCCGCGTCCTGCCATCCAGATTTTGATTTTCTGGGATTTCCCTTTATCGCTTCAGGCAAAAATGCCACGATGGTTCCTTCCCGATGTTCCCCTAATCCCAGCTTGTGCTCCGTCTCTAATGACCTCATCGTCGACGGGGCATTACACCTAATCTCCTCCTTCTCCTTTCCGTTTTATGAGGTAGGATGAGATAGTGTCTGTTCTGGTTGCATTACTGCCGACATCGCTCTACCGGTTGAAGCAGCAGGTGTACGTGGCGTGAACGACTATGACACAAAATAACAACAGACATCTGTATATTTGTCGCTATGCTCGATTTGATTGTAGTTAGAGGAGACTAGTGAAATATTAAAGCCGTCCAGGGTTGCCGAGCGGTTCTAGGAGCTACAGTCTGGAACCGCGCGACCGCTACGGTCGTAGGTTCGAATCCTGCCTCGGGAATGGATGTGTGTGATGTTCTTAGGTTAGTTAGGTTTAAGTACTAAGTTCTAGGGGACTGATGACCTCAGACGTTAAGTCCCATAGTGCTCAGAGCCATTTGAACCAATTTTTTTTAATACTAAAGTTATTGTCCAGCACAATTTTTCCGCAAGTGTATTACCATAGTCTTATAGTTACTCATCTGATTTTAATCATAATCATTCAGACGTTAATAAATGTAAATCAAATTTACTTCAAGCTACTCATTTTTCTCTTTACAAGTACATGTTCGTTTTTTTCACTGAATTTATGCTTCAACGTTTCGCAAATGTGCAGAAATAGTAATTATTACATACACGTATAGATCGTAAGTTCAGTTCAGTTCAGGAATACTTACAATTTTTTTCCACTTTCTGTCACAGTTGCATTCAAATTTTTTTATTGTGGTGACTAGTTTCGGACTTCATTGTCCATTCTCAAACCATAGCCTTCGTCGTAAACGTTAACATATACGAGTATTTCACCCGACAATATTTCGCAATTGGTAAATAAGTATACGAATTAGACGTCTTAATAACCTCTTCTAACCCCCTCCCCCACTCTGCCCATCTCCTTTTCCCCACTCTGTTTGTCCATCTCCTCCTCCTCCTCCTCCTCCTCCACCAACTGTCCTTCTCCCAGTCTTTCTATCCAACTCCTCATGCCCCCTCTACCTATCTCCGTCTTCTCTTCCCCCTGTCTCTCTGTCCATCTCCCTCTCTACAGTATGACCGTTCGCTCCCTCCTCCTCTCTGTCTATCACCTCTCCAACCATCTCTCTCTGATCCTGTACCCTTATCATTGTTACTGCAAACAAAACCTTGATTGGAATTGTAGTCACTTAAAATGACTGGGGAAATCGCTTGGGACTGTTGGTAATCAGCATACGAGAGAGATTTATCCAGTAGCTGGATCAGTGAGGATAATGGCTTCAATGAGAATATTTCGCATAGTGTTCGTATCCGAACGGGTAAGATTACAAGTTTCGGACGATTCAGATTGCTTTGTAATATTCTAGGGATAAGCCGAGAAGCCTTAATTAGAACTTTCCTGTTTTGTGTTAAAATCGACCTCGAGGATGAAAACAAAACAGCATCTTGTTAGGTACACAATTTTTGTTAAAATTATCAATATGGACAAAGAATATTTATGGGAGAAACGGTTTGTCTGACGCTCTGCTATCGTAGTTAGCACAATACCACAGCAGAGTACAGCAATTTTTTTCTTGTAGTCTGTTTTAACAGAAAAGTTTATATTATTTTGAAGTAAATCGATCAAGAATTGTTCAAGATTTTGGTTGAAGTATGTTGTTCAAGTTGTAGTACATTAAGAACTCTTTCGAGATATCATTGTAACAACATTTCCTCTTCATACTCGTTAGAACCTGTATAACACATTTTTAAAAAGAAAAACACTTATTCTACGGCCGCCAGAATGTTAATGAGCCGCCAGTGTGGCCGTGCGGTTAAAGGCGCTTCAGTCTGGAACCGCGTGACCGCTACGGTCGCAGGTTCGAATCCTGCTTCGGACATGGATGTGTGTGATGTCCTTAGGTTAGTTAGGTTTAAGTAGTTCTAAGTTCTAGGGGACTGATGACCACAGAAGTTAAGTCCCATTGTGCTCAGAGCCATTTGAACCATTTGAATGTTAATTAGAGTATGTATAAAGGTTTGGAGTAAATCAGTCAAGAGATTTTTGGTAACAACGTTAAGCAAAGACTTGTCTTAATATAGTAGCATAGACGAGTAGCATTTACGGGTGTTGCATATGGACAACGCAGTCCGAAACCATGCACCCACAAATAAAAATTTTTGATTGCAATTGTGACAGACTAGAAGAAATAAAATTTAGTAATATAAGTTTCATGTAGTCGGTCCTACATTATATTGAAACTTCAGGAACTTACAAACAACACTGATCATTTGATGATGACCCTATTTCTCATGGTATTGAGTGACAATGGTTCTTGAAGATGCTAAACAGCAGGGTTGTGCAGATGTGGCATAAACAACTCAATTTTGAGTGCAATATAAAATGCTTCTTCGCACGATATATTTACCGTCGGAGACCTATCGAGGCGGGAAAGTTGTATTAGTAAAGGAATCAGAGACAAAGTTTATAGTAAAGACGACGAACAATATAGAATTTGACAAACTGCCTATAGAATATAGAATTTCACAACTTTGTAACAAATCTGTTCCGGCCGGATTTCGAACTCACGAGATCTGTGCTTTCCCTTATTACATTTCTTCAGTCGAACGGTATGGCAACAAGGAAAGGAACTACGAAGTCATTAGAAACGCAGCATATGCTCGTCTTGAGAAAGAATGGGAAAGGACTGGGCTATGACTTTCTCATAACTACCGTCTGAGCATTTGCCTTTAGTGATTTAGGAAACCGTAAGTATGGATTGGCACTGGAACCGCTGTCCTCTAGAATACTAGTCCAGCGTCTTACCTCGGCGTCACCTCTTTCAGTACTGGTTGTCTCAGCGAGAAATAGTTGTGCTTTAGACATCGCTCCAATTTATGATCGGTGCAGTGTATGTTACGTTCTGATTTCAGAAGCAGCGAATAAATGTTATCTACAATGTCAAAGCTATCTACTGACGGTTTAAATCTGTGTACTCGACAGGAACTTCGCAACGCTCCTGCAGCATTACCCTTCTCCTTTCCGATGACGCATTGATCTATCACTAGTATTATTTAGTGATAGGTTGAGTGAATTTTATTAAGTACAATGGATTCAAATACCACTATTTAGTTATTACATCGTTTGATGAAAGCTGTTATTAAATGTTAATAAAAATTATGCCACGAGATTCGAATAAAATTTAAATCTTGGACGACCTTCCCTACTCGATAATTATTGATCAATGTTATTCTGAGCCGGCCGCTATGGCCGAGCTGTTCTAGGGGCTTCAGTCCGGAACCGCGCTGCTGCTACGGTCTGAGGTTCGAATCCTGCCTCTGGCATGGATGTGTGTGATGTCCTTAGGTTAGTTAGGTTTAAGTAGTTCTAAGTCTAGGGGACTGATGACCTCAGATGTTAAGTCCCATAGTGCTTAGAGCTGTTTGAACCATTTTTTGTTATTCTGACACCCAAACATACTGGCAATTCGCGACCGCCACATCTGGAGCCTCCGCATTAACGACTGCCACGGTCAAAGACAAGCAACAGTAAAACTCGCTGATGAGCCCAGAGATGCTTAAGAACGCGTTATTGCACCTCCAAGAATTTTTACTTGTCGAGATGCACGTCATCTCATAACTTCTTTCGGTAGTAACTCTCTTACAGTGTAGCCCAACCCTACAGTTAGAAATATTTTATTTCTTTTCTAATCCTCCATGGACATGACGTTAGAGATCAACTCTACAGTGGTTTAGCTAATCGAAGGAACGTATAGATCAGTAAGACTGCAGTCGAGACAATCGGGGAGGGGGGGGGGGGGGGGGAATTTGCAAATTTGCATCAGATGCCCAAGCTGCAAAACAAATTTAGGGGCCAGGTAGCTAATATGGGCCACTTAATCCAAAATTGGTATAAGACCGCGTGTGTTTTGAAATGAGGTACAACTACATAAAACCTTTATTTTAACATCTGTTTTGTGTAAATAGCTGAAAAAATGTATCTAATCATAAATGACACACAGCGAGAAAAGATTTACTAAGATTTACAGTTCGAGAACTTAATAAAAGTGTCCGGTATTGTGGCCATACAACAAAATATAAGTTCTCAAACAAATCTAATCTGTTTATACAGGGTGATTCAGCTGTCCCTACCATGCGTTTCATGCAACCCACAAATCCTTCAAAAAGCTATGTGTGAGTTTTCCATACTCACTCTCTCACACACACAGACACACACACACACGACATGGGAACTAATAGTTCTACAGAAAAAAATTAACAGAACCTTCTAGTACGAAATTTAATGTAGTTACATTTCGTATTTAGCTATGTTTTCGCTGGAAGCCACGGTTTTCGAGTTATTCAAGAAAAACGCGTTTTATACGTTTTTATTGAATGTCTCTATAAGGGCCCGGACCCAGGCTCCCACAGTCGTCAGGAGAGAGCCAGGGAGATGCAGTGGTAAGGACCTAGTTACTCCCAAGAGTATCAAGAAAAGATCATCGACAATAACGTATTTATTAGGCAATAATACAGGGTTGTCTTCCGAACCACCAAATCTCAGCCAGGATGGCAGAGCAATGCCTCATCAGCTGCGGAAATCCAGCTAGCGCTCGTCTTGCAATATCACCACCACAGCAAATCGTTGGGTAGTGGCTGCTATGTCATGGGTGGTCATCAACCACGGAATCCAGTGGCCTCCAGCTCTGCGTATGGATATCCAAAGTGCTCTCGTAGATGTCGAAGATTTGCAATCATGGTCTCGAACCGGATCCACCTGAAGTTCTCACTGGCTCCTGGATGTCGCTCTCAGCCCCCGTTAGGAGATAGTTCTAGCAGCATTGCGTCTGACACAGCAAGGAATCAGCACTCGAAGGCAGATGAGAGACAGCGTCCAAGTCACACAGGTCAAGAGTCCATCAGACCTGCAGGTGATGATTGCCTCTGCGCCCCATCATTGTTGTCTTGAAAATTAGTACCACAGCTGGCAGCAGCAGCGTCCTTCCAGTCAGACACGTGATACCACAGACGACTGGAGACAGCTAGGCGTGCCGCCGGTCAACTTCCATAGCCTCCCCTCGTATCAGGTAGCTGAAACTGACACAAGGGATCAAACCAAACACTGGGCAGTTGGCAATTGGCACTCAGCAATCAGTAGTTAGCCATTTGTTAACACGGTTGGATATTTATGTTGGCGCTTCCCATGCGCTCTGCAGTGGCGTGGATGGCAATGACGTCATGTGTGCTGGTTCTCCTTTGCTGAGCCCTTTGGATATCCATACGCAGAGCTGGAGGCCACTGGATTCCGTGGTCGATGACCCCCCATGACAAAGCAACCACTACCCAACGATTTGCTGTGGTGGTGATATTGCAAGACGAGCGCCAGCTAGTTTTCCGCAGCTGATGAGGCATTTCCCTACCATCCTGGCTGAGTTCTGGTGGTTTGGAAGACAACCCTGTATTACTGCCTAATAAATGTGTTCTTGTCAATGATATGGTATCAGATCACGAATGTTTATGTCTTGCCTTTTGGTGTATATGCGTTCGTTATTAATACTAACTGGCCAATCTTGTATTGTGGTACCTTCCCTCTGCATTGTCCTATATGCCCTTGTTGTTCTAAGGCTTTCCTATTTGCAGGTTTTACTTGTCAAATGTTTCGCAATTTCTTAACAAACTTTTTTACTAACTCAATGTTGGCTCCAAGCTTCAGCTTAATCACTTCGAAAGGTGAAGGCATTTTTCTCCCATATACTACCTAAATGGCGAAACAATAGTAGCAGTATAGACTCTAGAACTGTATGCAGCCGTTACAAAATTTATATACACGGTCACGCTTCCATGATTACTGCTGACATAACAGCTCTCTGTTTTCCCATTGGTTTGAGGGTGCAGGGGCTTGTTCACAACTTGTGAATTCAGATCAATCGACATAACTGCTACATAAGATCAAACATGAAACTGATAACCTGGTTTTTAATTAGCATCTCTGGCGTGCCAAATGCGAGCAGTCAATTATTTACTAATGCTTGAGCTACTGCACTCGCTTTTTCGTCAGGAATTGCAACCATTACTATTTAACGTGAGAAACGGTCAGCCAATGTCAGTCTATATTCATTCCCTGCTGGTGTGTAAATAAATGGGCCTAAAATCTCCAATCCAAGAATTTCAAATAGTTTAGATGCTTCTGGTAGACGTGGAAATGGAATTGGTCAGTGGCTAAGATCAGCTCGTTGCATACAAGGTACGCAGTTACTGACATATTGCTCGACATGCCGTTTTCTAGTCATCCACCAAACTTTTTCGGCAATTCTTCTATGTGTTGCTCTTCGTCAATCATGCCTGACAACATGTGGTCATGTGCTTGTGCAGAGACTCTTAATCTGTACTTTGTTGTTCCACACAGCAAGCCATCATGTGTCACGAACTGAGATTGCAACTTGAATTGTTATCAGTCAGCTTGATCCTTTCGTCATTCAGCAATGCTCCTGTCCAGTATTTGCAGAAATGCAATTTTTCTACTCAAGCCATAGATTTTAGCATATCTTCTTCGTAGTTTGTGTATTACCTAGTAATTAAATTCACTCAAACAGCGTGCCCACCTTGCTAATCTACTGAAAGAGACGCTCAGTCCTAATAACCATTTAAGAGCAGTGTGATCGGCCACTACCCTAAACTTTTGACTGTATAAATAGCAGCTGATGTACATAATACCATAGATTACTGCTAGCATCTCCTTCTCATTCGTGCAATAATTTTTCTCTGCTTTGGTCAACTGACGAGTGAGTACATTACAGGACAATCTTTACCATCTATATTCTGCACGAGGACAACCCCCAAAGCCATACTGCTTGCATCACAAAACAGAGTAAATTCTTTTTCCAAGTCGGAGAATATCAAAACTTAACCCAATGTCAGTGCTCACTTTCAAGTATTGAACGCCATCTGACATTCGGTAAACCATTAAAATTTTGCTTCTTTCTGTGACGAACGGTTCAAAGGTCTGGCAATTTTAGCAGAGTCCTTTATGAATCGATGATAATAATTACAGAGACCAATGAAACTCTGTGATTGAATGACTTCAGTGGTGAAAAATTCAAAGTTGCTGAGACCAAACATTGATATGTTTTCACGCCTTCCTTGCTAATTAAGTGCCAAAGATAATTTACTTCTCTTGCTGCAGGATGACATTTATTGGAGCTTGGTGTTAGTTGCGCTGTTCTCAGTCTTTTCAGTACATCCTCCAGCCATTGTACATGCTCTTCCACATCCTTTGAAATCACTGTTATATCATCCAGATACATAAAACATTATTTTGGTTTCTAATCCCTCCCCTGCAATACACCATCTAATAATCTCCGAAAGGTGGCAGGTGCATTCTTGAGTCTAAATGGCATTTCGCGATTTTGGAAATGACCCTCTCCCTCCTGGGATGGAAAAAACTGTTTTTGGTCGATCCTCTGGCATAACTTTTATTTGATAATAACTCTCTTTAAATCCATCACTGGCCCAAGTTTTCAAGAGTTTTCCTTTGTTATCAGATATGCATCGATTATCGTTGCTGCATTAAGATATTGCTATTCACAGCAAAATCTGTACTTTTCAATGCAATCAGGCGACGTTTTTGAGACCAAATTTATGGATGCACCCCAAGGACTAACACAATACACAATAATACCATCAGATGGCTGCGGTTAATAAATTCTTCCATTGTTAATTGCCTAAACTTCAGAACTAGATAAGGGTTCTTGTACACTAGAGCACTATTTCCTGTTGGCATTCTGTGCTGCAAGAGTAGCATTGCTAACAATGGACCACTCGGATTTAAAAAAATCCTTGAACTTAAGTAACAAATCTTCCATTGCTTCCCTATCATTTGCCTGTAAATGTTTCACTTTCTCACATAATGCGGATTCATTTACATTTTGATTGCCACCAAGATCCTCACTTGACCTATCCCTCCAAAGCATCCAAATTTGTTCTTTCCAAAATGACCAAGACTGACAAGAATCATGAAGTATCTGTCCATCTCACTGACATGTACTATACTTCTGCACACAAAACAGTATGACTTATCCAATTCTTCGTTAGTTTCCAGTGGTTCTACAACATACAATAAATCCTTAGAAAGTACCACATTTATGCTAACACAGATCAGCCTTGTGCTACTGCATCACATGAACTGATCTTTAGAGCCTATGTCTGCTGTTTATAGGGTTCCACCTTTATGATTGGTGGACCTTGCGACAGTGTAGTAACACTTGCAGCTGTTGCCCCTAGCGGAAACAATGTCCCACCAAGTTCAAATGTACGCTGAAAAGATCGATTTTTGCGTGGTGTTTAGCTAGAAAGTCGAACCTCAGCACCGCACAATACCCCTCACCAACAAACGGCATGCTCTCGAAAAAACTTATTTCTTATTTTAAACCTGAACAGCATTGTCCCCAATGACTTCAAGTCATTGTCACCTACTCCACGTAACCTACTGTGGCGACTCCAGTCTCTTTCTGTCCAAGAGGTGCAGTCTGACTACTGGCACTTGAGCCCATGTGCCCACCACAAATTTATGTTCCGTGCCTTTTACTGTGCCTAGCAAGTACCACTGCGTCTCTGCATACGTTTCAGCAGTCTCGTGTTCCACTGGGGATGTCCGGCATATAAGGCACCACATTCTCATTTAACATCGATTATTAAGTCGCTGCTTGTCCCATACTTTCTTTCGACAATCGCACGCATTGTGGCCCACCTCCCCAGATTCGGAATGACGGCACTGTTTCCCGATGTGGTCCGTTCAAAACGCATCACTTCAGAAGAACAAAAAACCGTGTTCTGTCTGTCTTCATGTAGCAATGTCGATCTCCTCCAGTCCTAATTGAAGCAAACAAGTCACTCTGGTTCTCCATTCCGATCCTCCTTGAGATATCAGTAGATATGCCTCTTAGAAACTCATCCGGAGTCCTATTCTCCACCTCACTGAATCAATCTATCGGCCACCACATTCTGCGTAGTTCTTACATTCGCGAGTTGCGTTTCCTAATCCTATCAGTGAAGGATTCCACTGATCCGCCGTCCTTCTGTGATAATTTATCTAGTTGTTTGCGAAAGAACGCTGCACTGTTCTGCTTCCGATAGCTCTGTATTAGACCGATACCCAGTTGATCAAACGTTTGGTGCTTACTAGGCGTTTCATGGTAAATAACGTACGTTTTTCATCACCCACTAACCGTAATCCAGCCATATTCAATGACGTTTCTTCTGATGATTTTCGAAAATTCATGACAGCCTTTATGCCACTAATGAAAATAGATACATCCTCAGCTGCTTTCCCCGACAATGGTGCTACGAGGTTACCTACTGCAGGATCGATGGGCTGGGCGTGTACACTGTATATGGTTTTATTTTCTCCTTGACCGTCAACGGTTTTCCATTGCCCCTGTTGTGTTGTAGTTTGTAACAATGGGCCAATCTGCCCTTTAAAAGCTTGAACTGCTTCATTTAGAGACGCTGCTCGTGTTTCTGGCATTTGTGTGAGACGGAGAACAAGGATCGGGATTAATTAAAGGGTGGGCTAATTTGATGCATCATTTATCATTCTCTAACAAATGATTTTACTTAATAACAATTCAATCGTGAGTCAACTGACAGTCACCAAGATTCTTGTGAAATACCAATCTTAACAAATAGTTAAGATTTTTAAAGGAAATTCACTATGCCTAAGGACATTTGAAATATACAAAAAAATTACAAATAGTACTCAAAAATGTCAACTGTGCAACAGAATGGTGGCTCCCCTAAAAACAGTTAATTAATTAAATTAACCTGCAGTGACAATGTCCCCTCAACTAGATCATGACTGTGGCTAATCCGACAATAGAACTTGAATATATGTTCAATAAACATTAAATAAAAAACATTAAAATGCATACATCTACACTGGTTATTTTACTCTCATATAGACAAGATACAGCCAAACTGCCCAAAGGCTACCCACATGTAAAAGCAAAACAACAGCAGAACTTTACTAGTGCCCACAAGCCTGTTCCACAAACATGACATTAAATACGTAAATGAACTACTGAGTCCCTATAACACAATTCAAATGATAATGACAAGAAAACCCCTAATATTCTTAAAGAAAAAAAAAACTTCAAAGCTCAGTTTGCCCAAAGACTTTCATCACACACCTACAAGGGCCTTACAATAACAGAAACACTTAATCAGTACTTCCTAATCTGGTGACAACCCCGCCGTGGCATGACACCAAAACAATAACAACAACCTACTCAACCTGAGGCTGGAGCGGGGGATCTGCAGAATCGCATGTGACCTTCCACCACTTGGGCCTCGTGCGATGAAAGGAAAGCTGCTGAAGCAGACTGAAAACGCGTCCCTGCCCCGGACCAGCATAACAGTAATACATCAACTGCAGCTAATACAATGCTGTCAATATATACCAAACAACAAATAGCAAAACAAGTTTTATAAAAATTAACATGCACAGTAATACTTAAATGGGCAGTTCAGAATTTAACTATTAAAATTTCAGTATGGGAGCAGCCCCCTGATAACATTCCAAGTTAACCTTCCCACCAGTAACAAGAAGTTATGTACATTATGTACAAGGTCTTTCTAAGAATAATTACCTAACAATTCAAACATGATTTAAAAAATCAAGGTATAACCTTACCGGGACCTTTTAGGGACGAATGGACATTGTAATTTGGATACACACCAGATGGCAGTTGACCAGTTGAAGTCTACAGTCGCGCGGAATTAGCCGAGCGGTCTCAGGCGTTGCAGTCGTGGACTGTGCGGCTGGTCCCGGCGGAGGTTCGAGTCCTCAAAAATGGTTCAAATGGCTCTAAGCACTATGCGACTTAACTTCTGAGGTCATCAGTCGCCTAGAACTTAGAACTTAAGGACATCACACACATCCATGCCCGAGGCAGGATTCGAACCTGCGACCGTAGCGGTCGCTCGGCTCCAGACTGTAGCGCTTAGAACCGCACGGCCACTCCGGCCGGCGTTCGAGTCCTCCCTCGGGCATGTGTGTGTGTTTGTCCTTAGAATAATTTGGGTTAAGTAGTGTGTAAGCTTAGGGACTAATGACTTTATCAGTTAAGTCCCATAAGATTTCACACAGATTTGAACATTTTTTGAACTCTACACATAACACCCAAAGGGCTCCTCGACTCAACACGTAGTGTTGCACGCACGCACGCATGCACACACACACACACACACACACACACACACACACACACACAAAACCCACACGTGCATACCTTTAGGCTGAGTGCACACAACTCTAGTTACAGGCCAAATCCCATAACTCGCCCCAGGAAGGCCCATGAGGTCTACAACAAACAGAGATTACAATCAGTAGTATAAAATACTCAATAACAACAAACTATGATTTCAAGGACAAGATTAACATTGTAAAATGCTGGCTTAGTGCATACATGAACCTGCAGATTGAGACACACAACCCCAAAGGGGTCACCGAAAAGCACAGAGAAACTGGGCTTCTGTCCAGCCTACACCGGGCAGAACTAATCTTTAAGTACAGTATTTACTGAACAGTCTTCGTAGGTAATTTCAAACAAATTCCAAGGAGCCCAATAGCTTCAGGACTCCATGTAAGCACCGGGTAATACTGCCCTGCTGCTCGTGGCTGTTAACAAGTTTTTTCAGTACATCTTGGGGTATTTAGCTCTCCACAATTGACTATTCACACCGTACCATGGTTGCATAATTAAAAAATTGAAATGTAAATATACAACAGAAACGTAAATTTTATTATAAAAATTATCTTTTGGTTCTTTCACATGATGCAAGTTAGATAAACAAGACTTATCTAATTATCAATGTTGACAGTTTAAAAAAAAAAGCCTTTTCAAATTTAACACAACGAATCCTTAATATCTGCAGGATGTTCATGAGCACAGCCGTCATATCGTTCACACTGGATCTCCAGAAACCAACATTGCTTGAAAAAACCGATCTGAGGTGTCACAGATGTTTGTTTATTCCCTGCAAATTATTTTAATCTTTTTTGCCGTCTACTTTTAGAAACATTTAAAGTTCGACAGCAGCCTTTTCGATCAGTTCACCTCCAAGTACGCTTGAAACGCTTTGTATCAATGCAGTCTCAGGCCATTCCCCCTCGATCCTCACTGCCAAGCTACTTCTTGCAACTTGGCATCGTACCCTAAAAACAAAGAAAAGATTTACCTGTGACGCCCATACCACCAGATTTGGTGTGGCTCGTACTACCTGATTAACATTGCACCTTAATGCATGACAGAAACAGGAACCGGGTTGCGTCAGAGAGATCTCATTATTAGAATACAATCTGCGTTAGGCAACTTAAATGTTAATAATAGAATGATAACACGTTCTTCACCTGAATAGTGTAAAGCAATGCCAAAAATTACACCGTTCACGATCCTCACCAATAGACAAAATAAAATTTGTGACACAAACTCAACAGCCACATCATTCAAGTTTAGCAAATGGTGGCGTGACGGCTCTTCTCTATTCCAAGCACTGCTTGCGTTCGCTGTCTAACTACAAATCCGAGGAACGCCAAGTGGCCCATTTTTCCCGCCGGCCCGTACTAACCGCGATTCCCCTATTATATCTGTGCCTTCGCCTCAGGCGAATGACAGGAAGGTTCCTATAAAAAAGGATTCATTCGATCTTAACCGAGCGAGGTGGCGCAGTGGTTAGACACTGGACTCGCATTTGGGAGGACGACGGTTCAATCCCGCGTCCGGCCATCCTGATTTAGGTTTTCCGTGATTTCCCTAAATCACTCCAGGCAAATGCCGGGATGGTTCCTCTGAAAGGGCACGGCCGACTTCCTTCCCCATCCTTCCCTAATTCGATGAGACCGATGACCACGCTGTCTGGTCTCCTTCCCCAAACAACCAACCAACCAACCATTCGATCTTCTACTATACATGCTCCAGCTTCGTCTCTAATGACCACTTCGTAAAACCTTAGATTTTTTTTTTTTGTTTTGCCAGAAAATCCGGCACTTCTACTCTACAGACCCAGCGTGTTTGGGTATAAAATCTCGTTGGTGACATTGATGACTACTAGCCGCATTATCTTCTTTTACTTTTCTTTAGCGCCATAAACAGATGAAAAAACACGCTCCAACTTTTCCCCTCCGGATTTCAGCGCCTGAAACCGGATTAGTATTTTTAACTGAATCTCTCTAACAAGTAAACTCACACACCCAGGCACACCCTCCACTGATGGTAGTAAATGTAGTACCGAGTTTTACTTGTCACCTCGGCAATTAGTATTCTAGGAACCAGCTGCAGCTGCCGCTCGGCGCACTGCATTCCGAAGGACCTTCCGCTTGCTTCTGCCGCTGCAGGTGCTCCGGGCCCTGTATTCATAAATACAAATCGAGCCATTAGGCGAACGCGGGGCCTCTGACATCGCCTTCCCGGACGCGTGACTCCCTCTCCATCCATGCCGGATTAGCTCCGCAGCGAGAGAAACTGAGTGTCTCACCGCTTTGTAGTGCGTGCGGGCGACGAGAGCCATAGCAGTGGTCGACTTTGACAATCATTCTTGCGTCTTTCGCGCGGTATTTACAACGGTAGTTGCTGTAGGCTAGAACGTTTGCAATATGCCAATGCAGTTTACACTTGACAGCAAAAAAATTTGACCACTGCAGACAAAACGTCGGAAAATTCGAACCGTTTGGCAATAGCGGTAGAAACACCGTTCCATGACGTGACATAAGACAGAATAAGCGAATATTGATACGGTAATGCGAGATTTCCAGTAGTCACACTTTAAATGTCTATGCCCCGTGTGCTAACGATTGCGTACTTGATGACTGCCAGAGGGCGTTGCAGAACGTTTGGTGGCAATGGGACATATATTCTGGACAATATTCGAATCACAGCGACAGCAGCTGGATACCAAAACATACCAGGACGGTGTCCATAAAAGCTTACTATCCACCATTCTGCTTTAACTGATGAAGAGGAGATAATTTAGTATTACTGTCCCATTATTCCTTCATGTGTTTTTCATAAAATCGCTTATCTTCGCTTTTTGTAAAATGAAATTATGTATTTGCACGCTTTGGAATGAAAATTGTCACAAAATTACGTATGGACTCTTGTGTTTAAGGAAACAACTCTCGCATCTATTTCTCGCATCATAATGAATTGAAAATGCAGAGGTCAGATCTCAATGGTCTGATTTTTTTATGGTTTCAACGAAAGAATTCACTAGCAATAAAAAGACGACAAAATTTCGGAGAATGTCTACCGAAATCATGCAAAAGTGTGAGAGTAACGAAGAATCTGTGCTTTCCGCTCCGCGCTGTAATTGAAATATTTTCTTCTTCAGAAAGTAGCGGAAAAAATTTTCAGATGTTATTCTCAAAAGAAAGAATCGAACATGAAAATCGGCGTAAGATAGCTAGCTTCACTGTGCGGATAAACTGAAAGGACTCTAAGTTAGGTTCTCCTACTCTGGCTTTTAGGTTCGTCAGTAGTTACCGTACACTGAAGGCGAGTGCTGTGATTTAGTGCAGAGGTGCGGGACTTTACGCTGGCAGCTCCCAGAGATGATGTGTGATCGGCAGTTATGTACTTCAGAGTAGAGTGTGTGGAGACTTAGAAGAATCTGGCGATACTAATCGAAGGCAATCCTATCGTTAACAATAACACGGGATTAGAGACGTGTTAAAAAGAGAATGCAGTATATTGCTTCCAAGACAACTGAAGTGTTTGGTTTTCTGTGACTGTTGGATATTTCTTGTTTTTAGTATTGCTCCTAAACAATGTTTCTTCGCTGAGGTTTTTCACTACATTACATTATGCAGGTTGGGAGTTAAGAAGAGACAATATATGTTTCCACACCAGTGGTAAAGATTTGTAATTTAACTGAATGTATTCAGATTGTTCCCCAATTGATAGTGGCACAAGTATGTGCTGAAAAGTAATGCCTCCGAATTTGTATGTGAAAATTCTTCAACATTTTAAATAAAACAAACGTTATGAACATTCATGTTGGGCGTTGATCTGGGCCTGTGACAATGGTTTTCCTACAATGTTATAATTGCCTAGTGTAGTCACACCGCTCACTATATCACACTCGCAACACCGATCACGAGGTGCGAAAGTAAGACAACTACTACGACATTTCTCTGGGGATTTTTAAGACTTAACAGTCATCTGTGAATGATACATAAATGGACATGGCCGTGTGCAAAAGTGTGCCGTTTCTGATTGTATACGTTTTATTTCTGGCAAACTTTTGCACAATGTATCACATTGTATCCAGTAATATGACAACACGGCGTGAGCTTCCAGCACACGTTGAACACGTTTTGTAACAATAACTTTTGTACACTGGAAGATGGCAGCAAAGTCTGTCGAAGCCGGCAGCGAAAATGAAAAAGTATTTATGCTATCTCGCTTACAGAAAGGTTTTTACCGAGTAAAACAGATTGCTCCTTCTCATTTCTGAAGATGAACTATTTCAATATTAGTGGTTCATAAGTTCTTTTGGATTAAACGAACATAGGACAACTAACAGACGACATGAACTTACTTTTGTGCTGAAAAGTTTCATCTGTTCCTGCCTCATTTCAATTTTTTCGACTTCTTAATGAGTTTAAGTTCTTCCATGATGATTCCAACAGTGGGGTCGCTATTCGTGATATCTATTTGTCGTTCTGTTACATTTATGTGGACCTCAGTTTTTCGGTTAAGCTAGAGCTGATGAACAATAGTGTCACCAGATACGTTTATGTTCCCAGTATTTATCTTGAAAGCACTATGCTACCTTTACACCAGCCTGCAAGCTTTTTGACTTGTTTTGGACATGTCAGAAGCGTTAAGGGTTGAAATCAAACTATTTCGTTTATCTAGCACTAATACTGTTGGCGCCAGTATAAGCATTTCGACTCTTTCCATCACAGGAGAACGATGTTTTTGTAACATAATATCAGACTGAGTAGAGGAACACACTTTACACGAAATCCACAGGCTGGGGAGCGGGGGCGCGGGGTTCGGGATGGCGTGACCGCATGAAATTCTTGTTTATTGCGTATGTAATGATGTCTCAATCTGCTACTGAAGAAATGACGTCGTCGTTGTATTGACAGCATACTGCAATTGTGACAAATTTTTTTTACAGCTGAAGATGACGAATAGGCTGAAGCTGGTTATCGCAGATGCAGTAAAAAGTTTGGTCTCTGTAGTATTATTCAGACGATTATTTAATAAATGATTCAGTTATTAATCAAATTGTGTATTCACAAAACGTTGAAATTTCGCCAGCTGAAGCAGAATAATGCTGGTTCAAATGTGTGTGAAATCTTATGGGACTTAACCGCTAAGGTCATCAGTCCCTAAGCTTACACACTACTTAACCTAAATTATCCTATGGACAAACACACACACCCATGCCCAAGGGAGGACTCGAACCTCCGCCGGGACCAGCCGCACAGTCTATGACTGCAGCGCCTTAGACCGCTCGGCTAGTCCCACGCGGCAATAATGCTGGTATTAACAGGTATGTAATACAGTAATTTCATAAGATTTCCAGTTTCAGATGTATAAGGTACTGAATCAGGGTTACAAGAAGACTTGCAGCGCAGAAGTTTTCTTAAGAATTTCTCGTCGACTTTCGATCTGGCTATTTACAGTTCGGTTAAGGAAGAGGAGAAATTCCGAAGCAGTATATTAGTTTTCCAGACATATTGGAACGAACAGTTGAGGCATACTACGCTTCAGAAGGCAGCTTGGTACCACTGAGCTATCGATAATCTACTGCGTTGTCTCTCATTGTCACAGTGGTGGTTAAAACAGATAATTCGCAACATAGAATAAAGATTAGTTGTTGTTTTTGTGTGGAACAATCTTCCTGGATTCAAAACCTAAACTTACTAATTCGATGTCACACCTATACTGAGAGTTATCCAGAATACAAGACAGAAATTATTACACCTGCTACAATGCAACAGACGCTGTATCACACAGAAAATATGGCTGCACTGGAACCACTTGATAGTTCACAATTCCAAACGACGCTGGTCATCATAAAATGTAGAACACAAAAGAGAATAATCCATGTAGTCCAAGGTCAAGCCTCTTACCGTGCGCCAGAGGAGTCGTTGATAGTGGACATCAGACGATATCGACCTCGCTGTTGGATGGCAGAGGCATAGGGGAAATAATCAGGTAGTATCAAGTGTATTATCATGCTAATTCCGGACCACTCGAGGAAGTAAGCAGATCACAGAGTTGCCCAACATTTTCTGAAGTCTTGATAAGTCTTGATTCCACTAGCAGCAGGAAAAATACGTTTCCACAGCACATAAGATTCATGAGCGGTCCCTAACTGCGTCAAAGGTGTTGAAGACCGCCTGAGCCTCAGAGAAGTACAGCAGGCAACCTCCGGGTTATCGAGAATCAAAATGGGATATAAAAATGAGTTGTTTCCCATTTTTATAACTAGGGTACGGAGCTAAGACATATTTACAAGTAGTTCTCAGATGCACAGACTGCAACCTGAACACTACAAATTAAGAGAATGTGGTTTTTTCGGGACACATTTAATAAATCTATCTTTTATGTGCGATAGTTAAAAAATATTATCTACTCATAATGGTTACTGCATGATACTTTAAAAAAAGGTGAAAAGAGTATAAAGAATGAGATTTTTCTATTTGCAGTTCAGTTAAGAAACAAAAATAGCAATAAAATCAGGAGATTCATTGAGATGTGCATCGAGTGAAGATTGTACGTAGTACCTCGTAGTTGGCGCACTGATGACCTTAGCAGTTAAGTCCCATAAGATTTCACACACATTTGAACATTTTTGAACAAAATTACGCAGTTTGCGTAATTCCATTGCCCGGATACTGACAGAAAATATAGGTGAAAGAGATCTCATGGACGCTGAAGTAAAAGTTTGATAAAGTGAGCGCCTATTGAACGCTAGTAGCTTTCGGCTGTGGCCACCAAACAATTCGTTGGCAACTCTCCTTCGCTGCAGCCTGAAAAAGTTCTAATGCAACATAATAAATTGAGATGTGGCATTAAAGGACACGACTGTTACCATAAAATTAACGTAATTATTTAACCAAAGTAACAGAGACGTGATCGAAACTTACATTTTATGAGATAGCAATCAATAACAAACGAGAGAGAGAGAAGAGGAGCGCAGCTTCTGCTTTTATACAGTCAAAACAAATTACAGCGCCTGCCTTCGACTTGCTTCACAGATTGTTTTATAAAATTTCGATATATAAACATTTCTTTGGAAATTCTTTATATTAACAGCAAAAATTACATTTTTGTATTAAATTCAACCTTTCTCCTTAATTTACAGATTTATTCACACACAGAAAATTTCTTTTGAAAGTCTTTTAGCGTTTGAGGCATATATTATTAATTATTTAAAAAGCAACATTTCAGCACGCTGATTTTAATTTCAGTCCATCTGCTTATGATATACACAATCGGTTCCTCTAACCACTGTTGTATTGCCTGCCTAGAGAAATTGGCCAAGTGTAGTGTCGGTAGTTATTGCCGTAGCTGTAGTCACTAGTGTATGATAGTATGGTGGCTCTGTACTTAGATGTACCCAGCTCGAATTCTGGCTAGAGGAGAAAGATAGGTACCGAACTGTTCTTTATGGGAGATCTATTTAACGGTATCTAGGGCTACTACATCCAGTATCATAAAAGGATATCTAGTGAAATCTTGTTTCTACATAACAACAGCTGAGGAAAAACTAAAGTGACCAATCGAAACACGGTGACGTTAAAGATGACTTAACTCTAGTAAGGTGACTACTTGAAACATGGCAATGTGCTGTGCACGAATGACCACGCCTCAGGTATCGACGGTCGCAGATATTCATGCAGGCTAATGTGCTTGTACGTCATGCCCATCACAGCCTCTAATCAGATCAGCAGCATCGGTGTTACTACCTAGTGGTGCACTGCTGTATTGTGCCTCGTAATCCCCTATACTCGGCTTACACTTTCAAAATCTTTGATCGTATACTTGTGTCCGACCACTATTTTTTTTTTAATTTACAATTTCTCTTAACAAATGGTATGTTTTCGATACTCTCCATTCTACCAGGTATTCTTTGTTACTTTATTTGGCTACAAGTGCATTTATATACTGAAATTCTTTTCAAAACCCAATAGCTATCAATTTTGCCTCACAGGACACTGAAGTTATTCCATCACGTGGTGCAGAATGGAAATACTTAAATTATTTGTATAGATGTATTATATGAATCAAAATACAATGACAACAATTATTTATGTGCACTGCTCTTTTAATGGACACACGCACTTAAGAGAAAGCTTGAATGCGACACCTATGACCAATACCTATGAATTTTTTCGTAAATTTATGAGGAACGTCTTCGGTAAGCGCGAACTACTGATGCCTGGAGAAAAATGTACAAACAAGAACTGTCGGAAATGGTGGAAGAAGTATCTAAAAAATAAAGGTGAGATGAATTATATCGGTAGGAGATGTTTATTTACAAAAAACATATGTTTTTCTTATTGAGTCTAGCTCTAGTGCGCATGTACACCTTTGCGTCTTTAATTACACATATATAAATTTCGTTTAACTCGATACCGTAAAACACAGATGTCCTATGAAAGATACCAGGTATCTGTATTTCAAATCAGAACTTTCTAGAAAGTAAGAGACATGCAATATCTGTTTACTAAGACAAGTAAATGTAATTGTACTACTATTATTTTTTCAGAGCTAGTTCGTTTCTAATTTGCCTTCCGTTTTCTGCAACGCAGAATTGAGTTATTCTGTAAGTGTCCACCCGTGTACTTATTTTTTTCTGGCTTTAAATAACATTAAACTACTGTGTGACATACTCTATTATCGTTTGTAGAGTAGTTTCCTTTCCTCGTACTTTTACATGCGTATGTATTCATTCACTATTTTTCAGAATACTCAACGACTGGAACAGCGAAGTCACTAACGAACTCCTGAAAGACATAATGACCGAACGCGTACCTCACTCAGACGCTATTTGTCTCTGAGCAAAGAACAAAGCGGCCCTGAGATATATTACTGCTCATTTAAAGTATCTTGCTCTTGGTCTCCAAACAATGACACTGTCGGTCTTCAACACATGAGACACAGGTCCTGCTGTACTACCTTTTAATCTACACTGGTAGACAAAACGATCAAGTACTCTCATGCAACACTCTGTACTGAAAATATATACTTTCTCTTGGAAGCATGAAACCCGTGCGATAGGAGACTTACTTACCACCATCAATTGAAGTGCTGCCTTGTGGTGGCGGTTGTTCAATGCATCTGTTACGTACGTATCATTTAATTTAATTTAATGAGCTCTGTGACAACTTCTACAACTTCAGAGAAAGCGGAGGGTGGAAGCATTTCAGTGCGACTTGAAGATCGCAGGCACATACACTTTCGGGCTAAACCTATAATAGTGGAAGAACTCGAGTGAACTCTTTAGCTTTGCAGACTCTGGAAGCTATGTGACGATGAGATCGTGAAACAACTGTGACAGAGTGTGCTTGAACAACACAGTTTCTGAAGGCCGTTTGTGAGGTCGGCACACGACCTTCCTGCGCGATAAACGTTGTTAAATAGTAGGTAGTGATTTCACATTACTATACTTCAGATCTGCAGAAGGAGAAACTGGCAGTGGTACCGCGTTCGAAAATGAAACTTCCTATTTACTCAGTACTCTGAAAAGTAAGTGAGAATTCTGCTCACAACACAAACGACGGATTACTATAGCGTCACGCTCTCTTTTTAATACAAGCGCACACGTTTCCAGCTACAGTATTCCAGGGACAAAAGGCACGAGAACCGAGCAAGTCCCGCGTTGCGCCCCCTAGCGTGTGCGGGTGGCTTTTGATCAGGCCAGACTCACGTCCTGCCCCGACGGCAGCCGAGTCATTATTTCCTTCTGCTTCCTCAGCCACGAGGCCTCGCACAATTCTTAGAATTCATGCCTGAATATCACGTTCACAAAGAGGCAGGCCATCTGCAGTCTGCGCAGACTTTGGGGCTTTTGTGCAGTCTTTTTTGAAAGGTCAACGTAACTTGTTATCAGTTCTTCTTTCTCTGTTCAGATCACGATCCAACCGATTACGTAATAGTTTTAGATAGCAATGAGTAGCAAGAAATTGTTCAGAAACAAATGTAGAACACTATACAGGGTGTTAGGTGTACAAGTTCTGATGTCGTGATCATTGGTAGCGTTATATGTACCCACTTCAGCGTGTTATTTGATTTTTTTCCTCTGCTTCTAACAGACTTTCCACAAAAACGTCACTTAATATGGCATTTCACCCAGGTATATTAGCACATTTGTCACGTGTAAGAACATAGAAGACGATAGGAGTATTCGTCAGAAGGCGTTGCAGTTCGTGGAGGAAAGTGAATATGTTTATGACAGAGCGGGGTGTGGATAAAGGAAATGTTTGGAACAGTGACCGGAGTCAATTCCAGTATGAAATATCTTCATCATGAACACTGTCTCATAGAGGAGAGAAAACTGCAGCTAGTGCCTTGCAGTCTGTACATAGCTTACCACAGATGCACAGTTGTTGTGGCTTTGTCAATGACGGGCAGACTAGCAAGCAAACTGTACAACTGTTTTCAAGAGGCACAAGGCACTTTCAGCCCGTACATTTTAAAGAAACTTTAAACAACCTACCCACGAAACATTCATGTAGAGGCAAGTAAAATTTGCGAAAGACTAAAAAATACATAAAACATTTTCTAACTTCAGTCCTTGGCGAAGATGTGACAATTAAAAAGAACCTAGTGCCGTGTGACTCCTGATAAGGTCATACAGCTCGTACCCCTTAATACACAAGTTTTCCTAATGAAGATTTCATGCTGAAGGTATTGTCACCAAAAACATCCAAGTTTTTGAACCTCTCGATGTTTACCTTTTTCGGCAATATAAGCTGTATATCAGAAGGATTGCTTATTTTGTAAGATTACAATGCGCAAAACCACACGTGAAGATTCGTAATCGTTATTTCATCAGTCAACTTTACTCTGTGATTTAGAATCAATTTTCTGGGCCAAAGCATACGCCTATGTTCCAATATGCTTGGCGAAAGGCAGGTTATGACTTGACATACCGATGTAATCATTTGAAAACGTAATTAATGTGGCTTTTGATACTGGACATACTGAATGCGAAGATGATAATGAGTGTAGAAACTTGGCTTTAATGAGGGGTGCACATTGTTCTCTTCCAGTTCGTTTAAACCACTTCATCGAAATCCCGCATCTGCAGTATGAGGACTAATACTCATATAAACACTTTTAGGTGTGTGAGATATAAATTTTTGCGCTATTATAATTACTTTAACTAGAAGGTTTTTGGCATTATTGATTGAGAATATAATGATACTGAGGTCATTGAATTACGCGTAATTTCCCTCCTGTGGTATCGACATCTTGCTACTTTCTTTGTCTCTATTAAAATGTCACTTGTTGTAGGATGTAACGTTTTGCGTGGAAATGACACAGACCACTGTTTTTTAGGATCGAGTGTTATTCAAAGCTTGGTTTCGTGAGGTTTCGAGCGTTCTTCGCCAAAGGTGTCCCTTCTAATGGACTACGCCTGTCAGTGTTATAACTGTTTCTTCTGCCCTGGAGTGTTTCGTCAGTATAAATCTCTTCTTTTACTAAGAAGGAATGACATTAAGAGAGGGCAATTATACTTACCCGACGTTCCCGTGAAAGGTTTAGTGGTTGGATATTGAATTTCGGAATCAGTGAGTGCAATAAAATTTAACTCAGATGGGTCGATCAGCTATAAAGAAGTATCTTACTTACGCAACGGCGTAAGTACGTAGGCCTAGCTGGAAGACCTGTAAGTTTATTAAGAATATATTAGCAGTTATGCCATTGTCTGTTTAACGAAGAAATGCTGTGACCGTATTGTCTGAAACTGAAATAATGACATATTAAATTGAAGGCATCGGAGTTCGAAACCCCGAACTAAACGTTCGAGAAGACGAGGTTCTTAGATGTTTCGGCCATGCAATTTGCACTAACTGCACCGACAATTTCTGCTAGCCAGATGCATCTCTTTGTTATCGGCATACTCCGAAAGTTCCACAGAGATTTTAAAGATGCAATAAGAGACATGGACAATTATTTAATATAGTGGTGATTAATGTTAATTAGATTATTTGAACTACTGATCGAATTAACTTACATATATTTCAGTATTGTTACTTTTGTAGCGGCGTTCGTAGCGACAAACACTTCGCTGTAGAAACGGCTTACGAAGTCACCGCCACACTTTTAATAGCGGGCCGACCGGTCCGCTGGAACAGTGAACAGAAAGATGAAAACCCAAACAAATAAAAGTCGGTACTTATCTTTATTAACGAAGATACAGAAACACAGTAGTGAACTCCGTGTTTACAGAAATCTGTCTAGTTCGAGTCGGAGCGGCTAGGTCAGCGTCGGCTGACGACAAACAACAACTCTGCTGCCATGAACACACAACTGACTAGCAAGTACACAAATCGGTGGCGAGTATACAACTCAGCGGCGAATACAGAACTGTCCTAGCGCTCGCGACTCCAGCGCTTAAGAAGCCAGAAGCCAGCGGTGGCGCGCGCAGACTTGCGGCGATTTCCTGTATCGCTGGCGCTGCTTATGCGGACGGCGTCCGGACTTTGATGCTGCCAACCTTTTGGAAGCGGGCTCGGTTGGCATTACTGGCTAGGATATAACAGTTACACATTACAAAATTGGAAAATGGAAAATGGAAAAGGCGTCTAGTCGTAACTAGACGTAAAACAGAAATGTGTCTCCTTCGCGGCAGTGAGGGAGATTTAAAAGAATCTTTCACTTATTTAAACAAAATACATCACAGAGCGTTATTTAAGGTTCTTAAGCGCAGCTAATCGCTACTCTATCGATATGGGTGTCTTACAGTACAGACTAACCGTTTTGCGTACACGCGTCCACACTTCAACTCCTGACCTGCTGCCCAGGGAAAAATTAGCGTTGACGGCTTGCTCTTGGAGATATAAACCAACCTAAAAACATAATACTCCTAAAAGCTATAATTATTAATCTGCAAATGGAGTAAATACTGATATAATGTTGTTCAATACACTATCCGCAGTCACCAACAAAACCATCTGCATTTGCACCCCTAACAGTCTGTAGAAAAAGTGGAAGCAATCGACTGTCTGATAAGTAAAATACCGGGAGGTGAGGTTAGATGATGAACGTCATGCACGTCACAGACTCTCGCTCTCATCAGACCGGCTATATCGGTGTTACATTCAGCGGAACACTATTGCTTTCCCTGGCGATCCTCTACACTATGCTCACATTTGCAAAATCTTATTCGTAAGTAGCTACTTGTATCCGCCCACTCACGATTTTTTTTTTTTTTTACAATTTCTTTTACCCCGAGGAGGATGAAACAGAACTGTGCACTGTTTATATGGAGGCAATTGAGATGGCTGTGTTTACCTAGACAGTATACAACACGGTCTGTACGATCAATTTGGCCTCTAACGTCTGAAGAAGGTAGGCTAGGGAATTCCTAGAATGGAACCTGGATCAATGGCATCATCAGCGACGCTTGGCGAGTATCATGGAAGAGAGTGGAGGTGGTCAAGTGCCAATGTGTATATCAAGTATGCAAAAGCATAGGTTCAGTAGGGAGGTGGGTCAGTCATTTTTGAGCCGCTATCATATTCAGAAGTCAGCTGCCTCTAAGCTCTGTCGGACCGCACAGTAACCATTTTACGTCAGGTTCAAGACGACAGTGTACTAGCATAACGTTCTCACTTCGTGAACATCTTCCTCCAAAGTGTGTAGGACCAACTCAATTGAACGGTCTGACGGACTTGTTGACATGAACCTGATTGAGCGTGCTTGTCGACTGTTGAAACTTAGGCTGCTTCTCACTAAGGCGATACGACATACGATATGACAGGTTGTAAAAAAGGTCGTGTGACACAATGTTTATCCATCAGACACTCGTCTTTCCACAGGAGTGACACGAAAACAACAAGACACAGCATGTGGCAATAGCCGCGCTTTTGGTTTTTAGCTGCCAGCCTCCTCTCTTCCCAGGGTTAAAAACATTTTCGATATGTTAGGTAAATTTTGTAAATAGTATTGTATGACCGAAAATGCACCAAATGTAACTTTGTCAGCGAAAAAATGTTTACTACAACCTTTTTTTTAAAATATGATCTGTATCTTACTTAATTTAGAAGTATGGGCAATAGTGAAAAGGAAATCCCTTCATTAACAAGCTGTGATATCAGATTTTTTTAGAGAATAGTTTGCTCAAAATCGAAAGATAAAGGCAGCATAGTGGAGAAAATGAGCGAATGTCAAGACAATGGTTTTTAATTTTGTATGAAAAAGCTAAGTTTTACTGTAAAACTAACTTGCATGGTGGATGTAGCTCTGCTTCATCTACGTCAGTTACTATTATGCAGCAAAAATTTTCCGTATCGAAGTGCATATATGTACATGGGATAGTGTGGAATAGTATGAACGTACTTCCACCACACTGAATGCTAGCGCAATTAGTAAAAACACTTGTTATACAAAATTCACTAGTAGATCAAATGATGACAGCTCGAGTTTGTCTATCATATGATTTTAAATTTTTATTGGAGTGGTAGTATTACTGTAGTACACAATTATTTCCACTTGATAATAGGCACACAGTTGAAACTGCAATATTGACTTCACAAACAAATAACGTTACTATCAAAGAGGCGACCACGAGGTCATTTACAAAATTTTAGATAATTGTGAAAATATTGTCATCTAAATTGCGTACTTCGAATCAAAAGTATGGATTTTCGCGCCACATTTTCTCATATTCAAAGTCGACTAAGGGGATACTATTTTTATTTTTTATTTTATTTGTTTATTTATTTATTTTATTAATTTTGGTTGGTTATGCTGAAGTGCTACCAAATGGCTGGCTGCACTTCCTGTGTGACGAGTACAAGGGTAATACTTCACTTTATTTGCACTTTACAATGACTGCAGCCTATGGCTTCCTTTGACCCTTATGTTAAGGTGGTTTTTCAGGTCTGGTATTACTGGGGAACAATGATGGCTATTGGCACCTTGACACTGTGCCATTATTGTGGTGCTAGTGATCTTGTGTATTCGAAATGTCTACATGTAACTCTTAGGCATCAATTCTGTCCAAGAGTTTCTGTGTCGTCTGGCCAATCGTTGGTTGTTGTAGTTCCTGGTGTAAACCAAGAATCCTTCCCCACCTGTGGACGCCGAGGTTGAGATGTAGGCATCTGTTCTGTAGTGTCTGGATTAGTCTTACGTTTTAAGCACTAGTAGTGCACAAGCTAGAACAACCACATAGGATCGCTGTCAGCACTATTGCTCCATATAATTTAATTTTTTTAATTACTTGCATGTTGAAACTGGCCAGTAGAGAGCATAGCTGGTAAGTGAGGGGGGAGGATCTTCGTCCTCCTTTGCCGGATATAATGTTTAATCAACAATTTCCTGTCGAGGATGACCCCCCCACATGTTTGATGTGGTCACTCCACGCAACAGCCATGTCGTGTAGAATTTGTGGAACCTGTGGGGCCAATCCGTGTAAACATAACAACGCGAGTTTTGTCTGTGTTATTCCGTTAATAGATCTGGCACTGAAGGCGTCTACCAACAGTGGTCACGCACGGGATACTAGTTAAAAGAGCGGCGTCATCAACAAATTGGATGAGGACGACCTATGACAGCACTGGCAAATCATAGACATAAATGACGAATAGTGTCAGAGAGAACGAGGGTCCCTGAGGTATATCGTCTGAGACTTGTTTATCAGGTGTAGAAGTTGAAATCGGAATTTGGTTGCAATAATGAAACGCCTGTTGTTTGAAACTGATAAACAATATTTTATTCAAAATAATCGCCATTGCTATTTGTACATTTCTCCCACCTCTCCGACAGGCTATGAATGCTACGCCAGAAAAACAGTTCTTCCTTTGAAGCGAACCAGTCAGCGAGTCATTTTAGTACGTTTTCATACTAACTGAAGCGTTGTTCAGCGAGAGCGTGTCCCAGTGATGCAAATAGATGATAATCGGACGGAGCCAAGTCTGGAGAATAAGCCGCATGCCCTAATATTTCCCCACTGAACGCCTCAATCGTTTCCCTGACCAGTTTTGCTGTGTACGATGGGGCGTTATCATGGAGCAATATGAGTTTATGTTGCCTTTTTCAATATTCCTGACGTTTTTAACGTAATGCTCGATTTAAATCGATCATTTTCTGTTGTCCACCAGGTTTTAGCAGGTCATAATAATGACACCCTTCTGATCCCACCAAACACAGATGTCAATGATTTTCCTGGATTCACCAGTGATTTACGACGCTTAGGATACTCAAAATATATCCATTTCTCATCATCTATTAGTATTCGATGAAGAAACGACTTTCTCTTGTATCTGGCGAGCACCATTTCACAGATGGTCTTTCGATTTGCTTGCTGTCTTTCATTCAGTTCATACGGAACTCATATTCCCACTTTCTGCATCTTTCCGATAGCTTTCAACCGATGAGAAACGGCTTCCTGCGTCACATTCAATTGTTCCGCGAGTTCCCGTTCAGTTTGAGTATCTTCTTCGTCCAATAAGGCCCGCAATTCGTTGTCTTCGGTGGTTTCCTGCGTTCGCCGTTTCTCACGCCAAAATAACCACTTTTGAATCTTTTGAACCACCCGAAACACTGTGCTTTCCGAAGAGCATGCTCGCCAAAAGCTTCGACAAGCATTCGTTGGGATTCTGCAGCAATCTTCTTGAAATGATAACAGAAAACCAGTGTTGTCCGCATATTGTAATTCGTAGGCACAAAACTTGACATTTTTACGGGATTGAAACAGATACCGATGTATGGAACTTGGGTTACTGTGTGTTGATATTCGTCGCTAGCCGTTACAGGAAGCAGATAGCGCTGCAGACGCGGTCTCACTGGCCTTACTCTGAACGACTAGCGCCATCTATAGGAAAATTCCGGTTTCATATTGCTACACCAGGTAATGCAAAAACATTGTCTCTCCACCTTTATAATCAGTTGTCTGTCCTGGAGGAAGCTAGCAAGGTGTTTGATGAATAATCCAGGAGAACATGCATTTCCTACCAGATGTTTGTCTTTTCAGACACAGTCATATGTCTTCTCCACGTCTAAGAACATTGCCGCTATGTAGCGGGAGAGATGGAGATTATAAGCAATGAACGCAGAGCAGAAGTTGAAATTCGGCTGATAATCTGGATGGAAATGTCAACTGACCAGGCCGGATGATTTCCTGATCTATGATCAGCTGTCTGATTCAACGTAATGGAAGACGTTCGAAAATTTTGGTCACTATAGTTTGTGATGTCTCTATTCAGTTCAATTTATTTTATCCAAATTAGGATGTAGTAATTGTTTTACTAACCATGTGTAGAAATCGGGCTCGTAAATTACGTGAGACAGTTACATGCAGTAGATGCTCAGCTATGTGATGCCTGATCACTCGTTTTTCTGGGCAGTTTTGCAATCTACCACACGAATTAGTTTAAATTATAGTAAACAGATGTTAACAGCAAATTACTGTAGAACAATCATAGTAACTTTAATGTTAACAGCCTTTGTGTTGACAATCATACAGGATATTAGTTTAATTCCGCAGGAATGCCTAATACTAGTATTAACGTGCCTATATTCACACATATACAGGGTGTCCCAGCTATCTTGTCCACCCAAAATATCTCTGGAACAATAACAGCTATTGGAAAACGACTTTCACCGGTATCAATGTAGGGCTGGGGCCCATGAATGTACATATTTGGAAACATTCTAAAATGAAAGCATATGTGTTTTTTAACACAAACTTATGTTTTTTTAAATGGACCTCCTATATTTTTTCTTCAGCAATCCATAGCATGACAAAGCACATACACAATGGCGTTGATTGCATCGCAATATTCCCATTACATCCCGAGATATTGAGACGCGAAGTTGACGCTTGAAACACCCGACATGCGCTGCTAGCGCACGTCCTGAGGCTCAGGCATGAACCCCATGCTGCCCGTAATCGCGATGTGATTGACATGTGTAATCACACCTCCATACTTAGCAAGAGGTCCGAAACGAATAATACGGTCTGCTGCCATCAACTCTCATAAGCACATAATGGTTTCCCTGTTGCACGTTTTACGTATCTACGTACACAATATGAACCAGTACCGATCGGTGTACACCCGTCAGGTCCTCTTATTTATCCTGCACACCCAAAATAAGGTATATCTAATGGGCTATATGACCCATTGTGCCTGTCGCGCAGGGCCTGGCTCTACCTAGTCAAGTGTCCAACGTAGTTCCCACTACAGCCACAGTTACCACTTCGCCTTGTTTATGATTTGCGACCCATGCAAACTCCTGTACTCCACCACCCTCCGAGCATACCATTTGTTGTTGCTTTGGCGTGCAGTACACCGCTTGCCAGTGAAGTCGTGCATCAGAGTAATCTAGTGACGGCACGGAGGTAGTACACATTGTGAATGAACGTTGTGTTGTGGAACTTATACTGTACAGTATAATGTACACACATGAAGATATGGTAGAAATGCTGCTGATCTATGGAGAATGTACGTTGACGGGAAATACGTTATGAGATTGCTTGTTTGTTGATAGTACTGTTAGCGAACATTACGATTATTAAGTTAATATGTCTGTTTTCTACTCTACTCTACATACCTGTACTGTACCCTGTTGTAGGTGGACGAAATGCTGTTCAGGCAGAACGACTGTACAGAAGACGATTCCCTGACAAGCCATCGCCTTCGCTCTGGATGTTTTGTCGTCTCACATCTCGTCTACGTGAAACGGGAAGCTTAAATCCAAGACCTCGACATCGTCGTAGAACACGCACAGATGAACGTGCTGAAGTTGCTGTGCCCGCTACCATAGCTGTGAATCCTCAAATCAGAACACGTCAAATTGAACGTGAAGTTGGTGTGTCGAAATCAAGTGCACAGCGTATTCTTAAACGTCATAAATTTCATCCTTACCATGTTTATTTACACCAGGATCTTCATGGAAATGACTTCCGCAATAGGGTAACATTTTGTCGGTGGGCTCAGCAAAAACGTCTGACTAATGCAAATTTTTTTGCAGATGTTCTCTTTACCGACGAGGCATCATTCTCCAACAAAGGAATTGTCAATATGAGGAGTATGCATTATTGGTCCGCAGACAATCCAAAACGGCTCCGTCAGGTAGAGCATCAACGTCCGTGGAAAGTTAATGTTTGGTGTGGGATTATTGGAGATACCATTATCGGACCTTTCTTTATAAATGGCATCCAAAATGGCAGACAATACTCCAGATTTAGCCGGCCGCAGTGGTCTAGCGGTTCTAGGCGCTCAGTCCGGAACCGCGCGACTGCTACGGTCGCAGGTTCGAATCCTGCCTCGGGCATGGATGTATGTGATGTCCTTAGGTTAGTTAGGTTTAACTAGTTCTAAGTTCTAGGGGACTAATGACCTCAGAAGTTGAGTCCCATAGTGCTCAGAGGCATTTGAACTCCAGATTTATACGACACAATATTCCTGTTCTCTTGGACACCGTACCTCTGAACCGGAGAATGGTCATGTGGTATCAGCATGACGGATGCCCTGCACATAGCGCCTTACGAGCACGACGACTTCTGAACCGTAAGTTCCGTGGTAGGTGGATTGGACGATGTGGCCCAGTTAGGTGGCCTGCCCGATCTCCAGACCTTACACCGCTGGATTATTTTCTTTGGGGAGCAGTGAAGGACGCTGTTTACCAACATGAACCAACAACACCAGAGGACATGAAGCAACGCATTATTGATGCTTGTACAGCCATCAAAGAGGAAACAGTAGCACGAAGTAGGGCATCCTTCATCCGCAGAGTGACCCTATGTATGGAAGCCAATGGGCATCACTTTGAGCATGAGAGGTGGACGCTATGTTTAGTATGTAGTGCTGGTATCACAGTGGAAGTTTCTACAAAGGGCCATTTTACCCAGTGATGTTAAGAAACATTTGTTTGCAACAATTTGTCATTTAACGCATTAGATAAACATAACATTGATAATTATGTGATAATAAAACTAATTGGTTAAACATGTTTACATTCATCTTCTATGTCCTACCTGAACTTACCAAATCAAAACATTTTTACCTAAACAACGGTAAAACTTTTAGTCCACTTGCTCGTTTCACTAAAACCATCAACATGAATTTTACTATTACGACTGAATGATTAACTGTCACTTGCGCTAGATCTACAGTAAAGTAAAGTTTTAACGTTAAACGGCATTACCTTTTTAGTAACGGATTAACAATAAGCGAAGTTAACTTTGTGACTAACGTTGCGGTACACAGATATGTTACAGAACCGCATCACCCCTAGCCTATGGGATAAATACGTGCTGGAATGTACGACGTTAATGCAGGATGGCAGCAGACCGTATTATTCGTTTCGGACCTCTTGATAAGTATGGAAGTGTGATTACGCATGTCAATCACATCGCGATTACAGGCAGCATGGGGTTCACACCTGAGCCTCAGGACGTGCGCAAGCAGCGCATGTCGGGTGTTTCAAGCGTCAACTTCGCGTCTCAATATCTCGGGATGTAATGGGAATATTGCAATGCAATCAACGCCATTGTGTATGTGCCTTGTCATGCTATGGATTGCTGAAGAAAAAATATAGGAGGTCCATTTAAAAAAACATAAGTTTGTGTTAAAAAACACACATGCTTTCGTTTTAGAATGTTTCCAAATATGTACATTCATGGGCCCCAGCCCTACATTGATACCGGTGAAAGTCGTTTTCCAATAGCTGTTATTGTTCCAGAGATATTTTGGGTGGACAAGATAGCTGGGACACCCTGTATAATCACATTAAATAGTACAGCACTTTTCATCAAAATTAACATAGAAAATTTTTAATGAGTAAGCTGATAAGCATTGAAGATATTTATCTACAGTGGTGGTATAATATTTAACTTTAACATTACAAAAATATTTCTAACAAGGTATGAAAAAATTTAAATCACTTAGCAATATGTAATCAGAAATTACGTAACGGGTCTCAGTTACTAACTATATCTGACCTTAATTAACACAAGCTCAGATTACGTCACACGCCACTGGTTTCCATTTGCAACGTACACAAGCCACCACAGTTTTCTGAAGAAAAGAAGAAGTTTCACAATACCTCATGTTGTCTTTTTCTCAACAGTATCAGCGACACACAGTATCCATTAAGAAATTTAGCTAGTTTATAATTGATATCTGCAATCTCGTCGATGATTTAGTCTCTTACTTTTGCTTCTGCCTATGTCCTACAGTTTTCGCAGGGTCGGTGTGGTTAAGGTCGGATTTGGCAGGGTTAAGTTTAATGGGTGGCCGGATACCCTTCCTGTCGCCATCCCGTGACGCGAATGAAAATGATGATGACTATGAAATGATGAAGAGAACACAAACAGCCAGTCCCCGGGCAGAGAAAATTCTCAGCTCGGCCGGGAATCGAACCCTGGACCCCATGACACACAGGCAGGAACGCTATCCACTTGAAAACGAGCTGCGGACTGGCCAATGATTTAGTATTTAAATAAATACCAGCTCTAATCAAGGTCCAAATCTTTGGTTTAAAACACTGAAATTATAAGGATGTTGATTTTTAAATACACTCCTGGAAATGGAAAAAAGAACACATTGACACCGGTGTGTCAGACCCACCATACTTGCTCCGGATACTGCGAGAGGACTGTACAAGCAATGATCACACGCACGGCACAGCGGACACACCAGGAACCGCGGTGTTGGCGCTAGCTGCGCAGCATTTGTGCACCGCCGCCGTCAGTGTCAGCCAGTTTGCCGTGGCATACGGAGCTCCATCGCAGTCTTTAACACTGGTAGCATGCCGCGACAGCGTGGACGTGAACCGTATGTGCAGTTGACGGACTTTGAGCGAGGGCATATAGTGGGCATGCGGGAGGCCGGGTGGACGTACCGCCGAATTGCTCAACACGTGGGGCGTGAGGTCTCCACAGTACATCGATGTTGTCGCCAGTGGTCGGCGGAAGGTGCACGTGCCCGTCGACCTGGGACCGGACCGCAGCGACGCACGGATGCACGCCAAGACCGTAGGATCCTACGCAGTGCCGTAGGGGACCGCACCGCCACTTCCCAGCAAATTAGGGACACTGTTGTTCCTGGGGTATCGGCGAGGACCATTCGCAACCGTCTCCATGAAGCTGGGCTACGGTCCCGCACACCGTTAGGCCGTCTTCCGCTCACGCCCCAACATCGTGCAGCCCGCCTCCAGTGGTGTCGCGACAGGCGTGAATGGAGGGACGAATGGAGACGTGTCGTCTTCAGCGATGAGAGTCGCTTCTGCCTTGGTGCCAATGATGGTCGTATGCGTGTTTGGCGCCGTGCAGGTGAGCGCCACAATCAGGACTGCATACGACCGAGGCACACAGGGCCAACACCCGGCATCATGGTGTGGGGAGCGATCTCCTACACTGGTGATCGTCGAGGGGACACTGAATAGTGCACGGTACATCCAAACCGTCATCGAACCCATCGTTGTACCATTCCTAGACCGGCAAGGGAACTTGCTGTTCCAACAGGACAATGCACGTCCGCATGTATCCCGTGCCACTCAACGTGCTCTAGAAGGTGTAAGTCAACTATCCTGGCCAGCAAGATCTCCGGATCTGTCCCCCATTGAGCATGTTTGGGACTGGATGAAGCGTCGTCTCACGCGGTCTGCACGTCCAGCACGAACGCTGGTCCAACTGAGGCGCCAGGTGGAAATGGCATGGCAAGCCGTTCCACAGGACTACATCCAGAATCTCTACGATCGTCTCCAAGGGAGAATAGCAGCCTGCATTGCTGCGAAAGGTGGATATACACTGTACTAGTGCCGACATTGTGCATGCTCTGTTGCCTGTGTCTATGTGCCTGTGGTTCTGTCAGTGTGATCATGTGATGTATCTGACCCCAGGAATGTGTCAATAAAGTTTCCCCTTCCTGGGACAATGAATTCACGGTGTTCTTATTTCAATTTCCAGGAGTGTACATAAATAAACACACGAGATTGCATTTTCTTTGTAAATAACCAGTATATTAATACTCAGCTTGCAGTTCCAATTATGTAAGTTGTACATATATACAGCAATACGTCTCTTACAGCCTGCAGAGCCCCATGATCCACAATACAAATGGCTTTCTACTCCACAATAAGTCAGTGCATACCTCATAAGGCGTAAGCTTTCACGTCTGGCATCTTCATTAGTTAAAACTTCCGGGCTGAGAGACTGTGGTCGGTCTGTGAAACTTTTCTTCATGATGTTTCGTTGACAACTGTGGGCAACATCTTCCAAGGTGAGTCAACGATTGGCTGCCAGGCCATGGAGGTCCCGTTTATATAGAGCGCATAGATGGTACCACCATACGTCACGTGGGGCCCACTGTAAGTCTATCTCTGACTAATGTCTTATTATCCATTGAAGATAATCGATTGTCACATCGTTGGTGCAAAGTCAAACGCCATATCTTATCTGAATTTAAGCTTTCCTCTTTTCTATTAAAATTATTGTGGTGTTTCTGAATCTCTATAGCTTCTTTACATATGCGTGTATAATAATCGATGTCCTGGCTACCACGCCCGTCACACTAAATTTTATTTCATAATCAAGATCTTTAAAAACAATCAAAATATCCACGGGTGTGCTGCCGGTCTATAGTGTCCAACGGGCACAATATTTCGGCGATCATACATGTCGCCATCATCAGGTGAACTGACGGACTGAGCTCCTGTGAACGTGCCGGCACGGAGATCCGTACGCTATGGCTGCTCAGAGGGAACTGGGTTCGGTCGCGGCGGCGGCCGATTTAAATACCCTCCGCCGTCTGCGCCCCGCGCCACGGTCGCGCGGTGGAACAGATTGCGACGGCGTCTGAGATGACGTCGGTGTGATGGCTCTGTCCGCCGTGGTCGTCTCAGCTATACGTATACGACACTATAGACCGGCAGCACACCCGTGGGTATTTTGTTTATCAAATACGCCGGGAGAAACTCAAGAATCACATCTTTAAAAACATGTTTCGCTACAGCTGATTTGTAGGTACGTCCCAGTCGACAATTTCTTTTGCGTTCAGTTAAGTGGGTATTGACACTCCTTTTCGTTGCTCCAATATAAACTTTCCCACAGCTACACGGAATTTTATGCACCCCAGGAGTTGCTAAGGGGTGCCGAGCGTCTTAAACACTCACTGATCTTCTTGGTGTGTATAAAGATTGTTTCAACTTGAAACTTGGCCAGAACTCTCCCAATACGGTCAATAATATTGCAAATAAACAGAAGAAAAACTTTTCCAGCTAACAGTTGTTGTTGCTGAGTGTTATCAGACACTTTTCTTCTGGGATGCAGTGCTCGTTCTATCTCGTTGTCAGTGTATCCATTTTTCTTAAAAGCCGTTCGCAAATGATTTAGTTCATTTTGCAAGTAAACTGGCTCACAGATCTTATTAGCTCTGTCCACCAATGTTTTAATGAGACCTCTCTTCTGCCTGAGATGAAGGTTCGAATCCTTATGGAGGTAACGGTCTGTGTGTGAATCTTTTCTGTACACTTTATGCCCTAGCCTCCCATATGCCCGTTTAATTACTGATACACCCAAAAAATTAAGTTGTCCTTTACTCTCTTTATCCACAGTAAATTGTATCTTTGGATTAATACTATTTAGGTGCACCAAAAAACCAAACAATTCCTCTTTACCGTAATTCCATAGCACAACAATGTTATCCACATACCGATACCACTTCATAGGGCTTTTACTGGCAGACTGCAGCGCCTGTTGTTCAAAAAATTCCATGAATAGATTATCAACAGTTGGCCACTCCTTCGGTTTGTTCATAAATGCCGGCCGGAGTGGCCAAGCGGTTAAAGGCGCTACAGTCTGGAACCGCGCGACTGCTACGGTCGCAGGTTCGAATCCTGCCTCGGGCATGGATGTGTGTGATGTCCTTAGCTTAGTTAGGTTTAAGTAGTTCTAAGTTCTAGGGGACTGATGACCTTAGAAGTTAAGTCCCATAGTGCTCAGAGCCATTTGAACCATTTTTTTGTTCATAAATCTCATTATCATACTGGAATTAAGTTGTTCATAAATCTCATTATCATAATGGAATTACGTTGTGGACATGCAACCTATTACGACCATAGTCGCGCATCTCTGAATTCGTACGAAGTCTGCTGTCTTCACTATTTGATAAGGACCCGCAACACTGGAACAGCACTCCGGTATGGATCACATTAGCTTCTTTTACAAGATTTCTCATTAATACTGGTTTTACGTGAGTGTCCGATTTCATACCGCTTCTTACCCCTAAATACCTATATGACGTGACATGGACATCGTGTTCACCACTGACCTTGTACTCATATATCATACGGTTCTATCTCCTTGTTTTTGTGTGGAACTTAAGATTTCATCCATCTGTCTGCTGTCCTCAGTTTCAACACAAGGCAGAGCCGTGAGACATTGAGTGGGAGGTCTGCATCCATTAATTGCCTTTACATATGATCAAAGGTCTTAGATCTGTCACACGGATATGACTGTGAAAATAACAGTACGCTTCATGAATGGCCCTTCTTACAAATACACGACTGTTATTAACATTTCTCTGTCATCATCCCTCCAATCTCTTTTGTAGCCATAACGTAGTACTTCATTTTCGATTGGTGTATGGAGCTTCATATTTTTGTTGGTGACTGTAGGACTGCTTCAAGCGCTCACTGTCACGAAAATGTTCTGCAAACACAAATGCGAGGCTCAATTGGTGTAAAATCCAAAGACGTAACACGTAACTTCGAACTTGCGTTGTCGGAACTTCTTCATCCATGCAAACTATTAATGTCAAAACACTCATATATTGTAAAGGAAGCTGACGGCCACCAGGACGTTAAATATCAAATACTGTATAATATCCGAAACAGACAGCATACTATGAATTGTAAATTTCTTGTCAGTCAAGGTAGTGGATAAACAAATGGAACAGTATTAATTCTGATAAATCTATGATGAAAAACTCTAGACATAATGCAGAATGTTCCTAGCAAGTGATTCTTTCATCACATCTGGCTGTACGTACTCTGATTCGATGTTTAAATGTGCAGTGAAATAGTTGAACTTCGAGCGACATCCCCTCAGAAGCAACAGTACGCAAAAAGTAACATTTAATGACATCTAAAAAAGTAAGAACGCTCCTCAAATTGCTCAAGCTGTACACTTTTTAAACCGCAGAAGCAAACAATAATCTACGTTACCCCTTGTAGTTCGATAATCAACTGACTGTACGCAAAGGACACTTGTCAGATCTGAGTAAAACTTTCTTAGATGTGCGTGTGTTGTGCTAAGATGGTCGTATTGTAGTTCAGAACCAAGTTTACTTACAAATTAGTATGTGGCTACTCATGTTTCAGTACCGTAGCCCCAAAACGTAAATTTGCTACACAGATAGTTCACTCGCGAAATAAAGTGCAAACTTAACTTCAGTCGAGCTGCAGGTTAGAATTCTGACGTAAAAACAATAAACATAACAATACTACCTGCAATGAAAAGCAGAAAGAACAGGGAACTACATTTTTTAGTATTTCATTGACACGTGGCGGGTCTTGTATCTGTAGCATCGGTTCTAAATTTTTATGATACTGTCAAGAAAAGTTTACAAAATTGACTATCGACTTCGTTCTTAAATTAAAAAGAAAAGAAATATAAATGAAACGATTACACTTTTTCCCCTTTGAAACTGTTGTAGTTGCAAAGGTACACTCCTGGAAATTGAAATAAGAACACCGTGAATTCATTGTCTCAGGAAGGGGAAACTTTATTGACACATTCCTGGGGTCAGATATATCACATGATCACACTGACAGAACCACAGGCACATAGACACAGGCAACAGAGCATGCACAATGTCGGCACTAGTACAGTGTATATCCACCTTTCGCAGCAATGCAGGCTGCTATTCTCCCATGGAGACGATCGTAGAGATGCTGGATGTAGTCCTGTGGAACGGCTTGCCATGCCATTTCCACCTGGCGCCTCAGTTGGACCAGCGTTCGTGCTGGACGTGCAGACCGCGTGAGACGACGCTTCATCCAGTCCCAAACATGCTCAATGGGGGACAGATCCGGAGATCTTGCTGGCCAGGGTAGTTGACTTACACCTTCTAGAGCACGTTGGGTGGCACGGGATACATGCGGACGTGCATTGTCCTGTTGGAACAGCAAGTTCCCTTGCCGGTCTAGGAATGGTAGAACGATGGGTTCGATGACGGTTTGGATGTACCGTGCACTATTCAGTGTCCCCTCGACGATCACCAGTGGTGTACGGCCAGTGTAGGAGATCGCTCCCCACACCATGATGCCGGGTGTTGGCCCTGTGTGCCTCGGTCGTATGCAGTCCTGATTGTGGCGCTCACCTGCACGGCGCCAAACACGCATACGACCATCATTGGCACCAAGGCAGAAGCGACTCTCATCGCTGAAGACGACACGTCTCCATTCGTCCCTCCATTCACGCCTGGCGCGACACCACTGGAGGCGGGCTGCACGATGTTGGGGCGTGAGCGGAAGACGGCCTAACGGTGTGCGGGACCGTAGCCCAGCTTCCTGGAGACGGTTGCGAATGGTCCTCGCCGATACCCCAGGAGCAACAGTGTCCCTAATTTGCTGGGAAGTGGCGGTGCGGTCCCCTACGGCACTGCGTAGGATCCTACGGTCTTGGCGTGCATCCGTGCGCCGCTGCGGTCCGGTCCCAGGTCGACGGGCACGTGCACCTTCCGCCGACCACTGGCGACAACATCGATGTACTGTGGAGACCTCACGCCCCACGTGTTGAGCAATTCGGCGGTACGTCCACCCGGCCTCCCGCATGCCCACTATACGCCCTCGCTCAAAGTCCGTCAACTGCACATACGGTTCACGTCCACGCTGTCGCGGCATGCTACCAGTGTTAAAGACTGCGATGGAGCTCCGTATGCCACGGCAAACTGGCTGACACTGACGGCGGCGGTGCACAAATGCTGCGCAGCTAGCGCCATTCGACGGCCAACACCGCGGTTCCTGGTGTGTCCGCTGTGCCGTGCGTGTGATCATTGCTTGTACAGCCCTCTCGCAGTGTCCGGAGCAAGTATGGTGGGTCTGACACACCGGTGTCAATGTGTTTTTTTTCCATTTCCAGGAGTGTATTTTTAAGGGCTCTGAGCACTATGGGACTTAACATCTGAGGTCATCAGTCCCCTAGAACTTAGAACTACTTAAGCCTAACTAACCTAAGGACGTCACACACATCCATACCCGAGGCAGGATTCGAACCTGCGACCGTAGTGGTCGCGCGGTTCCAGACTGAAGCGCCTAGAACCGCTCGGCCACACCGGCCGGCTAGTGTATTTTTAAGTTTTTCATTGTTATCCTACGGTAAACAATCTCCTAACCATAGCATTGTAATCATTCATTTGCATATGACTGTATAGCAGAAACTGCAATAGTGTCCAAAAGGAAATTAAATAACAGTCAAATGGCTGAAGTATTCTTACTAGACAATGCTACATAACTGCGACTCTAAAAAATAGCAAAATGATATGCTGTAAGGTAAAGAGAAGAGATACTAGCGGAAGTGAAGCTGCAAGGACAGGTCGTGAATCATGCTTGGATCGCTCATATGGTAAAGTAGTTATCTGCGAAAGGCAAAGGTGTTTGATGTATATTGCGGACAGTACATAGTGTAGAAATGGACACAGTTTTCTTCACTCTCTAAAGTATGCTATCGGGATTCTAATAGTAAGAGCATATGTTGCCCATGTTCTTCGAGCCACGTACGATTCGCTTAGTCCTTTGCACATACTTTGTATGGCATAATAGCTAATGACAATAGTCAAGAAGTGTTCGGTTTTGTATGTGACTTGCATGAAGATATTGCTAACTCCGATGTATAAATTTGTTATTCTTTCTTTTATTGTGCTCCCTTTTACTCTGTACGTATATCTTTGATAGTCTAGAATATAATTTTTGTTTGTTTTATAATATGACATATGTCTGTGTTGCTTTATTGCGTTACCGCATGAATCTGCTTTTAACAGAGTATGCAAAAGTTTCAACATACTTTTCATTTTCTTTGTAATGCTCTTGTGTAATGCGCTGTGTAAAACCTGATGTAATTTACAGCACAGTTGCATGAGCTGTGATGCGAGAGCGATATCGATAATTATAGTCGGACTGTGAAGACAGTCAGAAGGTATGCAGTGTTGTGTCGTACGTGCGTTTCATGTTATGTAATCATGCTAGACAGAAACACACGAAGATTCACGACCACGTTCTTATTTTCCGGTCGCGATATAAACTAAATTTGGACAAAGACGTCATGAAACAAAATGTTAGACTCTGAGTAATTGGAGTTTCATTCGCGTACTATAAACAGCAGTGGCAATGCTTGCGCGAAAGGCCTGTGATTGTCGTTGTGGGAACGGAACTGTTTGCGTCCAACAGAACTGCACGACCTATTATACTTTAAGTTACTATCTCGTATGCAACATAATGAGCTGCCGCGCACGCTAAAACTTTAACTGTCGTCGTGGAGACTTCGAAACTGCTTTTGACGTGTGGGACTGTTTTCGACAGAGTTGTATATTCACAGTCGTGATTGCTAAAAGTGTACAAACTGTAATATGGCGACCAGCGGTTGAAATTGAATACTGTACTGTTTAAAAACTATGTACGGAACGTTAGAAACAGAAACGTCTGTGTATGGAACGTTATTATCGCTCACATATGAAACTGGATCTACAAAACAAGGATTACGTCCCTCCCACCTGTTACCATAGAAAGGCAATGGAGGATAATAATATTGCATGGAGTAGCCTAAACCAATCAAGAGGATGAATCCATAGTAATTTCGTGACTAACAAAGTCATAACAATTACGCCGCCAGTACCAACGAGCTGCCGTCTACGTCACGACGCATCGTCTATGTAAAGGTAAGCTGCAACGCCAAGCGCTCTCTCCTTGTAAAGACTCAAAGAATTTAATGTTGTTTTCTTGTTTTACATTATTTATTTTTCTTTTTGTGGCAAACGTTTTTTCTCGCTTGCTTTCTTTAGAAATGTAATTTCACTGAAGTGTAGTACAGTCTGTGTTGACACTGTTGACAAACAGTACTTATTACTGTTTTCTACCTCTCTCTTTCTCCTTTACTTAACTGCTACTGTTCTTGCATGTGCTCTCACGTGTTCTTTTGGAGGATGTTTTTTCATATATGTGTGCAGTGCTTTTATCGCGCACATATACATGTTTGTTGTGGAACGTGTAACCCTGCGCAGAATACGGCGTCCGTCATTGGATTCCGGGCGCCGACCAATCATAGCAAAGCTGCTCGCTCGCTATTGGTGCGAGGCATGTTAGAGGCAAATTAAGTTTAATTTTGACACCTGTCAACTACGTAAACTTTCTTCATATTCAGTGAAACGTCGTACTGCGGCATTGTCATTTCCATATGCAAGTTTATTTACCTCTTTCAATTATAACTAAACAAAATTATTATTTACAAACTTATTTACAAGAGCTGTCGAATTATGTGTTCTTTTGGTGTTGTAGTTACTTTCATTAAGTTTGGAAGTAAAACGGGTGCTACTGGATTTAAATAATCAAAATTCACCGTCTAAATTACGCAAAGCAGTTCTCTGTATTCACACTTGCCTTGTGCGTGTATTGTACTAACTGGATTTTACGAGTGAAACTCATTCTAACATTAACATTCTTCACAACTGCTACTACCTATGAGGTGAGCGTATTACCTTAAACTGGTGAGTGGGGTACCTCTGGATATTTCATATTTCTGACTCATCCCACTGGCTAATCGGCGATGTTGTAAGAAAATAATATCCGAACTTTTAAATATAGGGATTGCCATAAAATTCAACGTTTGTAATCCTGTCTTCCTCAGTTGCGTTTAATATTACGGTATATTGATAATTTTTACTTATGGACCGTCTGACAGCAACTGAATAAAACACACTTTTAGTGCCATACGCGTTTCGCCTTTATTTTCTGCAAGGCATCATCAGTGGCAGGTTGAGTAGACAATTTCTTACATTTTAAGCTCCTGTTGCATTTTTGGTGTTGGTCTTCTTCTTATGAACGCCACTTTTCCGGTTTTTTCCACATTCCACAGCACTATGCACTGAACGCTTGTTTTAATGCAAACCAAAACGTTGCATTAAAACAAGCGTTCAGTGCATAGTGCTGTGGAATGTGGAAAAAACCGGAAAAGTGGCGTTCATAAGAAGAAGAACAACATCAAAAATGCAACAGGAGCGTAATATGTAAGAAATTGTCCACGCAACCTGCCACTGATGATGCCTTGCAGAAAATAAAGGCGAAACGCGTATGACACTAAAATTGTGTTTTATTCAGTTGCTGTCAGACGGTCCACAGGTAAAAATTATCAATATACCGTAATGCCATAAAATTGTTTATGTTGCATTTCAGCTGTAAGTCTCTGCATGGCTATCTTCAGATTCTCTTGAACTGTATATCACTGCGACATCCGTAAACAGCGGACAGTCTCAAGAGAACCCAGACGTTATTTACCGTTTCATTGTTGTAAATCTCAAATACTAACGGTCCTGGCACAATTCGCTGAAGCACGCCATCGAAAGCGCGTAAGGAGTTGTGCAGCAAATTACAAAAGGATTTCAGCATCTTCGTCGAGCCAAAAGGGGTTGCGCCTTGCTGCTGGGGGGCAGGCCTACAAACTCCTAATGCAGTATCACCACCGCTGGGCCTGTAGATCCGCTTGACGTATCCGGGACGCCATCATCCTGCCAGGAAGCGGCCGCCTCCCAGTAAGTGAGTTGTCTGCGCTGCCCCTGCCACGTCTGCAGCCCGTGCGCCACGCAATGCAGCCGCTGGCAGTCATTTCAGGCTCCGCTGGACCGGCAAATCGCCGCTAACCACCATTCATAAAGGCCAACGAAGACGCGGGCCGCTTCCACTACGGTAACCATCTTCTCGCAGGAATCCCAATCGCGTACCAACTACCTGCAGCTTTACTCGTTCCGTCATGCCCACGAAATATCTTACGCCGTTTGCAAAACCCAAATAATCGTAGAGTTAACATGGTGGGAACATGGTATAGCCTATACTATTTACAATATTCAGGAAATCCTTTTCTTCTTTTTTGTTCATCAGCCTTCTTAGAGGTTTTATGCAACCTGGCACACACTTCTTAGCCAAGCTCGTCATCTCAAAGAACCATTTCATTTACATCCAATGCCTAAACATATTTTTGCTTTTCATTTCAATCTCTCCCTATCATTAAAATGTTTTTCCGTCTGCAGGTCGTCCTAGTACCGTGGGTAGTAGTTCATGATGTAACGTTACTGGTTGTCGCAACCATGATTACTTTACTTTCATTAGGTCCTTCTTTCATGTTGTGACAGGTGTTGATGTCACAGAAAATTATTCATCGGTGTTTCAGACCAAGGAAAGCTGCGTCTGTTGGTCTGCACACGGCACTACAGATCGGTGAGCTCCTGCTTGTAACTGAAGCGGAATTTGCTATGTCCTGATTGGATACATCGATACCGCATTCGCGCCAAAAGCTTTAACTTCAATATTAGTTATTAGTTACACAAGACATCAAATAGGAATTTACGATAGGCTAAAAGTTCTCTCTCTACGGCAAACTTGTTAAAAATTATGATTATAACATTTCTAAATAAGAAAAGGTATAAACAGCGTAAATCACTTCGTGCGTTGTAGGTGTTGTCACGTACAATGGCCAAGAACTGGTTTGTACGGGCTGTTGGTCGTGATGTCCTGTCTTGCTGATAGCAGTAAGGTTGTGGGTTGGCAGTTATAAATTAGGAAAGTTATAAGAAAGCAAGGAAGAGCCAAATAAACTGGCATACCTGCCTAATATCGTGTAGGGGCCCCGCGAGAACGCAGAAGTGCCGCAGCACGACGTGGCATGGACTCGACTAATGTCTGAAGTAGTGCTGGAGGTAACTATCAGCAGCAATTCTGGAGGTGTAGGGTGTCGCATTGTCCTTCAGGAATTCCCCAAGTCCGTCGGAATGCATAATGGACATGAATGGATGCAGGTGATCAGACAGGATGATTACGTACGTATCACCGGTCAGAGCCGTATCTAGAAGTATCAGGGGTCCCATATCACTCCAACTGCAGACGCCACACACAATTTCAGAGCCTCCATCAACTTGAACAGTCCCCTGCTGATATGCAGGGTCCATGGATTCATGAGGTTGCCTCCAGACCCGTACACGTCCATCGGCTCGGTACAATTTGAAACGAGACTCATCCGACCAAGCAACATTTTTCCAGTCATAAATACTCCAATGTGGGAGTAGACGGGCCCAGGCGAGACGTAAAGCTTTTTGTCGTGCAGTCATCAGGGGTACACGAGTGGGTAGACTCATCCGACCAAGCAACATTTTTCCAGTCATAAATACTCCAATGCGGGGGTAGACTGGCCCAGGCGAGACCTAAAGCTTTTTGTCGTGCAGTCGTCAGGGGTACATGAGTGGGCCTTTGGCTCCGAAAGCCCATATCGATGATATTTCGTTGAATGGTTCTCACGCCGACAATTGTTGATGACCCAGCATTGATATCTGCAGCAATTTGCAGAAGGGCTGCACTGTCTTCAGTGATCATTGGTTCCGTTCTTGCAGGCTCTTTTTCCGGTCGCAGCGATGTCGGAGATTTTATGTTTTACCGGATTCCTGATGTGCACGGGACACTCGTGGAATGGTCGTATGGGAAAATCCCCAATTCACCGCTGCCTCGGAGATGCTGTGTCCCATCGCTCTTGCGCCGACTGTAACACCACGTTCAAACTCACTTAAATCTTGATTACCTGCCATTGTAGCAGCAGTAAACGATCTAATAGCTGCGCCAGACAATCGTCTTATATAGGCGTTGCCGACCGCAGCGCCGTATTCTGCCGGTTTACGTATCTCTGTATTTCAATATGCACGACTATACCAGTTTGAGCCGGCCAGAGTGGCCGAGCGGTTCTAGGCGCTTCAGTCTGGAACCGCGCGACCGCTACGGTCTCAGGTTCGAATCCTGCCGCGGGCATGGATGTGTGTGATGTCCTTAGGTTAGTTAGGTTTAAGTAGTTTTAAGTTCTAGGGGACTGATGACCTCAGATGTTAAGTCCCATAGTGCTCAGAGTCATTTGAACCATACCAGTTTTTTTGGCGCTTCAGTGTACATGGCTCATTGTGCACGAAAAGAATTTTTGTAACATATATTGATTACCTTGCTTGTGGGTCCTAGATCAATGACTTTCGTGAGAAGATAACTTTTTTCACCTAATGTCGTGAATAAAATGACTGGCATCTCTTATTATTTTCACCCAATGTCGTGAGTAAAATAACTGGCATGTATTGCGGAATTTCCACTACATCACTTAATAGCTTGCCTAATTATGTGAGTCACATACAGTAGCAGTCCACTTCAACCAGCAATACCTGATCAAGAATCGGCGCCTCGTAGATCACTGTGCTGGGCAAACTACTTGGAGTGGGGACGCCATGTCAGTGCAGTTTAGATAACTTGGGCATCTTTACCGAAGCCTTAAGATCCAACTGCGACCCCTATACGACTGAAGTCTCTCAGTGCAAATAATGTGCGTACTGTGAACACAGTGGTAACATTTGTACTGTGAAAGTGTGTCGTAAATTTAACGTCGTAATGTCTTAACGGACGTCCAGTCATCTGGTTCCTTTATTTAGTCAGTGGGTCTTACATATTCTTTCTCTTAGCGATTCTGCAAAGAATTTCCTCACTTCTTAGCTTACCAGCTCATTAACTTTTCGCATCCTTTTGTAACACTACCTTTCAAATTGTTAGATTCTCTTCTTTTCCGTTTTTTCCACCATCCAAGATTTACTTCCATACAACGCTGTGCTCCACATGTGTAGTATCAGACTTCTTTTCAGGTTAAGGCCTCTGTTTGATACTAGTAAACTTCTTTTGGTGAAGAATACTTCGTTTGTCCTTGTTAATCTTCGTCTTATGTCCTCCGAGATTGATTCCTCATACATTAATTTGCATCAGTGGTAACAGCATTTCCTCATTCCTTCTAATAAGTAGACCAATTGAGTTTGTCTCTGACCTCATTTCTGTTATTCCTCGGTGTTTTCATCTTTGTTTAGTTTACTCTCGATCCACATTCTGTGATCGTTGGACTGCTTATTCCATTCAACATTTCCTGAAATACTGCCTCACATTCGCAGAAGATAGCAGTGTCACAGGAGGATATTATCATTAATAAGCTTTCACTCTTAATTTTACTGCCAGTTCTGTTACTGCAGCCTTTTCCAACCGACAATTCTTCTCTTGGGGTATCATTTTTATTGCTCCCTGTTGTTCTTGCGCATGTCGTACACTTCTGGTCTTTCCTCGTGGCTTATACGTACTAACGTCCGCATCTGAAACAGATTCACTCCTTCCACATTGTCGAAGAGTTTTTGTAGGTCGAGAAATCCTATGAAAATGCTTTCAGTTTCCTTGTGTCCTTCTCATATTATCATGGTTAACGTCTTAACTGCTTCTGCAGTGCGCCTACCTTTCCTTTCGCCAAGACCGAGCGAGGGTGCGCAGCGGTTAGCACACTGGACTCGAATTCGGGCAGAAAATGGTTCAGATCCACGTTCAGTCACTCAGATTTAGGTTTTACATGATTTCCCTAAATCGCTTCATACAAATGCCGAAATTGTTCCTTTGAAATGACACGGCTGATTTCCTTCGCCATCCAGAAACAGTCCGAGCTTGTGCTCCATCTCTAATTACCTCGATGTCGACGGGACGTTAACCCTAAACTTCTTTCCCTTTCTTCCTTTCGCCACACTGAATGTCACCCAATAGGTCGTCAGTTTTCTTTTCAATACTCCTCGCATTCAACAAAAATATATAAGATATATAAGAGACGATCGAGATTATGAATCAGCAGTCAACATGAGTCATAACAACGGGTAAAAAGCACCACTGCATCAGCAGCCGACTTGCTGGCTAACGGCTCTCTCATGGCTGCGTTATCGGGCATATGACGACTGAAGGCCAGTAAAAGCATAGTCCCATGAAGATGGTATGCAGTTGGCGTGAAGTGTACTACATGCATGAGTTTGATTGTTTATTTGCAACATGTTCCACTACAAATTTATGTAGTACTACGTGTATATACAGTGTGTTTGTGTGTGTGTTGAGTGTAGTGTAATGTTAGTGTTGTATGATGATGATGATGATGATGATGGTGATGATGATGATGATGATGATAATGGTGATGATAGAAAGGAGAAGGTGAAACCCGGTGCCGCCACATAGCCTGTTCCTCGTGAATAGCACCAAGGGGCCGCCAATCTTAACGTCTGACAGATGGATCACATGCTCTCGGCTCAAGAGACACTGCAGAGGCGTTTGGTATTTAAATTAGGACACTAGCGCAAAGTCTGGTGACCAGGGACTTAGGCCAAGACGTCTCTTGCCCTTGCTGGCTAAATATTGGCAGTGATTTTTTTTTTTTTCCAAACCGGCTTACGCTCGGGTCGAGTGCCATCGCACAAGAATGCGTTACCGACCTCAGCCACGGAGGCGGGTCACATGCATGAGTATGCAAATGTTTATTACTTTTGCACAACGCCACAAAGCGGATAGGAGTAACTCCAGTTTTGTTCTGTATATAAGGGAATATTACATATGGGATACCTCACTGAAGGTTACTTGTAAGAAATCCATGCTACTCCGTCTGTAAGAAGCAGTAGTGTCTACCAGCAAGTGCTGGAATGTGAGAGCGGTAAAATCGTAGGTTATCTGGAGTGCGGCATATCGTTTCGCGATATTGCTACCAGCGTTGGTCATCAACCTTTGGCTGTCTTGCGAAAGTTTGCCATGCAGCATCTCAACGACCCAATGCAACTGCCACCTGAGAGGCGAGGGTTGTACAGTCATGCCATGTGCCACGGGTCAGCAAACATGCTTGTTCACAACAATATATGAATCTAAATTGACAGTGCAGCGGTATCTGGAGCACCATACACTGTCAGCACGGAAGTCATTCCTTCAGCTTCCCTTGAAGCAGAGAGAGCATTGCTGACCACGGTACTCCAGCAACATCACTAGTCACAGGAGTGGCACGAAGTCGCCTTTTCAGACGATCTCTGGTGGGTTTTGTGTACAGCATTACGATGTACACATCCGTTAGATGAGGTTCCAGTGAGAGCTAAGGTCGTGTGACTTCATTCTTCATCACAGAGGCAACCAGAGACATCTGCAAAGTGCTACATCCCACCATACGATCGGATATAACACGAGAACAAGAATAAGGGACCGGGAGCATAGCATTTCTACCGTTTTCAGGGCCTGTATATGCTAATATTAGCAGGATTCTGAAAAAAACACAAAATCAAAAGTGTGTTCTGGCCGCCAAACAAGATAAGGGCGCTACTTGGAACGGTCACAGATGACCTGGGGTTAAGAAAACCTTGTATCTACCATATACCGTGCGAATGTGCTATACTTGACATCGGTCAGACCACCATAACAATTGACTTAAGACGTAAAGAATACCAAAAACATATGAGGCTACGACAGGCCACTAAATCAACAGTAGCAGAACATTGCCTGCAACTTCAACCACGCTACGAATTACGATAAAGCCCAGATCCTGGCTCTGACCTCCAGATTTCGGGATAGTGTGATTAAACAATCTATCGAAATCAAAATGATAGAGAACCTGATCAACAAAGAAGCAGGACACCAGATCAGTATGGCGTGGAATCGGTCTTTCGAACTACTAAAGAAACAACGGAAGAAAGTTCTATTCTCTGATAGCGTACCCCAGACGGATAGGGCCATAACTAACGGGATCGAATCTTTTATGAAGGACCAGGCATCAACTACCTCCTCAAGCGACAGCTGTAGCGATCACACACGTGAGAGGGAACAACATCAACCACCCAAAACCTCAGGCACCACACACTCTGGGAGCACACAGAGTACAGAACTCCAGCCCACGGCCACCGCCACCAGAGACGGCTACGGCGTGCAGGGGCAGAGTATGCAACTCGCATAACAGCCAGATTCGACAAGAAGTGCACCTTGTAGGCGCGTACCGACCTCACAAGGCCAGGAAACTGACCGAGACAAGAAAGGAAGCCGGAGCGGTTGCCAACAACATAAGAAACGTCTGCAGCTTGTAGATAGCACCAGGAGCGGCCTGGACGGCGCGGACCGAGTACGGAAAGCTTTGGAACGGCCACCACAGGGGAAAACAACGGAAAAGGCCGCCGGAACGGCCGCCCGGACGGCATACGGAACACCAGACACTGCCCAGGCATAAATATGGGACACACTCAGCTTGTCGACCAGTCGCAGGAAACTCCTGATGAAGACACCGAGTTACAACGTCGAAGTATTGTGTTGGGAAGAAGCACACCACCAGCAGTACACCCGATTCCATGAGATGACACCATTACTCCTGGTTCGCGCAGTCGTAATTTAGACTTCAACAACTAGAGTTGTAACATTTTAACGCGCATGCTATTCTCTGTCATTGAACTCTCCGTGACGCTATGTATCAACAAGATAAAGCAAGACTGTACGTTTCCTGTTGTGACCTCAGTCACATTTTCTCTTGTCAGATATTTAGTAACGTAATCCTGTCTCAGACGGCTTACTTTCTTAACTGTTACACTTCGAGTAGGTAATTCCGTATTATGAAGATAACGTTACAGAACGATATGTTTTTTTTTCGTTTTTCCTGTACTTTCTCTTTCCTTTTTTCTGCTTTATTTTCTTGATACGTTGAAAGAGTTAATTTAGAATGAGTGCTGCAAATTTATTTAATTGTAAAACTACGTTTCAGTTTCCGTCATAGAGTGATCATGAATGTAACTGTAATTTTCGTCTGTTTTCGTGTGGTATACTTCACGTTTATTAACATTTTACTCAAATACTTTTTCCACGAACAGAATAATATGAAGTTGTAATTTTGTATGAAACTGTAGATCGATGTATGTAGAATTTTTTGAAATTGTAATATGAAGCAATATTGTTGAGCGGTGTAGAAACATATCGATAGGTCGATAGAGAAAGTATCAGCAAAGAGTAGGGAACGAGAACAAGCCCCGTGGAGTGGCCGCGCGGCTTGAGGCACCATGTCACGGATTGCTCTGCCCCTCCCGCGGGAGGTTCGAGTCCTCCCTCGGACATGGGTGTGTGTGTTGTTCTTAGCATAAGTTAGCTTAAGTAATGTATAAGTCTAGGGACCGATGACCTCAGCAGTTTGGTCCCTTAGGAATTTACGCACATTAACATTAACGAGAGCAAAAATGTGATTGTCGTACCTCGTGATTGCTAGGCTGTAATTTGCCCGTGGCCGATGCAAGATAACAATTTGAACACTGACATGTTGTGTGTACTGCGGACGACACATTCATCTTAAAAACTGTGATGTGCAGACCACCAAGCTGCGTTGAACGCTGAGAGTGCACTGTTCTGATTGCAGACAGCATGGACTGTTTAGCTCCTATCGCGGGCTGCAAAAGTAAACACAAATATGGTAGCGCATTTCCTCGTTGTGAACTGATATCAATAACTTTAATCATTAATGTATGGGGTGCCGATCGCTGGGTAATTGAAGTTAACATGGTGACTGTTGTGTGCGGTACGAACGTTTGATGTATTCTGCAGCTGTTAATTCCAGTTACAAGTATTTTAATGTACGTTCTTAATGCGAACGGTTGAAATAGTATATGTGCGGCCAAGCGGGGTACATGCGCGGTCTAAGGCTACTTGCCACGGTTCACGATGCTCCCCCAGTCGGAGGTTCGAGTCCTCCCTTGGGCTTGGGTGTGTGTGTGTGTTGTCCTTAGCGTAAGTTAGTTTAAATTCGATTAAGTAGTGTGTAAGCATAGGGATCGATGACCTCAACAGTTTGTCCCATAGAAACTTACCACAGATTTCCAAATTAAATGTGCCGAGCCGCGATCGAACGGAAAACAGTGATTTTAAGGCTGTGTATAGTTACGTTTAACAAACGTTATGACGCCCGTACACCCCACGCGTTAAATGAAGGAAGTGTGTCTTACTTTCGCCGATGCAAGTAGATGTGCTAGTTTCGATAATTCTGCTAACATCGCACATTCCTGCAACATTCACAACGAGCGGCTATAATCAACGGTATCAGTAAGACGCCGATATTTACTGGATTACACGCTGAAGGATTATGTATCAACGACGCGGACGTCGACGACTCGCCGCTAGTACCAGCTAAGTGAAGACTGTAATCGCTCAACCCATGCGAACTATTGCTAAAACAACAATATACTTTACTTATTAAATGTGTGAATGTTTTTTGCTATTTCATGGCCACTATCTTTCGAATCACTGAAGTTGCGCTTAACGCTGAAGTGCATTTTTCAGCAACTTCTAAAATTAAAGATTAAAATCACTTCGATCTGTATATTAATTGGTTTTACAGAAATCATTTCTCTGCACTCCATTACCTTTCGACACAGTCCTTTTTATTGCCAATAACTACTATTATTACTAACTAGATCAAAACTATTCAGTCTTTATTTTTCATTCGCTTCTTAATTGCATATGTATATTTATTTGTATTTTTTGGGTGATTTTTTTATGTTTCTTTGTTTCAGTGCCAATTCCCGTGATGATTATTGTGTCTTGAGCTGTGACCTTGGGTAACAGGAGAAATACTCTAACTAATCGACGAAAGGAGCAGATACAAAAATGTTCAGGGAAGACAGCAATATAGCAACATCGATCACTTAGGAATGAAATAAGTAGGAATTTCATGGTATCTAAGGAGAAATGGCTGCAGGAAACGTATGTAGAAATCGAAAACCAAACTATCGTCGAAAGGACTGATTCAGCAATAGAAAAGTCAAATCAACCTTTGGTGAATTTAAAAGCAGGAGTCGTAACGTAAAGAGTACAGTGTTAAACGCAGAGAAAAGAGCAGATATCTGGAAAGAGTACACTAAGGAGCCTCCTTGAGCGGCAGGACTTTTCTGATAGAAGAAGAACTGGAGTCGATAAAGGAGACATACAGGACCCAGTATTAGAATTTAAAAGAGGTCTGGAATACCTGAGATCAAATAAAGCAGATGTAATAGATAACGTTCCATAGGAATGACTAAAATCATCGGGAGAAGTGGCACTGAAACGATTATTCAAACTGATATGTGGAAGCTATAAAAATGGCGACGTACCGTAACACTTTCGAAAACATATTATCAACACAGTTCCGAAAATAGCAAGGGTAGGTAAGTGCGAGAACTATCGCACTATCAGCTTAACATCAGCTTAACACCTCATGCATTCAAGCTGCTGGGAAGAATACTATACAACTGACTGGAAAAGAAAATTGGGAATCTGTCAGATGACAACCTGTTTGCTTCAGGAAAGGTAAAGTCACCAGAGACACAGTTCTGACTGTGCGCTTTATAATGGGAGGAGGGCAGCCGAACAATCAGGAAACGCTCATAGGATTTGTCGATCTAGAAAAACCGTTTAAATGGTGCAAGATATGGGAAATACAGGGAAAAATAGGTGTAAGCTACTGGGAAAAACGGGCGATACACAATATGTACAAGAACCAAGAACGTAAAATAACATTGGCAGACCAACAACGATGTGTTTGGATTAGAAAGGATGTGTGACAGTGAATCATTCCTACTGCTAAATCTATACATCGAAGGAGCAATGACGGAAATAAAAAGAAAGGTTGAAGAGTGGGATTAAAATTCAGCGTGAAGGGATATCAGTGGTAAGATACGCTGATGCCATTGCTATCTTGAGTGAAAGTGAAGAAGAATTACAGGGTCTACAGAACGGAATTTACAATCTAATGAACACAGAATATCCATTTCATATTAAACCGGAAAAAGACAAAAGTAATGAGAAGTGGCAGAAATGAGAATAACTAGAAACTTAACATTAATATTGTCGGTCAGGAAGTTAAGGAATTCTGCTGCCTCGGTAGCAAAATTACCCACGACGACCGATGCAAGGAGGACATAAAGAGCAGAGCAGCACAGTCAAAGAGAGCAATCCTCTCCAAGATACGTCTAACGGTGCCAAACATAGGTCTTAATTTGAGGAAGAATTTTCTGAGCATGTTCTTTTGGAGCATAGCAATATATGGCGGTGATTCATGGACAGTGTGGCCCGGACTTACTTGGGAGATTATTACAAAAATTCAGCGTAATTTAGTTCCCTTGGGAGTAGAACAGTCGTTTAAAATTAGTGATCTACACTATGTGATCAAAAGTATCCGGACACACCCAAAAACATACGTTTTTCATATTAGGTGCCACCTACATTCAGGTACTCCATATCAGCGACCCCAGCAGTGATTAGATATCGTGAGAGAGCAGAATGGGGCGCTCCGCGGAACTCACGGACCTCGAACGTGGTCAGGTGATTGGGTATCACTAGTGTCATCTCTCTGTACGCGAGATTTCCACACTCCTAAACATCCCTAGGTGCACTGTTCCCGATGTGATAGTGGAGACGTGAAGGGACACATACAGCACAAAAGCGTAAGACCGACCTCGTCCGTTGACTCACATAGACCGCCGAAAGTTGATGGGGGTCGTAATGTGTAATACGTAGACATCTATCCAGACCATCGCACAGGAATTCCAAACTGCATCAGGATCCACTGCAAGTATTGTGCCACTTAGGCGGGAGGTGACAAAACTTGGATTTCATGGTCGAGCAGCTGCTCATAAGCCACAGATCACGCCGGTAAATGTCAAGCGACTCCTCGCTTGGTGTAAGGACCGTAAACATTGGACGATTGAGCAGTGGAAAAATGTTTTGTGGAGTGACGAATCACGGTACACAACGTGGCGATCCGATGGCAGGGTGTGGGTATAGCGAACACCCTGTGAACGTCATTTTCCAGCGTGTGTAGTGCCAATAGTAAAATACGGAGGCGGTGGTGTTAAGGTGTGGTAGTGTTTATCATGGAAGGGGCTTGCACCCCTTCTTGTTTTGCGTGGCACTATCACAGCACAGGTCTACAATGATGTTTTAAGCACCTTCTAGCTTCCCACTGTTGAAGAGCAATTGGGGATTTCGACTGCTTCTTTCAACACAATCGAGCACCCGTTCATAATGCACGGCCTTTGGTGGAGTGACTGCATGACGATAACATCCCTGTAATGGACTGGCCTGCACAGAGTCCTGACCTGAATCCTATAGAACACCTTTGGAATGTTTTGGAACCATGGCCTCTCGGACCAACATCGATATCTATTCTCAGTGCAGTACTCCGTGAAGAATGGACTTCCATTCCCCAAGAAACTTTCCAGCACCTGACTGAACGTATGCCTGCGAGAGTGGAAGCTGTCATCAAGGCTAAGGGTTCGCCAACTGCATACTGAATTCCAGCATTACCGATGGAAGGTGCCACGAGCTTGTAAGTCATTTTCAGCCAGGTGTCCGGATACTTTTGACATTTAGTGTATATACATTTAATTAAAACATTTAGATATTTGAGACTGTAAATAGTAGACAAGTTCGTATCGATCATAACAATGTCGACACTCAGTTACTACAATTTTATCAGAGATATTTTGAAAAAAAAATGTCGTGTAGTTACATGTTATGTTGCCATTACGTTACACTGAGCTGTAGGTTGTTAAACTGTTGTCCTGACCAGCAGGTTGTAAAGAACTCTCAGGCATTGAAAACATCTGTTTATGGGTTGCAGGACACTGGTACGCCACCCTTCGGTAGCCACTGTGCTTGATGAAATCCGACAAAGAGTTATCATGGCTGGTTTCGACTGCAAGTTAAAGTCATCTTCAGATGTGAGCCCTGCAAAGGTAGTAATAGCAGTGTTACGCATGGCGTTACGAAAAATACAGAAATGATGTAGCACTTACCCCAATGGCTGTTGCTGGCGGCTCCTCGGCTGTTCTCGTGGAATCAAGATAGTAAACGTTACTGAAGGCCTTAGAGTCACGCGTTAAATAGCGTGCAATTCCCGTGCCAGATTGCACCGTTCGGGGTCTACCAGCCAAGGCTGACATACAGCGTTAAGTAATTCAGTTATAGTGGGGCTCCAAACTACTGTTTTGAGTGGTTTAGCAACAGGAAACTTTTCTTCCAGGAGTGCTGGTCCCGTATCTTTCGTATAATAACTTCTATGAAGGTTGGAATGTAGGAAGAAAGGTACTGGCGGAGGAGGGGCCGTGATTCGTTTTGGGTGGCTCAGTCGGTAGAGCACTTGCCCGCGAAAGGCAAAGGTCTCGAGTTCAGGTCACTGTCGGGCATACAGTTTTAATCTGACAGGGACATTCACGTCGTTGTTAACGATAGGCTGCCAAGCCGACTTGTTCACCAGCAACTTCAGTCAACTTTATTATACGGGAATCCACTTTCTCGTGGATGTATCGCAATGAAAATCGCAAGCAAGATTAGGATTTCGCGTATCGTCAACGATTAGCTCATAACATAGTGAACAAAATCCAGGATGGCATGTATAGGCTAGGAAATCAGTCGTGTCCTTTTTAAAGGAACCATTCCGCTTCGATAAATTTAGGGAAACCATGGAAAACGTACACTTGGACACCGTTTAGAGATTTGAACTCCGCTACTCTAGAGTACGAGTTCGATGAGTTAACCATTGCGTAACCTGGATCGGTGATCACGATAAAAAAAAACTCCAAAGACAGTTTGTCATTTCTCATACATTTATTCATACATAAATAAGCCGATGGACATGCAGAGAGCCACATTCTAGCTTCCGGATCAATATGTTTTATTGTTAGCCTAGATGGCCCCTTTCAGTTTGTTTAATCAATTTGTTTGTTTAAAGTTCTGAGTTAGTTTTATTTACTATAATACCAGCTGTCAATCCGACGTTTTCTGTGTATGTTGCGCGCAAATGTGACTTATTTAGTACCTTTCATTAGCATTTCTTCTTAACTGTCATTTATATTCGGTTACTGATATTGATGATTCGCTATTCCAGTCTTGTTAGGGTTTCTGTACTTCACCAATATATTTTTATGCACTCAAAGCTGTTGAAAGCCAGTACTTGTCTTGAAAAATTAAAATAGCACTTTAGACGAGCAATAAACATATTATAAAAGCGTAATAAGTAAGCCCCGTAATTTTGTCAGAATTTCCGTCATCGTTTATAGAATTACTTGCACAATTGCCGTTTAATGGAGGTTTACCGCTATATCGCCTCAAATGACTGGCCAATTTCGATCAAATCACACGCTATTTTCGGTAAGATTGCTTTGGTCGTTTCCTTGTGAGCTCCAGTCTTGTGATGCAATGCGTTGTTGCTCTCTTTTGAACTTTTATTGGCTCTTTTTCCCCCGAATGGGGCAATTTCCTCATTTCCTGAAGCAACTCTTCTACTTTCATGGGTAATTTCTCGTTTCCCGCGTCTTTTGGCTCCCTTCCAAAGGTCCCTCCACATCCGCAGGAATTTTCTTCCGTTATTGCACCATTGCAGTCGCATGCTTTGTATAGAGATAAAAGTCAATTGAATTAGGTGAAAATTTGTTCTACTCTTGTTTTGCTAGTGTAATAGCAGTAGTAGGCCTAATAGACTTCGAAAATTTCATAAATCAACTAATCTTCCACAGAGCAGCTAAGGAATACCACTAAAAGATATTTATCATTTTGAATTAGAATATATGCTAGAATGTCCAACAGTCGTTGAATTTGAGGAATTTGTTTGAACACTACTAACCTTTGGTCTCAAAACATCTTCCCATTTTATTTTCCGTGGAAATAAACTGAAAGAAATCATTATAGAGCTACGAGAGATACTGGTGCCCAGTATCGGCCACCACGTTTGTAATGCACATGTGACGCAAATTCTACTGTTCCTGCTTTGCTTGCCTCTTGCGACAAGCAAGGCAGTAGAATATTTGTACAAATTACAGGAGCAAAGAAGAGTAATTGTTTAATATAACACATTCACGAGAACATCACAAAAATATACATCACTGGTAGTGATGAAAAGTAATAAAATTTTAATTGTCAAAAAGTCAGCAGAAAGTTTGTTTCCGGACTAACCCTGTTCAGTTTCATGTACTGTCACTGATTTGCGCATGGTGAGGGTTGGAAAGGAAAGCCCTGAACCTGGATGATTACAAATGACTACTTGTCTGGAAGAGGACCTGCAGTTATTGCTCTAAAGCGACCAGGAGAGAGGTGTTCTTCCCCTTTTCTCTCCATGCTGATATCCAGTAACGCCTTGAGTACAGTACTAGCAGCGTAGGTCGTATATATATTCTGCTTGCCTCGGTTACAGAAGCATATATGCGTCGAATCTTTCATTCTATCAGGATAATGGGAAAATCGAAACAGCCACGTAAGGAGAATCCGAATCACCAAAACTTCTATGGCGAGATGTAAAGGAAGTCTTCAGACTTATAAACCGACAAACAGAAAACTTTATACGTGTTACTGTATGAAACATACAAGTCTTCGTGGTAATGATATTTCTGCTGCTTGCCTAAAGTGCTGACACACTTCAACAAAGTATGGAAGAGCTTAATAGACCTGAACACGAATTGCACGAAGACTAAAATAATGTAAAATCAACACTTCGAAAAGAAAGTTGGACAAATTAACAAGCAGGTAGTAGCTCCAGGTGGCGTGTTTTTGCATCCAAGATGGGCGAAGACAATGACTTGATTGATAGCGAAATAAACAAACAGAATTTTAAAAATGGGCACAATGTTTTCAGTAAACTAAGTTTGGTTTCCAAAACGAAGCTTTTGCTGTTTACCTTATGTTAGATATACTTTTCTTTGCAATGGATCCGTGGTGAGAGATCGTCCATGATATTGAACATGTAAGAAAACAAGAACGTACAATAAATATTTACAAAGGAAACAAATATGTTACTGTACGTTCTGCAGATCCCAGGTGAAACGATCGTCATGTATACAGAATGACTCCAAAAGAAGCGTACACATATTTTCATTTTAAAGGTAACAACTAATTTGTCACAAGACATGTAAATGTTCAGTGTACTGAGCTGCATATGATAATTCTGAGGCTATTGTAGTGATGCATCATCTAATAGTAAAATCATTAACTTTGTACGGCTAACTTTTAAAAAAAATGCTAAGCCATTTTATTGTACTACAAAAAATTTGCTGGACTATAATGCATTTCCTGCAATAAATAAGGTAGTTTAATTTAATTTGTAATATCATATTCAGAAAAAAATGTACGAAATTAAGATACATTAGATTTAGCATGTTGTAATAAGTCGGAAAGACCAAGAGGTATGGTTTGAGAGAGAGGGTGACTCACGCGAAACCATGTAGAGAAACCCAGCCGGCCTTTCGATTATCCCAGTGAAGGAGCCGCACACCGTGCGTGCGTGGGTCAGAGCTAACGCTAATGCCGGAATCTGCTGCGTCAGCGTGCGTTCGCCCAGCCTTGCAGACGGAGCGCTCCAACTCACGCCACAGCTAAGTAGCTGCGCGAGTGTTGGCTGCGCCGGTAGCCTGCGACACGGCTCAGTGCTCCCTCAAGGGTGACTCGTGGACCCTACGTAGAGCGTCGAAAGGAAACAGCCATCCGCAGACGATGTAGTGAGCCTTAGCAGCTCCAGCCATTCGCCCAAGGCAGCTACGTCAGTGGTCACAGATAGCTCTGCACCCAGAAGGCCGCCAGTTCACGCCCCAGCCCCACGTCTGCGGACGGCAGCTTGCAGTCCGCCGGACGGTCACCCAGAGAGCGGAGGCCAGCAGCCCTCTCGCTCCTCGCGCCGGTGCTGCTCCAATATGCGTCCCGCTCCGCCACAGCTATTGCGCGTCGGTGCAGCAGAGGTTAATGACAGCGGGCCGGTTGGCCACCGATATCCATCACCAGAGGGTCGTCATGGTTGGCCCTCAACTTAAACAACCTTTCCGGTTCTAGACGTACAGAATGGCGACATGACCGACTGGTTTGATCTCCTGGACTCGCTTGTTACTACATCTTTTCCCTACGCCTCTGACTTAGTTCTTCTGGAGGGAAAGGGGTAGTGCTCTTTAATACACTACTGGCCATTAAAATTCCTACACCAAAAAGAAATGCAGATGATAAACGGGTATTCATTTGACGAATATATTATACTAGAACTGACATGTGATTACATTTTCACGGAATTTGGGTGCATAGATCCTGAGAAATCAGTAGCCAGACTCTGGCCGTACCTGAGAAATCAGTACCCAGAACCACCACCTCTCGCCGTAATAACGGCCTTGATACGCCTGGGCATTGAGTCAAACAGAGCTTGGATGGCGTGTACAGGTACAGATGCCCATGCAGCTTTAACACGATTCCACAGTTCATCAAGAGTAGTGAGTGGCGTATTGTGACGAGCCAGTTGCTCGGCCACCATAGACCAGACGTTTTCAATTGGTGAGAGATCTGGAGAATGTGCTGACCAGGGCAGCAATCGAACATTTTCTGTATCCAGAAAGGCCCGTACAGGACCTGCAACAAGCGGTCGTGTATTATCCTGCTGAAATGTAGGGTTTCGCAGGGATCGAATGAAAGGTAGAGGCACGTGTTGTAACACATCTGAAATGTAACGTCCACTGTTCAAAGTGCCGTCAACGTGAACAAGAGGTAACCGAGATGTGTAACCAATGGCACCCCACACCATCACGCCGGGTGATACGCGAGTATGGCGATGACGAATACACGCTTCCAATGTGCGTTCACCCCAATGTCACCAAACACGGAAGCGACCATCATGATGCTGTAAACAGAACCGGGATTCATCAGAAAAAATGACGTTTTGCCATTCGTGCACCCAGGTTCGTCGTTGAGTACACCATCGTAGGCGCTCCTGTCTGTGATGCAGCGTCAAGGATAACCACAGCCATGGTCTCCGAGCTGATAGTCCATACTGCTGCAAACGTCGTCGAACTGTTCGTGCAGATCGTTGTTGTCTTGCAAACGTCCACATCTGTTGACTCAGAGATCGAGACGTGGCTGCACGATCCGTGACAGCCATGCGGATAAGATGCCTGTCATCTCGACTACTAGTGATACGAGGCGGTTGGGATCCAGCACGGCGTTCCGTTTTACCCTCCTGAACCCACCGATTCCATATTCTGCTAACAGTCATTGGATCTCGACCAACGCCAGCACCAGTGTCACGATACGATAAACCGCAATCGCGATAGGCTACAATCCGACCTTTATCGAAGTCGGAAACGTGATGTTACGCATTTCTCCTCCTTACACGAGGCATCACAACAACGTTTCACCAGGCAACGCCGGTCAACTGCTGTTTGTGTATGAGAAATAGATTGGAAACTTTCCTCATGTCAGCACGTTGTAGGTGTCTCCACCGGCGCCGACCTTGTGCGAATGCTCTCAAAAGCTAATCATTTGCATATCACGGCATCTTCTTCCTGTAGATTAAATTTCGCGTCTGTAGCACGTCATTTTCGTGTGTAGCAATTTTAATGGCCAGCGTTTCTCAGTCCGCTTCAGCCCTACTCACGGGTCACTAGGCGCTGTTGTAACTGCAATACATGGATTCTCCACAGCACGTCAGTGCTCCGTGCTGCCCAGATTACTTCACAGTGTACGATCGTGGCATCTCGAAAAAACAGAGGAACCGCCAGCTCTACCCACAGGGGGCCAAAAATTCCGAAGATGGGTTTAACATAAGCCGAAACCGCCAAATAAATAAAGATTATTGCGATCTCGACTGTTGATTTTAACCTAAATATAGCACCAGGCTCTGTACTCCGTGGATAACGTTGTCTACATTTATAGACTTCACATTTGTACACAGCGCTCGCCGGGCCTGCCTTCCCACCTGTGAGCGGTGTCGTAAGCCTACCTCGAAAAGAATCATTTGCTGAATAACAATATCGGCCGCGCCTGCCATCGGATGTGCCCACGGGTCCCTTAACCACTATCTTCCAGCCATAGATGCGCATAATTTACATGAATTCCCCGAATCCACACCTGTACTTATTCGCGGCGCCGCGGTATGTTTTAAAAACTGCTTCTACATATTTCAATAACTAGAGCATATTACGAGAAAACAGATTTTGTGTACAACAATAATTATCAAATATTCTCCATTGAAGTCTTGTCATTTTACTCTTGATGCGAGAAAAAATCCAGGGTCTTATTTCTTAAGCGCATTTAAAAACGCATTTTTTATTAGGTTTGCTGAATGTCTTGCTCTTAATTAGATCCACTGCTGGTCCCCGATCACTGCTGACATTAAAGGCGCAGTTGTGGTCCATGAGATTTTCCCTCTTACGTAGTTCGGAGGCCTCTCTATCAATGCTGTCCCAGTATTTTGAAATCAAACACTCTTCCTCTAGCAACTTAGAATGGGATCCAAGGTATCACATATCATCTATTTCGAATACTGGGACAGTCATCAAGCCGAGTGCTCTGTCGTTTATTACCCACCACCTTCTTCATGTACGTAAATTTGTTTTCTTCTAAAGATAAAGTAGATCACTGAAAACAGTCAGCAATGGCATGATCCACATTTAGGTCCCCGTAAAACTTACCGGTACGTCCTTTATTAACAACTAGTCTTTGGTCATGTTGTCACATAGCCTGTCACTGGTCTTAAGTTGTTCCCACGTACTGATGTACTGACTTATGCCTAAACCATCCATTCGTTCGGTTGTTCCCACGTACTGATGTACTGACTTATGCCTAAACCATCCATTCGTTATCTTCAAAGTGTTTTGCTGACAGAAGTCTATCATCTTATCCCCACTGTCATTTAACACATTTTCCCCGTACTAACCGACAATAGGCTCATTAGTTCTCTTTCCAGGATGTGCCTTGAAGTCTCCAGCAACTAAAATTTCTTTCCGATATCGTATCATTTCTAGTGATCCCTTCAGTTCCGTATAATGTTTCTTCTTTTTCCTTCCTCTGGCCGTCGTCATTCGGCACGTACTCCCGCATAATAACGACAGTGTGACTCAATAATTACATTTGCACCTGCAGGGTCTTTCACTAATCTGATCCCAGGATTTTATATCTTTCCTGTATTTTTTCCATATAGCTATTGAAACCCCACTTCTGGCTCTCTCCTCTACAGGTACCCCGCTGAATATATGGTTGCCGGCCTCAGTGGCCGAGCGGTTCTAGGCGCTTCGGTCCGGAACCGCGCTGCTGCTGCGGTCGCAGGTTCGAATCCTGCCTCAGGCATGGATGTGTGTGATGTCCTTAGGTTAGTTAGGTTTAAGCAGTTCTAAGTCTAGGGGACTGGTGACCTCAGATGTTAAGTCCCATAGTGCTTAGAGCCATTTGAACAATTTTTTTTTAAGATACGGTTATTACCACTCCGTTCTTCCGTATCTTTGATCTTTTCCTTTGTTTCAGTTAAGAGTATTATGTCCATATTACCTTTATTTGACGAAATATTTCCTCAGCATTAGTGGTAGTACCCTGAGTGTTCCATGTACCTGATATTCATTACGTTTTCCAGAAAGACCAACATGCATGAGAATATTTTAACGGGAAATTTGCCTCCGCATATTTTTAAACGTGGTGGAGCCGGTGCTCCAATCCCCATCCTGGAAAATCCGGTTTACACATTGTTCTCTTCCACTAAACCGACTGCCTTTCTAGGCTTTGGGACGCTGTCTATCTCTGCCTCCTGAACTCGTCCGCCCCCTCGATCGTTGGGATGCTCTTGATCTTCCTCTGGCCTTGAGGCCACTGATTCCTGTATGCCGATTTACACTTGTTATTTAAAGGAACGAGAAGCTCGCCTTTCCCTCTCTTCCATTAGTTGTGTAACGCACATCCATTGTACGTCATGCGTTGTCCAAGAGCGACGCGACTCATATCTTCTTCGACGTGTAAGTTGTATTTGTTGACAGAGCAGACGTGAATCTTCGTCCTTCAAGTTCTTCCCCTTTGCCAGACATCAGTGGACGTTATTCGGGGTTTCATCCTACACAAACATCGAGACCCTTTGCAAACATCCCCCCCCCCCCCATTCCAACAGATAAGAAATAAACTAATGGTACGTTGAAGGAACTGATCGTTTTCAATAAAATGATGGGACAACCAGGACAAAGTAGCAAACGGAAAGAGTGTACAGAATGAATGGGCAATAATAGAATTCTGGTGATTTTCCTGAAGTAAAAGTAATAACCTCCTTGAATAAAATGCAGAGCTGATTCAAGTTGCAATCCAACATCATTTTGCACGTCAGATGCAACAAACACGCTTTCTTCCAGTTTCGCTTCTGATGGATGATATTTCTTGTAGATCTATTTAGAAACATACTCAGTCTTTGGTTAATGCTATCACTAACTGTTTAAATAGCTCCAAGTTCAAAGTTTAGCATTGGCAATAGAATTTTCTTCGGATCTACGAGGCTCTTGCAGAAAAACAAGAAGACTCCAAGCCATTGTCATAGTATTCAGAATACCAACCAGTAAATCTACTGACACCGAAATTTCGACTTATCATTATTAATTGAAAGACATATTAAAATTGCTACTAATGTATTTTATTAAATATTTGATGTTAACTGTAAAAAATTGCGAATGATACGACGTTTCTGCTGTCTTATTAGGATTCCGCCCGCGAGAAACCACAGAAATAAATAATTTTAATTTAAAAGGCTTTTCATCTTTGATCTGTATTTCTATTGGGGATAAACTGTCTAAAATAAACAATTTTAATATGGTACGGAATTCCACATTGTCATATTAAAACAACACACACAAAGTGGCTATTACATATAAACAAAATTATTCCAAGGCTCAAGGTAGTTTGCCAACACACGTGACAAAACGTCATTTATTTTTACGTTATATCTGTGCCAGGACGATAAATTTTCTCTCATACTCTGAAAATCGCTGTAACATTTCAGCTCAAAGATACTGTTATATTTTATATTTTAATGTCTGCTTGATAGTGAACATTTATAGTTCATAGACGGCTTGCGATTGGTGACTATAATCTTAGTGGAAGCACGCTCTTGGCGGTGAGAAGACAAAGAGGAATCTCTCGGTTTACGTTCCTATGAGAGCGGTAGCGCCACCAATGTGGTATGGACACAGTCTACGGCAGCATATACGGGCTATATATGGCCACCGTAGCAGTAGCTGCCACGATTGTATTACCAGTTACTATATTTTAGCAGTCTCATAAAGTAATCTTGAATGTGTTATAAGTCGGGAGTGTTGTTCACGAATGTTTTTTTTTAATTCACTTTCCAGTAACCGAAATTCCTAGATGGAAAATATGTAAAATAAAGGACATGCAACCACTCATCTTAAGCTAATCATGGGTGGCTTCCTATCCTTTATTTCATGTAACATTTGGTTACCTAAATTCTGATATTTTATAAAATTTCCTACTCAAAAATCAAGGCACTCCTTTACTCACGGAATGAGAATAGGGAAGCAGTTGCAGGAATCCTGCTTCACCATTTAGGTAAGCTCCTGGAGGGAGTGGTTTGCCATTGCCTTCCTCTGTATCAAATACTGTTGGTAAGACCATTAAAAATAAACCTAAAGCTAGTGAACGTGGAAATTGGTTGTTTTAACTACTTATTATGAGACGCCCTGTTTACAGATTTTGCACAAGGGGGCCGCTTGTGTCGCTTGGGCCTTAAATCGGAACTGGACGGACCACTGGTGTCACATACCATCACTTCATGAGACGCTGAGATTTAGAATTTAATTACAGGACATTGGCGCAAAACTGGAGATCGGGAAATTTAAGCCACCACCTGTTCTTCCCTTGCCGACCAATTGCTAGTAGTAGAAATTCCCCACCGCCAGGATTCGAATCAGCTTACCTCCAAGTCGAATACCACTGCAGAAGTGTGCGTTAGCGATTTCGGGTACGGACTTGGGGTAAACTTTTATTAAACACGTAAAATTTTTGGATGAAGAGCAGTTCAATCAGATGGCAGCCCACTGCATAACTAAATTGAAATAACAAAAAAGAAAAGAAAAAATTGCCGCTGCAGTCAGTTGTCCTGATGAAGACGATGGAGGATTTCGTCGAAAGCTCGAGATTATACACGGATTTGACGCGTCAAGTGATCCGAAAATGTTTTTCTCTTTCATTGCTAATGAGAGCAGGCGGCAGTTTATCGCCAAATATCACAGAGATTGGGAGTGGGCAGAGGAATTCACAGTGTTCGGAAGATTTCCAGGTTCGGCATTCAATGTTAATTGTACGAGGCAATTTTTTTAAAAAAACGTGTACTCGATTGTGTGGGTGAGTGAGCATGTGTGTGTAACCACCTGTGTGTCATCGCACGGCGCTACCTCCTTGACGTCAGGGACGCGTGTCTTGTTGTTGTAAGAGTAGCTGCGGAAGCACTCGGCGTGGCCTCCAGGGCGCGAGTCGGTACGTAATCACTCTCGCCCTACTTGCTGCTGTAATGCCCTATAAATATTAATATTTCTAATTAGGAAAAGTTTGCGTCTCCCAAATAAGCCGGCGCAAGTTAAACAGGCCGGTCGATAGCCGCGCGAAACTAATAACCGAAGGCGCAAGTGGGCCGCTGCGGGTCAGCCCAAGTTGAGCCGTTGCGCGCCATCCCCACAACTTACCAGACAGCCCCGCCAGTGCCAGGCGCTCGGCTTTCTCGGCACGTGCTGCCGACGCCGCCTGCATGCTGCTGCTGCCCATCCGAGTAAACTGGAACAGAGCTCAGGGGCGTTTTACCAGAAGTCGTTTCGCCCATGACGCAGAGGCTTTCTCGACGGCGTCGTCCGTTATGGATACAGAATCTGGTGCTCAGTGGGGACTCCAAATCCCTCATACCTAGATCTGTTTAGAATGATATTCCGTAACACCTCTTAAAGTCTAACTCCGGTGGTTAACAAGTAAGAGGGATCTACATACTTAGGGCGTTAAAAATAACGGGAATTTTGAAACTGTGCGTGCTCTGTTAATCCGATTTGTACTCGTACGTTGTTAAGTTGGACAATGTGTCTTAAAAGTACCCGTACAGTGTTAGTCGTAGTGTATTCTGCTGTATTAAACCCTTCGTCCCGCCGTAGCCCTCAGTGGATCACAACCCCACAACGGGCCACAGTCGTCCATCCACCCCATCGCCGCCCCACACCGAACCCATCGTTATTGCGTGGCAGAGTAATTATGGTGTACGCGTACGTGGAAACGGAGTTTGCTCAGCAATCGCCGAGACAGTGTAACTGGGGCGGAAGAAGGGGAACCAACCAGCATTCGCCGAGGTAGGTGGAAAATCGCATTAACAACCATCCACAGGCTGGACGGTACACCGGATCTCAACACTAATCCGCCGGGCGGATTCGTGCCGGGGACCGGCACGTCTCTCCGCTCCGGAAGCAGCGCGTTAGACCGCTTGGCTAGCCGGGCGAGTTGTTAGTCGTATTGCAAATTTAATCAATAGTCATCTGTCAAAAGGTTCCGTTTGTTTCCTTAGTATCGGTGATTATTTATTTTGTATAAAAATGGATCAGAGAATCTGTATAAAATTTTGGTATAAAAACAGAATAATGTACAACAAATTTGCAGAAATGTTAAATAATGCTCTTGGTGAGTGTACTATGAGTAATTCAAGTGTTTACGTGCGGTATAAGCGTTTCGAAGGAGGCCATGAAGATGCTGAAGATGAGGAGCGTCCTGGTCACCACAGCGTTCATCAACCGCTGAAATCGTAGAAAAAATGAAAGAAATGGTAAAGGAGATAACCGAATCTCAGAATGAGAGGTCGCTGATGGTGCGACTATTCCGGAAGTTATGGGTATTAACCGTTTTACAGCAAAATATCTCCCAAAATTTTTCAATTTCGAATAAAAACAGCGGCGAAAGCAAATTTCTGAGGAATCACTAGACGAATTCATAAGCGCTGCAGAACTACTGAAACGTCTCGTAACAGGTGATGAAACATACTTTTACCTGTATGAACTAGTAAATAAGTCTGACTCGCCCCAGTGAAAGTATTCTTGACCGTTACAACCGAAAAAGCTCGATTTTAACGAAACCAAAAACAATACTATAATAATGCCCCAACCTTCATATTCGCCAACATGGCCCATGTGATCTTTTTCTGGTCCCTAAAATAAGGAAAACCTTAAAGAACCGTCGTTTTACAAGCATATTCGAGGGCTGTCCAGAAAGTAAGTTCCGATCGGTCGCTAAGTGGAAACCACAGCGAAAATCAGAAACATTTTATTTGCAAGAATTAGCTACACTTTCCAGGTACTTCTCTGCATGGTCGCCGCTCCGACTTAGACATTTATCGGTGCATTATATCAAATTTCCAACACCATCGTCATAGAAGGCAGCCGACTGTGCTTTCCGATAATTCTCTATGCTGGTCTATAGCCCCTAGCCTGCGCCCAAGTGTCGCCTTCGTATCTAGCGTTTCATGTGAATAGAGATGATACTCAGGACGAGCCATTTAGGGCTGTGTTGTGGGTGATCGAACACTTCCCATCAAAAAGGTTGCAGGAGCGTCTTCACTGCTCCTGCAGGGTGGGGCTCAGAACTGCCATGAAGATGGAAGTGCGTGGCGGTTGTGTTAGGTGGGCTGCATTCATCAAGGCGAAGCCTCTCAGCGGGTCCTCCTACTTTGCTGGAGACATCGTTGTTCTAGGCAACTTTACTCGCTCACAGTGCGCTCACGACTGAAAAGAGCGTCTTGATGCGATCTACGGTCGTACTAGAGACACTACTAACACATCTGTGCAAAAATTCATCGGGTTGTCACTGTGGTGGCCATTTCGCAACCAACCGGAACTTACTTTCTGACAACCCTCGTATTAGCCGAGAGAGTTAAAAGCTATCCAAAGGATCGAGTTCCAGAAGTGTTTCCGAGATAGGAATAAAGGGCTGGAATTTTATGAGAACTATTTTGAAGGGGATTACATCGATGTAGACAAATAAACAAAATTCTTTCCAAACAAATAAAGTTTCAGTAGGTTTTTGAACACACCTTGGACATACTGCATAAACCATTCTGAAGTGCATGGGAGAGGCTACTGACTAACTCTGCATTGTAACATATCCTACAGTTTGTTTCCGTAGCAATAGCTTAAGAAACGCGAAAAAATGACTTTTTATGTGCCTCTGAAGGCACTGCAGTGCCTATTATTGACTGAGACTGAAGTATATTCGTCGATTTTTTTGCTTAACGATTGTTGTTGAAACTTTGTAAGTAGGCTTTTACGGTGTCATTGGCCTCCATCTTCTAGTGACAACCAATTCAAATTTTTCAACATCACCGGCCGGAGTGGCCGAGCTGTTCTGGCGCTACAGTCTGGAACCGCGCGGCTGCTACGGTCGCAGGTTCGAATCCTGCCTCGGGCATGGATGTGTGTGATGTCTTTAGGTTAGTTAGGTTTAAGTAGTTCTAAGTTCTAGGGGACTGATGACCACAGCAGTTAAGTCCCATGGTGCTCAGAGCCATTTTTTTTCAACATCTGCGTCACACTTTTCCATCAGTCAGACAAAACTCTGATCACTGGTACTGCGTACGTTTAATATCTTCTGTTAATCATATTTGGTATATCAACCCCACATTTGCGAAAGATGGAATACCCCTATAGATTGTTATGCTTGATTCCAGTTGTGACTTACTGATACTGCGGTCATGAAGTGTGAAGAGCGCAATTTTACATTACTGTGCATTTAATTTAAAACAAGTTGCCATTTTTTACGGCTAGGCTTCACTACAGATAACTGTATCATCAGCAAAATTAATTTGCTATCGATATTATCTGCCAGACCATTTAACTTCTATCTCCTTCCAAGATAACATACTTTTAGATTAGATTAGTTTTTCGTTCCATAGATCCATGCTGAGGAGATCCTCGTGGATGTGGAACATGTCAATTTTTTTTAAAGCTGAAATAACAATACTAATAATATGAATATATACAATAAATCATTTTTTTTTCTATTAAAAATTCGCCAATGGAGTAGAAGGAGTTGGCCACTTGTAAGTCTTTCAGGCTCCTTTTAAACTGATCTTTATTTGTAACTAAATTTTTTATGTTTGCTGGCAAATTATTGAAGATGAGTGTTCCTGAGTAGTGGACCCCTTTCTGAACTAAACTAAGTGCTTTTAAGTGCTTGTGCAGATCATTTTTGTTCCTGGTACTGTATGTATGAACTGAGCTGTTCGTTGGAAAAAGAGATATATTATTTAGGACAAATTTCATTAAGGAGTAAATATACTGAGAGGCAGTAGTTACTATACCCAGTGCTTTGAAGAGGTTTCTACAGAACGTCCATGGATTTACTCCACAAATAATACGTATTACACGTTTTTGGACTCTGAAAACTTTTGTTTGACTTGAAGAGTTACCCCAAAATATTATACCATATGACATTATGGAATGAAAGTAGGCAAAGTATGCAAGCTTTTATCATGTCGCCTATGTCTGCTAATACTCGAATTGCAAATACAGATTTGTTAAGGCGCCTCTGCAGTTCTTTGGTGTGCTCCTCCCAACTGCATTTATTATCAAGTTGTAATCCCAGGAATGTAAGACTGTCAACCTCTTCTATCTGCTCTTCTTCATACTTTATGCATATGCTGGGTGGAAACCTCTTACAGGTTCTGAATTGCATATACTGAGTCTTTTCGAAGTTTAATGTCAGTGAGCTGGCTTTAAACCACTTATTAATATCCATGAAAATATCATTAGCAGATCTTTCTAGAACTACACTCAACATGCTATTTATTGCAATCCTTATATCATCTGCAAAACAAAAAGAACTCTGCTCGTGGCAGTGTAACTGATGAGAGATCATTAATGTACACAAGAGAAAGCAATGACCCTAAGATGGATCCTTGTAAGACACCACACGTAATTTCTTTCCATTCTGCCTTTGACAAATCACAGAAAATGCCTGCTGCTTGTAATTTGTTATTTAATGAATTAAGTACATTTTCACTGTAGGTGTAAATACCCTTCTCGATATCAGAACCCTTCAGAAAACCAAACTGTGTTCTTGATAATAAGTTATTTGTGGTCAGATGGTTGACAAGCTGTCTGTACATTACTTTTTCTAACATTTTTGAGAATTCTGGAAAAAGTGAAATCGATCTGTAGTTTGGTGATATCTCTTTATCCCCTTTCTTGAATAGAGGCTTAACGTCTGCATATTTTAGCCAGTCAGGAAATGTCCCAGTTATAATTGACTGGTTACACAAGTAACTTAGAATTGTACTAAACCCACAAGAACATGCCTTAATTAACTTTCTTGATATTTCATTGTAACAACTAGATGCTTTGTTTTTAACGATTTTGTTATGGAAGTTGTTTATTTTGGTGAAGTGAGTGACATATTCATGTACCTGAAGCTATTTGTAAAGGCTAGTTTCAGACATTCAAGGGCATTATTTACTGATCCTGACAACCCCATTCTATTAGTAACGGATATAAACTACTTGTTAAATAGATTTGACACCCTATTCCCATCGTTTACTAATGTATCATCTACCCTTAATGCTATTTGCTCCTGTTCTGTTCCTTTCTGGTTCTACCAGTCTGCTCTTTCACTATATCCCATATTGTTTTTATTTTGTTCCCTGACATTGCTATCTTCTTCTCGTAGTGCATTTGTTTAGATATCTGAATTACTTTTTTAATATTTTACAGTATTCCTTGTATTTAACTAAATCAGCATTGGAGCTATTCTTGGTCGACAGATACATTTTCCTTTTTGTCTTATAGGAAATCTTTATTCCTTTTGTAATCCACGGTTTAGTTATAGACTTCTGTTTAATTTGAGTAACTTTTAGAGGAAAACAGTTTTCAAACATCGTACTGACATTGTTCATTCATGTCATGAGCACTATAAACATCTTTCCAGTTCATATCTTTGAGCAAATTTCTAAAACACTAAATTTGTGGTTGATTGACTACTCTCCTATACTCTGATTTAGCAGTCTTGATAATCTTCTTAGAATTTACATCTAAAACAAGGAGCTGCATGTTATGATCTGATAGTCCATTTATTACAGGTTTTATGATATGCTTTTGTTCCGTTGATTTGTCTATCAAAATGTTATCAATGGCTAACCTTGAGGATTTAGTGACCCTAGTTGGAAAGTTTACAGTGTGAGTTAGACTGAAAGACAACATTACTAACTGCAGTAAATGTTTACTGGAAGATTGCATTAGAAAATCTGTATTAAAGTCACCAGCAATCAAAATTTCTTTGTTGCTTCCTGTTAAATAACCCAAAAGAGCTTCTAGATGATTGAGAGCTTCTGGATGATTTATGAATAGATTATAATTTCCTGCAGGTGCTCGGTAAATATTTACTATTATATAGGATCTGTTATGGAGCTCTACGTCTGTTGCATATGCCTCTAGATGCTGCTCTAAACAGAATTTATTAATGACAATGTTCTTTAGTTTATGGCAGTTTTTAATAAATGTGGCAACTCCTCCTCCATCCATATCTACTCTGCAGAAGTAGGAAGCTAGCTTAAATCCTGAAATGTCTAACATATCTATAACAGTGGTCACTTGATGTTCAGAGAGGCAGAGTATGTCAGTTTGGTTAAATGAATTCATTTCATCAATACAAACGAGTAGTTCATCAACTTTACTTCTAAGTCCTGGAATGTTCTGATGTAATAAAGATAACCGTTACTGCATACTAATGGGATTATAACTGCTTTGGCGAAGATGAACTGGCAGTTTCTGATTATTTTCTGTTAAACATTGTTTAAATGGAGGCTGTATGCTAAAATCTGACTCCTGTTCATCTGTTTTCCCAAACTAAGTGTGTCTGCCAATCTCTCTTAAAACTCGTTTTCTTTCCCCCTTCCCTATCCTAAAAAAGGCATCCCTCTGACATCTGTGACCACTGTTATTTTACCACTTGTGACAGTGCCCCCCCTAAAGTTTTCTGCAATCAACCCAGACAGTTTTCACTTCCCTTTCTTACTGAGGTGCGTCCTCCGTATCAGAAAATCCTCAAACTAGTCACAAGTTTTGTTATTTTATTTATTTTATTTCTGGTAAGGTCTTGTGGGACCAAACTACTGAATTCATCGGTCCCTAAGTCTACACACTACTTAATCTAACTTAAACTAACTTACGCTATAGACAACACACACACTCATGCCCGAGGGAGGACTCGAACCTCTGACGTGGGGAGCCGCACGATACGTGACAAGGCTCTTTACACCGAGCGGCTACGCCTCGCGGCCATAAGTTTTGTTTGATACCTCGTATGATGGTATTTTTGCTAATGTTTTGGTGTAGCGATGAGTCAAATCCTTTCCGGAGGTTAAGAATTGCTATCTCTTTGCCTTGATCCATGGCTTCCAACATGTTATGTGGAAAGTTGGGCGTTTGCTTTCCGATGGACAATATTTCGGGATATAGGCAATAATAGCTGAAAGCGAGTGAACGGTCTGATCTCTCAGCCTTATTCTCTGACAACTAAACGTTTCAATGCAGCCAGATGCCATTTTCGTAAATATGACATTTTTAAAAAAGCAGATGGACGGAATTAAAAAATTCTGTGTTATTTTGGTGGATCGAGTGTCGACAGAAAAGTACAAAAGAAAATTGTGTATCTGTTAAACAACGATTCCTCGATCACATACAGAAAGCCAGGCTTAAGAAAAGATGAGACACTTTCATAATATTTGTGATTCCTAGCAAAAGGGTTCAACAAAGCGATGCAAGACGTTCAGAAACCTCAGAAAAACAGGTATGCGCACTAGGAAAAAGTGTTCAGTTGGGAACCAATACAAAAATTACAAAAAAACGGGGTACCATAAGTGAAATACTCGCATAATGTAGGGTGGAAGGTACGAATGCAGTTTTTCTGATCTACTGTTCAACCTGTATATCGAACAAGCAATAAAATCAATGCAAGACATTTTTAGAGATGGGAGCAAATCGCGGGTGAAAAGATATCGATGATAAGCTTCGCTGATGACATTGCTATCCTCAATGACACTGAGATAGGATTACAGATCCTGGTAGATGTGCCGAATAGTCTACTGAGCACGGAATATGGATTGAGAGTAAACGATAGAAACACGACAATATTAAGCAGCAGAAATGAATTCAGCGATAAACTTAGCATGAACGCCATCGACCAAATGGTAAAGACAGTAAACGGACAAGCCTCGTAATCAAAATACTAAATGATGAACGAAGTAATTTAGTTACACAACAAATAGAGCGATCTTGAGAAAGGAAATCTGCTTGTATCAAATATAGTCGTTATAAAAATAGAGATTTCTCAGAATCATCGACATAATTCTGAAAGCTGAAAGAGCTGACAAGTGCGAGAATTATCACACAATCAGCTTAACAGCTCATGCATCCAAGTAGCTGGAAAGAATAACATAGAGAAGAATGGAAAAGAAAATTCAGGATCTGTTAGATGGTCATCAGTTTGGCTTTAGTAAAGGTTAAGGCATGAGAGAGAGGTGGTGCTGAAGTTATGGCTGATAATGGATACAAGACTAAAGAAAAATCAAGACACGTTCATAGGATTTGTCGACCTGAAAAAAGCGTTCGACAATGTAAAATGGTGCAAGACGTTCGAAATTCTGAGTTAAATAGGGGTGAGCTATAGGGAGAGACGACCAAGAACTAAGTGCTCGGACTAAAAAGGGTGTAAGACAGGGATGTAGCCTTTCACCTTTGGAATTCAATCCATGTACCGAGGAAAAACCGATGGAAATAAAAACAAATGGTTCAGGAGTGGAATTAAAATTCAAGGTGAAAGGATATCAATGATACGATTCGCTGATGACATTGCTATCCTGAGTGAAAGTGAAGAAGAATTACAAGATCTGCCGAATGGAATTAATGCTGAGTACAGTATATGGGTTGAAATTAAATTGAAGAAAGAGGAAAATAATTAGAAGAGGCAGAAATGAGAACAGCGAGAAACTTAACATCAGGATTGGTGATCACAAAGTATGCCAAGGAATTTTGCTACCTAGGCACAGAAATAACCCGTGATGGACAGACCAAGGAGGACATAAGAAGCAGGCCAGCGATGGCAAAAAGGGCATTCGTAGCCAAGAGAAGGCTACTAGTATCAAACATAGGCCTCAGTTTGAGGAAGAAACTTCTGAGAATGTAGGTTTGGAGCTCAGCATTCTATAGTAGTGAAACATGGACTGTGGGAAATTTAGACCAGAATACCATCGAAGCATTTGAGATGTGCTACAGAAGAAAGTTGACAATTGGCTGTACTTATAAGGTAAGGAATGAGGAGGTTCTCCGAATTATTAGCGAGGAAAATAATATATGGAAAACATTGACAAGAAGAAGGGACAGGATTATAGGACACCTGTTAGGACGTCATGGAATAACTTCCATGGTAGTAGAGGGAGCTGTAGGGAGTAAAAACTGTAGAGGAAATCCGAGAGTGTAATACATCCAACAAATAATCGAGCGCGTAGGTTGCATGTGCTACTCTGAGATGAGGTGGTTGGTACAGTAGAAGAACTCGTGGCTGACCGCATCAAACAAGTCAGAAGACTGATGCAAAGAAAAAAAAAAAGTCTGAAGCGTGGCTTTGTAAAGCAGTGATTCATGTACCATTGGAAAATGGGCAAAGGAGAGAATCAAAGTATTTGACGAGTTTGACGAGCGCTGTTGCACACGGTTCCTGGAAAGTAAGTGGACCGATAAGAAATGAGAAGGTTCTCCGCAAAATCGTCGAGGAAAGAAACATATGTAAACACTGGTATCTTTTCAGTTTCTAGTGCAGTGGCCAGAGCTCGTTCCAATATGTCTTCCTCTGGCTCTATAGGAGTCACGTAAATCAAACTTTGCATACCACACCACACGTATCACTCGTTATTCTGGCTATTCTATTGCATACCAGGACAAGCAACTCTGAGACTTTTCTCTTTTCCTTACCAGACGTGGATTACACATCTGAATTGAAACCGTCGTAGAACGGAAACGGGACGTTTACGGACATGAGTTTCGTACTCACTCCCTCTACAAGCCCCAGAAGTTCGTAATGGGAATTTCCGAACAGGTGGTATTCACTGACGCGGGCCTACCAAGGGCGTTGTCAGAGCAGCGCACGCCGTGCCTCCAGAGCCAGGCTCACGAGCAGTGTCCGAACAATGGCACCAGTCAGCGGCTTTATCTCGCCCCCCTCACTAATGAACGACTTTCTCTGATAATCCCAGGGGCTCCTAAGCCGTAGCATCGAATACTGGCGGCTGCCGCAGCACGCGCTTCGCTACGTGCCAAAACTGCCCACAATGCGACACGCACAGCCTTTGTGCTGGTACTCAGAGTCTAAGATACTATGACGGGAATTAGGCACCGACATAGAAAGATGGTTGCATTGAAGACAGTGGCTGCAACAGGAAATAAAGCATCCGGTTTTGTAAATACTGACCTCCAATTACCTGTACTACAAATGATAGGATAATAAAATAAATCCACTGACTTGAAATGTCATCGAAACATGTATAGGTGTCAAATAAGAAAACTATGTTTGCTCAAGTCAGAACACTACTTCCGTAATTTTACAATGGCAAACAGAAATATCAGTTAAAGAAATGCGTGATGAAAGTACCGTAACGGAGACATGTAATTAGGAATCTAAAATTCGTCCAGGTCAATGCAGCAACTAAATTCCCTTTACAAGCGTCGAGGACTTGTAGTGGGGACCAAGACCAGTTAAGTTTTAGAGTAGGAATTCGAGTCCGAAAACGTACTTTTTTCCCGAATTGACGGCGTCACTGATTAGGCTGTTATGTACATCATTTTTTGATAAAAAAATGGTTCAAATGGCTCTGAGCACCGTGGGACTTAACTTCTCAGGTCATCAGTCCCCTAGAACTTAGAACTACTTAAACCTAACTAACCTAAGGACGTCACACACATCCATGCCCGAGGCAGGATTCGAACCTGCGATCGTAGCGGTCGCACGGTTCCAGACTGTAGCGCCTAGAACCGCTCGGCTAAGCCCGGCCGGCATTTGTTGTTCACCTGATGTCCCAGGCCCACTACAGATTTGTTTACATGGCATTCACTTGGATTTAGGATTTGCCCTGAGAGGTTTCTACGTGCTATAGTGCTTTTGGTTTTTGTTCAGATTGTACTACTATATCCATCCAGAGTGGTTTGTACCTGCTGTTGTGTCTTTAGTGCACGCTGTACGTACATTTCATTTTTAGTGTGTTGCTGTTGACAAAGGTGAACTTGATTTTTATGCAATACGCAGGCCTGATGTTTTTGTACGGCGAAGCTCGTGCAAATGGAGGGCTGTTCTTCAGTTGTATGCGGAGCGTTTCCAAACAGTCAGACACCTACACACTCCCTCTTCACTACGATGTACTTGCGGGCCTCAAAGAAGGGTGCATTCACCACCAGCAGGACCAACTGTGGTGCTCCACAGCGGTACTCCGCGCAGTGGAAGAGGACGCGACGACGAGTACTATTAACATAGCAGCTAAACCGAATGTGGATCTGCCGTTTTCTGCGTGAGAAGCAATACACCCTCCGCCCCCAGAAGGACAAGGCAATACAGCCACAGGATTTTGCGTCACGACCTCACTTCTGCAGGAGGTTCTTTCACCGTTGTGTGGACAACCCCGACTTCTCATGGGGGATCCTTTCCAAGGATGGAGCCAAGTTCACCGGGGAAGCCGTCTTCAATTACCACAACAATCATATATGGGCTGATGAAAACACGCAAGCTGTGGGCCCCCACTGGTTTCGGGAATGGTACGGTCTGAATATTTGGGCAAGGGTCCTGGATAGATGTGTAACTGGACAATACGTTCGTCCGCCTACTTGCGATTCCATGGCAGTATACTGCATGAGTTCTTGGAAGAAGTTCTACTGCGTATGCATCAAAACATGTGGGTCAGGACAAGATAGTGCATCCCCTCGTTTTTCACTTACGGTCAGAGGTCATCAGGACCGAAGATTTGGGCAACAATGGATAGGTCGTTATGACCTGACTGCTTGGTATGCACGCTCTCCCGACTTGAACACGCTAGTGTATTACCTATTGGTTCACATGAAATCCTTGATTTCCAAGGCCCCTGTGGCATCCGAGGAGTGCCTACTGGTGCGTTACGACTGCCGCTGATGCTGGAGGACCATAGGTTGGTGATTATGTGTACCAGAGTATGGTACAGAATTAAAGTATCTATGTAGACGTCGGCGGTAGTCACATCGAGCCTTACTTGGAACCTGACACACACGACAAACAGCAGGAGTGAGGGAACAACGTGTGTTTCGGGAAAATTATACGTATCCGTAAATGAGTTTCTGTACTAAACTTAAACTTCTTGGTCCCCACTACCAGTCTTCAAAGTCCGCAAAGGGAATTTAGTTTTTGACACACGAATATTACATACAAGGAGAAGGGACGGGATGATAGGAATCTGTTAAGACATCACGGAATGACTTCCGTGGTACTAGAGGGAGCTGTAGTGACATGAAAGTGCCAACATTTCTCTTGATGTTCTGCTACCGCGGATTTCAAATTTTGTTTTAACCGCGTGTGGTTCAAAGGTTCAAAGGGCTCTAAGCACTATGGGACTTAACATCTGAGGTCATCAGTCCCCTAGACTTAGAACTACTTTAACCTAACTAATCTAAGGAAATCACACACATCCAAGCTCGAGGCAGGATTCGAACCTGCAACCGTAGCAGCAGAGCGGTTCCAGACTGAAGCACCTAGAACCGCTCGGCCACAGCGGCCGGCCCGCGTGTGGTGTTCGTGTTCCTCAGTACGTTCTTTTACAGCTCTTCCCCTTCTCCTACATACACTCTGCCACAACTATATGTCACTTCATACATTCGAACAGTACTAAGGTAATTAGGTACAACCATTCTGAGTCGAATAAAGTGTTTTTGTCGCCTAAGTGGTCATAATACCATTCTTCTCTACAATTCTGCTGATGCTGTCAGTACGTAACCCTAGAAACGAAAGGAAATCTAATAGAGTGAAAAGCCCGATCCTCGTTTACCTTATCAGCATAATTAATATCTCATTCGAAAGCCGTGTCTATGAACAAACCATCGTAGCCGTAGGCCTTCATTATCTTCTTTAAGAACTCCAGCTACCTTTTCAGGCTATTACTGACATTGATACAGAAGGTACCCAAAGACGGAGTGTTAAGCACTGCTTTCTTTTGGGCTGAGTGGTGGTGCGAAATGCTATCGAAGCACCTATTTACGTTCGTAGGCTTTCTGTACAATGTTCCAAAGAGTTGCCAGATCTTCTGTAGACCAACGGGAGACCGACTTCAATCTCTGTCTTCAAGGTGAAGCTGATTTTGGGGTGAGCCTTATTTAAGCTCTTTTTTTTCGAATTCTTCTCCTGTACGAGCCTCTTCATCTTAGAGCAGCACTTGTAACCTACGTCCTTAATTATTTCCTGTATTTCCTGGATGTATTAGCATCTCTGTCTTCCTCTACAATTTTTGCCTTCTACAACTCCCTCTTGTACCACGGAAGTCATTCCGTGATGTATTAACAGATTCCTATCATTCTGTCCCTTCTCCTTGTCAGTGTTTTACACATATTCTGTTCCTCTCCGATTCTGCACAGAACCACTTCATTCCTTACCTTACCGGTCCACCTAAATTGCAATACTCGCCTGTAGCACCACATCTCAAATGCTTCGATTCTATTTTTTTCTGGATTTCCCACAGTCCATGTTTCATTACCATACAAGGCTGGGCTCCATTCTCATAAGTTTCTTCCTCAAATTGAGGACTATGTTTGATACTTGTAGCCTTCTCTTGGCCAGGAGTGCCCTTTTTACCACCGCTACTCTGCTTCTTATGTCCTCCTTGGTCCGTCCATCATGGGTTATTTTTGTGATTAGGTAGCAAAATTCCTTAACTTCGTATACTTTGTGATCACCAATCCTGATGTTAAGTTTCTCGCTGTTCTCATTTCTACCACGTATAATTACTTTCTTCTTTCTTCGATTTACTTCAGCCCATATACTGTACCCAGTATTCATTCCATTCAGCAGATCTTTCAATTCTTCTACACTTTCACTCAGGATAGCAATGTCATTAGCGAATCTTGTCTTAAATATCCTTTCATCTTGAATTTTAATTCCGCTCTTGAACCGTTCTTTTATTTCCATCATTGCTTCTTCGTTCTCGGATTAATACGTGGAAAAAGATTAAAAAGTTACAGCTCTGTCAGCACAGAGTACTGCCCTGAACAGTCCGAAGCTCTCAGATAAACCTCAAGATTCATGTAGCGCTGACAGACACCGTTTAACCTACAAATGGATCTTTGCAGCGTCCTCAACGATTTCTTTCAAGTAAAAAGCTTCAGGATAACTTTTCAAAGATTTAAAGGACAAAAAGTATTCCCGAAATCAAACAGTCCAATTTACACGAGAACTACACGATTCATTAGCACTTTGATGAATCTCTCATAGTCCTTTCCTTGAATGCAGCTTTTAGTGCCTGACTTTGTATAAAATTATCGCTGATTAATTTCGCCAGCTCGGAATAAATCGGGTACACTCAACTTTGAAAGTCAGAGATACCAATCGGCTATTTCTATAACAAAATGCTGGTATAAAATAAAGTACGGTACTTATGAGCTTAAGTGATTAAATCCATCTATGAAATTCGAAACTGTCACTAACACTCCGCATCTAGGCACTGCTTGGAATGTGAGGGCATGTTGAAAAGAAATGCCTCCGAACTCTAAAATCTTCTTAAATAAAACGACCATTTGATCATTCTACATCCACATTTCTTGTCTACACATTTTGCAGCAGTCTGATGCTAGAGGGCTCCGACTTTTAGCGTATAACATGGCGGTGTGTAACGTAACTACGTTGGTGTACGAAGAACAGAGTACTGTGATCGAGATTCGAAGAGTTCGTCCACACATGAAGGGCCCTCTGCTTCAGCATGACAATGGCCGACCACACACGCGCTGTTATGTCTGCGACAATCCGATGCCTCGGTTTCAGTCACTCATTATCGTCCACATGGTCCCGACTTTGACCCATCCCATTATCATATGTTTCCAACACTCAAAAACATCTGCGAGGACTTTGCTTTGACAGTGATGAAACGGAGCAAACAGAGATGAGGTCGTGGCTCCGTCAAAAACTCAAACATTCTACAGTGACGGTATCAACAAACTGGTCTCTCGTTGGGAGAAATGTGTTCCTTACCGGAGTGATTATATAGAGGAATAAACATGTAGAAGTGAAGAATAAAAATAAAGCTTTAAGGGTTCTCACATAAGAAAACCTCGGAGACATCACTTTTGGACTTGTGCTCGCACATTTTTCTCTGCACTAGGATGTGCGGCCGAGTCGCGTATTTTGAGAAACTCCCGTAATTTGCTAAACATTAGAGCCTTTTAACCAATCAGTGCTGCAGTTTCAGAATGTCTGGCTTCTTCTCAATGGCTCAAGCCTCGTCCGTACAACTAGTAACAACACCACAGCATGACAATATTTGAAAAATAAGTACCAGAAAACTTTCTGTGATGTTACAGGAATCCCTCTGCACGCTACTTGCCCAGAAGGCACTAGCGAATGGCACGTTAAGCTCACGTTCAGGTATAATGCAGGTCCTCTTCCCTCCACCCCCCCACGCCTCCCCCTCTGTCGTCCTCATCTTATTGCCGATAAAGGAAGGATCTCAGCTCTCGCACATATCGGAAGACCTTCCGAAAACGACTCTAGTGTCACGTCCATTTTATCGACGACAGCGTTCAGTTGCACCGATAATAAAGTAAATGAATCTACTCTCCAAAAGCAATCCAGAGTGGATAATTACTCCTCCGTCAACCAGCCTTTAACGAAACTGTTAACATAATATACAAAAAGATAACTAAAACATCTTCTCCACTTCGAATATACGCGCAGCAGTTCGCCCTCCGGCCGATGTGACGCAGTGGTTCCAGCAACAGTCACGTATTTGAAAGCAGCGGACCTACAGTTTCTGTCTGGCCATCACGATCAGGACTGCTGTATTAAATCGTTTAAGGCTGATCCTGGGATGGTTCTCCTCATCCTACCCCTGGCGATCGGTGCGCAACCGAGTCCAGTCACAATTTGTACTCCACCTCTAACGACTTGGAGTCAACGATGCTTAAAACTACATACAACCTTGCCCCTCACCACATTACAGGTGCAGTTTCTCAAGATGTAGTCATAAACGGAGAAGTTCCCAATACCTTCATCCCACAAGTAACTGCCGCGGTCATGTTAACGAAAGTTATTTGTCAATATTTGGCTCGCTACAGGAGGACAGGCGATGGCGTATGGTATCTCGTAACCAAACTGCGCACCAGTGTCTTAAAGTGAATCCAAAACACCTCCGTGCTGTCTCTGGGAGTGAGTTCATAAGATTATTTTTGTTGGAAGGCAGAAGTTAAGAAAAATCCTGGTTTCATGCAAGTCAGTGATGCACAAAATGCTGAAATTTAAAAGAATTATTAGTAATTTAGTAAATAAACACATTTGAAACAGTAAGTGGCTTACATCCGAAACTGAAATTCGTGCTGTTTTCGGCACATTTATTCGTATAAAATCATAAAAGAATCAAAGCTGTCCTTGATAATGAAAATTGTCATTTAAATTTAGTATTACATACTAGATGGCAGTTTAAAACTATGTTTGGAGTTGATTAAAATGTTGTTTCAGTTCTATTTGGCTGTGCATAAGCTACAACTATATTGCATGATTAAACATGTGGTCAAGGTTTGAAGAAGACGTTGTGCGAAATGATAATTACATTAAGATATCTAATATTTTTCATGAAAAACAAAGTATTTTTCTCCCTCGTTTGCGAGCAGACGAATAATTTGTTCGCAGATACTTAGTATCAAAAACTATAATTAAGTTTGCTAAGAACGAAGTTGACGAGTGAAGGAGTTTGAAATATGGCATAGAGGTGTAGTTCTGTATAGATGTAACAGAATTACGTAAATATCTAGGAGATCTAACAAGAAATTCCAGGGTATTAACACATTTCTGTTGTTCTTGCGGTTGTTCGATGTATACCGTCCCTCCAAAAAGTTCCGAGACTGGTTCTATTCCTGGACTATAAGCGACGTCAACACAGGAACTATGGTGGCCGCTTGAACTAACAACTATAAACTACAGATGTGCATCCGACCAGTCAGTTGTGAGAAGGCATTGTTAAGTAGTGGAGGCGCGATCGTTGCGTTTCACCATTGTGTCACAAACTGCAATGGAGCAATGGCTCTAAATCAAGTGTTCAACGAGTTTTCCAGAATATTTTGAAGAAGAGAAAAGTGTGTGCAAAGTTTGTTCCTCGCTCCTCACTACTGAACGAAAACAATTTCCTGTAGACGCCAACTATGACACGATTGAAAAAGAACCTACCACAAAACGACAAAGATCGGAAATTCTTACGAGCGCTTTGACGACACAACCACATTCAAGCCACCACATGGCGTGAGTAGAACAGCATTCCGAAGAAGGACTTTTCTGATTGTTTTACATGCTTGTACGAATGTTTAGTCCATTGAACGACACGTTGTACAACACATGAAGCATTAAAACCGCCATTTTAAGTTTTCTGTATTTTTTATTAAATTAGTTCAGAAACTTTTTGGGTTGACGGGCTAACACCAACTGCTGCCATGGACCACATCAAGTTTATGATTTTCTTGTAAAGAAATGAATCTTGAACAGCGCATACGTTATTGTTTCATCGAGAACGAAACACATCTCTCTACATTAACTACCGACTTAGGTAGAGCATTATCTAAGACGCTGAACCCATTTACAAAGTGTTCTAATATTCTCCCAATTTTTATTAAGTTAGATTTTGCACGATTTAATGAAATAGAGAAGAGTGTTGGTATGTTTCCCTGGATAGTAGCGAAGTGGTTTGGTCCTGCCACCGCGTTCTTCAGAGCCAGTGCTTCGTCTGCAACATCTGCATTATAAGTAAATATCGCTGAGGCTTTATTCCTGTTAGCCCCCAATTTCCAATACCTGCCATCTTTCATTATTACAAATCAATTTTACTGTTTGTTCCAACCAAGAAATTTGCATTTTCTTACGTTTTAATAGAACGAGAGTTTGTTTTAGTTGAACGCTTCCAGCACATGCTTTTCAAACTGTGCCACAATTTAGCAATCACTTTACTGTTGCCCGCTTAAGAAAATTACTGGGCGTCATATCTACCAGTCGTATTTCAATAAATGTCGCTAGTTTCTTTCCATATGACGCTAACCGCGTCTCCCACGGTCACGCTACAGCTGATACAAATATGTGCGATAAAAGTGAACGAGTTTTCTCCATCAGCATTCTCTTAAGACGGGGGCCCTCTGAAATTTATTCCCGTCCGCTCGGAGACTCATTAGAACAAATTAGTGATACCACAGGCCGAGTGCGGCATCTCTGTGTCACTTAACCCGCATGTTGAGTAAATGGAATGGCGTGTTTTGTACAGTCCGTTTCTCTCACAACTCTCCCAGGACAGTATGAACAAGAGCGTATGAGCTTTCCTGCACTCTCATCGAAGGTCCGTCCCCTAACGTTACATACACCCTATGACGCCACACCTCGAATTCACACGGCATCATATAGCATATGTTCTTACGTGTAACATTCAAATTACTCGACTAGTTCAAATAATTTATTTATTTAGCGTTTGCAGCTACAATAACAATCGATTCCAACAAAGGTCGTCGAAATAAATATACAATTTCCCGTCACATTAATATGATTACCCGTCAAAAGCCCGAATTAACACTTTTGCCACGCGAGACCTGCAAGAGAGTCAGTGAGGTTTTGGAAGGTACCAACAATGATGTGGAACCATGCCGAATTCAGTGCAGTGACCAGCTGCGTTAGGTTTCTGTGTTGAGGATCCATGGTGCGAACAGACCGATTGAGGTCATCCCACAAATTGTTCATTAGAACAGTTGTGTTCCAAAGTACCGGAGATGAACAGGTGCTCATAGCTGTTTAAGGTATGCATTTGAGAGTACATGTTTACTGGACATTTTTTCTTGTTTTGGTCCATACCACCACTTCTCAAAATATGGAAACAAAGAGCTTGCAGTAGAAGAGATTTGTTTCACAATATTTAGAACCGAGAATATCTCACACCTCTTAAGGTACGCGTTTTAGAGCCCATGATTACTGGGACATACGTGCTTTTATTGTCGTGTACTTTCAGCCGTGTAAGTTTGCGCCATCCTTTTTGATACACTCTGTATACCCTCCACTGACAGAGCTTCCACCTACCGTTCGTGACTAGTTAATTGCACGTTGACGTCGAATATAAGAGTTGGTCACATTATTGTGACTGGACCATGTATTTACACCTCCTTCGATCTCTCGCAGTTGAATGCCCAAAGGACATCATTGTCCCAGAAAATAAAGTACAAATTCACTGTAGCGGTCGTATTCGTCTCGTGGAAATCAGGAACTCTACTGATATTAAAGAAAATTATAACTTATTGTTAAGTCTCAGTTGCACCTTTTTAAATTAGGTTACCTGTTTCGATTACTCAAGATCATGCTCAGATCTAAGTAGTTGCGTCAGCAGCGCGTCTTGTCCATCCAGAACCACTTCTCAGAGTACTGTATTGGTTCTGAATAGACAAGACGGGTTGCTGACTCAATTACTTATATCTGAAGATGCTCCAGAGTGATAGGAACACGTAATCTAATTTTAAAAGGTGCATTTGATACTGAACAATAAATGAGAATTATCTTAAAAATTATTCCAATTCCGCGGTCCCAGCCAAGGTTTTGGGGGGATTTCCCTTAGTTGCACGGAAAACGGCGAAACTGGAAATTCTCTTCCATCGATTCCCAACTGGAAACCCGCTACCAGATAGCGTAATAATCGGCTCAGAAGAATAGCGATTTAAAACAGTGCTCTCTATTCCTTTTAGTGGAGAAGGTGGAAAAAAATCCAAAGTTTAGTGAAACTTACATTGAGCAAGTCAGCTATTTAGCTATGTCACATATACTACTGATGCACGCACGCACACAAACACTAGACTTTCAAACTTTTGTGTTTTGCTTGGACAGAAAATACTTTGACTGTTAATTCTCTATCATCTGTTCCCAACTAGTACTCCTCTGATTCATTCCAATTTCACTGGGATTTGGCTTAAAAAACTAGGCTCTAGTATGACCGGATCGCAAACAAGCCGCCCTACGTTAAGATACGGCATGAAACCGAAAACATTAACAAAATTTTAGTTTGAATAACAAGTATACTGCTTCTGTTCAACAGATTTTTATTTATTTCTAACTAGATTTAGGCTTATTGCACCATCTTCAGGAAACAGCTAACTAGAGTCTGCAAGGGGCACTAGTCCCTGGTAAACTAACATTATAAGCAGAGACACAATTCTCTGGCACAGAACGTTGTACATCAAACTTGTTTTCTAACGTTGATATTACACTTTACCCAATGGATAATATCAAGCGCAATAAATAATTAAACTACGCAATATTACAGGTTACATGGTTATAATGCTAAGATTTTTGATGTCTTGACATTACTTGAAAAACTCTGAAATATGTACTCTCCATTTATGTAGTGCACTAGACATGTTTTTTAACGTTGTAAATTACACTTTAGGATATGGACAATACTAAACCAATAATTAAAATGCATGTTTGGTACTCAAAATAAATGAAGAGTGATCAGTTTGACTGTTTCTCAACCAATGTGAAGATACGTTTTGCGCAAGGGGATTGTATCTCTGTAATACTTACTTACCTAAGAGTTAGTGTCCATTGCAGACGCTAGCTAATTGTTTCCTGAAGATGGCATAATAAGCTGAAAACTATTTGGAAACACATAAAAATCAGTGGAACAAACACAGTGCAATTATTACTGAACATTAAATCTGGAACTGTTCTAGTAACAAGTAACACATTCTACTGATGGAACGGACAATATTAAACACAATATGGTGTACTCTACATTCAGGCCACCTGTCATCTTTTTTCCCACAACATTTTCGGTATTTTGGTGTATTTTAATTATTTGTTTAATATTGTCCATTGCCTAACGTGTAATTTACAGGGTGCGGTATTTAAATCCGAAAAGATTTAAATTTGAATTTCTCGCCACATCGTAGTTCCGCCGAAGTTCGCAATTGGCGTTCTTGAAAGCCATAGGCATCTAGTAAACAGTCAGAAACTCAAAATAGCCGGAATGTTACAAGTGCGGAGTACAACCGAAAAGCCGCGATTACCGAAAGTCTTCGCCCTGGGCGTTCTCCCACTGAAACAGTTGGATTCTTCGCGTGCTCGACATCAACTGTTGACGCTATAGTGGCCAAGTACAATGCTTCGAAGAAGTCTGGGGCTCAGCAGAAAGCCCATAGGAAGGACACTTGCAGTATTGGCCGAAATGTCGAACAGTTTTATATACTGACAATGCGGTCAAAAGCCCAGAAGAATTTTATTGACACTGAACCGATCATTGACTGGTTATGTCGGCTTCTTGAAGACCATATACAGCCATTCATGAATTTTACGTTCCCAAACATGTCACCGGGCCGCAATTGTTCGCGATAGGTTTGAAGAACATTCTAAAATATTCGAGCGAATGATTTGGCCACCTAGATCGTCTGATGTGAATCCCATCGAACTTTCATGGAACATAATCGAGAGGTCAGTTCGAGCTCAAAATCCTGCACTGGCAACATTTTAGCAGTTATGGACTGCTGTAGAGACAGAATGAGTTAATATATCTGCAGAGGACATTCAACGGCTTTTTGATTCCATGTCACGTCGTACACAGTGCGAAAATAGATTCGACGATAGGCGATATACCGTAACTTTCGTCCTCTCACTGTGTAGTTTACCATTTTGAACTATAGTTTACCATTATGAATTTGAAAACATGGAAAAGCCATTGTACAGTGATTCTGTATTAGAGATAAGTTATTGTATTTTTGCTCATTTTCATTTTTCTTGTGGATGGTACACTAGTGTATTTTCGTGTGATTCTGTTGTTCGGAATGTTGGTATAGGACCAGTCAAGTGAAAGCGAGACACCGAAAAAGTAAGTAAACTGTTTATTACTCCAATGGTAAACGCCATATCTGTTAATACATTTATCCCACGGTGAGACAAGCCGGTCAATGACGTCATAGAAAAATGTTTCGGTAGCCTACGGAACCATGATTGTATCGAGGCGTGCACCTCACGGTCCGAAGCAAATCGACGGCCACGAATGTGTTTCTCCTGGGCTACAGGGATGTGGAAACCGCATGGGGAGAGATCGGTTCTGTATGGAGGGTGCATAAGTCTTTCCCAACAAACCTTCTGCAGCCTAGTCGACACATGCGGCAGACCCACATGTTGCTAAAGTTGTTTCGACTGCCGGCCGGAGTGGCCGTGCGGTTATAGGCGCTACAGTCTGGAACCGCGTGACCGCTACGGTCGCAGGTTCGAATCCTGCCTCGGGCATGGATGTGTGTGATGTCCTTAGGTTAGTTAGGTTTAAGTAGTTCTAAGTTCTAGGGGACTGATGACCTCAAAAGTTAAGTCCCATAGTGCTCAGAGCCATTTGAACCATTTGTTTCGACCATGCTGCAGAAGTTTCGCAGGTAAGCCCTTATACTCTCTCCATGCAGTCCCCACCTATCCCCATGCGATTTCTTTATTTTTGGAGACCTGAAGAAAGATGTTCATGGCCATCGATTGGCGCTGGACGTTACACTCATATTTCCGTAGACAAACCTAAATATTTCTTCGTGAAGCCGTTGACCAACTTGCCCCATAATCGGATCAATAATTGAAAAAAACTGCGACCTCTAGAAGTAGTTATGTGATATAAATGTTGACAGGCGTGTTTCTACACCTGAAAAACGATATTAACTCAAATTTGACACCAGTCGCATAAGAGCGGTGATGGTGCCACTATGAGAATGCAAATCAGGTTTGCTTCAAATACACGCTATAACGGTCGTGGCCGTTATTTGCCTTTTAGGCGACAAATAAACCATTATCAACAACTCACTGAGTTTGAACGAGGTCGTGTATTATGGCTACGAGAAGGGGAATGTTCCTTCTGCGATACTGCAGGAAGACTCGACAGAAATGCATTCGCTGTACATGACTGCTGGCATTGTAGGTCACTAGAATCTACGGTCGCCAGAAAACTGAGCTCCGGACAGCAACGTGGCACTAACGATAGGGAAGACCATCGTGTTCGGCATATGGCTCTGGCGGTTACTTCAAGAACAGCTCCGAGACTGACCCCTGTAGTGTGTATTCCACCGGCTCCAAACCTCCGCCATTTGCGACTTCAGTGGTGCCAAGTGAGAGCTCATCGGAGATCAGGGTGGAGTTCTGTTGCGTTTTATAATGAAAGCTGGTTCTGCATTAGATCCCGTAATGGTCATGTATTGATTACAAGGAGGATAGATGATGATGATGATGATGTTTGGGTTGTGGGGCGCTCAACTGCGTGGTTATCAGCGCCCGTACAATTATCCAATCTTTGCTCAGTCCAATTTCGCCACTTTCCTGGATGATGATGAAATGATGAGGACAACACAAACACCCAGTCATCTCGAGGCAGGTGAAAATCCCTGACCCCGCCGGGAATCGAACCCGGGACCCCGTGCTCGGGAAGCGAGAACGCTACCGCGAGACCACGAGCGGCGGACTAGGAGGATAGATAAGGGCATCCTACCAGTCTCTCTATGTGCTAGATACGCTGGACCTACACCTGGAATTATGGTTTGGGGTGCGATTTAGTATGACAGCAGGAGCACTCTCGTCGTTATCCCATGCACCCTGACTGCAAAACTGTACGTCAGTCTGGCAATTCGACCTGTTGTGCTGCCATTCATGAACAGCATTCCAGGGGGTGTTTTCCACCAGGATAATACCCAGATACCGCTGTTGTAACCCAGTATGCTCTACAGAGGGTTGACATATTGCCTTGGCTTACTCGATCACCAGACCTACATCTTGAGAGGCACCCACATGCCTTGCTCATACTGTGGCATCAAGCAGTCAGGCCTGCAAGATGAGTGGTCTGCCAAGCGAGTGGATTCATTCCTATCTGTCGAGTAACATGAACTCTGGTACTCACAATAAAGATACAAATTATCCTCCTGTATGAATAATGCCCAACGGAAACGCTCATCTGACTATCAGCAATTTACAGAACTCTGACTGTTCACTACGCACTGGCAATACCACATTTTCTTTTTGTTTTTTTTATTTAACGGCTTTTATCAACATGTGGCCATCGCACTGAATATGAGTGGCGCACACATTATAAATTCTGGATATCATGACAACATGCAGTTCGAAGGAAAAGGCCACCAATCTTTTTCTTTTCACTATCTTATTTATTCCGATAAATTCTATAACTTAAACACACAAATTCTATAACCTACAACAATAACACATGAGAAATTCCGCCCAGTGGGCATGGCTTTACATTGGTGAATCTCTATCTTATGGTCTCGTAATTATTTAACGCTACAGTGCACTTTCTGGATAGGATGGTGGATCTTTTGCTATATCTCACACTTCGACTCTCACAACCATCATCACGAAACTTTCCTCCAGACCGAGCGGTACAAAAGGAACATGCATACCCACTACCTCTGAAACTACCTTGCTACTCTCCCATGCAAACCACACATACTTATATTACATGACATACATCACACTGCAACATGAAATACAAGACAGGGAATAGTCACAACATTATCACTTTCCGCTTTCCCACTTCAATTAATATTTATCCCAGTTTCACACGACACTGCTCCACTTCGTAATTCTACTTTCTTACTATGAACTCTGGAGATATATGCACGTCTTCCTGTGAAATGCAAGCCAAGTGGCGTTGCTGGATAGACGGCTGACTCACCTTGTTTCTCTCTCAGAGTATTGTAGTTTGAATCAAGCGTCACACGGAAACATATCTCGCAAAGTAATATTAACAACATATTCATCACACACACGAGTCCTCAACTGATACCATGGACGAGTACTTCTCTTTATCCTTTGTCTCATACACAGATTGAGACTCACACAGTACTCATCACGTGGAAGTACTCGCCTCTAATTTCAAGTCCTGCACACGCTATTTCTTAAATATTTCAACTTATTGTACACACGCTAGTAATTCAGCTTAACTTAAGCACACCGAAGTATTTCAACTTATTGCTACACGTGGTTTCATTGTGACCGTTGGTCACCTCCGAAGATTACTACGATCCCATTAATATTACCTGCCTGACATTTAATTCTCCCCACAAAAGTTCCTGAAATAGAGAAATTATTATTTCAAACTACTCTTAAATATTCCACATGCATACCATGTCTCCACTCTTTTGTCTTTACGGAGCACAACTAAGACAGGTCTTAACAGCACAAGATCCAGCGGCAGAGTGCTGAAACATGGCCGTTCTTCAGGTCATCTCGCACCTCTGTCGAGGTGGGGGAAGACCATGCTACCGTATTGGTCAGCCACATTTCAGGCGCTCAAAGCTCCGGTAAGTTTCATCTCTTTTGTTCCACCAAAGGTGGCCAAAGGATCGTCTCAAAGATGATCATATATTCACATTCACTATCTGCGGTTAGCAGACGACCATACAATCATTCATTTCACAGATCTCACCAAACTGGATGTAGGGATTTATTTTGTGGGAGTGCACATGTGATCAATTAAATAAATAAATTGTCATTCTTTCCCACACTGGTATCCGGCTTCGCTGTATTAATTGAAATTGAGTTATTTTACAAAAAAAATGTGTTGTTCTGACAAAAATAATGAAGTATGTTGTACCTATTTTCAATGTCGGGCGGTACTGTACCCTTTCAATCTAAAGCGCGTATGGGATATCGGACAACAACTCCAGAGCCGTTCACAAACGGCATTAAGCGTTACTGTAGTTACCGACCAAGTGCGACTGGCATGGAATTCCATCCCAGTAACTGAGATCCGAACCTGTATGACACAATGCATACACGTTTGTATGTTCACACTTAACAGTCCGGCGGTTATACCAGTTATTATTGAACCAGCATTTCACATTTTCATTGGCTTATCTCGAGCTTACATTAACCTGTGATCTTGGAATGTATTTCCGAAATTTTAGTACTCTACATTAATTGCTTTATGGTGCTGCAATTTTTTTTTTCCGTCAGTGTACATTACTTTGGCAAGAAAACGAAGCAGTAACTGTTGAAATTGAGAGTTCTCGTACAAGCTGACAGCTGACAGTGATCGAGCAGTCAAAGCTTGTGTCGTGGATGAATATCTTTAAAAGCAGTTCAGTATATCCAGTACCTAGCTGTAACTCTTGAGGTCATTCGCATAAACCATGTTTGTGAGGCTCTGAGGAGGCGAATTGCTGTTCTTCCTCCTCAGACATTTATTGCACCTACAGTCTGATTAACTTCGTTAGAATAACCGCTCTCGCTTCTTATAGAGATCACCGTGCACTGATTTTCCAAATCTTCACGTTCAGATTCCATGACTGTCCAGTTCTAGAAGTTAAGATAGTTGATTCTAGGCCACTACTTCAGATGTGGAGATTTCTTTTGTTGAAGGTTTCCTTCGACATTAAATATGTTTCGAGAATTTCGCCTTGAGTAAAAAGCAGTTCATTGTTTTTATCTAGTTTCGGTCTGAAATTTCTGGTATTGAACTGTAAAGTATGTGAAAATGCTGGGTTAAAATACTCGCAAGTTGGTCCAGAGAACTGTTTCAACAAAACACTTACCGTAACCACACATTTATTTGTTCCTGTTGCTGCCTGTCTTGTGCATTATATTCTGTCCATTCACCAAACGAAAGCGTTAATCCTAAATAGAGAAAAAATGACTTTAGCTGCATACTGAACGTGAACCAACGGCGTAAGCCAGACGGTCGAATAACGAAACAGGGTGGTTGTAGGCAGATATAAAACTGTAGATACGTCATACAGCACGGAATAAGTGTCGAAGCTGTCTATGGGCTTGCTTGTACCCACACGTTAGTGGCGTCACCAATGTGACATTCCCGCCTCTTGTGGCCACCACAAGCAACCACTTAGCTCTATGAAGAGGTCCTTGCAAAATCAATATGCAAAATCTTCTGTAGGTGGTCCGGGCACATTCACGGAGAGAAAAGCTTGATGGGTTTGTTTGTTACAGGGAGCAGTCAAATCTGGAGAGGCTCTAATCTTGAATTGTGGTGTCAATACCAGACCAATATGCACACTGCCAAGCTAACGTCTTCGTACGCGTTATGCCCCAGCGCGAGACATGAAGTAGCCTCCTGCAATGCAGAACGAGAGAGGGGATGGAATGACGACTCGGCATTCAAAGTCATCTGAGGCAATCTGAAGACGCATTTTGTGGCTTTGAGCTTACGGTGCATTGGAAAACAGTCACGAACTGTCAAGTCTGCTTGTTTTGGCAAACGCTCTGGCCAACTCAACTGAATCGCTGATAATACTTCGTGCAGTAGCAGTTCGCATGCTGACTGTGTGGTTACCTCATGCGCTCTCAGCAGGCACTCGTCCAAGTTTTATTGCAGGTACCGGTCCAAGGTAAAACAGACAATTTTTCCTGGTGAACTCGACTTCGGACCCAATGGAAGGCAAGTCGGCATTCGCATGTTTGGCAGCAGGGCGGAAATGGATTTCATAACAGCTAGAAACAACGCGCACCCCTGCAGACGCGGTGCTCCTTTTCCTGGGAACTTGAACAGATAGCTACGAAGCGACGTTAATGATCTATGGTCAGTTATAGGCGAGAATTACTGTCATACAAACATCTGTAAAAATTCTTCAGACAGTAAATTTTCGACCTGCGAACCATTTGATATTTCGTGGGACAGAACTGTTCCTATTGTGAGGGATCTGTCGCATGCGTAAATCGCAAATCGATATAAACTTTCTGCTGTTTTTGATGAATACTTGAGACAATGAAAATATATCTTACATTTTGCCAACCACACAAATCTGAAAACTTATTTAACGGGTGTATGTTTTGCGTTGCTTGAGTTATAAACTTACCGTAGTAAAGGATTTTGCTGAGAAAAAATTGCTGTTGTTTCAGCGTAATGAGAGCCGGTAGATCTTTTATTGCGTGGACGTGATACGTTTACTGTTGACAGTGAACCCCATGTTCTTAACTCGGGAGACAGAAAAGCTGCATCTTCTGAGTGGTTCAGAGTTCCTAAATTCCTACGTCGTTCCACGTGAGCCGTACATGTTACGATAACACCTCCTAAGTACCGGGTGTTCAAAAATTCAGTATAAATTTGAAAACTTAATAAACCACGGAATAATTTAGATAGAGAGGTAAAAATTGACACACATGCTTGGAATAACATGGGGTTTTATTAGAACAAAAAAAAAAAAACAAAGTTCACAAAATGTCCGACAGATGGCGCTGGACAGCAAAAAGGTCAGTGACTGCGCGTGACAATCGTGTATAAAAGGAGCTGTAATGATAGAGAGAATCATATGCGCCAGCAGTCGCAGCATGTTGATGTTACCTGAAAAGGCGCTTTTAGTGAAGCTGTATTATCAGAATGGAGAATGTGCTAGTTCAGCGTTACGATCCTATCGCCATAGGAAGGGGATTCGAACGGGTAAAGCTCCGTTGACAAATGCAGCTGTGGCGAGCATGATTTCGAAGTTCGAAGCCATGGGTTGTTTAGACGATAGACCCCGTGGTGGCCGACCGAGCACAAGGCGTAATGCTGCTGAGACAGTTCAGGAAGAAATGGAGACTGTAGCGGGTTCGTCTGCGCAAGGGGAAGTCAGCGCTCGTGCAGTCGCACGTCGCACCGGCATTCCATACAATACTGTTTGATTGGCATTGAGGCGTACCCTCCGATGCTATCAGTACAAAATCCATCGGCATCATGAACTGTTACCTGGCAATCTAGTGAAGCGGAGGGCATTTTGCGGTGTGGGCGTTTCGAAAGATGGCTGAACAAGACGATTGGTTGAGTAACGTGTTGTGGACCGACGAAGCTCATTTCACGCTCCGAGGGTCTGTCAACGCCCACAACTGCAGAATGTGGGCTACCGAAAATCCTAGAACTGTCGTGGAAACTCCATTGTACGACGAGAAAGTCACGGTATGGATTGGATTTACCACATCTACCGTTATCGGGCCTTTTTTCTTCGAGGAAATGCGTGATTCTGGTTTTGTAACTGCTACCGTGACGGGTGAGAGGTACGCCGATATGTTACAGAATCGCATCATCCCCAGCCTGGCTGATAAACACCTGCTGGAACGTACGATGTTTATACAGGATGGCGCTCCACCAAGTATTACTATACGCGTGAAAGATCTCTTGCGCGCGTCGTTTGGTGATGATCGTGTGCTCAGCCGCCACTTCCGTCATGCTTGGCCTCCCAAGTCCCCAGACCTCAGTCCGTGCGATTATTGGCTTTGGGGTTACCTGAAGTCGCAAGTGTATCGTGATCGACCGACATCTCTAAGGATGCTAAAAAACAACATCCGACGCCAATGCCTCACCATAACTCCGGACTTGCATTACAGTGCTGTTCACAACATTATTCCTCGATTACAGCTATTATTGAGGAATGATAGTGGACATATTGAGCATTTCCTGTAAAGAACATCATCTTTGCTTTGTATTACTTTGTTACGCTAATTATTGCTATTCTGATCAGATGAAGGGTCATCTGTCGGATATTTTTTGAACTTTTGTATTTTTTTTTGGTCTAATAAAACCCCATGTCATTCCAAGCATGTATGTCAATTTGTACCTCTCTATCTACATTATTCCGTTATTATTCAGTTTTCAAATTTATACTGATTTTTTGATCACCCGGTATAAGGTGCAGTCAAATCAAAAAGGAATAGCCGCCACCACGGGACCATGGAATGATTCCATTCAAAAGTAATAACCACACGCGTTAAGACAGTTTTGCCGCTGGAAGACGAGACAATTAATTCCGGTTTCGTATGAGTAGAAAGCGGTGGGCAGCTGACGAATCTACAACGACACCCGTTCTGCCATTTCTTTGCCCGACTTAAACCGGCGTCCACGTATGTCTTCCTTTAGGCCATCAACGATGTGAAAGTCATACGATTTACGATCTGAACTGTACGGAGGATGTTGCAGTGTTTTCCAGCTAAATCGCAGAAGCGTAGCCTTCCTTCCAGTGGCAGTGTGGAGGCGGGCGTTATCGTGCAACGGAATGATCCTGTCCGACAGCATTCCTGGGCGTTTTGACTTTATGGCGCGTGCCAGTTTCTACAGACTACCTTCATAATTGTGGCTCCACGCTCGAGGAACTGTACGTGCTGAGTGCCCCTGCAGTCGAAGTTGTACGATAACGCCCGCCCCCCACGCTGCCAATCGGGCAATGGCTCAACTTCATCGATTTGATTGGGAAACACTGCAGCATCCTCCGTAGAGCGTTCACCGTGTGATTTTAAAGTCGCTGGCGACCTGAAGAAAGACATGCGTCGGCTTCAGTCGGAAGAGGAAGTGCAAGAGTGGATGTAATTGTAGATCCATCAGCGGCCGATCACATTCTATGAAACAGGAATATATCGTCTCATTTCCAGCGGGAGAAGTGTCTTAACATATGTGGTGATTACTTTCGAATGCAGCCATTCCATCGTCCCGTTGTGGAGGGTGATCGGTGCCCTCATGCACTCCTGGAAATGGAAAAAAGAACACACTGACACCGGTGTCTCAGACCCACCATACTTGCTCCGGACACTGCGAGAGGGCTGTACAAGCAATGATTACACGCACGGCACAGCGGACACACCAGGAACCGCGGTGTTGGCCGTCGAATGGCGCTAGCTGCGCAGCATTTGTGCACCGCCGCCGTCAGTGTCAGCCAGTTTGCCGTGGCATACGGAGCTCCATCGCAGTCTTTAACACTGGTAGCAAGCCGCGACAGCGTGGACGTGAACCGTATGTGCAGTTGACGGACTTTGAGCGAGGGCGTATAGTGGGCACGCGGGAGGCCGGGTGGACGTACCGCCGAATTGCTCAACACGTGGGGCGTGAGGTCTCCACAGTACATCGATGTTGTCGCCAGTGGTCGGCGGAAGGTGCACGTGCCCGTCGACCTGGGACCGGACCGCAGCGACGCACGGATGCACGCCAAGACCGTAGGATCCTACGCAGTGCCGTAGGGGACCGCACCGCCACTTCCCAGCAAATTAGGGACACTGCTGCTCCTGGGGTATCGGCGAGGACCATTCGCAACCGTCTCCATGAAGCTGGGCTACGGTCCCGCACACCGTTAGGCCGTCTTCCGCTTACGCCCCAACATCGTGCAGCCCGCCTCCAGTGGTGTCGCGACAGGCGTGAATGGAGGGACGAATGGAGACGTGTCGTCTTCAGCGATGAGAGTCGCTTCTGCCTTGGTGCCAATGATGGTCGTATGCGTGTTTGGCACCGTGCAGGTGAGCGCCACAATCAGGACTGCATACGACCGAGGCACACAGGGCCAACACCCGGCATCATGGTGTGGGGAGCGATCTCCTACACTGGCCGTACACCACTGGTGATCGTCGAGGGGACACTGAATAGTGCACGGTACATCCAAACCGTCATCGAACCCATCGTTCTACCATTCCTAGACCGGCAAGGGAACTTGCTGTTCCAACAGGACAATGCACGTCCGCATGTATCCCGTGCCACCCAACGTGCTCTAGAAGGTGTAAGTCAACTACCCTGGCCAGCAAGATCTCCGGATCTGTCCCCCATTGAGCATGTTTGGGACTGGATGAAGCGTCGTCTCACGCGGTCTGCACGTCCAGCACGAACGCTGGTCCAACTGAGGCGCCAGGTGGAAATGGCATGGCAAGCCGTTCCACAGGACTACATCCAGCATCTCTACGATCGTCTCCATGGGAGAATAGCAGCCTGCATTGCTGCGAAAGGTGGATATACACTGTACTAGTGCCGACATTGTGCATGCTCTGTTGCCTGTGTCTATGTGCCTGTGGTTCTGTCAGTGTGATCATGTGATGTATCTGACCCCAGGAATGTGTCAATAAAGTTTCCCCTTCCTGGGACAATGAATTCACGGTGTTCTTATTTCAATTTCCAGGAGTGTAGTTAGCGCACTACAGAATACCACGAATCTGTTGCCCGATTTCTGCAATATGACTAGGGCGCTAAAAATCCCAAATAATCAGAAATTATACTGAAACGTCTGGGTGACGTATTTAAGACTAGTAATTCTTTTGAGTCGCTATTTAACGGGAGTGGTATATAAAGCGACATTTAAATCAATCTGTGAATAATATTTTCCTCGGGCTGGTATTGCTATCAAATCTTCTGATATATTGTAGGACAGAGGTCAAGATATGATTGAATATTGATAGTTGCTTTATAATAGCAAAAAATGCTTGTAGACCCTTTACGTTTTTAATGACAACCGTTGGCATCACTCAGTAATTGGATGTCAGTGAAAAGACGCCTACTTCCAGAAGCCACGTAAGCTCAGCCCGAAGAGCATCTCCAACAGCAGGCTGTAGAGGGCGATCTCTACAATATTTTTGGCACACTGATGGTTTTATAAATTTGTGAGCAGTAAAATTTTAGCCATACCTAGTCATGTTTAGAAAATCTCCTTGTACGCAGGACAGCGAGGAAACTGCGATCGGTAAATGGCACTGTTTCGGATACTATGTTTACGCGGACCACTGTTTGGGAACCAGATGATGCAAAGACATCTAAACTGAAAATGTTAATATCTTTAGGGGAACCTGCTACTAACAAAGTATGTGCTCAACTTTTTTCGCTTAACTGAAACTGACAGTTTTCCAATGAGACAAATTCTCGATGAGCCCTTTTCAGTGAAGGTAAGCCGAGCCACCAATACGTGTCAGTATTGATTATTGCCACGCAGCCCTAGTCTCCACCGATTGGCCGGAAGGGGTAAGAGCCAACATCGTTTTTTGCGGTGCTTGCTGCACTGTCTGTTTAGCCCAGGTGACCATGTAGAGACATACGCCTTCATTGTGGTGTTCTGTCACGTGAAGCCACACAGAACAGGTGTCTGGGTTTTCTGCACTCCCATCCATAAGAGGCGCGCGTTTGGTACCTGTTTCTCGTAAGACGCGTGTTGCACTTTACACTTGATTGAAGTTGCTTCAGCCGGCCGTGGTGGCCGAGCGGTTCTAGGCGTTTCAGTCCGGAACCGCGCGACTGCTACGGTCGCAGGTTCGAATCCTGCCTCGGGCCTGGATGTGTGTGATGTCCTTAGGTTAGTTAGGTTTAAGTAGTTCTAAGTTCTAGGGGACTGATGACCTCAGATGTTAAGTCCCATAGTGCTCAGAGCCATTTGAACTATTTTTTAAGTTGCTTCGACGTGTGTGGTTCAGGCTTCAACGGCGAAGTGAAACAGCCCTTTTTATCTGTCCGTTTATCTTTAAAAAATGGTTACTCGACGCTGAAGGACAGTCACTATGATCAACATATTGAGGTCTTTCATGAGATGCCGACGGTGCAGACGACCTTGAACTCTGGGGAGTTTTAGCTGTGTAGGTGGCTGACGAGTCAGCGAAGCTGTCTGCGGGCCACTGTAGTGGCGCTGTCCATGTGACACGTCGGTACATTGCGCGCAATGGTGGCGACTTCCCAACTTGAAGGTGCTGAAACCAATGGACCGCCAGACATCACACTTGCTAGGTGGTAGCCTTTAAATCGGCCGCGGTCCGTTAGTATACGTCGGACCCGCGTGTCGCCACTATCAGTGATTGCAGACCGAGCGCCGCCACACGGCAGGTCTAGAGAGACTCCCTAGCACTCACCCCAATTGTACAGCCGACTTTGCTAGCGATGGTTCACTGACTACAGACGACAGTTTAGCATAGCCTTCAGCTACGTCATTTGCTACGACCTAGCAACGCGCCATATTCTTCAAGAATGTATTCTGAACTGATAATATTGTATCATGAACCGTCAAGAGCGACGTTCATCATTAATGGATTAAAGTTAAGTATCAAACTAATTACGTCCGCTTTCTGAATTCTAATTCCTTGTCATGTTCCAGACCTCACGTCAGTATAGTTCTTCCCTCCTCACGCCAGCCTGTGTGAGCTAAAACGCTCGCATTTCGGCCTCCTTTCGTAACACGGTGTTGGCTCTTCTGCCAACACAACACTTTGCTGCTTCAGATCATGTTCGAATTCCTTTGAATGGTTTTGAACTGTCCCTATTCGTTCCAACCTGTACATCAGCGCAAAAATAGCTGTCGCACTGCACTCCAGTCCCACGATCAGTGGGACTGCTGACCGACTAGGTCCTTGGAGAGGCTTGAAGCGTCCATTGGTTTCAGCAGCTTCAAAGGTTATGAAGAAAGTCGTCCTGTTGCTCATCACACTGCGAACTGTTTGGCTATCACCGTCCCAAGAAAAACGGTGGTTTCATTGACGCCATTTATTCCACCCACTAAGGCGATTTTCGCGTCGATTTTGAGCGGTGGGGTATCTGAAATGTTTTCCTCGGCCATCCATAAAAAAACCGTGTGATTTCAACGCTGTACGTCGCGGTTTTGAGATCCATCTCAGAGGCGCCAAAAGAAGAGGTGTAAAGTGAGGAAGAGGGACTGCGACGACCTTCCCATCGTGTAACACACTCACGGTGGCGTTGGGCACAACTTTGTTGACAGTTAGTGCCAATGTTACGTCTTTAACGCGGCTTACATGTCACATGAACTTCTGAGACATGGCCGTTTTTTTGAAGTTGTCGACACCTTGTTATTTGAAACGTCGTCGAGCCAGAAGGTGACGTCGCTGGGCTCCACGCTTTTCCACACTTACAGAGGAAGGTTGTAGGCACCTTTGAGCCAAATTTCAAATTTCTGCGTTGCAGCGGAAGAAAATTACGGGTGCCGAAAAAGTTACCGTTTAATTGTGTTGCGCAGTGTATGTTCTGTGGGGTTGTTCCATTTTAGGTAACGCATGCTACTATTTATGTTACGTTTGTTACTGTTACTATTTCGTCATTGTTCCGATATTGTAGATCGGATGTTGAGCATAATATATTAATCGTCCTCCTTCTCGTCGTTCCATTTTACTTATTGTGTTACAACCTCAATATCTCTATCAGTCAATGAGCTATGAACATTCCATTTGCCTATTTGTTTATTTGGAGTTGTCTTTCCAACTGAATCAAATACTTTAATATTCAAACAATATTATGTCATCCATGCTGTATTCCGAGTTGGGAAGTCTGACTGCTTATGATACAAAAGACAAATCAAAATAATTATTTGTATCAGTCTCTCTTATTTTCTTCCGTGAAGCGTTTCAGGGTCTGCACCATCTTCCGCTGCTGAGTCAGACAATTACATGAGAATTTCTTTTCTTGGATGTAGCCGGTTGCTTGCCTTATATTTCATTTGGCTTTTTATAGTACTGCGTTGAAGTAATGCATCATAAATAATAACAAAGCCACTTAGACGATGTTCCGTCAAAAAGCGTACATCAGGGGGATGTATGTTTTTTGCTAGAACATCATATATATAACATCGTCACGAATTGAAACCAAAACTGGGCCCGAGATTGTACCTGTAAATACAGTGCCATGTAAGTCAAAGAGCATTACCAAATTACACTGCGAATCAAAGATACAGACAACATGCATATATGCATTTACATAGTTGGAACATCGTCATATACACATTCCATTACTAAAAAAACTTACATACATAGATTCCAGGATATTAATTTGATAATCAATCAGTTTCATGGTTAGGGCATTGATTTGAAATTAACATAATTTCGATCACTAAATAAAATATGACAGTAAAAGCCACTGAGTATCAGTTAGTATGCTTGAGATGATTTTACATCTTAACTTGTCTTTCAGCCGTGCAACATCCATTTATTTTCTAAACGTCCTCACTTGCGATCCTCAGTGGCAATTTGTCATGTCTACACAGCATTTGTCCAATTTACGGATATCAGGAAATCAGTTACCCTCCAACAAGCTGTTTCCTTTGTATTGTGTATTTCACATTTTTACAACTCCATGCGTACAGCCTTTTGTTTGTTTTTTTTTTCTTTCTTCACGTGTGCACATATGGCCAATGGCAAATAATGATCTAAAACTGTGAAATGTGCATGTAAATGCTCTAGAAACAGCCTATTTGATCGTGAGAACAAGATGAAAACTAGTCCAATGAAGCAACGACCGCCGTAGACGATGCTTCGAAAGTAAATTAAGAAAATACGAGTTGTTCATACCTTCTAAATAGTGTAAAAGAGAACAGCCCACACATAAAAAATCACTGGCGATTTTAGTGACCAAGGAACCTACAGCAGACACAGAAAATTCTGTTCCATGTACGAAAACCTATTTTCACTCGCAGAGGTAGTAGAAACACGTTCCAGTATCTACGGAAGGTGGTAATTCAGTGCCACGAAAGCACTTCCAGAGTCGCCTGTATGGCCTCTGACCGACTCATTAGCCATTGACCTGTGCGGGGTACGGCTCCTGAATGATGCAGTAGTCTGCACGCCGCAGGGGTCGTCGAAATGGAAGCGACACGGTGGGAGGCGGCTGGCTGCCTGAGAGCTTAGTAGGGCGGCGGACACTCCGGGCTCGATGGGTGGTGGGAGAGAGCAGGGAGGGTGACACGTAGGAGGAGGGGACATGGCCGACCCCGAGAGTGGGTGGCGTGCACAGCCACTTGTCAGGCACACTCGGGCGTAACAGTCACGGAGAGATTTCGAGCCACCTATGCTGTGACTTCTTCAACATCAGCATCAGTCATTTGACAATCACTGTTGCATAAAAGCATCATCTATACATTTGGATGCATTACGCTTTTCAACTAAATCCATCCATGTGCTCCTACTTTAGTCCTATTAGGCCGTCTTCCCCATATCTTTTTATCCCTTTAGGGATCCTACAAAGATATTTCTGTCCATTAAGGCTGCAATATCACGAAGGTTGAATGCAATAGCCGTTAAATTGGCATGAAATACACTAAATACTTGAATATGAAAATAATAGCATTTCAGCATTTTCAGCTAGGAGTAAAGTCGTCTACATTCAGCGCAAATACAGCGATTATTCAATAGAATGTTGGTTGTTCGAGGGAAAACGTATACCACCATATGATAGAATTTGCGTTGGCATGACTATCGACATTGCAAGTTATCATTCTGCTTTATTGATGCTCATGTCAGTTGGATTCCACGACTATTATACAATATCTAATCAAACGTATCCGGACACCTGACTGAAAATGACTTACTAGTTCGTTGCACTCTCCATCGGTAATGCTGAAATTCAATATGGTGTTGGCCAACCCTTAGCCTTGGTGACAGCTACCACTGTCTCAGGCATACGTTCAATCAGGTGCTGGAAGATTTCTTGGGGAATGACAGCCCCTTCTTCGCGCAGTGCTGCACCGAGGAGACGTATCGGTGTCGGTCGGTGAGGCCTGGCACGAAGTCGGAGTTCCAAAACATCCCAAAGGTGTACTATAGGATTCAGATCAGGACTCTGTGCAGGCCAGTCCATTCCAAGGATGTTATTGTCGTGTAACCACTCCGCCACAGGCCGTGCATTATGAACAGGTGTTCGATCGAGTTGAAAGATGCAATCACCCTCCCCGAATTGATCTTCAGCAGTGGGAAGCAGGAAGGTGCTTAAAACATCAGTGTAGGCCTGTGCTGTGGTAGTGCCACGCAAAACAACAACGGGTGCAAGCCCCTTCCATGAAAAACACGACCATACCATAACATCTTCACCTCCGAATTTTACTGTTGGAATTACACACTCTGGCAGATGATGGTCACCGGGCATTCGCCATACCCACACCCTGCCATCGGATCGCCATATAGTGTACCGTGATTCATCACTCCACACAACGTTTTTCCACTGTTCAATTGTCCAATGTTTACGCTCCTGATACCAAGAGAAGCATCGTTTGGCATTTACCAGCGTGATGTGTGGCTTATGAGCAGCTGCTCGACCACAAAATCCAAATTTTCTCATCTCTCGCCTAACTGTCATAGTACTGGGAGTGGATCCTGATGCAGTTTAGAATTCCTGTGTGATGTGTGCCTATTACACATTACGACCCTCTCCAACTGTCGGCGGTCTCTGTCAGTCAAGAGACGAGGCCGGCCTGTACGCTTTTGTACTGTTCACGTTTCCACTTGACTATCACAATGGAAACAATGGACCTAGGGATGTTTATGAGTGTGGAAATCTCGCGTACAGACGTATGACATAAGCGACCCCAATCACCTGACCAGGTTCGAAGTCCGTGAGTGTCGCGGAGCGCCCCATTCTGCTCTCTCACGGTGTCTGATGACTGCTGAGGTCGCTTATATGGAGCACCTGGCAGTAGGTGGTAGCACAATGCACTTAATATGAAAAACCTATGTTTTTTGGGGTGTCCGGATACTTTTGATCACATAGGGTACGAACATGAAACCGATAGGTCCAAGACAGCCGCACTCAATGCTACGTATGCCCCTACGTAACTAGTATCCAAGAGGATGATATTGCCCGTTCACCCATACAGGATCCTACAGTTAAGTTAGAAACTGGATTTGTTACGTCAGGAACAGGGTTTGTTCTCAAGAAGTATACATAGGATGGTGTGACAACGTCTAAACTGCATAGAGTGCCAGCATGCCGGCAGTTGCAAGTTACCTTGACGCAGCAGTACAGAGAGGCGTACCGACCACGATGTGAGTAACAACAACAACGGCCACAGAACTGGCTGTGTGTCATCTTACTAGACAAGTCCCAGATCTCCGTACATCATGACGATGCACATATCTGTGTGTGCGGAGGCTGTGAGGAAATAAGAGATAGGAACGTTGTCATATTCAGTTTCGTTATCGTACGACAGGCTCAGCAGCTGACGTAATGGCATGGGGTGACATTACGTACAGATCGCTATCACTTATAATTTGCAATGGCTGCTAAATTTCTGACGTGTTGAGGCTAAGAGCTATGCTTTATCTTCGCAGTATGCATTATATTAACTTTCAACACCATAAACAAAACGGTCTGTTGCTCTTACTGTCCTGACCTACCTCAATGCAGAGTATGTTCTATTGTTACCAATACGTTCTCTATATCTCTCTCCCATTAGAAACATCTGCTCACAGACTGCGGAAACACCTACAGTATGCGTACGGGATAAGCCTCCCGCTGAGTTATAAAATTGTCCAATGTCGGTTGCTTCAGCCGAGGTCGCCTAGCGTACATCGAGAACCAGGGCCTCAAGGAGGGCACACTACGAAAGGCCCAGCATTGAAGAGAGCCAAGAACATGCCTCACTATAGAATGAGAAGAAGACGTCCTGCATCTACCATTTACGAATCGGTTGATAACATTTACACATCCGCCAAGTCTTGTGGTGCACAAAATGTTCTATCTGATTCATCTGTTTTCGTTTGTGCAATTTTAAACATTAGTATAGAGAATGTTGATAACAAATCGCAGGACAATGTTTGGTTTAACATAGCTCTAGTTCTTGCTGTAACCAATAAATCAATTCAAGGTCTCGAGAGACTGATGAACTCTGGCAGAGTTGAAGCAGCTTGGAACGACGTACCTAAATCTGTCAAGCAAGTTCACTTGTTGCCCTCCCAGGTTAGAGCCATTGTGGCTGTCGGTGGTGGCAGGTCTGTGTACTAAATTTCGCACCCTGTACAACCCCAAATAACCTTCACGTATTCTTCCCATTGTACCGCTTACGTACTATGTGCAAACTTTTGTTGTTGTTTGCTGTCCTGACTGGCAGTTTTAACGGGCAGCACTGTAGATTTGTGAAAAAAATATTTGGAGATGTGCGTCTGGAGAATACCGTTGTGCGGTATGAAATCAATGACTATGGGAATGCCCGAAAAGAATCGAAGCGTTTCGGATATAATTGCACAGCCGAGTGCTGAAAAATAAATTACCCATGAGGATGTTATCGTTAGAATCAACGTTGAAAGGAACTTATGGAAACCTCTGTGTAGAAAATGGTACACGTTTTCAAACATTAGGGAATACTTCCAATGTTCTAGAGGCAGATGTAGAAGGAAAATTGTAAGAGAAATCGGTGTATATTCAATAAACAATTGAGATTGTCAGATGTAAGTGTTATTGAGAGATGAAGGTGTTGGCGGAAGAGATGAAATTGTAACGGTCCATATCAACCCCGTCAGTAGACAGTAGTTCTCCACTCCACTGAATAGCTTGTCTGATACATCTCTTTTCCTTTTTGTCAATCTTTTGTAGTTTGTTGACCAACCTTTGCAGGAAAATATATAGTGCTCCCTCCAGAGAGCATAAAAGAAGTGTTTTATTATCACGAAGAGGTATTTGTGTAATATCCTTGCAGTGACTAAAGAAGGGGAAGCCCTCAATTCATTATGTTTTTTCCTTCTAGTTTCTGCCAAGAATGAAATGCAGTGGTACTAATCTGTAGTGAGGAATAGAATGCTGTGTGGTGATCTCATAAATAATTAAAGAAGTTGTGTCATTACGTAGGTTATTACAAACAACCATATCTCTAAAAAGGCAAAACAGATGTCACTCTTTCCTCACCCACATTATCATCGTCATCGTGGCACATGTTTGTAATAAACTATAATAAATAAATTAAATTACAAGTTGAATCGTAGTGTGTGAATTCTACTGACAAGGTAATCATAAGAGATTTTTCATGTTACAGTTAGTCTATGTACTTTAAATATGTGTTAGAGGGGTAAAAGAACCTTTCTCAGGTAAACTATCACATCTTATTACTATACATACACACAACAGTATTTCGTGCTCCAAGTGAAAATACTGTATATGGGTATACAGACGATAGTAGATGGAGGAAAGCCAGACCACGTGTCAGATATAAGAGTATAGTTACTTTGTGAGAGCTCCTGCAAAATAGTGACTAACTAAAATCAGAATTTAGATTCTCAAGTAACTACCGAGATGGAATAGAGTCACAAATTTTGGAAATGAGACCAAGATACAATTCTATCTAGAATTATATTTTAACATCACAACGATCTTCAAATGTTTCAAATCTCCAGCAGAGTCTACGAAAGGAGCTGAGTGAATAGCAACTACTCCTTCTGTAAACATTGAAGACACAGACTCGAGTTATGACAATTTTATATGGAGCTCAAATATACATAACATGGAAACATTTTTCCAAGCTTCAGAACACAGTTATAATAAAACTAAAAGCAGTAAAAGGGCTTACTGCAGAAAATGTTTAAATTTAAAAATTTAGAAACATTAAATATCAAAATGTAAAATGTGTATGTCAATATAAATAATATGTTAATATAAATACTGTTAAATGTTCACAATTTTTTCACAGTTGTAGCACAAAACCTAGATATGTCTTATACATTGCCCACAAAATTAGCTAATACCAAATACAATGCTTATTTAGGGAACAAGATTACACAATAAATTTCAAATGTCGCAAATAAAAATTCTTAAAGAGAATCCATAGTGAAAAATTTAACTGTTTCTTTCTATATAACGATTATTAAATGTGGAAGATTACTTCAGTTTACAAAGTTATATGTATGTGAAAGGAATCCAAAGTATTTAGCAATAAAACTCTTATTTCCTCTGAATACTATAAATGTCATCATCATCATTTTTTGGTCCATCCTGTCTCCTGAAAAACTGGTTAACTCATCCCTTTATTGGTCTTCCCTCCTGGTTAACATTCTTTTATTACCTTAGTGATGCTTGCATCTGGCATGCGGTTTATGTCTTCTTGGCATATTAATTGATATTTTTTATTGTATCAATTCGTTTTGCATATCCACTTCGTGTTTCGTCATTTCTCTCCTTATCCGTTTGAGAACATCCAGCCACGTATCTAAGGAACTTCATTTCATTTGTTTTTATTCTATTTTCCTTTTCCTTCTTAAGGGTCAGTTTTCTCATCCATAGAGCAGTGCAGGTACAGCCACAACATTGTAGAAATTCAATAGACAATCTGTGTGGACTCTATTTCACAACAGCCCATGGATAGTTCCGCAGAAATAGTGGAATAGGCTTATTTTGTTTTTCATTATTTACGCCATATGTAACACTGTACCCCAATTGACATGCATTAATTTGCTTTATGACCTGCTTATCAATTTCGAACTTAACTCGTATGGGCTAGTGTTCTAAAAGTGATGTCGATTTTGTTATGTGTTGTGAAGATGTTAAGATTGTATTCTTCTTGCAAGTCTTTGACATTCTTACCGCCCGCCCGGATACCCGCGTGGTCTACCGCGATGCTTCCCGAGCGGGGAGGCGCGCCGGTCTCTGGCACGAATCCGCCCGGCGGGTTACTGTCGAGGTCCGGTGGGCCGGCCAGCCTATGGATGGTTTCGGCCGCGCGTGATAGCCGCGTGGTCTACGGCATCTCGTCACGACTCGTGCGGCTCCCCCGGTCGGAGGTTCGAGTCTTCCCTCTGGCCTGGGTGTGTGTGTTGTCCTTAGCGTAAGTTAATTTAAATTAGATTAAGTAGTGTGTAAGCCTAGGGATCAATGACGTAAGCAATTTGGTCCCATAGGAATTCACTACAACTTTCCAAAATTTTCGTTCTAACCTTTTTTTTTTTTTTTTTTTTTTTTTTTTTTTTTTTTTTTTTTTTTTTTTTTTTTTTTTTTTGCGTCAGTCTACTGAGTGGTTTGATGCGGCCCGCCACGAATTCCTTTCCTCTGCTAACCTCTTCATCTCAGAGTAACACTTGCAATCTACGTCCTCAATTAAATTATTTGCTTGACGTATTCCAATCTCTGTCTTCCTCTACAGTTTTTGCCCTCTACAGCTCCCTCTAGTACCACGGAAATCATTCCCTCATGTCTTAGCAGATGTCCTATCATCCTGTCCCTTCTCCTTATCAGTGTTTTCCACATACTCCTTTCCTCTCCAATTCTGCGTAGAACCTCCTCATTCCTTACCTTATCAGTCCACCTAATTTTCAACATTCGTCTATAGCACCACATCTCGATTGCTTCGATTCTCTTCTGTTCCGGTTTTCCCACAGTCCATGTTTCACTACCATACAATGCTGTACTCCAGACGTACATCCCCAGAAATTTTTTCCTCAGATTAAGGCCGGTATTTGATATTAGTAGACTTCTCTTGGCCAGAAATGACTTTTTTGCCATAGCGAATCTGCTTTTTATGTCCTTCTTGCTCCGTCCGTCATTGGTTATTTTACTGCCTAGGTAGCAGAATTCCTTAACTTCATTGACTTCGTGACTATCAATCCTGATGTTAAGTTTCTCGCTGTTCTCATTTCTACTACTTCTCATTACCTTCGTCTTTCTCCGATTTACTCTCAAACCATACTGTGTACTCATTAGACTGTTCATTCCGTTCAGCAGATCATTTAATTCTTCTTCACTTTCACTCAGAATAGCAATGTCATCAGCGAATCGTATCATTGATATCCTTTCACCTTGTATTTTAATTCCACTCCTGAACCTTTCTTTTATTTCCATCATTGTTTCCTCGATGTACAGATTGAAGAGTAGGGCCGAAAGGCCTTGTCTTACACCCTTCTTAATACGAGCAATTCGTTCTTGATCGTCCACTCTTATTATTCCCTCTTGGTTGTCGTACATATTTTATATGACCCGTCTCTCCCTATAGCTTACCCCTACTTTTTCAGAATCTAGAACAGCTTGCACCATTTTATATTGTCGAACGCTTTTTCCAGGTCGACAAATTCAATGAAAGTGTCTTGATTTTTCTTTAGCCTTGCTTCCATTATTAGCCGTAACGTCAGAATTGCCTCTCTCGTCCCTTTACTTATCCTAAAGCCAAACTGATCATCACTTAGCGCATTCTCAATTTTCTTTTCCATTCTTCTGTATATTATTCTTGTAAGCAGCTTCGATGCATGAGCTGTTAAGCTGATTGTGCGATAATTCTCCCACTTGTCAGCTCATGCCGTCTTCGGAATTGTGTGGATGATGCTTTTCCGAAAGTCAGATGGTATATCGCCAGACTCATATATTCTACACACCAACGTGAATAGTCGTTTTGTTGCCACTTCCCCAAATGATTTTAGAAATTCTGATGGAATGTTATCTATCCCTTCTGCCTTATTTGACCGTAAGTCCTCCAAAGCTCTTTTAAATTCCGATTCTAATACTGGATCCCCTATCTCTTCTAAATCGACTCCTGTTTCTTCTTCTATCACATCAGAAAAATCTTCACCCTCATAGAGGCTTTCAATGTGTTCTTTCCACCTATCTGCTCTTTCCTCTGCATTTAACAGTGGAATTCCCGTTGCACTCTTAATTTTACCACCGTTGCTTTTAATGTCACCAAAGGTTGTTTTGACTTTCCTGTAAGCTGAGTCTGTCCTTCCGACATTCATATCTTTTTCGATGTCTTCACATTTTTCCTGCAGCCATTTCGTCTTAACTTCGCTGCACTTCCTATTTATTTCATTCCTCAGCGACTTGTATTTCTGTATTCCTGATTTTCCCGGAACATGTTTGTACTTCCTCCTTTCATCAATCAACTGAAGTATTTCTTCTGTTACCCATGGTTTCTTCGCAGCTACCTTCTTTGTACCTATGTTTTCCTTCCCAACTTCTGTGATGGCCCTTTTTAGAGATGTCCATTCCTCTTCAACTGTACTGCCTACTGCGCTATTCCTTATTGCTGTATCTATAGCGTTAGAGAACTTCAAACGTATCTCGTCATTCCCTAGTACTTCCGTATCCCACTTCTTTGCATATTGATTCTTCCTGACTAATGTCTTGAACTTCAGCCTACTCTTCATCACTACTATATTGTGATCTGAGTCTATATCTGCTCCTGGGTGCGCCTTACAGTCTAGTATCTGATTTCGGAATCTCTGTCTGACCATGAGGTAATCTAATTGAAATCTTCCCGTATCTCCCGGCCTTTTCCAAGTATACCTCCTCCTCTTGTGATTCTTGAACAGGGTATTCGCTATTAGTAGCTGAAACTTGTTACAGAACTCAATTAGTCTTTCTCCTCTTTCATTCCTTGTCCCAAGCCCATATTCTCCTGTAACCTTTTCTTCTACTCCTTCCCCTACAACTGCATTCCAGTCGCCCATGATTATTAGATTTTCGTCCCCCTTTACATACTGCATTACCCATTCAATATCCTCATACACTTTCTCTATCTGTTCATCTTCAGCTTGCGACGTCGGCATGTATACCTGAACTACCGTTGTCGGTGTTGGTCTGCTGTCGATTCTGATTAGAACAACCCGGTCACTGAACTGTTCACAGTAACACACCCTCTGCCCTACCTTCCTATTCATAACGAATCCTACACCTGTTATACCATTTTCTGCTACTGTTGATATTACCCGATACTCATCTGACCAGAAATCCTTGTCTTCCTTCCACTTCACTTCACTGACCCCTACTATATCTAGATTGAACCTTTGCATTTCCCTTTTCAGATTTTCTAGTTTCCCTACCACGTTCAAGCTTCTGACATTCCACGCCCCGACTCGTAGAACGTTATCCTGTGTACTAACATCCACATTGTTAATGTGAAATATTTTATTGTCTGTAGCCAAGCATTGGTTATATCTTTCGAAGTATTGGTTATATCGTTCACATATACACACACAATTGTGGGTGAGAGGGGACGCCTTTGACTAACTCGTTGATTTACTTCACGCTTATTATGTCTGTTACCGACTATTTTAATTTGTATTTTTTTATTCATATATAATCCCTGAACAGCCTTATAAGATGGAATTGGCTCCCTCTGTCTCTTAAAATTCCTCGCAGCTTGTTTAGATTTACTTTACCAAACGTCTTTTCGTAGTCAATGGATGTAAGAAAAGTTGGTAAACTGAATTCAGGGTTAACATGAAAGTTTTCTAGGTATAGTACCTTGCCATATCATAAAAAACAATTATTGACAAAACCAATACCAAACCAAATTAATTGGTTTACTGGTAATTAATAGGTTTACTGATAAAACCAATGCCAAACCAAAACCAATATTCCGGCCACGGTTTCAGTGATCAACTTTCGAGTCAGTAGAAACGTTGGGTTTATCAGTAATACCTTTTTACAATACCCAGAAAACTTCTATTTTTGACTATGGTCGCTGAAGCCTACACAATTTTACAATTCACGGTGTTTTTATATTAGTTGCGTCCTAGTGCAGACGTAGTTCGAGCATGATTTCCTCTGTAAAAACAATGTTGGACACCTTATCACATAGTTTAGGAGATTGGCGATTCTAGCATGCAATTTTTAACGTGCATTTAGAAGTAGTTATGTCATTCATGTCTCTTTCCAGTCTTATAAATTGGGCATACTTTTGCAATATTCCTTTCGTCAGGTATATAGCCACTTCATCTCCACATATTCATAAATCGAGTATTTTTATTTTTGGAATATTTAGTGAATATTTTATCAGTTGTATGGTGATTTTATCACATCCTGGAGTCTTCCTGTTTTGCTAGAACTAATTCCATCCTATAGTTCCTCCAGGGTTATTAAGTCTGCATTTCTATCTGCTTCAGGCAGAACCACCTGTGTACCTTGCACATCGATCCAGATTGTTTGATAGTATTTCAACCAATTAGTTTCAGATAATGTGTATGTTTTGTCTTGTCTTCCCCTTATATCGTGTTCAATACCCGTAACATATTTTTCCCAGCTAATGTTTTCAGCTTTCCTGACTTTCCTGCTGACTGGACCTGATTTTCTTGTACAGTCTAGTCTCAGAACTTGATCACATGGAGAATTTAACACTTTTAAGTATGCGTGTTTCTTATCTTCAGTTAGACTACCTATTTCATCACCCCAGCATCGGAGATCCCTTTTGAATAAGCTTTTATTTTCTGTACCAAGTGCTTCTGCTGCTACCTTAGTTCGTGCTTCCTTTATATTATTCCAGTCCTGGTTAATTTCATTTTTGAAGTTAAACCTGTGTACTCTTCAAGCATTTTCCGAAATAGTACTGGATGCTCTCTTCTTGAAACATATGTAATTTAAATGTTGTACCACTATTATTTTGCCTCAGTTCAGAAGTATATTCCACCTTTTTAAGTGCTTTTACGTTCGAGACTAGCAACAAATGGTGTGAAGAGACATCTGGATCTCTGAATACTCTTGTGTCTTGCACTAGAGGCCAATTCTTCTTATCTATTATCTTCCATAATGTGATGGCAGAGCCTCCAGCTGACCAGGTGTGTTTGTGGTTTTCTTCATGCCTGAAGAAGTATTTTTAACGTTAATACATGATTTAGTCAGAACGCCTTCAGCCTACATCCATTATTATTTGTTACATTTTCCCCTTAAGCAATATCATTAGTTACCGGGTTGTTACCTTCCCTTGCATTTAGATCTCCTGCTATTATCAGATAGTGATTTCTGTCTATCTCATGTAAATTTCTTTGCAAAATGTCATAGAACTCTTCATTCATGATCCTGCCCCTCTTCTGGGGCATATACTCCAAATATCTCTTGGTATCTTTATTCTGCCCATAACTACCTTTTCATTGATGAAGGTGATAGAGTTTTGGTTAAAGTCTTCTACTACAGAAAATAACTCCAGCATAGAGTCTCATCTGTTGAGGAATTCCACTATAGATGCTGTGATGAGGGCCAAGACAATATTTTGTGAATTCAATTCAGTTTCCAGTTGTGTTTCATAATACACTCCTGGAAATTGAAATAAGAACACCGTGAATTCATTGTCCCAGGAAGGGCAAACTTTATTGAGACATTCCTGGGGTCAGATACATCACATGATCACACTGACAGAACCACAGGCACATTGACACAGGCAACAGAGCATGCACAATGTCGGCACTAGTACAGTGTATATCCACCTTTCGCAGCAATGCAGGCTGCTATTCTCCCATGGAGACGATCGTAGAGATGCTGGATGTAGTCCTGTGGAACGGCTTGCCATGCCATTTCCACCTGGCGCCTCAGTTGGACCAGCGTTCGTGCTGGACGTGCAGACCGCGTGAGACGACGATTCATCCAGTCCCAAACATGTTCAATGGGGGACAGATCCGGAGATCTTGCTGGCCAGGGTAGTTGACTTACACCTTCTAGAGCACGTTGGGTGGCACGGGATACATGCGGACGTGCATTGTCCTGTTGGAACAGCAAGTTCCCTTGCCGGTCTAGGAATGGTAGAACGATGGGTTCGATGACGGTTTGGATGTACCGTGCACTATTCAGTGTCCCCTCGACGATCACCAGTGGTGTACGGCCAGTGTAGGAGATCGCTCCCCACACCATGATGCCGGGTGTTGGCCCTGTGTGCCTCGGTCGTATGCAGTCCTGATTGTGGCGCTCACCTGCACGGCGCCAAACACGCATACGACCACCATTGGCACCAAGGCAGAAGCGACTCTCATCGCTGAAGACGACACGTCTCCATTCGTCCCTCCATTCACGCCTGTCGCGACACAACTGGAGGCGGGCTGCACGATGTTGGGGCGTGAGCGGAAGACGGCCTAACGGTGTGCGGGACCGTAGCCCAGCTTCATGGAGACGGTTGCGAATGGTCCTCGCCGATACCCCAGGAGCAACAGTGTCCCTAATTTGCTGGGAAGTGGCGGTGCGGCCCCCTACGGCACTGCGTAGGGTCTTGGCGTGCATCCGTGCGTCGATGCGGTCCGGTTCCAGGTCGACGGGCACGTGCACCTTCCGCCGACCACTGGCGACAACATCGATGTACTGTGGAGACCTCACGCCCCACGTGTTGAGCAATTCGGCGGTACGTCCACCCGGCCTCCCGCATGCCCACTATACGCCCTCGCTCAAAGTCCGTCAACTGCACATACGGTTCACGTCCACGCTGTCGCGGCATGCTACCAGTGTTAAAGACTGCGATGGAGCTCCGTATGCCACGGCAAACTGGCTGACACTGACGGCGGCGGTGCACAAATGCTGCGCAGCTAGCGCCATTCGACGGCCAACACCGCGGTTCCTGGTGTGTCCGCTGTGCCGTGCGTGTGATCATTGCTTGTACAGCCCTCTCGCAGTGCCCGGAGGAAGTATGGTGGGTCTGACACACCGGTGTCAATGTGTTCTTTTTTCCATTTCCAGGAGTGTATTTGAAACTGCGGACATTTCGGGTAGTCAATTTGAATACACTGTCTGTTCCAAGTCGTTCGTTCCTGCATCTGTCTTAGCTTTTTTCTAGAGAGTCTAATACCGTCCCTCTCTGTTTTTCACAAAGGTTATCTCCTTTAGGAGGGTTGGCTTCCCTACGTCTAAAGTCTCCCCATGCCGCCTCCTCTGTTGTGGACTACCCTTAGTCAGACCCATGCCCAAGAGACCTGTCTGATTTTGGTGGCCCTTACAGGATCTTAAAACTCCCGCTATCATAGCTCTTTGCTCACAACAGAGTGCACAAACCTCCTCGCCAGGATAAGGTGGCAGTTTTCGAGGACGTGAATAATATAATAAAGCATAATAGCTGTGTTTTACAATTTCTGTGCCTGGACTCTTATGACAAACAATATTAATCTGTTTTAGTTCTCTGAGTTCAATATGTTGTACACTGTTAAAGATCGACAAATCAGATTTTTCTCTCAGATAAATGAGATGCCATTGCTTTGTACTTTCTTAAACATGTACGTCCAATTTGATACTAATTAATTGCTGGCAATTTCTTTATTTCATCTTCTAAATTATGTACCATTCGTCTTTCTGAAGTATGTATTGCTCTTCAGGAATCCTTTAGCAAGCTAATAACTAAGACGTAACACTCATTTTATTTCGCGGACGTTTACACACATCAAAACGCGGTTTTCGGTAAATGTTTCAGCGTCGAGGGGCACGTACGTTTTTGTTTGGTTAATGTTTTAACGCTGGTGTCAGCGGAGATATTGAATCAAGTGCATCATTTTTTAAATGGAAGAGTATACTTTTTATAACTGCATTTGATGGATCTTCAGAAGACAGTTACAGTGATATAGCGTTTGTTAACGTTGAGTTGAAACCTGTCGTAAAACAATTCGAGAACTGTCCAAGAACGGGAGAGCACGGTAGCCGGAAACGGCATTTGCGGTGCAAACACTGCCAAGCAGGCGTCTCGGACCAGACTGCGTAGTTGTACGTTCAGGGTAGGCCTGCGATACGGGAATAAAGCTTTATTTTCCCTTGAACCAACTTACGATCTAGATGCAGGTTCGCCTATGAATTTTGTATATGGAAATACGACACAGGCTAGAATCTAGTGTACCATAAAGGGCTTAGGAAAACTATTTCACATTTGTGTATCTTGTCAGATTTACCTGATCTGAAACAGGGAAATCAACTGTTCATTCTTCAAAAATAAAGAGTTCTTATACACTGTAAAAAGCAGCAACTGTTTTAAATATGTAAATGTTAGAAGGAAGATTGGATCTATCTTTTCCTGTACGTGGCTGCGTGCTTCTTAGAGGTAAAATACTTGCTGTCAGACAACTATCTCTGCCTACAGTGCTCTAAATTATATCGAATGGGACACGTTCGTTGAACTAAACATTTTATTAAACATAGTTTGGTAACCACCTGTACACCGCACGTCGTTTCATGCTATACGTAAGCGCGTAATGACAATGTCGCCAGCTACGTGCAGTACACATTGCCGACTTGTTTGACGTTGCAGTGCAGTTTCGCACAAGCGTAAATGAAGTAAAGAATTTACTAACAATGATTTGATAAACACCCAAATCACGTAACATGAATTTTTCTTCCAAAATAATAAATGTATCTTTTGTTTAAGAATGTGTTAAAATTGTTGGCCATGGACTGAAAGGCACATTTGCCATCGCCTTTCGAAAGAACGATGAACAGATGTAATTACTGTTGATGATTTGGTAGATCATGAAATGGAGATTCGACGACAAGTTTCGTCTGACGTAGTTCGGGCTTCGTCATAGACTGCATCTTTGAGTGCTCCCCAAAGAATTAAGTCAAGAGGAGTCAAATCGGGGGGTCTCGCAAGCCATTTGAAGACAGAATTTCGTGCAGGAAAGTTATCATTCAGGAAAGTTCCCATTCAGTATTTGCGTTGCAAAACGGGACGAGTGAGCTAGACAACCGTCGTGTTGCAGCCACATACGCTGTGAAATATAAAATGGTACCTTTTCTAGAAGAACCGGCAGAGAGTTCGTGAGAAAGTGTGCGTATGAATGTCCATTGAGAACGCCTGATATGAAGTAAGATTCCACATTTTAATTTCGTATGATGCCGCAACACACGTTTATTACTCTCCAACACCGTTGATGTTGCATCTGACGAAGCCAGTGTGGATTTTCAGCTACCCAGTAGTGCATGTCATGCAAATTTACATTGGTAAACGTTGCTTCATTGGTAAAGAGTACACATTGGGAAACGTAGGGTCGTTTCTCACTTGCTGAAGAGAAAACAGACAAAATTCTGTACGAAGTTCGAAATCACGGACGTCGAGTGCCTGATGTAGTGACAGATGATAGGGATGGAAATTCTATTGGAACAGGATGTATATCGCCATGCAAGGATACTTTGTGAGCACTGTTTTGTTGTAACGACATGATAATACCCCGCAAATTTAGTTTACGAAGCACCATGCAGAATTGAACCAACGAACGCATCAGACAACACACCATTTTTGCTGCTGTTGCAGACTGTATGACTATCAGTCACACCTATCCAGTATGAAGTTCCTTATTTGTGACGGCGGTACAAAATTACCAATTAGACTTGGTAGTTTTTAAACGGCTATTTAATAACTGCTTTCTCTATTTCTCGTCACAGGAGAAACTCGGAAATAATGTCCAATATTTTTTAATTTGCGCCCAGTGTTAAGCGCAGGTCCCTCTTAGGAGTGCGGTGCATAAGCGTTTAAAGCTGAATATTTTTGCGCAGGCTGCTTCCCTTGCCCTGTCACGGGCTCCCCCGGCGCCTATTAAGAGGTAAAAGAGGGTGGCGAGATTGGCTCGACTTAAAGAAGTCGGCTAGAGGCTGGGCTACGCCTAAGGCTTACAAATTAAATTTACCTTCGTGCGCCCACAATCCCCTGGGCGCATTTCGCCTCATACTAACTTCCAGGACGGGGAATACATCACGTACGACGTAATGGACTAACTGCAGCTAACTTTAAAAGCGTTTTAGGCATTTGTTTTTATATTACGTGTTCACAAGTTAATTTCGAAGAAATATATTGGAAGAAACGATCGCAGTAATAACAAGATGAAACTAAATTGTAAAGCCAAATGTCTTACTTAATCCAATAAATTAATCACTACCAAAGACCCAAAAGACCTGTAAGAAAAATAATAATCTAATAAGGGAATAAGTCGGTGACCAGAAATGTACGCATGAGGTATTTCAGAGCAAGTGTGATTTGAAATTGGATAGTTCAACACATTTCCTGATACTAGTTTAACGTGCCGCAGTAGTAGTCGCTAGATCTGTAGCCATAGAGCACCAACTGCCGGTGAAATCAGTAAACATTCATGGCCATACAGCATTAACTACCGGTGAAATCAGTATACATTCAATCCAATATCTCATGCGGAGTGTAATGGTATAGTGTTTAAAGCATTGGACTAATTCCAGAATGAGATTTTCACTCTGCAGCGGAGTGTACGCTGATTTGAAACTTCCTGGCAGGTTAAAACTGTGTGCCCGACCGCGACTCGAACTCGGGACCTTATCCTTTCTCGGACAAGTGCTCTACCATCTGAGCTACCGAAGCACGACTCACGCCCGGTACTCACAGCTTTACTTCTGCCAGTATCTCGTCTCCTACCTTCCAAACTTTACAGAAGCTCTCCTGCGAACCTTGCAGAACTAGCACTCCTGAAAGAAAGGATATAGCGGAGACATGGCTTAGCCACAGCCTGGGGGATGTTTCCAGAATGAGGTTTTCGCTCTGTAAAGTTTGGAAGGTAGGAGACGAGATACTGGCAGAAGTAAAGCTGTGAGTACCGGGTGTGAGTCGTGCTTCGGTAGCTCAGATGGTAGAGCACTTGCCCGCGAAAGGCAAAGGTCCCGAGTTCGAGTCTCGGTCGGGCACACAGTTTTAATCTGCCAGGAAGTTTCATATCAGCGCACACTCCGCTGCAGAGTGAAAATCTCATTCTGGAAACATCCTACAGGCTGTGGCTAAGCCATGTCTCCGCTATATCCTTTCTTTCAGGAGTGCTAGTTCTGCAAGGTTCGCAGGAGAGCTTCTGTAAAGTTTGGAAGGTAGGAGACGAGATACTGGCAGAAGTAAAGCTGTGAGTACCGGGCGTGAGTCGTGCTTCGGAAGCTCAGATGGTAGAGCACTTGCCCGCGAAAGGCAAAGGTCCCGAGTTCGAGACTCGGTCGGGCACACAGTTTTAATCTGCCAGGAAGTTTCACTGGACTAATATTTGGGAGAAACGAGGTTCAACCCCTATCGAGATATTTAGATTACATTTTCCGTGGGTTCACTAAATCCCATAAGGAAATAACAATGGAGATTAAAAATGAAACTATAATGCCGATTTCGATTCCTATCTTTATCCTATCCGAGCTTATATTCTGATTCTGATAACGTTATCGCGCATGATATATATCAAACAAAAAATTACGTTTTACTTATCTGGCGACTTTCATGTGTCCTTTTACCTCGGTACTATCAAAAATCACATGTTGCATGAATTTTAAAACACAATATTTTAACGCTGTGGTTCACCTTTGAAATTATGTTATATACATTGTCTGATCTGCGTACCTGGACACGGTAGACCATTCTTCTTCATCTGCCGAAACCAGAGACGTTGGACACTGGGATCTGGAGTGCTGGAGCGACGTCGAAGTTCTAACTCATCCCAAAGGTATTTCATTGCGTTCAGTTCTGAACTCTGCAGGCCAGTTCATACCAGGAATGATGCGTCTGCAAACCATTGCCCACAGATGCTGCTTTATGACAGGGTGCACTGTCATGCTTACATAAACAGTTATCGTCTCCAGACTGTTCCTTTACACAATAAACAATGCCGTAAATTGCGTTCGTATCCTGGCGGGTTTGCTGTTTTCTTGAGCAACAAGGGTACACTACCCTAACCAGAAAACCACCCCCTTACCGTAACAGTACCTCCTCCGTACTTCACTGCTGGCGTTACATATAGACTATTGGCCATCAAAATTGCTACACCAAGAAGAAATGCAGATGATAAACGGGTATTCATTGGACAAATATATAATACTAGAACTGACATGTGATTACATTTTCACGCAATTTCGGTGCATAGATCCTGAGAAATCAGTACCCAGAACAACCACCTCTGGCCGTAATAACGGCCTTGATACGCCTGGACATTGAGTCAAACAGAGCTTGGATGGCGTGTACAGGTACAGCTGCCCATGCAGCTTCAACACGATACCACAGTTTATCAACAGTAGTGACTGGCGTATTCTGACGAGCCAGTTGCTCGGCCGCCATTGACCAGACGTTTTCAATTGGTGAGAGATCTGGAGAATATGTTGGCCAGGGCAGCAGTCGAACATTTTCTGTATCCAGAAACGTAACGTCCACTGTTCAAAGTGCCGTCAAAGCGAACAAGAGGTGACCGAGACGTGTGACCAATGCCACCCCATACTACCACGCCGGGTGATACACCAGTATGGCGATGACGAATACACGCTTCCAATGTGCGTTCACCGCGATATCGCCAAACACGGATGCGACCATCATGACGCTGTAAACAGTACCTGGATTCATCCGAAAAAATGACGTTTCCCATTCGTGCACCCAGGTTCGTCGTTGAGTACACCATCGGAGGCGATCCTGTCTGTGATGCAGCGTCAAGGGTAACTGCAGCCATGATCTAGGAGCTGATAGTCCATGCTGCTGCAAACGTCGTCGAACTGTTCGTGCAGATCGTTGTTGTCTTGCAAACGTCCCCCTCTGTTCACTCAGGGATCAAGACGTGGCTGCTCGATCCGTTACAGCCATGCGGATAAGATGCCTGTCATCTCGACTGCTAGTGATACGAGGCCGTTGGGATCCAGCACGGCGTTCCGTATTACTCTCCTGAACCCACCGATTCCATATTCTGCTAACAGTCATTGGATCTCGACCAACGCTAGCAGTAATGTCGCGATACGATAAACCGCAATCACGATAGGCTACAATCCGACCTTTATCAAAGTCGGAAACGTGATGGTAAGCATTTCTCCTCCTTACACGAGGCGTCACAACAACGTTTCACCAGGCAACGCCCGTCAACTGCTGTTTGTGTGTGAGAAATCGGTTGGAAACTTTCGTCATGTCAGCACGTTGTAGGTGTCGCCACCGGCGCCAACCTTGTGTGAATACTCTGAAAAGCTAATCATCTGCATATCACAGTATCTTCTTCCTGTCGGTTAAATTTCGCGTCTGTAGCACGTCATCTTCGTGGTGTAGCAATTTTAATGGCCAGTAGTGTAATTGCAGGTAACGTTTCCAGGTATTCGCCAAATCCAAAAATTCCATTGGATTGCCAGAGGGTACAGGGTGAATCGTAACTCCTAATCAGCGTTTCCAGTCATCCACCGTCCAGTGTTGTCGCTCTTTACCCCACCTCAAGAGTCGTTTAGCGCTGACTGCAGAAATGAGTGGGTTGTGAACAGCCGCACGAGCACTTTGCCCCTTTCTTTTTAACTCCTTACGTACACTCATTTTGCTAACTGGACTGCTGCTTATACTTTGGAACTGACGAGTAATTGTTTCCACTGATTTCATGCTACATTCTACAACCACCCTCAACGATCCCTGTCCGTCAGCACTTGAAGTCTGCTTGATCTTACTTTAGCTCTGAGTGTTCCTTAGTGTTTCCACTTCAGAGTCACGTCACCAACTGTCGATCTGGGCAGCTTTAGAAGGGTCGAGACGTCCCTCATGCATTTGTTACTCATTCGGCATCCAATGATTAGTTCATGTTGTGAGCAATCCTCACCAACCCATTCTACTATTACTGCTCCTCCAATGAGGACACAGTACTCCATGTCTCTGTGTATACTGGCGGGTCTTCCGCTTGTCACATCTAGTGATCAATTCCGGGTGTCAGGATACATGTGATCAGACAGTGCACGAGGGTGAGTCAGTAAATGAGTCACAGACATCAGAATACCACATATCGTTTTACATTCATATCTTGTAGGTGTCGGCAGATGGCGCGTGGAAAGTAGCCGATACGCAGTGTCCCGCACCAATGGTTACAATGGTTAATGATCTGCAGCCAGGCGAAGATGGAAGGTGTGCTACGAGTGTGTACCCGTCTACAGCAACGCGATTTTTGTGAGCCGAGGGACTGCCCATAGAGCCCGTCCACAGCGAAATTCGTCCTGTATATGGTTATAACTGTATTTCATGGAAATTCCTGTTCAGTTGGATGTAGTAATTCAGCAAAGGACGAGAAAATGCCCAAAAACAAGCAGCGTCCTGGCCGCCCTGGTTACCCAGTCATTGCTCAGTGTTTCCCCTTGTAGGGATATTTCTTTACTCTCAGGACACATCGGTCTTGTGCGTTGCAGAAATTTAACAAACCAAATACTCTTGTTGTATCCTGACAGGTGCCTCTTAGATGCGAACGCTGCCACAAGAATTTTATTCTGTAGGCTTTCAACACCTTGTCGAACAATGGGATACACTGGGCGAGTCACTAACTATTGCCACGAAGGCATGATAGGAGATGAAAAGTTTGTGGGACAAAAGTTGCATGGGACATCGGGGCCCGTTTCTTGTTGATAAGTGGGGTCGCGTCAGAGATATGAAGGTCATCTTTGTTTGTTTTTTTATTGGATGCCGTAGTTTGGTACTTATTTTCTGATAGCGGCTATCTAGACGAATCCAATATGTATAACAGTAAGGTCTTTCAAAGTCAACGAAGGTCACAAACGTGGCATGACCGTCCATTTACAGAAGGTGTTCGAAGTGATGACCACGGTATCAATGCAGTGCTGCAATCTTCTTATCATGGATTGAGTCCCCCCATGAACCATGGACCTTGCCGTTGGTGGGGAGGCTTGCGTGCCTCAGCGATACAGATGGCCGTACCGTAGGTGCAACCACAACGGAGGGGTATCTGTTGAGAGGCCAGACAAACATGTGGTTCCTGAAGAGGGGCAGCAGCCTTTTCAGTAGTTGCAGGGGCAACAGTCTGGATGATTGACTGATCTGGCCTTGTAACATTAACCAAAACGGCCTTGCTGTGCTGGTACTGCGAACGGCTGAAAGCAAGGGGAAACTACAGCCGTAATTTTTCCCGAGGACATGCAGCTCTACTGTATGCTTAAATGATGATGGCATCCTCTTGGGTAAAATATTCCGGAGGTAAAATAGTCCCCCATTCGGATCTCCGGGCGGGGACTACGCAGGATGACGTCGTTATCAGGAGAAAGAAAACTGGCGTTCTACGGATCGGAGCGTGGAATGTCAGATCCCTTAATCGGGCAGGTAGGTTAGAAAATTTAAAAAGGGAAATGGATAGGTTAAAGTTAGATATAGTGGGAATTAGTGAAGTTCGGTGGCAGGAGGAACAAGACTTTTGGTCAGGTGATTACAGGGTTATAAATACAAAATCAAATAGGGGTAATGCAGGAGTAGGTTTAATAATGAATAAAAAAATAGGAGTGCGGGTTAGCTACTACAAACAGCATAGTGAACGCATTATTGTGGCCAAGATAGACACAAAGCCCATGCCTACTACAGTAGTACAAGTTTATATGCCAACTACCTCTGCAGATGATGAAGAAATAGATGAAATGTATGACGAGATAAAAGAAATTATTCAGGTAGTGAAGGGAGACGAAAATTTAATAGTCATGGGTGACTGGAATTCGTCAGTAGGAAAAGGGAGAGAAGGAAACATAGTAGGTGAATATGGATTGGGGGGAAGGAATGAAAGAGGAAGCCGCCTTGTAGAATTTTGCGCAGAGCATAACTTAATCATAGCCAACACTTGGTTCAAGAATCATAAAAGAAGGTTGTATACCTGGAAGAATCCTGGAGATACTAAAAGGTATCAGATAGATTATATAATGGTAAGACAGAGATTTAGGAACCAGGTTTTAAATTGTAAGACATTTCCTGGGGCAGATGTGGATTCTGACCACAATCTATTGGTTATGAACTGCAGATTGAAACTGGAGAAACTGCAAAAAGGTGGGAATTTAAGGAGATGGGACCTGGATAAACTGAAAGAACCAGAGGTTGTACAGAGTTTCAGGGAGAGCATAAGGGAACAATTGACAGGAATGGGGGAAAGAAATACAGTAGAAGAAGAATGGGTAGCTCTGAGGGATGAACTAGTGAAGGCAGCAGAGGATCAAGTAGGTAAAAAGACGAGGGCTAATAGAAATCCTTGGGTAACAGAAGAAATATTGAATTTAATTGATGAAAGGAGAAAATATAAAAATGCAGTAAATGAAGCAGGCAAAAAGGAATACAAACGTCTCAAAAATGATATCGACAGGAAGTGCAAAATGGCTAAGCAGGGATGGCTAGAGGACAAATGTAAGGATGTAGAGGCTTGTCTCACTAGGAAAATTAAAGAGACCTTTGGAGAGAAGAGAACCACTTGTATGAATATCAAGAGCTCAGATGGCAACCCAGTTCTAAGCAAAGAAGGGAAGGCAGAAAGGTGGAAGGAGTATATAGAGGGTTTATACAAGGGCGATGTACTTGAGGACAATATTATGGAAATGGAAGAGGATGTAGATGAAGACGAAATGGGAGATAAGATACTGCGTGAAGAGTTTGACAGAGCACTTTAAGACCTGAGTCGAAACAAGGCCCCAGGAGTAGACAACATTCCATTTGAACTACTGTTGGCCTCGGGAGAGCCAGTCATGACAAAACTCTACCATCTGGTGAGCACGATGTATGAGACAGGCGAAATACCCTCAGACTTCAAGAACAATATAATAATTCCAATCCCAAAGAAAGCAGGTGTTGACAGATGTGAAAATTACCGAACTATCAGTTAAATAAGTCACAGCTGCAAAATACTAACGCGAATTCTTTACAGACGAATGGAAAAACTGGTAGACGCCGACCTCGGGGAAGATCAGTTTGGATTCCGTAGAAATGTTGGAACACGTGAGGCAATACTGACCTTACGACTTATCTTAGAAGAAAGATTAAGAAAAGGCAAACCTACGTTTCTAGCATTTGTAGACTTAGAGAAAGCTTTTGACAATGTTAACTGGAATACTCTCTTTCAAATTCTGAAGGTGGCAGGGGTAAAATACAGGGAGCGAAAGGCTATTTACAGTTTGTACAGAAACCAGATGGCAGTTATAAGAGTCGAGGGGCATGAAAGGGAAGCAGTGGTTGGGAAAGGAGTAAGACAGGGTTGTAGCCTCTCCCCGATGTTATTCAATCTGTATATTGAGCAAGCAGTAAAGGAAACAAAAGAAAAATTCGGAATAGGTATTAAAATTCATGGAGAAGAAGTAAAAACTTTGAGGTTCGCCGATGACATTGTAATTATGTCAGAGACAGCAAAGGACTTGGAAGAGCAGTTGAACGGAATGGACAGTGTCTTGAAAGGAGGATATAAGATGAACATCAACAAAAGCAAAACGAGGATAATGGAATGTAGTCAAATTAAGTCGGGTGATGCTGAGGGTATTAGATTAGGAAATGAGACACTTAAAGTAGTAAAGGAGTTTTGCTATTTGGGGAGTAAAATAACCGATGATGGTCGAAGTAGAGAGGATATAAAATGTAGACTGGCAATGGCAAGGAAAGCGTTTCTCAAGAAGAGGACTTTGTTAACATCGAGTATAGATTTAAGTGTCAGGAAGTCGTTTCTGAAAGTATTTGTATGGAGTGTAGCCATGTATGGAAGTGAAACATGGACGATAACTAGTTTGGACAAGAAGAGAATAGAAGCTTTCGAAATGTGGTGCTACAGAAGAATGCTGAAGATAAGGTGGGTAGATCACGTAACTAATGAGGAGGTATTGAATAGGATTGGGGAGAAGAGAAGTTTGTGGCACAACTTGACTAGAAGAAGGGATCGGTTGGTAGGACATGTTTTGAGGCATCAAGGGATCACAAATTTAGCATTGGAGGGCAGTGTGGAGGGTAAAAATCGTAGAGGGAGACCAAGAGATGAATACACTAAGCAGATTCAGAAGGATGTAGGTTGCAGTAGATACTGGGAGGTGAAGAGGCTTGCACGGGATAGAGTAGCGTGGAGAGCTGCATCAAACCAGTCTTAGGACTGAAGACCACAACAACAACAATGGATTGAGTGGTATTCCTTATCACATCGGCACTTATCATAGCATATGCTCTGACAATTCTCTCTCACATATCTTTAGGTGTAGTTGGAACGTCTTTATAAACAATGTCTCTTACGAATCCCCCCAAGAAAAAACCCAGAGACGTCAAGTCTGGCGAACGAGCCGGCCACGACACATCTCTTCCGTAACCAATCCAACTCATTTCTAGCCACCAACGAGAAATGTGTCGGACATCCATCCTGTTGATACCACATTCTTTTCCTTATTCCTAAAGGTATTTCTTCCAATAACAGGCCTAATGTTTCTTGCAGGAATGTAGTGTACTTCCTACCATTAAGATTTCCTTCGATAAAATAGAGGCCTATAATTCTGTCCTCCAGAATCCCACTCCATACCGACAACGGGTTTCGGTGTGCAACTTGCCGCAGCCAACATGCATTTTCAGTTGCCCAATAATGCATGTTATGCAAATTAACATTTCCATGGTACGTGAATGTAGCCTCGTCAGTAAATAAAATCAAATTAATAAATGTGTCATCTCTCTGAATCTGAAGTCTAGCCCATCGGCAGAATTCAGTACGACGCGTACAGTCCGTACCAGTTAATTCGTGGTGGAGACTGATGTAGTAAGGATGATATCTATGGCGATGCAGAATACGAAAAACACTACTCTGGCTCATGCCAGATTCCCTTGCGATTTGACGCGAGCTAACACAAGGACCTCGAACCACTGTTGTAAGAGTACCAATTTCCGTTTCCTCGTTAGTAACATTCCTTTGCCGGATATGTGTCCGATGCTTTAAAGATCCAGTTGTTCTCAATTTATCATACACACATTTAAACGTACGATGTGTAAGGTGAGTCGTTGAGGAAATCTTTCAGCGTATAAGTTTTTAGCTCTCAATGAATTTCGTTGGCATTCTGCGTAAATGAGAAGCATATCGACTTGCTCTTCGAAGGAATACATCATCCACATTCGCTTGATTCAACATTACTAGTTTTCTGTTCCTATTAGTGTTGTATTGCGAAACCGTCGAATAACATTTACACGTCAATGGCACTTAAGATGTATACGCCGTATTCAGCGAATATTTACTATTTGCACGATATACCAAAGAGAATTGTCAGAGCATGTGCTTTGATAAGTGCCGAAGTGGTAAGGAATACCATTTAATCCATGATAAGTAGATTGCATCACTGCATTGATATCAATGGTCATCACTTCAAATACCTTTTGTAAATGGACGTTCATGACTCCTTTTTGACCTTCATTGACCTTCAAAGACGTTACGGTTACACATCATTGGATTAGTCTTGATAGCCGTTATCAGAAAATAAGTACCAAACTACAGCACCCGTTAAAAATAATAATAATAATTATGTTGACCTTCATATCTCTGACGCGACCCCAACTAGCAACAAAAAACCAACGTCATATTATGGCCCCCGTTGTCCCATGCAACATTTGTCCCACAAACTTTTCAGCTCCTATCATACTTTCGGAGTTATTCTAGGTGGCAATAGTTAGTGACTCATCCTGTATTTAAGTTTACAAAGAGAGTGTGTTGAGAAGGAAAATAAATTTCAGGCTGGACCCCACATCTCTGATGTCTCTAGCCCAGTGTGCGATTTATCCATTGACTCACCATCGCAGATTCTATATAACAATGCGGTTTGTTTTGGCGATAAGACTGAATGTGTATGTGTAGGTTAAAAAACTGCTTAAAGGCTTTACGTACCTCCTACTGCAACTAAATGTGTGTGTCTTAATTAACGACTTAGTCGCCGCTATGTTATGTATACTTTTCAAGAAGCGCGAAAACTTCATTCATTCATCAACGCACCAGGCATAAGAAGGTTAAGTAACACTCAACATGAATCGTTACAGTACTATACGTTCAAATCCAGAAATAAATATCATCTAGTGAACCAGCCACATCAGACTATCTCTTTCATTTAGAATGCCACTAGTTTTCTTTTCTACAAGTCGTCTGAGCACAATGAAGCAAAAGGAAAGCTAGAACCATGGTCTTGCTTTTGGTATTGATCCCGGCTATGGAATACTTCCGTCAACGTCATATGATCTACCACATACCAGTCTAAAATCCGGTACATATTGTTCGAGTAGGCTCCATGTTTTCCTCTTTGAACTGCGTGGCTTCATGAGAATGTGAAGAGTGTACATGTCTCGGATTGTGGTTTGAGACATTGTCATTCGCCAGTCATAAAATGTAGCGCCACATAGTATATTCAATGCAGTTCACGAGCATTTTGCACTATATGCAAGAAATAGATACGTAAACTTTTATGAATAACTTTACTCAGATATACAATACATGCTGTAAATTGTATTTAAATGGCTCTGAGCACTAAGGGACTCAACTGCTGTGGTCGTAAGTCCCCTAGAACTTAGAACTACTTAAACCTAACTAACCTAAGGACATCACACACATCCATGCCCGAGGCAGGATTCGAACCTGCGACCGTAGCGGTCGTGCGGTTCCAGGCTGTAGCGCCTTTAACCGCTCGGCCACTCCGGCCGGCTAGTAAATTGTATTTAGCCTAGGGTCAATGGTAGTAGATTTTATATGACAAAAGATCATGACTGCTAGAGAAATTCCTACCTCTGACCTGTGGAACCACAAAATCATTTTAGTTTGTTTCCTAATTGCTTTATTAACAGCAATTATTGAAATTCAGGAACAAAATTCCTCTTGTCTGTATCAGTACATTTGTCAACATGTCTGTTGCCCAAATAAATCATCGCTTAGAATTTCATAGTTGTGGAACGCTTAAAAGGAAGCATGATCAGATAAATGTAAAGCTACTGACGTTAAACGAGGGTGTGCTGCTTAGCTAGTGCATCACTGCTGTGCACGGCAGCTGCATCAACCAGCGTTGCAGTTTGCTTCTACTGTGTACTGACAGACATGTTTCGACCACAGAACAACAGTTGGTGCTGTGAGTGTAAGCCTGTGTGTGTGTGTGTGTGTGTGTGTGTGTGTGTGTGTGTGTGTGAGAGAGAGAGAGAGAGAGAGAGAGAGAAAGAGAGAGAAAGAGAGAGAGAGAGTGGTGGGGGAGGGGGGGTGGATTTGAGCCAATTGCTTTAAGATCGATCATTCTACTTTCGTAACGGTTTAGCCATGGGTTTGAGGCAACTTTGATAGTGCTGAAAGGGTGATGTTACCTAGTACCAGACGCACTATATTTATTACAGATAGAATCAAATGCGAGACAGCTAGTTACCTGTGAATAGCTTACCATTCATCACAGGAAACAACAATTTCTAACATGTACATTGTACAGCAAATCAAAAGAGTCGCCTTACCCGGATAGTGACTACAAATGCATTTTTATTTCGTAAGAAGAGGGACCTTGTCATTATTTAGCTTCCACAACACTCCCTGAACGGAGTATTAGAGCTAACTAGCTTCGAATTGAAAGGAAAAGCTACTCGGATTGGATACATTTTAAGAAACAAATTTCTCCTGCAATATTCCAGTTCGTAGAAGAAGGATAATTCCGTTAGTGAACGATTTAAGGGGAAAGAGACATTACGTTGTGATAAATAAGGCAACAAAAGTCAGGAATAAAGTGTACCTACTATGTCGATAGACCTGTCAACATGCCTGGTGTGTCTGCTCCAGGTCGTATACGCGTGACAGCTCTGAAGGACGAGATAATCCTGCTGTTGACAATTAATCAATCGCTAGTCCGCCCGTTCTGTTGAATGCGTGAGTTTGGGAACGTGAACAAATTACTTCTGTCTGACAGCTGATCGCAGGAGGACTTAGCGTAACATTGGAGTAATCAGCGGCACCTGTTACATCCGCATGCGAGTAAATGCTAGGGATCTGCTACTTCATGAGCAGAAAATAGCACCAGAGCTGGGAACTACTTAGAGTGACGCTGTGTGTAAGGGATCGAAAGAGCCGCGGATCAGTCGGAGAGCCACTGTAAGTACAGTCAGTTTGAAGGAGGCATAAATAATTGCGATAGGTGAATACCCTGCACTTTCTATTACAAAAAAAAAATGTTCAAATGTGTGTGAAATCTTATGGGACTTAACTGCTAAGGTCATCAGTCCCTAAGCTTACACACTACTTAACCTAAATTATCATAAGGACAAACACACACACCCATGCCCGAGGGAGGAATCGAACCTCCGCAGGGACCAGCCGCACAGTCAATGACTGCAGCGCCCCAGACCGCTCGGCTAATCCCTCGCGGCTTTCTATTACAATGCCCGTTATGGTTAACTATAAGTGGGTCTTATAGATTGTCTGGCTTGTCATTTGTACAAAGATAAATACAAGCATTTCTCCGGAGCTTAGGAGGAATTTCTTCGATTAAATTACCAATATCTATGGCGTTCGCGATGCTGCCTCACTGGGATGTTTAAACTGTACCTCTATATGCTACATCCCTAGCGTACATCTCACAATAATGAACCATCGACGCCATCTGTCTAAGGTTGTCGTTGTAGATTATGATATCAACGGCTTCTTTGGTGACAGAATCCCAGTCGGTAGATTCTGGAATAAGATTTCCGTTTCATCAAACTTAATCGTGTTTTTGTTTTTAAGGCTGTGATCGGCAACAGCATATTTGTCTAAATCGTCTTGTTTAATGTGGTGCCTGAATGACATTCTTCAGTTTGTTGAGCAGTGAAGCGTTATACCGTTCGTTGATGGTTATTCCTCGTGAAGGTAGTCTGTGATCACCACACCATGAGAATCCCACTGCGTGCATACACAGTTTTCTTGTGTACTCTCACCTGTTGTCATTTAATAATGAACCCATGACTCATCTACTGTTATGAAACCTGGGATAAACGAAGAGGAACGTGTTTATTAATATATGAAAATTATTGAGCAAATTTCCATGGAATGCGGTTCTGATTGGTCGTTCAGAAAGCAGCATACGCCGAGAGAAAAGCTTCGTCACACCCACACTTTCGTGTAAATTCTCGTACACACTGACTGTGGACAGTTTTGCTATCTCAGAGAGATTGCATACCTTAAGTTATCAGACCATTATCCACATCCTCAGCTTACAGTATCTTCATTGCATGTACGATCCATGTACGATCACACTTAGATTCAGCAGCTCACTGCTTTGCCACCGAAAACGAATCCAAGTCATTCTAAAGCTCACTATGTTATACACATCGCAAATCAATTTCGCTCATATTTAACGAAGTCGTTGCACTTCACTATTCATACGTTTTCTACAAGCTAGGCAACTAAATTTATGTCTCTAACGATCTAAGGCTTGATACTTTCCCAAAATCAGAGTATATTGGCCACATTTATACTATCTTCATATAACCCCGAGAATTTTTCCGAGCAGATGACCATTACGAGTACATGTGAAGTGAAATGTTTGTTAAAAACTTCAGGAAGACAGAAATTCCTTCCAGGATGTTGGAAATCATTACGATAATTAGCAAATGTACCTCTTCAGTGACTGTCGCCTTACCTTATATAAGATAAACAAAAATGATTTCTGTTAATAGCAAGAGATTTAAATCCAAAAGTGGATAACAATCTCGTGGCAAATGTGTTGCTTCTGAAGGGGAAAACATAATAAATTAGTGCTTGATATAATTTGAAGGCATTTTCATTAAACATTGCGTTAAAATTAACAAAAACTTGCTTTAGGCATAAATAGATCCACAAATACACCCGGTCAGCTAGAGGCTCTGCGCAATATTATAGACTTCGTGATAACGAATAAGACGACACGGCTCCCAGTGCAAGACACAAGAGTATTCAGAGGTCTATAACTCTCCAGAAATAAAACTATTTAAAAGGTGTATGATAACTTCTAAACAGAAACAAATAATGGTGGTACAACATTTAAAGTATATTTAGCGAAGAAAAGAGTATCCGGTTAATATGTCAAAAAAGACTTGAGAAATAAGTAAGTTTATATCCAACAGCGCATAAGATCAACCAGGAATAGAATAATATGAAGGAAACACTAATTAAAGCAGCAACAAAAGCACTTGACATAAGAAAGAAAAGTTTTTTTCAAAAGGAGCCTGCGATACTGGGATGATGAAATGCATAATACAATTTCAGATAAAAAAACATGCCTACTTAAAAATGTTAGGTTCCCCAGACGATCGAGATATGAGACTATATCATAAAGAGAAATCACCTCTAGTCAAAAGAAAAGTATGGCAAACTGAAAACCTTAGTTGGGAAGGGAGAAGTATGTTATGGATACTGAACATGATGCAAGAGGAAGACAAGAAGCATAGAAAATAATGAGATATTTAAACAAAGTGGGTAAGAACTATCTGCAGATAAACCCAGTATTTGAATCAAATTGATTACATTACCGAAAAACACGGGAGGGATGTGCAAGGTATACAGATGGTTCAGTGAGAACGAGGGGAACGGTGATTTAATAACACTATAAGAACTACAGGATGTAGTAAAGTCTAGCAAGAAGAGGAAGACTCCAGAGTGTGACAAAATTAACACAGAACTAATAAAATATGCGCCAAATGTTGCAGAAATAAGAGTAATCGATTTTATGAATACGAGCTTGGCAAACTGGCTATATAGTTGAAGAATGGAACATAGTTCAGATATGACTAATTTATAAGAAAGACAACAGACATGCATGTCTACAGAGGTATTAGTCTTCTGAGTTCATGTTATAAATTGTATGTTAGAATTTTAACAAAACGACTATCGCCAGTCGCTGAAACTGCATTGTCTGATACCCAACATGAATATCGAAAGGCAAATCTTGCTGGAACTGCATCTGCATCACGAAACAACTAACAGGAAAAGATCGTGAATTGAATTTACCAACTTTTCTTGCCTTCATTAACTACGAAAACGCAGTTGAAAAAGTAAATCGAAACAAACTGTGGGAAATTTTGAGAAATGATTTCATCTCATCTTAAAAGAACTGTACAGGGTGCATAACAAAATACATATAAAAATAGCAAGCAAGAGACATAATATGGCTGAAATAAAGCAAGGAGTTAGACAAGGGTGTCCCCTGTCACCCACTGGTTTTATTACGTGTATATATGATGTACCAAAACTTGGGAACAGATAAGAAAATATTTTAAAATTAACGATGTGGGTGTTAGTACACAACCTTTTCCTGACGACCAAATAATTGTTTGTCAAATTGAAAATTACTTACAAAAATCGATATTTAATTTAAGTAAAATAGCAAGAGAATACAATCTGAATGTCTCCATCAGAAAGACAAAATTAGTGGCACTTTTAGGACACCAGCCCATGCGAGTTAGAATTGAAATTGACAAGCAGATCAGAGAGCAAGTGAATGCATTTAGATATTTATGGTGCAGTATTATATATTGGGCAAACAATAAAATACAAAAAGGTTAGACGTATTTAACTATTTCTGTGGAACATTACACAGAACATTGAGGAAAAAAGTCCACAGAGATATTCTACTAAGGTTCTATAAGATTGTGGCTACACCAGTACCACTCTATGGGTGCGAAATCTTCAGTCTTTAGATGAGAGATGAAAGGAGAATAAAAGCGTATGGAATTAATTTCCTCAGATAGTTGACTGGGTATTCTTTGATGGATAAAAATAGAAATAATGACATTAGAGCTGGACTGAATCTGCAAGACATAAGTGACACAGTAAAACAATAGCACTTAAGATGAAAAGAACATACAGACCGTACGCCAGCTCCAAGAAACACTGAAGCCACAAAACAGTATAAACCAAAAAACAGAATCATTACGAAGACAAATTTTGGAGACGGATCGGACTAAAAAGCCCAATAACTCATGTTGAAGATGATGTTGATCCCTCCTACTATTTTCTTCATTCCAGACAAATTCTGAGGTGGTAATTTGTTTTCATCTCCACAACCGAATCAGTTCTGTGGTGGTACATCACCGTCATTCAGCGACTTCGACCACGCAGGAGATATTCCGACTCAGAGCAAGTGGTGGTCATAATCAATCTATTATCAAGTCGAAAACAACGTCGTTATCAATCTGGAAATGCCTGCCGCAATGATTTCTTCATCCAATGAAACGAGAAACTGTCACTGGGGGCCATCTCTGGTGAGTACGGAGTGAGGCAAAATTTTACAGTCCGAAGAAGCAGCAGTGCATAATAGCTTCTCAGTCTGTAGAAAGCGGTCTTGGTGAGCGTCAGCTGGCCGGGGTGGCCGAGCGGTTCTAGGCGCTACAGTCTGGAACCGCGCGACCGCTACGGTCGCAGGTTCGAATCCTGCCTCGGGCACGGATGTGTGTGATGTCCTTTGGTTAGTTAGGTTTAAGTAGTTCTAAGTTCTAGGGGACTGATGACCTCAGCTGTTGAGTCCCATAGTGCTCAGAGCCATTTGAACCATTTTTTGGTGACCGTCATGGACTGTAACCTCCCCACCCGAGACTGCGCTAGTTATGCTAACCCTCTCCTGAATTACACTGAAGCGCCAAAGAAACTGGTAAGGCTTGCGTATTCAAATACAGAGATATGTAAACAACAGAATTTGGCGCTGCTTTCGGCAACGCCTATATAAGACAACAAGTGTCTGCCGCACTTGTTTGAACGGTTACTGCTGCTACAATGGCAGGTTGTCAAGAATTAAGTGAGTTTTAATGTGGTGCTATAGTCGGCGCACGAGTGATGGGCCACAGCACCTCCGAGATAGCGGTGAAGTGGGGATTTTCCCGTACGACCATTTCACGAGTGTACCGTGAACATCAGGAATCCGGCAGAACTTCAAATCTCTGACGTCGCTGAGGTCGGAAAAAGATCCTGCAAGAACGAAACCGACGACGACTGAAGAGAATCGTTCAAAGTGACATAAGTGCAACCCTTTCGCAAATTGATGCAGATTTAAATGCTGGGCCACCCGCAAGAGTCAGCGTGTGAACCATTCAACGAAACATCATCGATAAGGGCTTTCGGAGCTGAAGGCCCATTCGTATACCGTTGATGACTGCACGACACAAAGCACAACGCCTTGCCTGGGCCCGTCAACAGCGACATTGCACTGTTGATGACTGGAAACATGTTGCTAGTCGGACTGTCTCGTCTCAATTTGTATAGAGTGATGGACGTGTACGGGTATGGAGACAAACTCATGGATCCACGGACCCTGCATGTCAGCAGGGACTGTTCAAGTTGGTGGAAGCTTTGAAATGGTGTGGAGCGTTTGCGGTTGGAATGATATGGGACCCTTGTTACGTCTAGATATGACTCTGACAGGTGACAAGTACGTAAGCATACTGTCTGATCACCTGCATCCATTCATGTCCATTGTGCATTCCGACAGACTTGGGGGATTCCAGCAGCGACACCCGACACGTCCAGAATTGCTACAGAGTGGCTGCAGGAACACTTTTCTCAATTTAAACACTTCCGTTGGCCACCAAACTTCCCAGACATGAACATTATTGAACCCATCTTGAATGCCTTGCAACGTGCTCTTCAGAAGAGATTTCCAACCCATCGTACTCTTACGGATTTATGGAAAATGGTGTAGGATTCATGGTGTCAATTCCCTCCAGCACTACTTCAGACATCAGTCGAGTCAATGCCACGTCGTGTTGCGGCACTTCTGCGTGCTCGCGGGGGGCCTACAAGATATTAGGCAGGTGTAACAGATTCCTTGCCTCTTCAGTGTATCTTGATGAATTTGCATGTGGGATTTCCTCCCACCTATTTTCTGTGAATCTCTCGTTAACTTTTTCCCTCGACGCAGTTCTTGTAGTGCAATATATACTTCAGAAAATGCAAACATGCTATTTGTGACTGGAAGTAGACCTCCGGGTAGCTAATTTACTTGAAATAAGTCCCGGAATACTATCACGATGTGTTTGTTAGCAAACATGGTTAAACAGTTACTTTTAAATAATCTGACAGAATTCATCTCGATAATTTAATAAAATCTGAGAGCGTAATATAACCGACTGTTACAGAAGGACCAGCCCTGATTACATACTATCGCCAACTAACACATACGAACAGACTCCAGGCACATCCTATCACAGACTGAAGATATTCGCACACACATCTCCTGCATACTTTGTAAGACTTAGTAGCTACTTGTACATCGTGGGTAGCGTAACAATATTCATTTACCTATTAACTCAATAGTTGCGTTGTTGTATTAAGGATCCTCTTACTGTTTCCTGTACTAAAAATGCTATGTGATGATTGATATTTAAGTAATAAAATTCTCAGTGTAGCGCCAGAATGCCTGTGGTTCCCCTGTTTATCGATCGCCAAGTAAGATTCGTTCTCGAGGCTCGCGTACTTCTCCTTACTCCAATGACTCAGTACTGCGCTGTCCATTCGTCACCTGTACCTACGTGAAAACCAGCTTTTTACTCGTTGCTGTCGTATTTTCCAGCGCTGCTCAAGACAGTGAATTACTTCTGCTAGCTGCAGCGTCCAAATAAAATGTAAAATTTTGAAAACAAAATGTAGCCCAAAACGGGAGGAAATCACACTTCGAACAACTTCCCTTGATGTTTTTCTTGACAGCCTCCCGTAACCTCATCAAGAGATATCCTTAGTGTGCTCGTGAAACAGTTTCCTCCTAATGAGCATAATCTATTGGCATTACATAACGTCAGCACCAAAAAACATTCAACATCACCTTGCAGGATGATTGTTGGATCTTCGTCTTTTTCAGCGTTGTGAATCCAAATATCTCAACTGCCTGCTGTGCCCTTTGTCTCGCAGTCATATAGATACACTCAGCACTCGTCCATGGTGATTAGGCAACAAGAGAAGTCATTTGGATTGGATTGACACATTTGAAACATGTCCGCTGTCTCTTCCGTTCGGCGGTCTTTTGGAATGGATGTGTGCAATCAGTGAAATCAGCGGTACGATGACTTACGCCACTTTCAGAATGTCGCACAATATATCGAAAACTAATCTATGGTTGATTTTCGCTTTTGCACCTTTGATTTTCCCTTTTTACACCTTTGATTTTCACTTTTTGCACCACAGCCTCGATTGCGGTACGCCGGCCTTCGAGCATCAGGCCTCTATTTCTATTGGATTTCCTGTTCTTCTCAGAGAGAATTCCAGATACGTTTGACAGCACAGGAAACATTTGAGTCACCTATACCGTATGCCACGTAATATGAATTGCCTCATGATACTCCACTTCATGAGTAGAATGCGCCATCTACATCTACATCTGTATGAATGCTTTGCAACTCACTATTAAGAGCCTGGCAGAGGATTCATCGATCAACGTTCAAACTATTCTCTACCGTTCCACTCTCGAAATGCGCACAGGAAAACGAGCAAGCAAATCTTTTCGTGTGAGCTCTGATTTCTTGTTATCAGAATGATCATTTAGACCTATGTATATGTGTGTAAACGTAATATTTACGCAATCTGAGGAGAAAGTTGGTGATTGAATTTGACGAGAAGATGTTGCCGCAACTAAAAATGCCTTCGTTTTAGTGATTACCACACCCGTTCGCGTATCATATTGCCTACTTCGCAATAACGCAAAACGAGCTGCCCTTCTCTGAACTTTTTCGATGTGCTCCGTCAGCCCAATCTGCTGCCGATCCCACACCGCACAGCAATGCTCCAGAAGAAGGTGGAAAAGCATTGTGTAAACGGTCTCTTTAGCACACCCGCTGCACTTTTTAGTGTTCTGACAATAAATCACAGTCTTTGGTTTGCTTTAAACACAAAACTATGTATGTTCGAATTTAACTAATACGTGATTGTAATCCCTAAGTACTTCATTTAGTTGAATTTACAGCCTTCACATTTGTATGATTTGTCGTGTAACCGAAACATAGCAGATTTCTTTCAGTGCTCATGTGACACTTAATAGTTTTCATTATTTGGAGTCAACTGCCACTTTTCGCAGCTTACAGATATCTTGTCTAAATTAGTTTGCAATTTGTTTTGATCATCTGATGACTTTACAAGACGGTAAATAACAGCATCTTCTTCAAACAATTTAAAAGTGCTACTCAGATTTATATAGATTAGGAATAGCAGAGCGCCGCAACATTTCATTGGCGTACGCCTGATATTACGTCTGTTTTGCTCGATGACTTTCCGTCCGTTACTACGAACTGTGACCTCTCTGACAGATAATCACGAATCCAGTCACACAACTGAGGCGATACTCCATAGGTAAGCCATTTGATTTGAAGACGGTTGTGAGGATAAGTGTCGAAAGCCTTCTGAAAACATAAACATAATGAATCAATTCGTCGTCCTCTGTCATTATTTCGTGACAATAAAGAGATATTTGTGTTTCACGAGAACGATATTTTCAGAATCCGTGCTATTTGTGAATAAATCGTTTCCTTAGAGGTAATTTATAATGTTCGAACACAGTATATGTTCCAAAATCCTACTGCAAATCGACGCTAGTAATGTGGGTCTGAAATTTAATGGATTACTCCTATATCCCTTCTTGGGTGCTGGTGTGAGTTGTGCGACTTTCCAATCTTTAGGTACGGATCTTTCGAAGAGCGAGCTGTTCCACATGATTGCTAAACATGAAGCCGTTGTTTTGGCTGCTCTAATGGCGTGCTTCGGCAATCTTGGGAGTGGGTTTCAATGTGTATAGAAACTACATACGTGTACCTGCAGATAAGGAAAATAAATAATTACTCATCTTATATTTTTCAATTTTATGTAACAAGTTTTAAGACTGCCCCTCGTACATGACGCTCGGCCGCTACTGAGTATACATCAACAAAATCTAGAAAAATTACGAGTTATGGTTTTTAGAAACTAAGGAGGCAGTGGACGTCTAGGGCAGTAGCAGATCACGGTGTATTACTCATTAAGCCAACGGAACCAAGATTTTAAGATTATTTCTGATCTTCTGCGGTAATGGAAAAACTGCATTTGAGGCAACACAAACGTACAATATGTATCTGTCCGAGATGCAAGCCTTGTACCGTCGCAGGCATTCCAGCGCACCGTCTGTCCTCTTAATTAACAATTTATTACAACCGTAAATTGTCTCATTTAGAATCACGTCTTAACGCCTTCGGCCTTCACGAGTTTGGTATAGCACTGTCCAACTTGTACTCCAGTCCAAAGTGGAATGAAAATTTCCTTGTTGGAGCCGACTGAAATTCCATTTACTTGCAGATTAGACTTTCAAAGCGCTGATGCTAGCCACCGCAGCCGGTCTGATTGAAACGTAATGGAGCAATCTCTCCGCCCGGAGCTGTGCAAACCGACCGAATGAGCGGCGGCAAACAACTCGAAAGTGAGAGTCAGCGCGTAGGACCCGACAGGCAATTTGCGGCTCCGGCACGAGGCCAGTTATGCGCGAGAGCCATGCTTCATTAGTCGGCGCGTCACTCACTGTAGGTCAGTGGTTGAAAAGCTCTTACTTTGCCCATTTGGCATCTGTTAACTGCAAAACTGGTTACCTATAATAGCACCTAATTCAATGTTCATCTTTTCTGCTAATTGTTCCACCGTTCTGTCTTAAACATTGGAGGGTATCTTTGAAGGGAACTAAGTTTATGGCTGTTGTAATATATATGCTGTTGTGTATAACTTCATACACAATGGTGAGGAGAGGTGGGCTACAGAGTGGTGCAGCAACTGCCATCATAGGAAAAGCTGGATAGGAACAGAAACGATCAGTGAAATTTTTTTCTTTATTGTGATATAATTCCCCTGCTCCATATGGGCAGGGGAGGGCTGTCAGTGGCACAATCCACCGCTCTTCAGCCGAGTGACATGACAACTAATACAAGAATAAAATGTTACATGTAAGACGATAAAAATTGGGGACATAAAACAGAGTAAGGGGAGATAATTGATGTAAAAATACACTGACATGCAGACGTTCATGGGGGGGGGGGGGGGAATTAACATATCGACATAAAGTTAAAAAACACAGTTGACGATTTGTTGAACACAAAAAAGACACTGAAGTCACACACACAGGTTAAAAGTTGGCCACGGTATTAAAAACACTCCAGAACAACACCCTCTTGGAGCACACATGATGAAGAATAAAACTGCCAGGTGGGACCTGCCGAGGGAGAGGCCTGAGAAGATGGAAAAGGAGGGGAGAGCAATGTACAGCAGGGGAGGGGTCGGGATGAAAAGATTAGGGGCATCAGCGGGTGCACCAAGAGGCAGGAGACAAGTGGGTCAGAAGATGAAGAGGGATGACAAGGCAGAAGGGAGTGCAGAGACACTGAAGGGGAGCACAAGAGAGGGAGGGGGTGTAGGAGCGGAAAGCCGCTCAGGAGAAGGGAGGGGGAGGAGAAGGAGCCCTGAGGAGGAGACAGGAGGAAAGTGGGGTTAGAGCTGGTAGGAAGGGTAGATGTCAGGGCGAAGCACATCATCTGGGAGAGGTAGATGTTGTAAGGGAAAGGAGGCGGAGGGTGTGAAAATGGAGAGAGGGTGGGACACAACGGTAAAGGCGCGGCAATGGGCTGGGGGTGGAGATGAAGGGAGACACCAGGGGGTGAGGGGGATCAAGGTAGCGGATGTGTTCAAGGAAAAGGGGAGGGTGGGGGAAGGGGATGAGGTCATAGAGGATGCACGTCGGGGATGGAAGGCAGATGCGGAAGGCGAGGTGGAGTGCATGACGTTCGTGGATTTGGAGGGATTTATAGAACCTGGGAGGGGCGAAAATCCAAGCAACGCGGCTCAAGGATTTGTAGGTGTGAAGGATGGTTGAAGGATGCAGACCCCACGTCTGGCCACACAGGAGTTTCAGGAAGCGGAGACTGTTGTGATGATCAGTGAAAAGGTTAACACAGTAAACAGAAGATTTACTTATATTTCTCCAAGTGTACAACACTCATTACAAATAATGCAGCGAGAAATTGAGTCCAGCTCATAGAATAGCAACAAAGATGAGGCTCTCTGAACATAAGAGCAAACGATGGTGTCGGAGCTGTGGCTAGCCAGCGTCTTCATATTGTCACGTAGCTAAGAGGCTCAAAGTGCTGGTGGTCTGTGCGGCTACCGCCAGCGATCCTACATCGCGGCGGTAGAGGGAGCTCGTGGTACAGAGCTGCTGGAGGTGTGGCGAGCGGACGCGCACCATTCCGTGCACCACATCCTGCGCGAACGCTATCGGCACCTGATTGAAACTTTCAACTCTGTTGTTAGCTTTATGACGCCAATAGCTGCATAAGTGGGATCTTCAAAGGCTAAGAGACTAAACCCCGGATGAAGAGAAAAAGTACTTGAATATGCTGCTAAATGGAGATTGAGACAACACAACCATCAACGACAGTAGAGTAATTAACGAAGTCCAAACCAATAGACACCCATTAACGTCGCATAAGGTAGAAACAGCATTAAAGAGCATGCAGAATGGAAAGTCAATAGGCTTTGATGGTCTCAGCTCAGCCATGATAAAGGCAGCTGGAATATTAGGCTTGAAATGCTATAGAGAGTGTTATCAGTGGTTTGGCAAGGAAACATATTCCCAGAACGTAGGAGTAAAGGAGTCATCATCCTTCCGTGCAAAAAAGGGCAATCGCCAAAAATGTGGAAATTACAGGGGCATCACACTCCTGCCACACACCATGGAACTATTAGGAAAGATCACAGAAATGAGACTTAGAAAGATTGCAAAACCTTTGCTTAAGAAAGACCAACACAGATTCAGAAAAGACTGAGGTACTATGGATTTAGTTTTACAGTAAGAATGCTGTTAGAAAAGTACCGGGAATATGGAAGAAATCTTCTGGTTATATTTGTGTACACTGGAAAAGTATACGACAGTGTTCATCGGAACAAGATATGAGAATCATTGGAAGACCTTAAGGTGCCAAAGTACCTAACTGAAAAAGTAAGATATATATCAAAAGTATTACAGCTCTGTCCACATAGGCAACGGACGATCACAATGGTTTGAAATAAAGAGAGGGATCCAACAAGGAAGTGCTCTATCACTATTCCTGTTTATAGTAGTAGTGGACAACATCATAAAGTCTATCAAGAAAACAGATGGCGAAGAAAATGCTCTGGTTTTTGCTGATGATTTGATAGTATGGGGAGAGACAGAAGCTGAAACATGATTTGATAGTATGGGGAGAGACAGAAGCTGAAACACAGAAGAAACGTAATGATAGCAACAACAAATCAAAAAATTTTGGACTACAAATAAATAAAACAAAGACAGTAGAAATGACCATCGACAGGCAAGGAACAACCTCAAATATATTTCTAGAAGGGGTAAAAACAGAATCTGTCTCCCTTTGCAGGTACCTAGGAAGCATGATCTCAAAAGACAACGCCATTAAGCAGGAAATACTCTGTAGCACAGATAAAGCACCCAGTTTTTACTGTCCAATTTTTGCTGTCAAATCATAAATCTTCTCTGCAACGATAAAATGCCACGAAAACCAAAAGCGACCACCTACCACACCTACTTTGTACCAATCCTTACATATGGTTTAGAAACATGTACCTTACTAAACAAAGACCTCAGCAAAATTCAGGCAACAGAAATGAGATTCATTAGAACTATGAACCAACCAACTAGGAGGGACAAGATCAGGAATGAGGTGAGACTTCAGTGGCATGGGTACATAATGAGAACGAACAGCGGAAGACCTGCCAAAAGGTATTTCAACCTGAACCTCGTTAGGAAGAAAACTTTGGGGAAGACCAAGAAAACGCTGGATGGAGACTGTAAGATCAGGTATGGAGGGGAAAGGACACAAATGGGAAGATGTTCTGGAACAGAAGATTAATGAAGACAGAAGGAGATGGAGAGCGCTTGTATACCACACCTGGGAAACTGGAGCTCGAAAACGACGATGGTGATAATAAGGTTAGCATTGGCATGTAATACCACATATAGTACATATATCCAGGTTGTGCCTCTGTGCTCTTCCTAAGACTATCGTCTACGACATGGTCGATTTCTAGGCGGCGGGGGGCACTCTTCAGTCTGGTACTGATGGGCTGGTCTTTCACCCACTTTCTGTCATATTTCTAAGTGGGATGTAGCCTGAGCATAACAGGCCGGTTCAAGGTCAGGTTCTTTTCCATGACATCAGGTGTTTTCCAACAATCATTGGTTCTAAAAATTCTCGCAGGTAGCTACACCTTACAGAAGCGATTAAAAATTCCTACATTCTGCTTCTGATTTGATGGGGTGAACGATCTGAATGTTAAATTATTTCGTGTGGCGGGTGAGGAGTTAGCGAAATCGATGAGTCCACCAGTAGCGCTCCTGGGTACTGGAGTCGTGCCCTTTCTGCACTGAAGGCACTCATTTCGGAGTTGTACTGATTTCTGTGGCCGGAAACTTATTGATCCACGAAGTATTTCCTCCAATACGAAAATCTGAGAGGAGTGGCGAGGTCGTTTCCTTTGTGTGGGTAAGGAGTGCGCAATGGTTTCACGGTTTTGGCAGTCCTGTCGTAGAATGTTGTCATTTAGCGAGTGTGCACTTGCTCAATAGCCAGAACCCTCAAACACGTTATTATATGGATGGTGTTTTAGAGAATGAGAGAATGGCGAATTTTTCATTGAAGCCAGTAATTATAATCGTTTCCGTGTCAATTTTATTGTGGTTTTCTGTGCCGTTATTTCCCTGTGACTTTGAACTATATTCCTGTTTTGTCGTCGACATTATCGGTGGATGTCACTAGGAGCCAGTTGGAGGTAGTGCATGAAATGTTAACGGCACACATATTCCAGTGCAGTGGTCTGAGCTCGGAGTATTTCTGGAACTAGTTTGACTGTTTTACTGCTTTTATTTGTTGACTTTGGGGTAGAGAGAAGTGTAACCTGTCCTGAGGGTCAAAGCGTGGCTGGCGACACTTATTTGAATTGACTACATTGTTTGTCCGACTACGCCAACAAACGCTTGGGGAGCAGTACCTTCTCTTGCGCGCCGCACACTTCTGGCGTGGACGTGGGTGCGACTTGATGCTAACTACGAAAACTCCGAAGAACTTTCTAGAATATTTCAGAGTGCTGTTTCTCTTCGCCGATGAAATTCCTTTTTTTTTTTTTTCGTCAGTCTTCTGGCCGGTTTGATGCGGCCCGCCACGAATTCCTCTCCTGTGCTAACCTCTTCATCTCAGAGTAGCACTTGCAACCTACGTCCTCAATTATCTGCAAGATGTATTCCAGTCTCTATCTTCCTCTACAGTTTTTGTCCTCTACAGCTCCCTCTAGTACCATAGAAGTCCTTCCGTCATGTATTAAGAGATATCCCATCGTTCTGTCCCTTCTCCTTACCAGTGTTTTCCACATATTCCTTTCCTCTCCGATTCTGCGCAAAATTTCCTCATTCCTCACCCTATTAGTTCACCTAATTTTCAACATTCGTCTGTAGCACCACATCTCAAATGCTTCTCTTCTGTTTTCTCTTTCTCTTCTGTTCCGGTTTTCCCACAGTCCATGTTTCACTACCATACAATGCTGTACTTCAGACGTACATTCTCAGAAATTTCTTCCTCAAATTAAGGCGGATATCTGATATTAGTAGACTTCTCTTAGCCAGGAATACCCATAAGCGATTGCTAGTCTGCTTTTGATGTCCTCCTTGGTCCGTCCGTCATTGGTTATTTTACTGCCTAGGTAGCAGAATTCCTTAACTTCATCTACTTCGTGACCATCAGTCCTGATGTTAAGTTTCTCGCTGCTCTCATTTCTACTACTTCTCATTACCTTCGTCTTTCTTCGGTTTACTCTCAATCCATACTCTGTACTCATTAGACTGTTCATTCCGTTCAGCAGATCTTGTAATTCTTCTTCACGTTCACTCAGGATAGCAATGTCATCAGTGAATCTTATCTTTGATATTCTTTCAGTTTAAATTTTAATCCCACTCCTGAACCTGTCTTTTATTTCTATCACTGCTTCCGCGATGTACAGATTGAACAGTAGGGGAGAAAGGCTATGTCCTTGTCTTACCCTTTTTGAGCACTACGGTCTTGGTCGTCCACTTTCATTATTTCCTCTTGGCTGTTGCATATATATTGTATATGACCCGTATCTCCCTATAGCTTACCCCTACTTCTTTCAGAATATCGAACCTCTTGCACCATTTTACATTGTCGAACGCTTTTTCCAGGTCGACAAATCCTATGAACGTGTCTTCATTTTTCTTTAGTCTTGTTCCCATTATTAACCGCAACGTCAGAATTGCCTCTATCGTACCTTTGCCTTTCCTAAAGCCAAACTGATCGTCTACTATCGCATCTTCAATTTTCTTTTCCATTCTTCTGTATATTATTCTTGTAAACAACTTGGATGCATGAGCTGTTAAGCTGATTGTGCGATAATTGTCGCACTTGTCATCTCGTAGTCTTCGGAACTGTATGGATGATGCTTTTCCGAAGATCAGATGATATGGCGCCAGACTTATACATTCTACACACCAACGTGAATAGTCGTTGCTGCTACCCCCAATGATTTTCGAAATTCTGATGGAATGTTATCTATCCCTTCTGCCTTATTTGATCTTAAGTCCTCCAAAGCTCTTTTAAACTCTGATTCTAATACTGGATTCCCTATCTCTTCAAAATCGACTCCTGTTTTTTCTTCTATCACACCAGACAAATCTTCTCCCTCATATAGGCTTTCAATGTATTCTTTCCACCTATCCGCTCTCTCCTCTGCATTTAACAGTGGAATTCCCGCTGCATTCTTAATGTTATACCAAACCTTTTAATGCCACCGAGGGTTGTCTTGACATTCCTGTATGTTGAGTCTTCCTTCCGACAGTCATTTCTTCTTCGATGTCTTCACATTTTTCCTGCAGCCATTTCGTCTTAGCTTCCCTGCACTTCCTATTTATTTCATTCCTCATCAGCGACTTGTATTTGTGTATTCCTGAGTTTCCCGGAACATTTTTGTACTTCCTCATTTCATGGATTAATTGAAGTACTTTTTCTGTTACCCATGGTTTCTTCGCATTTACCTTCTTTGTACCTATGTTTGCCTTCCCAACTTCTGTGATAGCCCTTTTTAGAGATGTCCATTCCTCTTCAACTATATTGCCTACTAAGCTATTCCTTATTGCTGTATCTATAGCCTTAGAGAACGTTGACCGTATCTCGTCATTCCTTAGTACTTCCGTAACCCACTTCTTTGTGTATTGATTCTTCCTGACTAATCTCTTAAAGTTCAGCCTACTCTTCATCACGACTATATTGTGATCTTAGTCTACACCTGCCCCTGGGTACGCCTCCCAATCCAGTATCTGATTTCAGAATCTCTGTCTGACCGTGATGTAATCTAACTTCAATCTTCCAGTTTCAGGCGGCCTTTTCCAAGTATACTCCCTCCTCTTGTGATTCTTGAACAGAGTATTCGCTGTTACTAGCTGAAACTTGTCATAGAACTCAATTAGTCTTTCTCTTCTCTCATTCCTCATTCCAAGCCCATATTCTCCTGCAATCTTTTCCTCTACTCCTTCCCCTACAACAGCAGTTCCCCATGACTACAGGATTTTCATCCTCCTTTACATACTGTATTACCCTTTCAATATCCTCATACACTTTCTCTGTCTCTTTATCTTCAGCTTGCGACGTCGGCATGTATACCTGAACTATCGTTGTCGGTGTTGGTTTGCTGTCGATTCTGATAAGAACAACCCTGTTACTGAACTTTTCACAGTAACATACTCACTGCCCTACCCTCCTATTCGTAACGAATCCTACTCCCGTTTTACCATTTTCTGCTGCTGTTGATTTCAGCCTGTTCTCATCTGGTCAGAAATTGTTGTCTTCAGAAATTCTTGTCTTCTTTCCACTTCACATCACTGACCCTTACTATATGTAGATTGAGCCTATGCATTTCCCTTTTCAGATTTTTTAGTTTCCCTAACACCTTCAAGCTTCCGACATTCCATGTCCCGATATGTAGAACGTTATCCTTTCGTTGATTATTCAATCTTTTTCTCATGGTAACCTCCCCCTTGGCAGTCCCCTCCCGGAGATCCGAATGGGGGACTATTCCGGAATCTTTTGCCAATGGAGAGGTCATCATGGCACTTCTTCTGTTACAGGCCACATGTCCTGTGGATACACGTTACGTGTCTTTAATGCAATGATTTTCATTGCCTTCTGCATCCTCATGCCGTTGATCATTGCTGATTCTTCCGCCTTTAGGGGCAATTTCCCACCCCTAGGACAAGAGAGTGCCCCGAACCTCTGTCCGCTCCTCCGCTCTCTTTGACAATGCTGTTGGCAGAATGAGGGTGACTTCTTACGCCGGAAGTCTTCGGCCGCCAATGCTGATTATTAATCAAAATTTAAGCTGCGCCGGGATTCGTACCCGGACGGAGGACGTTTTGATTATGAATCAAAGACGCTAGCCCTAGACCACGGGTTAAAATTCGGAGTCCTACAAAAAGCTAGTTTTTCAGAGGTACGTTTCTGTAATTTCATCACTGAAGAATCTGCCAGAATTAGTTTCTCACATGGCAGTATCAATCTGGCCAACACATTTCATTTACATCAAGGAATGGGATACGGCAGTACCCTTGTAGGTACGACTCAAAAAGAAATCATTATAACGAAAACTCAGATCGTCAGGTGTCCAAACTGATGAAACTTAGTCAAAGGGGATAACACAGGGTTATTCGGAAAGGAGCACATTTCAAGAATTTTCCTCCAACAAACACCAAAAGACGGATACACAAAACCCACGTTCCTAGACAGTGAAAAGTTGGAAGTTCTGAACAGTTCTAGTGGCGTTGTAGCTTGTCTGTAGGGGAACGGCGACACCAAAGGAACGATCGTTTAGTGTTCTTCAAATACCAAAATTAGCGTCCATTGTTAATGTGCAACGTGAATTTCGACTACAATTCTATAGAGTCGCTTTGTCGTTTATGAGTAGCATCGAAAATTTGTTGAAGATCATTTCATCTTCAGGCGAAAAAGCACGGGTCACATTTCGTATCGTATATGTTGAGCGTAAGCATTCAACTTTGAAAGGAGCCCTGGAAAACGCGCAACACGAGCAAGCAATAACCTTAAAATCCCTCAACCAACGGTAGGCGAGTTTTGAAACACGTCTGCATCAGAAGCTGTACAAACTGCAGTTGTTACAACCACCGCATCCTGGCTACAGCACCAAAAGGTACGGATTTTGGGCTGCAGTTCTAGAGATCAAGGAAGAAATAAATTTTCTAGGTGATTAAATTTTTTCTCATGACTCCAATTTTCATTTTTCTAGTACAGTAAATCACCATTATGTTAGATTTTGGGTAAGTGAAAATCATATGGCAGTTTTTCAATACCAAAGAGAGTCGCTGAAGGCTAATGCTTTCAGTGTAATTTCTGTAAACAAAATTTCTTAACGATTCTTTTTATTGAGAACACTGTCGTAGGACTTTCGTATCTAGACATGCTATCCAACTTCAACGACATTTGCGTAACTTTAGCTAAGATGGATCGAAGTCCTACGTTACCTGACTAACATCATTCTAGGTCACTGTATTGGAAGCGGAGGGGCGGTAGATTAATTTCGTCTTCGATGGAGATACAGTAGCCAATGAAATTTTTATTTGTGAGGGTACATAGAGGAACATGTTTTTATTCCACCTCTGCCTCCTTCTCTTCAATATCTATGACACTGAACCGTTACAACTCTGAATTACATAACTAGAGAGCAGCTGACTTGTGTGCGACAAGAAATAAGCTATCGTTTTAATGTCTGTTATGTAACACATGGCACTCACATTGACGCTAACCAGAATGAACGTTGAAATCTGAACGCCTCTCTGCCGAGGACCACTGCAATGACGCCTATGCGCTACTCCTTCTAGTTTGTGGAATTATTTTTTTTAAATGCGCCACTTGTTTATAATACCCTTGCAAAAAGCCTTACTTACTTAATGCATCCTGGAACTATTGGGTTTCATTGCTGTGTCCCCGCCTTCCATTCCCGAAAGCTTTCGTAGATAATATACTACTGGCTCGGGGGTCCAAATACAAAATTGCCGATAATGCACAATGGATAATGGTTTGAAAGATTCTTTGTGGACCATCTAAATGTTCATCTGCCTATGTACAACACGTCAAGCGGTATATGCATGGTACTTATAATTAAACTGACGGTGCAGCAGTGCGGACTGCATACATCACAGGACGCTGAAACATCGCAGGTATGTTCATCAGTCGGTGCACTCGTGGGATATGCTGAAAAAATACTAATTGAGCTGACTAGTGGTGCAAAAGGTTAAGAAAGTTGAAAATTTCTGTACAAAACGCAATACACCGCGCACTGCTGGTAAGGCTGTTTTATCAGAATGGCAGCAATAGCAGCGTTGCATTGCAGGAATATCGTAGACAGAAACAGCTGTGAAGAGGCCGCATGTCAATAAAAGTGCTAAAGAATACGATCAAGAAATTTGAAGAAACAGGAGAATCAGGTGGTGGAGCAGGGAGAGGGAGGCGGCCCATTTCCACGGCAGTTGTTGTTGAAGTTGCTGTAGCTATAGCCGACTGTGCAGCACATGCCTCAAATTCTGCAGCCAGTGCTCCGGCTGTGTCACCGGACTTCTCTCTCCGCTTGCCAACAGCTCAAAAGATTTTGTGTCGCATTTTACACAGGTATTCCCACAAGAGACAAAATATACCCCCGAAGAAGCCCCAAGATAGGCTACAAAAACGTGACTTTGCCCTTCGTTTCTGGCACGCATGGAAATGGATGAAATGTGGCTGAGGAATACTATTTGGACTGACGAGGCACATTTTACTGTGCAGGGTGCGGTGTGTTTTGACGCATATGTGATTCTACTCTGCCGCAGGTTTTGCTGGAACATCCACTGCACTCAGATTATGTGACTGTGCGGTGTGGTTTCACAAGTTCCTTCATTTCCGGTCAGTTTTTCTTCGAGGAGATGACACCTCAGATTTAAGTTTTCCTTGATTTATCTAGATCGCTCAAGGCAAATGCCGGGATGGTTTCTTTGAAAGGGCACGGCTTATTTCCTTCCCCATCCTTCACAAAATCCGAGCTTGTGCTCCTTTCCTGTTGACCTTGATGTCGACGGGACGTTAAACCTAATCTTCTCTCCTTCCTTCCTTCCCAGATGGGGTGGACACCACACGTCCCTTGCCAAGTGAAAAGTTTGCATCGAGAAACCTTCGGTAACGAAAGCATTATCCCTAGGCAATTTTGGGATGTGTAGCGTTCCAGAACCCCCGACCTAAGTCCATGTGACTACCGGTTGTGGGGATATCTCAAAGGTCATGTCCATCAGGGATGTGTCCAAACTCTTTTAAGTATAGCATACTACGAAATACAACTCTGATTCCGCTGGAAATGTTACAAGCAACTGCCGACCATGCCGTATTATGTATGCAGCGTGTTGCTGAGTCTGGAAAGCGTACTGAACGCATGTTGTAACTTGTGACCGTATCCTTCTAAACGTCCCAGAACCACAATAATCTTGTGTTTGATCGGTCCTGCCCTTTTCCCTCACTCACATCATATTCTGACCGCTTACAGCAACGTATTTTCCCCTGGTAGCATAAAGTGGAAGTATTATTTTCTCAGTAGTCTCTGGGAGTGTAGCGATTAATGAACATACCTACGATGTTTCAGCGTCCTGCGATGTATACAACCCACACTACAGCACTCGGAACACCGTCAGTTTTTTTCAAGGAGTAAATATTTTTCTCTAATTTCGCATAATATTACCCAAATCAACAAATACCTTGTACAGCATGTAATAAACTTAAAATTCAAACAGTCCCTCATACCTTCTCTAAATGTCAGGATAAACGACGAACTACTTGAACAGCACAACTTTAATGTTTATTCTGAGATTTAGTTTCACAAGCACTGCGATCGTAGTTCCTCAGCTATCTTTCTTTAACTCAGGTTCAAGTGACAACAAGTTCCATGTAACGCTCTGGTCTGCCGCAACCAATATCGTTATATCAGTCAAAAAAATGGTTCAAATGGCTCTGAGCACTATGGGACTCAACATCTTAGGTCATAAGTCCCCTAGAACTTAGAACTACTTAAACCTAACTAACCTAAGGACATCACACACACCCATGCCCGAGGCAGGATTCGACCCTGCGACCGTAGCAGTCCCGCGGTTCCGGACTGCAGCGCCAGAACCGCTAGACCACCGCGGCCGGCTATATCAGTCAGATACGGATATACGAGTACAAACACACGTGTACATCATGTATTTCACATCTTGTCAAACTGTGATGGCCTCCGGACGTTCTTTGCCTTCACCGTCACCGGCCACATTTTTAACGAACAGACACTACGTTGCCTATCGAGTCGAATGGCTGCTTGTAATTGGATACATGTTACGTGTCTTTAATGCAGTGGTTTCCATTGCCTTCTTCATCCTCATGCCGTTGATCATTGCTGATTCTTCTGCCTTTAGGGGCAGTCTCCCACCCCTAGGACAAGAGACTGCCCCGAACCTCTGTCTGCCCGCCGCTCTCTTTGACAAGGCCGTTGGCAGAATGAGGGTGATTTCTTACGTTGGAAGTCTTCGGCCGCCAATACCGATTATTAATCAAAATTTAAGCAGCGGCGGGATTCGAACCCGGGACCGAAGATGTTTTGATTATGAATCAAAGGAATGGCAGAGAACAAACAAAGCGACAACTCCTCTTACAAGGACATGTACGCATCAGCAAAAGATAATGTTACGTATCTGGTGTAACACGACAGTGTAGTGTACTACGAATTGCCTCCGCGAAGTGTAACGGTTACTGCTGACGCCTATGGGACTTAACATCTGAGGTCATCAGTCCCCTAGACTTAGAACTACTTAAACTTAACTAACCTAAGGACATCACACACATCCATGACCGAGACGTCTTGCAAATGCAATCCAAGAACAACGACCAGGAAAACTCTGCGTGAAGTGATCTGATCCACGGTAAAACCCGCCCGCTTTCTGCTAGATTGGCAAAAAACAGTGCAGAGGAATTGGGTTCCGAGTCATTCCGCATCCACCTTCGGGGTGAAAATGAACTGCGAACATTGCTCGACGAGTTCTTCGGTTTAGAACCAAGTGATTTCTACCGCCGCGGAGTCGGAAAATTACCCCAGCGTCGGAAGACTGTTGTAAATAGTGACGAAGAATATATTATTGACGACTAAATTCTTCGTTAAGTGTACCCGTTGTGTTTATCAAAGTTATGCATAAAGCAAAGAAATTAGGCACCAACCCAATATAATGCGTCTGCTACACATCTATATAATTTCTGGGAAAAAAATCTGCAGAATGGATTCAGATCCAAAGATATGAAGACAGAATATGGGGGGGGGGTACATTAAAGGCTAATCATTTGTAATTAACATTTCACGCTTAATTCCTAGGTAATATCTATTGAAAATGGTTAGGGCATGTGTTACATGCAATCAGTAATTAGAACAGTTCGTGTGGAAACTCAACTATCAAGTTTCATGGGAATGTGTATAGATAGAGGGTAAAAAACATTAAACGAACTGTGATAACATTTCAGCAGAGGATTGTTGAAAAGAACACACCGAGGCGGTTTCCACGGCAACGTCGCTGTGGAGAAGCGAAGCCGCTGTCGTGTTGAGCGCCGGGCAGCCGGCCGTCGGTGGCAGTTTATACTGGGCGCATAACGCGATTACACAGGCAATCGGAGCGGATGCATTATACGAGAGACAATGCGATTACCAGCCTACCGTGCAGATATATTGGACCTGTAATGGAAAACGTGGAGCCAGCTTAATAGCAACTACGAATGAGTTCCTGTCCCCGGACTGTCGGCTACAGCAGCAGCGACACCGCAGACACAGCATACCTGTCTCACTGGAATAACCTTCGCATTTTAAAGGTACTGAAATTCATAGCCATAGTTCTTCTTTATTATCTTGTAAGTCTCTATTATATTCTTGTCCTCCTATGGGTATATGTAGTGCACTTGTAAGAACGAGTCCCAAGTTTACCGCAGTTTTGCAACACATACATATCTTGGATAAATTCTAGTATCCGTTTCCATTCGGCGCCCTTGAGCAATGACGTCATACCTAAGGCAAAGACGCTACGTTTAGGCACTCTATGAAAGCAACGTTTCATGCTCGTAAACAAACGAATGTAGCATACGATAAAATTGCAATCACATTCACGCAGTTATTTGCTTATTCATGAAGTATATCGAAACGAACTGAAGGTAACAAAATTAATAAAAACCAGAATTAAAAACTAATTTTCATATCTGATAAGAATTATTCTCGAGATTTATGCAAGTATAAAAGCACGAAGCATATTTTAAATTGCATTACAGTAAAGCTCATGGTGAAGTCACATTGATATAAAATAGCGTAAATTTTACTGTTAATTATTGAATCTAACGGGAGAAGCGCAAGAAAGTTGGGATTTGGGGCGGGAAGAAACTAAAATGTAACAGAAAAACGGGAAAATGAAATAAATAACAACAAATACGAAAAGAAGCATGAAATTTGAAGAATCCGACACACTGAATTTTAAAAGAAAAGCCAGTACATTACTAACAAATATCTAAAAACTAAAAAATATTGGAATTGATAACTAGAATTTATCTATGTAGGTAAATTGCAGTTACAGGTTCCAACCGCTCCACCATTCATACGTAAATTATTTTTGAAGTTGTATGCGCTGAAACGTAGCAGCATTTCTACACTTGTAATTGTGCTTTTAAAAACTACTGCGGTGTACAACAAAAATTGAAATCGATAACTAGAATTGACCTTTTATGTAGATCAATTCTAGTTACTGATTCCAATATTAGTACCTTTTTTCAGTAGTTCAGAGAGTAATTACAAGTGCAGAAGTCATATTAGACCGCATTTTTGTGCACACACGTGCTGAAAAAAAAAACGATCTAATTAATGGATCATCGAATGGATGGAATCGGTAACTAAAATTAACCTACATGGGTGGTCAAATCTAGTTACCGATTACAACTATTCAGTGGTTCATAATTGTGGACATTTTTGCAGTAAATCTGTGGACACTGTTTTTGTAGGTGTTCTATGTTTCTTATTGATCTCAGAACTACTACGAAAAGCTAATAAATACTGTATGTACAACTTCCAAATATTTCTCTTTTTCATAGTAGTGAAGAGAGTAATGCCGTATGTAGGAATCCTGTAACACTTTAGCTCACACACTTGTTAAAACGGTCTAAATAACGAACGGTCAGTTCCAGTTACCGATTCCAGTATGTGCTAGACCCTACTTTTTGTTAATTTTCGTTACTTGTGTACTAGTCCCTTTGGATTTAACAGTAAGTTTTAAAAGTTAACGCTATTTCACAATATTATGATTTCATCATGCGCTATGCATTTGAAGGTTCTTTCTCCTTTTCTTACTCGCATAGATTACGATAATAACTTATTCCAGACATATATACTTCTCTTTTTCTGTTCTTATTTATTTTCGTTATCTTTAATTCTTGTCAGTATCATTTGTGGCTTCGTAATTAATCACGTGAACTGTGTTCGTACGTTACATTCGTTTGTTTACGAATTTGATCAGTTGTTTTCAAAGGTTACCTCTACATAGCGTCTCTTCCCTACGTATGACGTCATTTCTCAATGCCGACAAGTGGAGTCGGACACTAGAATTGACCCCATATCTTTATGTGACACAGCCACAAATTTGCAAGCACACGTGTAAGCTATATGTCATAACGTGGTATTCAGCTGCTTTGTAAAATCATCCACACATTTTAATGTATTTCGTTTATGTATTTATCACACTTGGCGAGATTATGCCCACGAGCGTCTCTTACATTTAGCAGTATGTGTCAGAAGCTATTTGCTTTGAAATGACTAAGTAAATATACCCACCCATAATGCAAATGCTGAACTAAAAGAAAGGATATGGCTTAGAAAACCTCAGTTAGAGCAATTCTTGAATGTCCTTCTTCGCCATACAACTCTTAGCAACTTGGATTAGTAGAACAACATAGAAAAGATTCACCGGAGAGTCTTTTTTATAGCAAGACAGGGGCTACACTGAAATGTTCAGCAAATTCCAATAAGAGATGTCAAGCTGCATTTTGCATCGGAGAGGCAACTCTCAAAACTGCGAGAGTCTAAGCCCAATACTAGTTAAAAAATGTATTGCTTCCTCAAGTGAAGACCACAAAGGTACAATCATTTGCGGCAGTGTAAGGGCGATATCAACAACCTTTCTTCTACATCTATGCCTACTTCTACGTCTAACTAAAGCACTTTAACAGTGTGTGGTGCAAAGTTCTTGCGATATCGCTGTCATTTTCACTCTTTCCAATAATAATTGCAACTGTACGCAATAAGAATGACAGCTGTTTGGCCTACAAACGAGCTTCAATTTCCCCGGTTTTCTCGCCTTGGTCAGTTTCGCAACATGTATTACAGATGATCAAAAGTATCCGGACACACATTAGTGGGCATTAACATTAGCCTTTATAACGGCTGGAACTCTGTTTGGGATACTTTCAGTGAGGTGTCTGAATGTCTGTGAAGGAAAGGCAGCCCATTATTCTTCAAGAGCCGAAAGCAGAGAAGGTAGCGATGTTTGACGCTGGGGGCTGAAACGAAACCGACGCACTAACTTATCCTAAATGTGTCCACTGAGTTCAGATCGAGACTCTGAGCACAGCAGTCTGTTTCAGAAATGTTTCCGTCCACAGACAGCGTGCATAGTCATGCTGATACAATCAGTTATCGTCTCCGAATTGTTACCCTACAGCACACAGTACACAAAGCTGTAAAATGTGTTTACATCCTTTCGCATTTAGTGTTTTTGTAAGTGCAGTAAGAGCATCGCCGCCTAACCCCAAAAGTTACTTTTATACCGTGAAACCACCTCCTCCATATTTCACTGTTCACTCTACACAAGGTGGCAGGTAATTTTCTCCGGCCATTTGCCAAACCCAAAACTCTCTATCTTGCCACAGTGTATAGCGTGCCTCATCACCCCAAATTATTCGTTTCCAGTTATCCACTGTCCAGTGGCGTCGGTCTATACAGTGTCTCAAGTGTCGCTTAGAACTGACTACAGAAATGCGTGGCTTATGAGGAGCTGCTCGAACGTTGTGTCCTACTCTTTTTAACACTCTACACACAGCCATTGTGCTAGCTGGACTAGACTGCTTCCGAACTCACGACTGATTCCTTCCGCTGAGTTTGTAAGATTTTTTTACAGTCACCCGCCTCAAAACTCGATAGTCTCTGTCCGTTAGTACAAGAGGTTTCCGCCTGCTTGGCTGAGTGGTAACTTGTTTGCCTACCACGTAGCAGGCCCGGGTTCGATACCCGGCCATGGTGGAGATTTTCTCCGCTCGTGGACTGGGTGTAGCGTTATCCTCATCATCGCTTCATCATCACAGACACACTAGTCGCCTAATGTGGCATCACCACAGACAAGACTTGCAACTCGGTGGCCGAACTTCAACGGATGGGGGTCTCCCGGTCATGAATGCCACACGATCATTTTATTTCATTTTCAGTACAGGAGGTCTGCTTGATCTTTGTTTAGCTGTCATTGTTCTTTCTCGTTTCTACTTCACCATCACACCACCAAGAGTCGACTTAGGGAGCATCTGAAGAGTTAAAATGTCGCCGATAGATTTGTTGCTCAGGTTACATGAAATGACTTGTGCACGATCGAAGTCGCTGATCTCTCCTGACTGACCAAATTTATTGTTACTGCTGCTCTGCTTACAACACAACACCCCCGCCTTTGTAATGGCGGGGCCACCTCTTGTGACATCCAGTGGTCCTTTCCAGTATACGCAAGGGCGTCCGTATACTTTTCATCGGATGGTGTACGTATGTGTGAAGGACTGATATGTTACTTCAGTCTTCTTAAAATTATCCTCTCGGCATTATGACAACAAATCTATCGTCATGCAAAATCCATACCGTGTAGCGTCTGCCACCGATGTTGGATTAGCGTTACATGATGCATTCACGATTACTAAACGAGAGTGTGATCATATGATCTGCTCCTCATTGGAGTTCCATTATTAGTAATACTTGGTAAGGGAACAATCCTTCTATTTAATAAACAAAAACTTTAAACCTTCAAGCTGATATATACTTACTGTGCAGCAAATCAAGTTAACAATAAGTTATACAGTTAAAAGGCATTTTATGAAATAATTATCAAAACAGGAGAGGGGCAATTTACACTCAAAATCAGGAGCACTAGTACCATAATCCAGGAGATTTAAATTTAACAAATCCACACCACATTACAAATGCTACATTACAAATAATGATCAAGCAGTACTCAAGAATACGACAAAATTAAACTCCGATCCATCTCTATTACAGGAAAACTGGAGCAACTACCCCCAACATGAACATAACGCCAGCACCATCCCCCTTCAGGCATGTAACATAAAATACAATTTTAGAACAGCTGGCTTTCGAAAACAGAGGAGGCGATTTATAACACCACAGTACAGTAAATTTCTTTCAAAGTTTTAAATAAAATCCTCACCAATGGTCGAGAAGGCCTTATTAATTAAAACAAAATTCTCTTGTAAATAAGTAAAGGATAAAACCCTTGAAAGAGCGCTTAATTTAAAACACTATAACTAAAATGACACAAGAAAGATAGTAGCGACATTGTTTAAACGTTCACAGGAACCAGCATGCAATAGAAACCAACTAAGGCACGACCACAAAATTTTGAACCTGATCTCAGTAATGAGAATCTGTTTCTATACATATTAAAAGGGAAAACATACACTTCGAGAAATAGTTACTAAAGGAGAAAAATCTTTAAAGAGAATTAATCACAATAAACTTAACACAGTTTGTTCATATTATTAAAAAAACAAACGCCATAAGAGGCGCCGCTGCAGTGTTCCTGTAACGCGTAAACATCACACTTTTATGAAACTTCCTGGCAGATTAAAACTGTGTGCCGTACCGAGACTCGAGCTCGTGAGTTCCGGGCCCGAGTTCGAGTCTCGGTACGGCACACAGTTTTAATCTGCCAGGAAGTTTCATATCAGCGCACACGCCGCTGCAGAGTCAAAATCTCATTCAGGGTCACGCTTTTAGTTATATAAGATTGCAGTGGTGGATGCTCAGCACCAATAATAGAGCCACGGGGTATATCTTAAATGAGTCCAGGATATCGATTCTCCAACCATCACGAAGCCACGGCAAAATGAAAACAGAAGCGTAGCCCTCCCTGTACTGCATCTATCTCTCGGCTGACACTGGTATAGAACAGCACGATACAAAACAGAGCAAACTCAGCGGAACAGAATGCTTACTTCCGCATAGCGAAACGAACCGGCCGGCGAACAAGCTTCTCAGTATGAAGACGACATTAATACAAGTTCAATAGCGGAACAGATAACATACCCCATCACACATGGAGTTGCCCAAAGCATGTCTTGACCATCACTGAGTAGTCTACCAGCAGAATTCCATCAGTTTCACTGGCCCGTCGGAACACCTGCTGCCACGAGGGGGTCCGTGTCCGCCCTGTTCAATACTGCGCGCGCTGCCCCGAAACCTAACGGCGAAGCACACCTCGCCCACAAGCAGTAAACTCTCTGTAATCGACACCAACTGTCTCAATAAGGACGCCAGACGAATGAGCAGCAAACTAGAATATGTCTGACCTGCGTTTCGTACCATATTTCTTTCGTGGCTGACTTACCCTCGCTAAGCACTATTCCAATGATTCTCATTCTCGTAGCTGCTCTTCTTAGAACCTACCTTATATATTCGTCCCACTTACACTCGCTCTAGGCGCGGATTCATAGTAATTCCACGGTTGTTATAGTTTCATGTAATTCATCGCTAATAGTGTAATCGAATGATAATTGGTATGTACAGGGTGAAATTTTTGACAGAAACGCATTATCCTTGTCAATTGTGTTCAGTAATGTTGTGTATAAACTGCACATACTCACTTTGTCTCCCGTCCGTAACTGTTGAACCACTAACAGTTTACAAGATGAAACTTTGAATCTTCTTTCACGATCGTCTGCAAAGATGTGCAAGGGATTTCTAATGTTATGGAATGGCGACTAAAAGATCGCTGCGGACTTCATTGCAGAACTGTACAAACTCATCGGATATTTTCCGGTGTTCGAACAGCCGTTTCAGATCCCTTATACATCACATCGGCTACACAGCCTGTTTCATGCAATTATTTTATCCATCTGGGTATTGTCCTTTCAGCTGGAACATGGAAATGGCGATCTCTTCCACGGCACATAGTGCGTAGGACACTCGCAACGCTCTATACACGACAGATGTCCTCGAGTGCCTTGATACGCACCTGCGTTGGCCAACGCTCCATACTAAACTGAATGGTATACTATGTGGAACCGATCAGATACGGAAGATAGCGGCACTACATCTATATCATAGCAGGGTGGCCAGATGGAAATGTACTATTTGCTGTGGGCCACCATGTACATTGAGGTGACAAAGGTCATAGGACAGCGATATGCACATACACAGATGGTGGTTGTATAACGTACACAAAGAGTAAAATGGCAGTGCACTGGCGGAGCTGCCATTTGTACTCAGGTGATTCACGTGAAGAGGTCTCTAACGTGATTATGGCCGCACGATGGGAATGAACAGACTTTCAACGCTGAATGGTATTTGGAGCTAGACGCATGGGACAATCCACTTCGGAAATCATTAGGGAATTCAGTATTCCACGATCCACAGTGTCAAGTCTGTGCCGAGAAATTCACACATCAGGCGTCAACTTTCAACGCGGAAAATGCAGCACCCAACGGCCTTCACTTAACGACCGAGAGCAGTGACGTTTACGTAGAACTGTCAGTGCTAGCATACAAGTAACACTTCGTGAAATAATCGCAGAAATCAATGAGGGAAATGCAACCAACATATCAATTTGGACAGTGCGGCGAAATTCAATGTTAATGGCTGCGGCAGCAGACGACTGATACGATTGTCTTTGCTAACACCACGACATCGCCTGCAGCACTTCTCCTGGGCTCGCGTCCATGTCGGTTGGACCCTAAGACGACTGGAAAATCGTGACCTGGTCACATGAGTCCAATTTCAGTTGGTCAGAGCTGATTGTAGTGTTCGAGTGTGGCGTAGACCCAATGAAACCATCGACCCAAGTTGTCAACGAGGCACTGTGCGAGCTAGTGGTGACTCCATAACGGTGTGCGTTGTATTTACATGGAATCCACTGGATCCCTTAGATGTTCGACTACTTGGAGTCCATTTACAGCCATTCATGGATTTCATGTTTGCAAACAACAAAGGGATTTTTATTGATGACAGTGCGCCATGTCACATGACCACAATTGTTCGTGATTGGTTATAAGAACATTCTGGACAGTTCGAGCGATTGATTTGGCTACGCAGATCGTCTGACACGAAGCCATCGAACATTTATGGAACACAATCGAGAGGTCAGTTCATGCACAAAATCCTGTACCTACAACACTTTCACAATTATAGACACCTACAGAGGCTCAATATTTCTGCACTAAGAGGGGCAAAAGGCGGTCCGACTGGATATTAGGAGGTATCCCATGACTTTTATCACCTCCATTTATGTACGATTGGATCCAAGCCAGAGAATACACTCGGTTCTTCAGCTGACTTCCCTTATAGGACGTTTGGAGCTCGCCTCACGGAACAGCTACCAAATTATGACGCCGCGGTATACGCAGCCCTGAAGGCGCTGGAGCAACTGAGAAACCATCATATATCCTTCACTCTGTACTAGTGTACCCAGTAGGAAAAGTAATCGAGACTGTCCAAGATGCCTTACAACAGGTTCAAAACCAAGACAAGGGGGTGATATTCTGCTATTGGGATATGCCCGGATAAGACGAAATGATGCAGCTGATACAGCATCTTAAGAAGCTTGTGGGCAAGACGTTTTGATTCGGTGTGGCGTCCCCATGTTAGCTATCAACTCACTGTCAGAGAGAAGGTCATGCATCAGTTGAAAGACAAGTAGTTGGAGGTAGCACGGAACAAAATTCGGTCATTGGATCCGACCACCCAAGCGGCACTGACTTTAATAGTAGTAAATAGTCCCTTGAAACATAGTGTTCTTTTTCTCCTGAATTATACAGTAATATGTGAAGCTCATGGGATATCACTTTCGATACGATACGTATCTACACGTGTTTCATATGATGACATAAGGCAACACTCATCTTGGCCGGTGACCTGCCCACGATCCTAGCTGACAACGGCAACTCTGTTACACACTTTTTTAAACTTTGTGAACAGTCCCGCATCCTATCTCATTTGTTGGACAGAGGAGGTCTATGAGCTCTGAGTGGACAGCTCGATCGTTGTTTTTTTTTTTTTTTAACTGGTCAGCCATCGCAGTGTGTCATATGGATGTTTCTACAAACTAATAGTGTATTTTAATACGTGATAAAGTAATTGGTTATTTGATCTTATCAGTGAAGAATCACATTTGTGTCGACATAGCGCAAGATATTGTGATGTGGCATTTACCGTGGCAAATATGGTGATATGAGGCAACGTTCATTTTAATTTAAGGAATAATAATAGCCGTAACAATAATAGCAATGGTATTAGTAGCAATATACCCATTACTCATAAACTGTAAAGCACCTCCGATGGAAAGATCCCAGAATACAACGATTTGGCAGGTGAGACAGATGCCGTTTAAAAATAGAAGTCATTATCTCGTTCTTGGAGAACTTAGTTAATCTAGTGATAACTTGTTGTTCAAACACTTACCATTACATACAGGGTGTAACAGATTGACATTTGAAAAGTTTCGGAGATTGTAGAGGATGGGATTCTGGGCATTTTGGTACAAGGAACCTGTAGCCGGAAATGTCAAATAAAATTTTTACACAACGATGTACCTTCTATACATACGCTAGGCTAAATGAGACGCCTGAATACTGTAGTTTTATTGTCAGTAGAGTACAACACAAAACTGCAAACCGAATTTGTGGCTTTACCACTGCAGAGTAAATGTTCAGGTAAGCCCTGGTCCGATGAGTAATGTGCGCTGAAAGCACCATCGTTCTGAAATCAAAACCTAGTGTTCAGTTGCCAGGGAGCGTTCTGCAAAAGTTCAGACAAGACCGTGTCCAGAAAGTTGAAATACCATGCACCATTCGAACTATCTGGTAAGTTGTGCGCTCCTGCCCAGTGTTCACTGAGAATCTCACCTGGTAACTTCTCGTACAGGTTCCGTGCGCATTTTCAGTAGTCCAGTGGTAGCTGTAAAGGCTTTATTTCACATTCCCGGGTACGTGCTAGTGATATCGAAACATTCAAAATCTCCTCTTCTACAGTCTCTCAAATTTAGGAAACATCATTCTGTTACACCCATTTATTGTATTTAAACATTAACCCCGTGTGTTAATAATAATAGTAGGGTGTGAAGGATATATACGAATTTGTAGCAAAGAAAAAAGCAGCAGAAGCAGCTAACAAAAAAGGATATAAAAACATAATAATGAGCAAAAAGAAAGTTGAAACTTCCTGGCAGATTAAAACTGTGTGCCAAACCCAGACTCGAACTCGGGACCTTCTAAAAAGAAAGTTAACTAATTAAATAAGACACTTCGCTTTGAAACAGTAAGATAAAGAGGTAAGGAATGTGTAAACAGACGAGAAGCACTAAGATAAGAAACTGAAAGTTAATTTTCATCGTTGTTGGATTGTGACAAAGGTATTTTGGCCGTCGTTGTGTAGTAGATACTGTGATAACAGGAAAAGATTATTTTGCTACTTTTTTGTGTGCAGACTGGCACTAGGTCCTGTAAACACTAAGCGAACGTTGTATGCAGACGCAGAAATGGATAGTGCGAAATGAGTGGGAGCAATTTTCTGGAATACTGGATAAGTATAACCTATGTACGATCGGATCTTTCCTGTGGTTATAATCAGATATTATTTGTTCGATTTGAAAGACCAGCTGATGGCTGGGTGTTGTGTGCTGTCCTTAGGTTAGTTAGGTTTAAGTAGTTCTAAGTTCTATGGGACTGATGACCATAGATGTTAAGTCCCATAGTGCTCAGAGCCATTTGAACCATTTGAAAGACCAGCTACGGATGAGACAGAAGGCTGAGTAAGTACTGAAAAAAACAATGAATCTTGTTATGGGTCAGGATGATTGACTGGGTAGCAGGTCCAAGGAACCAGTTTCTCAGCCATGTTGGAATAATACATGTAGTGGTAACACAAATTTCGTTATTGATCAGAATTCATACAAGCAAAGCAGAAGTGTCCCAGTGACGTGTCATGACCATGGGCAGCGGTGCTTGTCCAGCTCAGCACGCAGCAACAGGAGACGACCAGCAGCGCAAGGATGCCAGGCCAGAAAGGTAGTCACGGTGAAGGAGCAGTGTCAGCGCACCTACATCAGCCCTGCGGACGTCAGGCGCATAGTGGCAGCAAACTCGAATGCTACGCTGGCCATGCCATTTGGCCAGCGACCAGCAAACTTCTCGCAATCGTTCAATGAGGGAGGTACTCAAGGACGGATTTGGAACCATGGACCTTTTGGAGACGCCCAGGAGCCGGTTGATATTAGACCGCAGTAGGCCTCATCCGGAAGGCACCAGTTCAAGACCTCACAGGGTCAGGACTGGGGTCAGTTCAAAGACCAGTGGCTAGCGGGGGCAGCAGCTAGTTGCAGATGAGGCTGCATCCACATTGGGTCGACGGCTGGCATGGAGATATTCTCGATGTAGGCAGCACTTGACGACGGTTATGGCAGGGCCAGAGCAGCCATTAATTACATGGCCTCGCCCCAGAGTTACACTATGAGAACAAAAAAAAAAACTCACACCACAAAGGAATTATTCGAAACGGATAGAAATCAGTGGACATGATGTACATGTACAGTCGTACTAGTGATTACAGTAGCAGAAAAACTGGATGATTTGCTCAAGAGAAATAGCTTCACAAATTGACCAATCCGATAATGCGTTAGTCGATGTCTGGTCCTTACGCAAGCAGTTATTCAGCTTGGAATTGATTGACACATCTGGTGGATGCCCTTCTGAGGGATATAGTGCCAAATTCTGTCCAGCTGCCGCGTTAGATCGTCGAAATGCGAGATGATTAGAGGGTCCTGCCCACAATGATCCAAACTTTCTAAATTAGGGAGAGACCCGACGACGTTGCTGGCGAAGGCCGGGTTTGGCAAGCGCGAAGACGAACACTAGAAACTCTCGCCGTGCGCGGGCGAGCATTATGTTACTGAAATGCAGGCCCCAGAGGGTTTGTGTGAATGGGCATAAAAAAGGGAACGTAGAATATCGTCGACGTATCACTGTGCTTTAGGGGTACTGTGGATGGCAACCAAACTTGTTCTGCTGTGAAATGAAATGGTACCCCTGGTTTTTGGGCCGTATGTCTGGCGACAGTCAGGTTGGTATCCCACCTCTGCCCGTCTCCAGTCTCGTCTTCAGGGTCTGGAATCTTACTGACTGGAGTAGAATTGTATTCAGTGATGATTGCTGCTTCTAAATGAGCCCCATTGATCAGTGAATACGTGTCTGGAGTCACCCCAGACAGTGGGGGGCTACCACCCTCACTTAAAGAAAGCCTACTTAGAAAGTTTCAAGAACCAGCTTTAAGTGATGAACGTATGCATGTATTACAATCACTTACCTCTCCCGCAGAGGAGAAAATTAGATTAAATACAGCAGGCACGAAAGCATTTAAACAGTCGTTCTGCCCATGTCCCATTCATGAATGAAACGTGAAGAAACTCTAATAAAATATGCAGTGAGAAGTTCCATCCGTCATGTTCTTCAGTTTTCAGAGGACAGATGTAGATGTTGTCGTTCACTACTTCAATGTACAGATGTAAATGTTATCGTTCACTACTTGAGTATAGTTCAAATCAGTTGATAGTCACTATCAGTTTTAAACTGTATTAATCTGTGAGTATAGAGAAATAAATCATCAGAAATTGTATACCTATTGTTAAATCGTAATTTCCAGTCGAAGAATAGTATGGTCATTCCCTTCAAGCCAACGTCTTCGCAACAATGGAGAATTCCAATCAAGTAGCGAGCCTCAGTACACACACATAACCTCGATGCATCCGGGACCATTCCCTCTTCGTCTGTACTGTGCCGTTACTCTTATCTGACTCTTGCTTCTCGAGATGACTGGGTGTTTGTGTTGTCCTCATCATTTCGTCATCATTCATGAAAGTGGCGAGTTTGGACTGAGCAAAGGTTGGGAATTTGTGCGGGCGCTGATAACCGCGCAGTTGAGCGCCCCACAAACTGAAACATCATCATCATCATCTTGCTCCTTTAGTTCGCTCCGATCATTCGCCGTGTTTTGCCAGCTTCCCTAGCGAATATGCTTCCCCACACTATTATTAGTTAGTCTCACCTTATATTTTCATCGTCTATCCACATATATCGAGACAACACAGGTACATATTACTCTTAAAATAACAATTCTTACAAACTTTACATTTATGCTGATTGTAAAGACAACGTATAGACACATTTGTAATTCATAACGTACAATAAAACCTATTCCATATTGAAGGAAATACCATAAGTTTTGTGCATTTTGTGTGTAATCAGGTAAATATATTTTTCCAAGCATCTGGTGTGTTCAAACATACGTCTCTGATTGTCTTATCAAGTACAGTTGTAAGGTTTCTTATTATGAGAGCTGGAAGTTTTGTTGGTACTATTTGCCACAGTGAGTGTATTCCCTGGTACATGTATAGAGGAGGTTCCTTGAACACCAAAGTTTATATCTTTCTTTTAAAAAAGTAAACCGCCATTTGGCTGTGTTTTATTGTGTTTATCTTTTGTGTAACCCAGATTACGGATTTTATACCTTTATCAAGTACGAAGCTAAAGGTTGTTAAACCATTATTAAGTCATATTTATTCAGGTAGTCCAAAACATGTAAACAAAGCTAACACATGCCTTTAAGATGTAACAATCAAAGAATCCTTTGACAGTTAAATCTTTGTTAGCCTTATCTGCTTTGGACTGCCCTAACAAATATTACTTAATAATGGTCCACTGACCTTTAGCACTGTACTTCATAATGGCATAAAAGCAGAAGTCTGGATAGTACAAAAGGTAATTACAATAATACACAGTCCAATGCCGGTTTACTCTTTTACAAAATTATTGCATGACTGTGGCTCAACGTCATAGAAAACTTTTTAAAGTTTATACTGCTGTCGAGCAGTCAGTGAGCGCTGGCTAGTCCTTCTTCGTCGATTTAGGCATACTTACTAGAATGGTCGCTATTCTCCTACGTGACTTGATGTCACAGCTTTATTAAAGGGCAATGGTTTTCAAGTTATTCATGAACCTTCGCAAACCACCTGTCTATTTAAAAGGTTCTCAGTACGATTATCTTGACACATATTGCAGCTCGCATGATCCGAGTTTTAGTGAATGGTGACTGGCTTACTCGCATTGTACCTAGCGAGATTTATTTATAATATAGAATAATTTACAAAATATCGAAACCAGCGTGATTTCTTCCAGGTCATCTTGTTGCACAGGAAAGCCATATGATTTTTAGGGCCAGGTCCAAACATTGTTTTGTGCGCTTAGGGGACAGTGAGTGTCTAATCATCTTGCACAAATTCAGAGTACCTTCAGCTGCAGTATAGGTTTATCTTTTATGTCTATTAATTACAGTAGCTACTCCAAACTTACCGTCGTATTTAGAGTACTATGTTAAAGAAACATTATATTGTTCTACACTCATAGTAGTGGATAGGTGCACTTTACATTCAGTAGTTAGATTAGTTCAATCAAAATGCACGCTACGTATCTAAACGTTGGTTTGTCTAACACACAATCCAGTGCTATGAATTTCCGTATTAGAAGTTCAGATACAAAGTTTATATAGTTATACAGCGATCACATCTGAGAGGTCAGATCTGTTGGCTTCACAAACGTTGCCTAAAGCAATGTCCAGACAAGAAAGTTTCGCATACACTCACTGATGGTTTTATATGACGGTCTTATTTCAATAGTGGTACAAGTCCGTTACCTGCACTTTTCTGTCTATAATGCATCTGAAATTAAGGAGCCAAACAAACAGAAAGAAAGGTTCATCTCTAGCAAGAAGCCATATGCTTGAATATTTCTGGTATCTCAACTGCAGGTTTTTCAGCGCTCATTTAACTTTAGGACTCTGTATCTCAATATGAACAAAAATGGACTTGTACCACTATTGAAATAAGCCCTTAATATTTAGGCAGCTAGAAGAACAGATGTTACACAGAGACCTTTACATCATGAATGTTGATGAGCGATGTGGTGCAGTGGTGAAGTCGCTGGGTTTCCTCTCTGCATGACAAAGTTTGAGATTCACTCCTGGCCATTCACATTTATATATTTTGTGGTCTACATGAATTACTCGGGATAAATACCGAGAGTATTCCTTTGAAAAGAACAGGGCCGATATCCTTCTCCATTCCTCCTCAGTCCAACCTTCCTCTAATTCCTCGTTATCTGTCAGGTGTTATCGTAATTTTCCTTTTCGTTGTCGATGGGAAGGATAACAATAAGTCCCTATCGTTTTTTCCATCCTTCAATAAAACCTTCTGATGTGGCTGCTTCAGGAACTAAAACGCTCCTTTCACCCTGCAAGTGACCTCATGTATGTCTTGTCTTATGATTAGTGACAATGATGGCCGATTCATACGACCTTCCGACGGAACATTGTCACCGACGCCTGCGACTGAGCCATAGTGTAAGTCTTCCACAATAACTGCGCAGATAATTTGACAACTAGGACAACAGTGTATTTTGGGGCTCCCTGTTGATTCACTGTTTAGACCTACTAGAGTGATTTTAACGTTTTGTGCTTACCTAAAATATCCACTTCACAATAACATCGCCAACATTGGATCCGAGAACAGGTTTTCAAAATCGTTTAGCCACTCATCATTTCCCACAGAACTGATTCATTTCGACAGTCAACATTTCACTGATGTTGACCCATTGTGCGTACACAGAGAGACACCGCAAAAGGAGGTGGAGGAGATTATTTTTTAACATGCCGTCGACAACGAGGTGATTACAGACGGAGCACACACTCGCATTAACGACGGATTAGGATGGAAATCGAACGTGCCCTTCCATAGGAACCGCCCCAGCATTTGTCTGAAGCGATTTCAGGAACTCACGGAAAACTTAAATCAGGATGGCCGGACGTGGGTTTGAATTTTTGTCCTCCCGAATGCGAGTCCAGTGTGCTAACCACTGCACCACGTCACTCGCTACGCCGCAAGAGCGCGTTCGGTGAAGTATCGGCAGACTTTTTGTCACGTTGTGCTTTTCTACGTAGTAACCAACTACTTGTTTCATTTTCCAACAAAACACTAAAAATTTATCCTACAATTTAACAGAGACATCACCATAAATTCCTTTCCTTTCACGAACTGAACTAAATTATTTAACTTTAATCAAAATGCAACGTTATCGTCCCCTCGACGCAGTACACTCACAAGCAGTGGAACGGGGGACCTGTCGAACTCAAAGTTATGACAAATACATTCCCTGGCTATTCACCTTGCACTGGCTCTTCTAATTAGATCCATAAAGGCAACAATTTGTTTCCATGAACTAATTTCAGGTATTTCCAATACGAGTACTAGGTCCACTGGAATAGAGCCGACCAATACATAATTCTGGAAGATACGTTATCGTCCTGCCGTATAGAATATACAAACATTGTATAACTATTCGAACGAAACTTCAGCCAATAAAAATATGGCATTTCAGTCTTTGATCGCTACTTTTTTATTTTCAATGACCGGTTTCACGCTAGCTGCCAATCTTCAGATCATATATTGTAGTTAGGGAGTAACTTGTCAGTACAGAACTATCGGTTCGCTGTCATAACTCATTTTACGCTGTCATAGCCCATCGCTGTCATTATGACAGCGAACCGATAGTTCTGTACTGACAAGTTACTCTGTAACTACAATATATGATCTGAAGAGGGACAGCTAGCCGGAAACCGGTCATTGAAAATAAAAAAGGAGCGATTAAAGACTGAAATGCCATATTTTTATTTAAAGAACGATCGCGGCAATCCCAATAAGACAATCATGTCTAGTTTTGATAAAACTTCAGCCTACACAGTGCTCTATGCCACTAAGAGTTTAAATTAATCTTCCGTAGGTATTAATCTCAAACAGCAAAAGAGAAATTAATTTAGTCATCTCTGAATATTGGCATTACGTAACAGTCACATACAGGAAGTAGCAAACCATTAGGTCCATAATCATATGAGCGGTAGAGGACACTAGACAGAACAATATGGGATAAATATTAATTGCATTCGTCAGAAACGAGTACTTTTTGCGATACAAGATTTATATTAAGCAGTGCGCGGAAGGCACGTGAGTGTAAAGTGCTTATATCTCAAAGCAGACAACGTCCTGCCGGAAAAACATTTGTAGTGCTACCTTAAAAAAATATGAAATCGTATGAGGTCCGTCTGTGACTTAGTTTACAACTACTTCTAATTCATACTGAATGCCAAAGATGTGGCGTTATGCGATACAGGAACTTGGAGACATGCATTTAATGTTTCGGCTAGGTTTGTGACGTGTATGAAACATTGTGGACGATTCGAAGCCTTCTTGATATGTTCTGTAAATCGGCACTGGTGGGGCTACCCATTGGTAAGGGTACATAAAGCACGACTCGTCATGGACTCTTAACGTCAGTTTCTTATCAGTGACAAAGGGAGGAACCGAAAAAGTAGTGAAATGAGTGAATAAAAGCAAAAAATGAGTGTGAGTAGTCAAAGTGATACTGTAATAATAATAAATAATGTCGTGTGACTTGCTTCTTGCTTGGCGCTGGAAAAAGACAAATATGCCGACAGTTATACATTCGTATAAAAGTTGTAACATAGAAAAAGGGTTCAAATGGCTCTGAGCACTATGGGACTTAACATCTGAGGTCATCAGTCCCCTAGAACTTAGAACTACTTAAACCTAACTAACCTAAGGACGTCACACACATCCATACCCGAGGGAGGATTCGAACGTGCGACCGTAGCGGTCGCGCGGTTCCAGACTGAAGCGCCTAGAGCCGCTCGGCCACAGCGGCCGGCTGTAAGAGAGACCAATAAACTTAAGACCCTTGTGTTACAAACAGACATTTGGTCATATGCTGTTTTTGAGTGTAGCATGTAAGTTAGGTGCACTTTTGTTAGTAGTATTCGTATTCACTCATAATATTTAATCTCTTGTTCCGGAGCTGCAACTCCATGTTCAAGGACTACACTTACGTCTTTGGTCTTTACACCTCCTCCAGTTGTTGACCTTCATTGGTCGACGAAATATTAAATTTATGCAGTGGTGAAAACTTCGACATGTGCATACAGAGTTCATGAGAATGAATGGTAGACGGCCTGACCATTCAAATTCGGGCAGAAGCCAGAGTGTGGAGCCCGCCGAGGCGAGAGTACCGTCGGCAGCAGATGCCTGCGCCCGGGCACGCCGAGTTGGGCGCCTTATTGAGTTTCAATAAAATAGCAGCGCCAGCGCTGCTCGGCGCAACGCGGCTGAGAGCGGCGCGGGAAGTCGGCGGAATAGAGCGCCGCCTCTCGCCCGGCATCCGCCTGCCGCCTTCCACAGGTAACGTCGTTTGGCCCGGCAGCGCGCTCCGCTCCACAGCGCCTCTGCCAGTTAATTTGCCTGCCGATATCTCCCGCAGTAGCGACTACTTGTCTAGCTTCACTCGGTCCTTCCGTACAAGAGACTACGTTCTCGCAGCTTGGACGGCACAGATATAAACATGGTTTGCGGAAGCACCGAAACTCAGTTTGCTCTTTCGGTTCATGGCATCCACAACGAAGGAGATAGCGCAATCCAGGCTGATACGGTGTTTCTTCTACATCTACATCTACATCCATACTCCGCAAGCCACCTGACGGTGTGTAGCGGAGGGTACTTTGAGTACCTCTATCGGTTCTCCCTTCTATTCCAGTCTCGTATTGTTCGTGGAAAGAAGGATTGTCGGTATGCCTCTGTGTGGGCTCTAATCTCTCTGATTTTATCCTCATGGTCTCTTCGCGAGATATACGTAGGAGGGAGAAATATACTGCTTGACTCCTCGGTGAAGGTATGTTCTCGAAATTTCAACAAAAGCCCGTACCGTGCTACTGAGCGTCTCTCCTTCAGAGTCTTCCACTGGGATTTATCTACCATCTCCGTAACGCTTTCGTGATTACTAAATGATCTTGTAACGAAGCGCGCTTCTCTCCGTTGGATCTTCTCTATATCTTCTATCAACCCTATCTGGCACGGATCCCACACTGGTGAGCAATATTCAAGCAGTGGGCGAACAAGCGTACTGTAACCTACTTCCTTTGTTTTCGGATTGCGTTTCCTTAGGATTCTTCCAATGAATCTCAGTCTGGCATCTGCTTTACCGACGATCAACTTTATATGATCATTCCATTTTAAATCACTCCTAATGCGTACTCCCAGATAATTTATGGAATTAACTGCTTCCAGTTGCTGACCTGCTACATTGTAGCTAAATGATATAGGAACTTTCTTTCTATGCATTCGCAGCACATTACACTTGTCTACATTGAGATTCAATTGCCATTGAGATTCAACTGCCATTCCCTGCACCATGCGTCAATTCGTTGCAGATCCTCCTGCATTTCAGTACAATTTTCCATTGTTACAACCTCTCGATATACTACAGCATCATCCGCCAAAAGCCTCAGTGAGCTTCCGGTGTTATCCACAAGGTCATTTATATATATTGTGAGTAGCAACGGTCCTACGACACTCCCCTGCGGCACACCTGAAATCACTCTTACTTCGGAAGACTTCTCTCCATTGAGAATGAAATGCTGCGACCCGTTATCTAGGAGCCCTGCAATCCAATCACACAATTGGTCTGATAGTCCATATGCTCTTACTTTGTTCATTAAACGACTGTGTGGAACTGTATCGAACGCCTTGCGAAAGTCAAGAAACACGACATTTACCTGGGAAACCGTGTCTATGGCCCTCTGAGTCTCGTGGCCGAATAGCGAGCTGGGTTTCACACGATCGTCTTTTTCAAAACCCATGCTGATTCCTACAGAGTAGATTTCTAGTCTCCAGAAAAGTCATTATACTCGAACATAATACGTGTTCCGAAATTCTACAACCGATTGACGTTTCTTCACTTCTAAAAGACCCCCGATATACACTCCTGAAAATGGAAAAAAGAACACATTGACACCGGTGTGTCAGACCCACCATACTTGCTCCGGACACTGCGAGAGGGCTGTACAAGCAATGATCACACGCACGGCACAGCGGACACACCAGGAACCGCGGTGTTGGCCGTCGAATGGCGCTAGCTGCGCAGCATTTGTGCACCGCCGCCGTCAGTGTCAGCCAGTTTGCCGTGGCATACGGAGCTCCATCGCAGTCTTTAACACTGGTAGCATGCCGCGACAGCGTGGACGTGAACCGTATGTGCAGTTGACGGACTTTGAGCGAGGGCGTATAGTAGGCATGCGGGAGGCCGGGTGGACGTACCGCCGAATTGCTCAACACGTGGGGCGTGAGGTCTCCACAGTACATCGATGTTGTCGCCAGTGGTCGGCGGAAGGTGCACGTGCCCGTCGACCTGGGACCGGACCGCAGCGACGCACGGATGCACGCCAAGACCGTAGGATCCTACGCAGTGCCGTAGGGGACCGCACCGCCACTTCCCAGCAAATTAGGGACACTGTTGCTCCTGGGGTATCGGCGAGGACCATTCGCAACCGTCTCCATGAAGCTGGGCTACGGTCCCGCACACCGTTAGGCCGTCTTCCGCTCACGCCCCAACATCGTGCAGCCCGCCTCCAGTGGTGTCGCGACAGGCGTCAATGGAGGGATGAATGGAGACGTGTCGTCTTCAGCGATGAGAGTCGCTTCTGCCTTGGTGCCAATGATGGTCGTATGCGTGTTTGGCGCCGTGCAGGTGAGCGCCACAATCAGGACTGCATACGACCGAGGCACACAGGGCCAACACCCGGCATCATGGTGTGGGGAGCGATCTCCTACACTGGCCGTACACCACTGGTGATCGTCGAGGGGACACTGAATAGTGCACGGTACATCCAAACCGTCATCGAACCCATCGTACTACCATTCCTAGACCGGCAAGGGAACTTGCTGTTCCAACAGGACAATGCACGTCCGCATGTATCCCGTGCCACCCAACGTGCTCTAGAAGGTGTAAGTCAACTACCCTGGCCAGCAAGATCTCCGGATCTGTCCCCCATTGAGCATGTTTGGGACTGGATGAAGCGTCGTCTCACGCGGTCTGCACGTCCAGCACGAACGCTGGTCCAACTGAGGCGCCAGGTGGAAATGGCATGGCAAGCCGTTCCACAGGACTACATCCAGCATCTCTACGATCGTCTCCATGGGAGAATAGCAGCCTGCATTGCTGCGAAAGGTGGATATACACTGTACTAGTGCCGACATTGTGCATGCTCTGATGCCTGTGTCTATGTGCCTGTGGTTCTGTCAGTGTGATCATGTGATGTATCTGACCCCAGGAATGTGTCAATAAAGTTTCCCCTTCCTGGGACAATGAATTCACGGTGTTCTTATTTCAATTTCCAGGAGTGTATTTTAGCAGCGCCGCCTTGTGAAACAAACATATTTACAGCCTATGTTATTTCAGTGATATAAAATGCAGTCAGAATTACAAAGAACTTAGCACTATGAGCCCACTTACCACAATGACGTTCCACGCAATATTCCCCCCCCCCCCCTTGGATTTCGTTGCAGAGTCTGGCCGACAACTCTTCTGAATTGTTCTCCATTCGCTGGATGCTGGCACTGGGACAGAGTTCACATCCTATTCTGTCCCACACATATTCCATTGGGATAGATCTGCCAATTGATGGCCACAGGAGTACCTCAGCATTCCGCAGACAGTGTACAGAGGTATGTAGCATGTGTGAAGGAGCAGTCACCTTCTTAAAATGGCACCACGATACTGCCACATAAGAGATAACACATGAACATGCTGGATGTGCATGACGTAGAGTTCACGCAGCATAAGGTGGCTTGTGCGCAGTGACCAATTTTCGTCGAAAGCACTGGACGAATTCATTTGTTTGCTCGGAATTGGATACCAACATTGCCTCTGAGCCGCGTGCGGCTCGTGTTGGTGCCGTTGGTAGGTTGGCATCGTGTAATAGGGATGGTGGCGTATCGTTTTCTGCTTCTGTTTACTGGCGCCACTATGTTTGCTGGCGTTGTCTGTCTGCGAGTGGCAGCAGCAGCGTTTATCAATATCTAGTACCTGTACTATCTTTGGAAGGACTTGAAGTGTTTTCCGGATCGGGCGCGTGTGGTAGTTTGGTGGGGACGGAGCAGGAGGGAGGTCTGGCAGGGCAAGGACATGCCAGGACCGCTGGCGACATGCAGGCGTTGCCGGATCGAGGGGCTGTAGTTGTGAGGGCCACAACCTCACTTTCCACCGGACCCAAGACGTTGGTTGAGTGAAGATTTATCCAATAGTGAAACCTCCACTATTTTTTGATCACGCTATTTGTGCGTTGCTGCTTGCAGGATCACCGTGAGACGAACAGCAACAAGTGGAGCGTATCGAGTTGGCGGAATCTAGTAGCCGTCTCCTACTGCCTGATATTAGTTTTTGAATTTTGTGTTATTATTGGTGAAGTGCAAGCAGCGGTATTTTAATGCCTAGTGGCCACTAACGCCCCAGTTACCTGTCCTGGAGGTTAGCGTATTTTTGCGGCAGTATACTTTTCCTCGTCTTGCCGATGCTGTCCGGCATCACATGTTGTTCGACAGCCTCCTTGATTGCGGTGTTGATTGTGGTTTCCTTTGTCTACCTTGGTTGTAGTGGTTCCTTCTGCCTTTCGATGTTTTGAACACTGGATTCTGAAGACGCAGTGCTGTCTGTCACTTTGCCCTCGCTTGAATTATTCCATCGTTGCACTGGTTATCAGACGTTAGGTGGATTTGGTAAGAGGACCGATCGGCGTTTACACTGTCCCTAGTTTGAGTTACCATCCTGTTAGGTGAGCATAACTCTTGGCTGCCTGTCTCACCGCTTATGCGGCTGTAGGAACTTTCTCAGGCCGATCCTTGGAGCTCTGTCTGTGGATCACTCCCTTCCATATTTGGTATGATTGTGTCAATTGTTTAAAAATAATATTTTGCTTAAATTATTCCTATTGCTTGTGGGCTTCAGCTGACAAATAATTTGAATTCTTTCTTAATATGGCGTTCAGCCGTCAATGTAGCTTGTGTTACAGTCAATTTTTTTAATGATTCTGTAAAAATTATTTTGGTATTTTCAACGTATAGTTGTCTTGCTCACTTGTAATTCAGGCCTTCAGCCACTAATTGTTCTAAAGTATTGCTAGAGGCCTTCAGCCGACAAATAATTTTGAATTCTTTCTTAATAAGGCCTTCAGCCGTAAGTGTAGCTTGTGTTACAGTCAATTTTTTTTAAAAAAAATTATTGTTTTTAAGAAATTATTTCCTTAAATAAAGTGTGTGATTTGTGTTTCCTGTGCAACCAACAGTAGCTGATTAGGCCCCGTCCACACCTTTTCCTTCTCTGCCTAAGTCCAACATTTCAGCCTCGAAAATGGTTCAAATGGCTCTGAGCACTATGGGACTCAACTGCTGTGGTCATCAGTCCCCTAGAACTTAGAACTAATTAAACCTAACTAACCTAAGGACATCACACACATCCATGCCCGAGGCAGGATTCGAACCTGCGACCGTAGCAGCAGCGCGGCTCCGGACTGGAGCGGCTAGAACCGCACGACCACCGCGGCCGGCACATTTCAGCCTCCTTTCAGGCGTTTGGCGACGCTCTGCAAAGATAGAATCGAGGCGCATTCCCTGCAAACTTATTAAACGATTTTACAGAAACTATTCTATAAAAAAGTTTCATATCTGCTTTATTTATTGATTTATATGCTATCTTCATGATGACGTGCCTTTCATTCGGTTAATGGTCGTAGTTATTGTGGTATTTGCATTTAAGTAAGAGACTGCGCAAAATTCAAAAAAGATCGCTATGGAAAACAGGGGTCGCTAATAAATAATATTAAATACTATGTTACTGTGTATAAATGTGGCTAACATATTTAATTTTTCTTTAGACTAGGGTGGAGGTCTCTATCTGTCACCAACCTCGAGAAAATTGATCTTATGTAGCAAACTTATTGCAGTCATCTGCACCAATGACGAAGCCAAAATGAAATATCTAACGGGTATCCAGGAAGTAAGGACGAATTTGACTTTTCCGCCATTTTATCATATGACTGTTGACAGCCGCGGTTTTTTCGTGTAGCTGTCTGCGATCCTTCCAATTAACAGCCTGATATCTCTTCTTTGGTAAACATCTTTCTTTGATGTTTAGTTTCGTCATGGGGCAGATAACAACCGAGCAAAGTATTCAAGAGATAAAAAGTTGTTACAAAAATAATGAAAGTCCCACGACAACCGTTTGTGAACTGCGTCTGACACTCGGACGTAATCTGCTCCAACTGAATCATCAGTTCGTAAATTCATCCGGAAGTTTGAAACCACGGGTTCTGTTTCAAACGTTAAGAAAGCAGGACGACCGCGTTCCGTTCGAATACAACAAAACATTGCTGTCGTGCGTGGCAATGTAAACGTAAGCCGCAGAAAATCGGTTCGTCGATTAGCTGAACAATTGAATTTATCACCAAGTTCACTGCGTGAAATCCTTTCAAAAGATCTGAAAATGCATGCGAACAGATTCAACTTAAACAAGTGCTGAAGCCTGCAGATCATGGACAGAGACACCGATTTTCTCAACGGGTCTTAGCTCGACAAACGTAGAACGAGAACAGCGCAAAAAGAATAACTTTCTCAGATGAAGCGCACTTTCACCTCAGTGGGTACGTCAATAAGCAGAACTGCAGAATCTGGGGTAAGGAAAGTCAACGAGTGACTGTGGAAGATGAGATGCAGCTACAGTGCACAACTGTGTAGTGTGAATGCTCGGCAGGTGGCGTGATTGGTCCGTACCTGTCTGAAGATGATTAGGGAGCTGCCGTCACTGTGAACAGCAACCGTTACCGACACATGCTTCCCGACTGGTTTTTCCCTCTTATTGATGAGAATGAAGATTTTTGGTTTCAACAAGATGGTGCGACATGTCACACATCCTGTGAAGCGATTGCTGTGCTGAAGTTTCCTCAAAAAATTATCTCTTTGCGTGGCAACCAGGAAAGGCCTGCCAGATCATGCGATCTTACACGTTGTAACTTTTTTGTGGAAATTTTTGGAACCAAAAATGTACGTGAACAAACCACAAACAATACACTAATTGAATGATGAAATTAAAAGAGTTATTAATGGTATCCCACCAGATGTTTGTGAAAGTATCATCGAGAACTTCAATAAACGCATTGCTCGTCACCGCGCGGCCGTGAGTGGTCATATGGAGGATATAATTTTTCATTCATAAATGCGAAAAGTTACTTAGTGTGTCTGTAAAACAAAAATTACATTGTCAATAAATTTTGAATGTTCTATGGCACTTTAATATTTGTCACTAATTCCCGGAAACCCTCTATAGCTTTCCTCACACGTCACAACCTGTTTGAGATGCCGAAACGAGATTTTGGCGATTGATAGCATGCAAAAGGGGAGTATTCTTCTATAGGGTCATTGCGAGAAACTTCATTATCTTCCGTTTTATTCCACTAACTAAAGATTTTTTCGATGTAAGAATTTAATTTTTAAAGGCCATCGGTAGGTGGTGAAACAAGAAACCCTGTGGGTTTTGGTACAATATAAGTAAAGACATCACACGTTTATTTTTGTACCGAGGATGAGCTTCTTCATAAGCTTTTGACCACGATTGTCCTCAGTTGCTCACTTAATAAACCACTGTTTCAGAATTCTCTCACAATTGCATCTGCGCAACATCTTTGTGAGGTGACATTGTGTAAACTCCGCTGTGTTTTGGCAAAAGAAGAAAATTTCATCATCAACAAAAGAAATGTAGCTTCTACTGAAAATTCACCACTGATGATGTCACTCAGAAAGTTACAAAGGAATTTTCAGCGGAGTTCATTTTAGACACTAAGCAAACCAGAAGTGACAGTAGACCTATTGAACGGTAGCTATGCAGGTGTTGGAGTAGGAGAACTCCACTCAACAAAAATATGAGTAAAGGCTTCAGTTTGGAGCAGTACTTCGCCTTCAGTGCTCGACATTTCCACAGCGGTGCACTCATCGCCTGCCTACAACCAGTCACTACTATCCTCCTCACGGTTGCCCTGCCGACTGCGGATCTATCAGCCACGTTATTCTGCGCTCACTTTACCATTGTGCGGTCACAGTTCTCTCAGCCACTTGCAGCCATTACTTGAAGTCGTAGCCGACACTCCCCACAGCATGACGCCGGGAGCAACACAACTGTGCCTCTCAGAACATAGAAAGAATGCGACCTCTTCCAAGACATTCAGCATACTCGCCGACGATGTCACCTGCGGTAGTGCAGAATGATGATCCGTCACTGAACGCAATGGCAGACAATTCATCAGCAGCATTTGTTTCCCGACCTGAGCGCACTCCAATCGCAACCGTTTCTGTAATGGTGTTAATGTCTTCCTAGGCATGGGACGTTAAATCCATAGTGTGGTTGCTGCCACTCCCCGACCATTGGCGTGAGATGAGACAGAATGTTGGAGAGGCCCACTACTTGTTCTCAGATGGTAGGTGGAGATGTGGAGGGGTTGCGATGTGCTTTGTACAGTCCAACATTGAACCGATATCACATCTGAATGAGCAGTTGTTCTGCATATTGTATGATTCAACCAACCGGTCAATGAGGCATCTTTCACAATCTGCCACGTGTTGACAACGCTCAATGCCTGACACTGTCCACGCTCCCTAATACACCGATGAGCCAAAATACACTACTGGCCATTAAAATTGCTACACCAAGAAGAAATGCAGATGATAAACGGGTATTCATTGGACAAACATTTTATACTAGAACTGACATGTGATTACATTTTCACGCAATTTGGGTGCATAGATCCTGAGAAATCAGTACCCAGAACATCCACCAGTGGCCGTAATAACGGCCTTGATATGCCTGGGCAGTGAGTCAAACAGAGCTTGGATGGCATGTACAGGTACAGCTGCCCATGCAGCTTCAACACGATACCACAGTTCATCAAGAGCAGTGACTGGCGTATTGTGACGAGCCAGTTGCCCGGCCAACTTTGACCACACGTTTTCACTTGGTGAGAGATCTGGAGAATGTGCTGGCCAGGGCAGCAGTCGAACATTTTCTGTATCCAGAAAGGCCCGTACAGGACCTGCAACATGCGGTCGTGCATTATCCTGCTGAAATGTAGGGTTTCGCAGGAATCGAATGAAGCGTAGAGCCACGGGTCGAACACATCTGAAATGTAACGTCCACTGTTCAAAGTGCCTCAATGCGAACAAGAGGTGACCGAGATGTGTGACCAGTGGCACCTCATACCATCACACCGGGTGATATGCCAGTATAGCGATGACGAATACACGCTTCCAATGTACGTTCACCGCGATGTCGCCAAACACGGATGCGACCATCATGATGCTGTAAACAGAACCTGGACTCATCCGAAAAAATGACGTTTTGCCATTCGTGCGCCCAGGTTCGTCGTTGAATACACCATCGCAGGCGTTCCTGTCTGTGATTCAGCGTCAAAGGTAACCGGAACCATGGTCTCCGAGCTGATAGTCCATGCTGCTGCAAACGTCGTCGAACTGTTCATACAGATGCTTGTTGTCTTGCAAACGTCCCCATATGTTGACTCAGGGATCGAGACGTTGCTGCATGATCCGTTACAGCCATGCGGATAAGATGCCTGTCAACTCGACTGCTAGTGATACGGGGCCATTGGGATCCAGCACGGCGTTCCGTATTACCCTCCTGAACCCACCGATTCCATATTCTGCTAACAGTCATTGGATCTCGAGCAACGCGAGCAGCAATGTGATAGGTTACAATCCGACCTTTATCAAAGTCGAAAACGTGATGGTACGCATTTCTTCTCCTTACACGAGGCATCACAACAACGTTTCACCAGGCAACGTGGGTCAACTGCTGTTTGCGGGTGAAAAATCGGTTGGAAACTTCCCTCATGTCAGCACGTTGTAGGTGTCGCCACCGGCGCCAGCCTTATGTGAATGCTCTGAAAAACTAATCATTTGCATATCACGGCATCTTCTTCCTGTCGGTTAAATTTCGCGTCTGTAGCACGTCATCTTCATGGTGTAGCAATTTTATTGGCCAGTAGTGTATTAGGACCACGTGTTCAATAGCGTATTCTTCCACTTTTCAAACACAGCAGAACACCTGGAGTTTGCAAGTCCTTGACAGGATTCCAGAAGTATGTGGCACCGGATGTCTACGCACAGGTCAAGCAATTCCCGAAAATTACGGGATGGTGGTTTAAGGGTACACAGCTGGTGCCCGATTTGTGTTCCTGCGTTACAGATCTGCCATATTTTCTGGCCACGACATCTATGTGAGTTCACTATGATGCCCCTCAAACCACTGTAGCACGACTTTGACCTTGCAACATGGTCACTTATCCTGCTGGAAGATGGCATCGCGGTAGGAGGAAACTTAAAACATGAAGCAATTCAAGTGGATTGCAGTAATGTTCACGTAATTCACTGCTGTCATGATGCCTTCGATTACCACCACAGATCCCAAGGACGCCCAACTTAATGCACCCCATAGCATAATTCTGCCCTCACCGGCCTGAATCTGTGGCGTGGCGCATGTTTCGAGCAGCCATTTGCCTAGGTGAAGGTGTGTGACGACGCAGACATCGACCTGATGTAACAAGAAACGCGACTCATTCAATAGGTGCCACGTTTCTATTGATCCACGGTCAAAGCTTAGTCATGCTGTGCCCACTGCAATCACAACTGACGATGTCGTTGGGTCACCACAGGAACACATAGGGGTCGTGTGATGAGCTCCATGTTTAGCAATAGCCTTTCAACGGTGAGCTCCAAAACAGTTGTGCCTGTGCCCGCACTGTACTCTGTCCTCAGATATGCCAAAGATCGCTGCTTATCCTGGACTACACAGTGAGGTATCCTCCGACCACTACGTTTTATGATGAGACGGGGTCGTCCAATACCATACAGCGTACTCGTTATTTCACCATCCTTCAACCATTTTCCAAAGGGGTTCACGACAGTAGTAAGCCAACAGGCGACGAACTTTGCTGTTTAAGAGATTCTCGTTTTCAGCCACAGGGCCACAACAATGTGTCCTTTATCAAAACCGCTTACATCAGTGGATTTCCGCATCTGCTGCCCGTATCTTCGCCGAAATGACCGCCTCTCTTCCGCTTACATACTTTCCTTAGTGCGTCACGTGCCCGCAACACCACTAGGAGCTTCAAAAACAAATGGCTCTGAGCACTATGGGACTTAACTGCTGAGGTCATCAGTCCCCTTGAACTTTGAACTACTTAAACCTAACTAACCTAAGGACATCCACACATCCATGCCCGAGGCAGGATTCGAACCTGCGACCGTAGCGGTCGCGCGGTTCCAGACTGTAGTGCCTAGAACCGCTCGGCCACTCCGGTCGGCCACCAGGAGGCATTCAACCTCTTGGCAGGTAGTGGTCACAACATTTTGGCTCATTGGTGTATAGCCTAACGTAAGGCGTCAACTGAGCTTTTGACATATTTCTGTGGCTGATACAACAATCCACGACGCCCGGACTGAGCGATAGTGAGGCCACTCCCCATGCGCTCACATGCTTTAATAAATACTGTACTGCTATGAAAGTACGAGTCCAATGGCCCATTCTGTTTGCCCCGATGCGTGATGTACAGGTTTCCCAGTGTCTGTATTACAGCTTCATAGATTACTGCAGGGAGAGAGTTATGGAATGGTCAGCTGGTACACAAAAAGTGACAAAAAGAACACTAAAGGTTGCCCACAGATGTCGATTTGTGGGCCGGTATTTTGGGATTTGGCAACGGAATCACTCTTGTATCAATTGTAAGAAGATGACCATCTCGATAGGGTGGAGGCGTTTGCCGATGACGTCTTGCCTGTGTAGTCGGGGAACTTAAGAGCTCAGCTGGAGGAAGTGGCAAATGGGGTCCTTACTCGGACACAGCGATGGGTCGTAAACGACAGACTAACCAAAGCTTTATTGAAAACCGCACACATACTCCTTAAAGGTCAAGTTTCATTATGTAGAAATCCTTCAGTTAAACCAGGAAGTATCTCTATCACCAGACAAACAGTGATACCTTACACGACTTATTCAGACACTCGTAAATAAAGCAAGCAATATTACGCACGAAGTTGCCCTTGCCTCAACAGTAAGCTACAAGCTACCATCTGCGTGCAGCGAGAGCCTAACATGGCGCCGTTTTAAAGAACACCACGGCTACGGAGGAAGGGTTTGGGAGCACAGACTTCTGTGGGTGCGGAGCAGGCAAATCATGCAGTATCATATCTCCCATTTCATCTTCATCTACATCCTCTTCCATTTCCATAATATTGTCTTCAAGAACATCGCCCCTGTATAGACCCTCTATATACTCCTTCCACCTTTCTGCTTTCCCTTCTTTGCTTAGAACTGGGTTTCCATCTCAGCTCTTGATATTCATGCAAGTGGTTCTCTTTTCTCCAAAGGTCTCTTTAATTTTCCTGTAAGCAGTATCTATTTTACCCCTGGTGAGATAAGCCTCTACATCCTTACATTTGTCCTCTATCCATCCCTGCTTAGCCATTCTGCACTTCCTGTCGATCTCATTTTTGAGACGTTTGTATTCCTTTTTGCCTGCTTCACTTACTGCATTTTTGTATTTTCTCCTTTCATCAGTTAAATTCAGTATCTCTTCTGTTACCCAAGGATTTCTACTAGCCCTCGTCTTTTTCCCTACTTGATCCTCTGCTGCCTTCACTATTTCATTCCTCAGAGCTACCCATTCTTCTTCTACTGTATTTCTTTCCCCCATTCCTGTCAATTGTTCCCTTATGTTCTCCCTGAAACTCTGTACAACCTCTGGTTTAGCCAGTTTATCCACGTCCCATCTCCTTAAATTCCCACCTTTTTGCAGTTTCTTCAGTTTTAATCTACAGTTCATAACCAATAGATTGTGGTCATAGTCCACATCTGCCCCTGGAAATGTCTTACAGTTTAAAACCTGGTTCCTAAATCTCTGTCTTACCATTATATAATCTATCTGAAACCTTCTAGTATCTCCAGAGTTCTTCCGTGTATACAACCTTCTTTCATGGTCATGTAAATACTTCAAAATCGATTCTGAAAGTCTGCTTCTAGTTGCCGCTTTTACAATTCCTCAATCGATTTTCACTACCATGTAAACGCAGCCGGTTTTGAAAAGTACTTGGGCTGTCTGGTTTCGTGTTGTTTTTAAAAATTTTCGGCTAATATGGACTTGGTGGCTTTTTTGTCGGTGGGGGGGGGGGGGGGGGATGGGGAGGAGAACATTCAATACAAATATTAGACTGAAGCTGTTTACACCTGATATGATTGAAGACACATACAAATTAAGTCCTTTCAGAAATGCTCATGTTCTTGGCCCAAAGACAATGGTTCCTTTTAGACGACACATAAATCCCTACTTTACGATATTACGACAATGACTGCACTGTTTCCGTGTCCTCCTGACACGCTTTATATATCCTCCACTGCTAGTTCTGCCAACTGCCATCTGTGAGTGGTTATTGCACGTTGACGTCGAAAATGGACAGTGGTCACATTAGTGTAACTAGATGGTGTATTATTATTTTTCCAGAGTGTCTTTTCCAAGTAGTGATACTCCAAAATAGTCTGAAAACACTGCTGTTACAATTGTGAACATGAAATAAACATAGGAACTTATGCAATAACAGTTGAAAGTTCTTCTCTATGTTTCTATTTCCTTTACCTTTACATCCGAGATTAGGTGGCTGCCCATTTTAGCTTCCAGCTCGGCCTATCTTATACGTGCCCTTACTCTTCTCTATGGAATGGTATTTTTTTAATTTTTTTTCGTTTCTGTCTGTATGACTTCGTTCTACAATCTGAAGCATATGATGCAGTGCTTCTTATGTCTTCACTCCTTTGTTAGTCTAGCAGAGAATGTCATTTGTGTGGAAGCTTCTTTTCAGTTCCCTGTATATTTAATTTTTCCTTTGAACAGGGGACTCCTTTGTCAAAAACATATATCTCTATAGATATTTCCACTGTCCTAACTGGTTTTATGTTTTAGTGTTCGGTGTATTGCACAACACATGTTTTGAAATCCATGCATTTCATTCGGCAACGTCATTTTTACCAATGTCAGCATGTATTTACTACAAGTCTATAAGCCTATGTTTCACACAGTGAGCCGATTTCGGCCTTTATGTCCATTTTCAAGTGATAAAAACGTATAGAAAACTCACGAAAATGCATGTTTAGTCCAAATTGCATCTGCATCTTCCGTCAAAGCAGACAGTTCTCGAAGACTAGGTACATGTATACACATGATCTTTTTACGGCTCTTTGTGAAAATCAGAACTTGTGTAAAACTGTTTCATTTTATGAGTTCCTCTTAAATATTGTGTAATATCGACTCCTAATCTATTTGTTACTCAACAGTTTATTCAGACTAAAGAAAGACTAATAGATTGGATCAACAGACACAGGTTCAGTGTCGCTATTCGGAGCCTCGTCGATAATCGGATACTGTCGAAAATGACGTTCGCACACGGCACTGTACATGCTTATTGACGCGTTCGGAACATCCGAAATCGGATTACTGGTCAGTAAATGCAGTTACTCGCAGCCTGGAAATGATATTACACCTCGCCTGGCGCACGCTCTGTAACGACCTGACAGAGAACAATCGAGGGAGGCGAATTTAATACTGACCGTACGGCCTGCTGGGCTGCCGTTCGCCGTCAGTGGACGGCAAATGACGCCGAACGCTGCAGTCATTACCGTTCCCTAACAGAGAGAGCCAGGCGCCGGAACAGTCAGTAACAAATTACTGTGGTCCAGGATTTCTAGTGTCTACTAGTCAAGATAGTCTAGTGTTTAATGAGATACAAAAGCTCCGCAGTCAAGTCGCCCAACCAGCAAAGTCAAGAAAGCAAATCGCGTGGTTTATTTTGTGATATTTTTCTCGTTTTACAGTTTCTCCCGTTTTCTCACACTCTAATTTTGCTTTAATGACTTTTACTTCTCGTACGATTTGGCAGTGAGCCCTTTGAGTGTATTGTCATTGCGCCCCTGACATCCATTTTTTCTAGACTGTTAGCACGTGTTCCGAGCTCAAATGTAGTGAGTTATCTTGAACAGTGTGATCTCCTCCATGGCAACAAACATTAATTCCGGAAAGAATGATCATGTGATAACCAACTTGCACTTTTCTCACATGACAACCTAAAAGCCATGGATAAAGGCAGCCAGGTAGATGCAGCATTACTTGAACTTCCGAAAATAATTTGACCCAATAACATATCTACTCCTATTATCGAAAACATTGTCGTATGTACAGTAGTATAAAGGGAAATTTGTGCTGAGATGAGGATTCTTGGCAAAGAGGAAGCAGTGTGTTATTTTCGATAGTCATCGACAGATGTAGACTTAATTTGATGTATGCTCAATCGAAATGTTTTGGGACCCATTCTGTTCACGTTGTATATTTATAACCTTACAGACAATATTAATAGTAAGCTCAGAGTTACTTGTAATGAAGTACTGACTGAAAAAATGCACAAATATTAAATCAGATCATAATACTTCAAAGCAATGCAGAGATTGACTATTTGCTTTAAATGTTAAGAAATCTAAAACTGTGCCGTTCACAAAACAAAAACACCCTTGTATCCTAATCAGTGAATGGGTAAACTAGTACAGATTCCTGTTATGAAACGGAACGATCACGTAGGCTCAATCGATGGTAAAACAGGTTGCAAACTTTTGTTCATCATTCTAAAAAGGAAATTGCTTACAAAACAACTCGTGCGACTCATCTTTCCACGTCCCTCAAGTGTTCAAATGGCTCTGAGCACTATAGGATTTAACTTCTAAGGCCATTAGTCCCCTAGAACTTAGAACTACTTAAACCTAACTAACCTAAGGACATCACACACATCCATGCCCGAGGCAGGATTCGAACCTGCGGCCGCAGCGGTCACGCGGTTCCAAACTGAAGCGCCTAGAACCGCACGGCCACACCGGCCGGCTCCCTCAAGTGTCTTGGACCATAGCAAATAGGACTTATAGAGGATATTAAACGTTTACAAAGAAGGGCAGCAGGAATTGTCACAGATCTGTTTGACCATAGGAGAGCGTCACGAAGAGGCAGAACTGAACTGCCAGGCGCATGAAGACTGGCACCTACTTTCAAAGATTCAAGAACCATCTTCAAGTGGCGAATCTAGAAATATACTATAATCCCCTACGGATCTGTCCCCTAGAGATCCCGAAGACAAGATTAGACAAACTACAGTGGGCACAGAGGAGTTTAAGCACTCACTCTTCCCACGCTCCATACGTGAGTCGAAAGAGAAGTTCCCTTTGCCGTGCACTTCACAGTTGCTTGCAGAGTGCAGGTGTAGATTTAGATATAGTGGGTCCTGTAATGTATCTCTCTTTGTACGCTATAAGTTTTATTGGGTTTGTTTTAGTGAGGGCTCTTTTCGACAGGTATATAGCGATAAGTAAATGCGTTACTAGCCCGCATCTCGTGGTCGTGCGGTAGCGTTCTCGCTTCCCACGCCCGGGTTCCCGGGTTCGATTCCCGGCGGGGTCAGGGATTTTCTCTGCCTCGTGATGGCTGGGTGTTGTGTGCTGTGCTTAGGTTAGTTAGGTTTAAGTAGTTCTAAGTTCTAGGGGACTGATGACCATAGATGTTAAGTCCCATAGTGCTCAGAGCCATTTGAACCATTTTTTGCGTTACTAGCAGCACTTCGAAGATTAATGCAGCATGGGCGCTTGACTTTCGTGACAAGTGAGTCCACGTACACAGCCGTCCAAGAGAAATGAGGGGACCTGAAGAACAACGTTTTGGAACTCTCTGAACTTGAAAGTGCACTGCATAACGAACCCAGTAACAAGTACAGAAAAGGTAGGAGACTATTATCTCACATATGCGATTATTTCTGTTTAACAGCAGTATAGCTGATAAAGATACAAGACAATCGAGAAAACGTTTGTTACGATTTATTTAATATCCTTTGTAGGACTTACATTGTGAGTTTTTCTATTGCGTTTGTATATGACAGTTACAGATGTAGTTTCTTTATTGTTAATCTTTTAAAGATGTAGTGTTCTAGACTTTCTCGTTTGTGACGTATTTTCTTTTCTTCTTTAATAAATTCTGTTTTATTTGTAATTAAAATAGCAAATTGTGTTAGATAAACTGTACTGTTATTGTAAATATTAATCATGTTTATACTAGTAAGCCTGAGAGAAACTATATGAATCTGTGGTCAAGCACGTACTTTGAAAAAGTTGTTCTCAATGCGATGCGCACAAATGAGAAAAGGGTACGAGACACAAATCTGTATGGCATGTGTAATGGCGTCTACAGTGCTGGGAAGCGTCGACTCTCTCGGATGGTTAGGGAACAGGAGTAGGTTTGTCAGGGCGACCAGTCCAACAATGGTTCAGCGGCCTCCCTCTCGGCGTGCAGGTTCGCTAAAAGGTAGCAGCACAGCAGCAGCAGCAAATCTAGCCAGGCCTAGGTTGAAATTAATTTCTTTCTTTCTCTTGTACAGCATACAACAGTGGTTACATGGCCACGTACAGTGCACAGGCGCATGAGCTTGGAACCTACGGTCTCCGGCGGAAGGGCGTTGCGGCCTTGGAGAGGAGCGACTCTGCAATAGCCCAAACGTTCTGTGACTGCCTAAAGTTAAATTTGCATAAAATATTTCATGAAAACAAAAAAAAGCGCAAAGAAAATTAAATATTGAACAAAGTTTCTTTCTCATGAACCTCTGTCCATAATGGCGCCGGCTGTGACCGAGCGGTTCTAGGCGCTTCAGTCCGGAACCGTGCTGCTGCTGCGGTCGCAGGTTTCAATCCTGCCTCGGGTATGGATGTGTGTGATGTCTTTAGGTTAGTTTGGTTTAAGTACGTAGTTCTAAGTCTAGGGGACTGATGACCTCAGATGTTAAGTCCCATAGTGCTCAGAGCCATTTGAACCATTTGACCCAAAATGGCGAACATGGCCAAAAATATATCAAAGGTGCAAAAAACAGTTTTTCCTAAATAGGCAGAAAACTATAGCTCCGATCGAAAAACGTTAGAGTATAAAGTTGTAGTGCCTAAAACGATCTATCGATTACTTTTTTAAAAGTATCGACTGCTTCTTTGTGCTTAGAGAAATGTCAACAAAACCGTTAAAAATCGGGTTCTCTTTAACTCGTTGACATTCATGTTCCTATACTAACTGCTTTCTGTAAGTATAGCCCGCTGCAAATCATAAATTTATGTCCTTGAAAATTAAAAAAATTTTAATTATTTCTCGACATATATCAAAGATTATGTAAGCATGGGCAGTTATGAGTCTGTTTTCAGAGCGAGAGCGTGCGGGTTAGTTTCGCTCCGCCGCCCGCTCCAGCTGACACATTCCGCGCATTCACACTTCATTTTATTACTAATACTAAAACCCAATTAAACGTATCCTAGTACTTTTCTTGAAAATACAAGTATTCAGTAATAACATCCATCGAGCGCTTTGCTCTAAAATGTTAATTATGTCCATTAGACTTCTTTAAAAAAATATATTATCTCGGCTACTGAAGGTCTTAGAATTTTTTTTTTTTAAATTCACGAATACTGTAAGCACTTTCTTTAGTTCAAAGTTTCTTCAAACAATAAAAGTTCAGATAGTTAGTTAAAAAACACTCTCAACAAAAGTGCAAGTTTTTCGTAATCGTTTCTTGATAATGAAGTGAAATGATCGTATGGCATTGTTGGTCGGGAGGCCCCATTCGGGGCAGTTCGGCCGCCGTATTGCAAATCCTTTTTAGCTGACAGCACTTCGGCGATTTGCGAGTCAATGATGATGAAAATGATGATGGACACACAACACGCATTCCCTTGCCGGGAATAGAACCCAGGCCCCCTGCGTCGTAGCCGGTAACTCCATCGCTACGCTACGGAGGCGGCCTGTTTCTTGATCCTTAGAGCTAATAAAATCCTAAGAATTATTTAATAGAATGATGGCACAACTCTTTGCGAAGAAAGTAATCCTAAAAGCTTTATTATAGGGCCGTCCGTTGAGAAGATCTTGCTAATAATCGGCAGCCCATCTTTTTTTTCCAAGAAATCTATATACCTCGAAAAGTAAGCAATAATTTTTAGCTATTCAAACAAGTATTTTTTCACTTGCCGCTCGCTATACTTACAGTATAGCAATGTGAGAACGGAATGTCAACAAGTTATAGAACGCAATTTTTAACGTTTTTTAAAGGTTTGTCGACACGCATCGTAAGGTAACAAAGCAATCGATACCTCTAAAAGAACAATTTACATATTGTTTTAAGCCCTCTGGCTTTCTCGTTTAACATTTTTCGATTAGAGGCCGACCGGAGTGGCCGAGCGGTTAAAGGCGCTACAGTCTGGAGCCGCACGACCGCTACGGTCGCAGGTTCGAATCCTGCCTCGGGCATGGATGTGTGTGATGTCCTTAGGTTAGTTAGGTTTAAGTAGTTCTAAGTTCTAGGGGACTTATGACCACAGCAGTTGAGTCCCATAGTGCTCAGAGCCATTTTTCGATTAGAGCTGAAGTGTTTGGCTCATTTAGGAAATACCGCTTTTTGTAACTTCTCGAATTTTTGTGGTCGTGCTCGCCACCTTAGATAGAGTTTCATTCTTTGTTTTCCGGTAGTACAATCACCTCACCATAATGTTTGGACTACAAGGCAATGCATTCACGACCGACGGCACTGCTACATCGATTGTTGGCGTTACAGAATGTCACAGCAAGTGCGCTACAGCAAGTGCTGGAGATATGGCCAGATAGCAACTGTTGACGAAATTGATGGCATCCAGGGAGCAAACTCCTGCCCACGACGTCTGGCTGGCGGCACCTGACGATGGTAGTCGCTCGGCAAGTCAGTGGCTAGAAGGGTCTTAGTCTGACCCTCGATCCATCAGAACTGATACTGGGCCGTATGGCGGGCGGTCCCATTAAGATGATAGATGTTGATGACTGTACAAGTGACGGTGGAAGTGCGATGATGCTTCTCGGTGCTGCACGCTAGTAGCCCGGGCCATAGCGGTCACTGACTCGATGGCCTTTGGCCTTCGCTGTTTTTTTTTTTTTTTAAACTGTTATTTCAGCCACCTCGACCCATATGGGCGGAGGAATATGCTGGCAGCACATGAAATTTGCCGCTCTTCAGCTCTATGAAGGTGAGAATTTTTAAAAAGTATAAAAACTGGGCAAGGCTGTTGACAAAAATGAATGTTTTACACAATGTAAAGATAGAACTTCAGTTGCACATGTTGAAATATGAAAGGCTGATTTGTTGGTTGGTTAAAATATAGGAAACGGTGGATGGAGAAAGAGTGCTACACAGGTATATATAAAACAGATGGACAGTTGCATTAGTTAAAAGATGAAAGGCTTATTTCTTGACTGATTAAAATAGATTCATAGACGAGTGAAGTGATGAGTGGATATAGACTGCCATGTAAAAGGATATCATGGGAACGAAGAATTCAGGGTAATGCGCAAGAAGGTATTTGTGTGGATGGATGTTTGGATGATGGACGTGGAAAGAGTGAAGAGGGATGCATCTCCATCTCCATCTACGTGATTACTCTGCTATTCACTATAAAGTGCCTGGCAGAGGGTTCAATGAACCACCCTCAAGCTGACACACTACCGTTCCACTCCCGAACGGAACGCGGAAAAAACGAGCACTTAAATTTTTCTGTGCGAGCCCTGATTTCTCTTATTTTATTGTGATGGTCATTTCTCCCTTTGTAGGTGGGAGTGAACAGATTGTTTTAGCAACTGTAGGAGAAAACTGGTGACTGAAATTTCATGAGAAGATCCTATCGCAACGAAAAACGCCTTTGTTTTAATAATTGCCACTCTGTTTCACATATCATGTCTGTGGCACTATCTCATCTACTTCGTGCAAATACCAAACGAGCTGCCTTCTTTGTACTTTTTCGATGTTATCCGTCAGTCCCATCTGATGCAGCTGGCCGGGGTGGCCGAGCGGTTCTAGGCGCTACAGTCTGGAACCGCGTGACCACTACGGTCGCAGGTTCGAATCCTGCCTCAGGCATGGATGTGTGTGATGTCCTTAGGTTAGTTAGGTTTAAGTAGTTCTCAGTTCTATGGGACTAATGACCTCAGAAGTTAAGTCCCATAGTGCTCAGAGCCATTTGAACCATTTGAGCCATCTGATGCAGATCCCACACCGTGCAGTAATGCTCCAGAATAGGGCGGACAAGCGTGGTGTAAGCAGTCTCTTTAGTAGACCTATTGCATCTTCTAAGTGTTCTGCCAATGAATTGCAGTCTTTGGTTGGCTCTACCCACAACATTATCTACGTGATCGTTACAATTTAGGGTATTCGTAATTGTAATCCCTAAGCATTTAGTTGAATTTACAGCCTTTAAATTTGTGTGGCTTATCGCGTAATCGAAATTTAGCAGGTTTCTTGTAGTACTCATATGAATAACTTAACACTTTTCTTTATTCAGGGTCAATTGCCACTTTTATTACTATACAGATATCTTATCTAAATCATTTTGCAATTCGTTTTGGTCATCTGATGACTTTACAAGACGGAAAATGACAGGATCATCTGCAAACAATCTAAGACGGCTATTGAGATTGTCTCCTATGTCGTTAATATAGATCAGGAACAATAGAGGGCCTATAACACTTCCTTTGGGAACTCAGGATATTATTTCTGTTTTACTCGATGACTTTCCGTCTATTACTACGAACTTTGACCTTTATTACAGGAAATCACGGATCCAGTCGCACAACTGTGGCGATATCACATAGGCACGCAGTTTGGTTAGGAGACACTTGTGAGGAACGGTGTGGAAAGCCTTCTGGAAATCTAAAAATATGGAATCCATTTGACATCCCCTGTAGACAGTACTGATTACTTCATGAGTATAAAGAGCTACTTGTGTTTCGCAAGGACGATATTTTCTGAATCCGTACTGACTACGTGTCAATAAATCGTTTTCTTCGAGGTACTTCACGATGTTCGAATACAGTATACGTTCCAAAACCCTACTGCAAATCGACGTTAGTGATATGAGCCTGTAATTCAACGGTTTACTCCTATCACCCTTTTTGGGTATTGGTGTGACTTGAGCAATTTTCAAGTCTTTAGGTACGGATCTTTCTGTGAGCGAGCAGTTGTATATGAATGCTAAATATGGAGCTATACTCTGAGAGGAACCTGACTGGTATTTAATCTGGACCGGAGGTTTTATTAAATGATTTAAGCTGCTTTGTTACACCGAAGACATCTACTTCTATGTATCTCACCGTGGCAGTTGTTCTTGACTGGAATTGAGGAATATTTACTTCGTCTTTTTTGGTGATGGAGTTTCGGTAAACCGTGTGGCACTGTCATCAGTGACTTCACCGTTGTTATCGCGCAGTGAAGGTGTTGATTGCGTCTTGCCACTTGTGTGCTTTATGTATGACTAGAATCTCTCTGGATTTTTGCCAGATTTCGAGACAGACTTTCGTTGCGGAAATTATTGAAAGCATCTCGCATTGAAGTAAGCGCTATATTTCCAACTTCTGCAAAACTTTGCCAGTCTTGGGGATATTGCGTTCTTTTAAATTTGGCATATTTTTATCGCTGCTTCTGCAACAGCGATATGACCCGTTTTGTGTACCATTGGGGATCAGTAGCATCACGTATTAATTTATATGGTATATATCTCTCAAGTGCTGTCGATACTGTCTCTTTAAAATCATTCCACAACATTTCTACGCTTACATGATCAGATCGGAAGGAGTGCAGACTGTCTCTTAAAAACGCATTAAGAGCATTTTTATCAGCTTTTTTAAACAGATATACTTTGCGTATCTTTTTGATGGTTGTAGGAGTTACGATTCAGCTTAGCAGCTAATGCCTTGTGGTCGCTAATCCCTGTATTCGTCATGATACTCACTATTTGTCTGCACTAGAGGACCAGAGTCGGTTCTATCGACGATGCTGCAAATGAGCTCCGCCTTAATCTCGTAAGCAAGATTGGCAGTCTTTACCATTTCCGTTAGCCCCCCAAAACCAGATAGAATCCCCTCCGATCCAAGTTGGCTGCCCCCTGTACTCTTCATGGCATCCGGAAGCAGCCTTTCCACATCGGGAATGACTCCCCACCCCCCTTTATGCACACAGAGTGCACACTGGCTTCCATCCCCTCCTAAGCAGCCACGTTTCTAAGGGGCCCATTTACGCGCCTAACGTTGGAGCTCCCAACTACCAGCAAACCCACCCTCTGTGAATGCCCAGGCCTTGCGGGCCGAGAAGTTCCTCTGGAACAGGGTGGGTGACTGCATCCGGCTCAGAGACATTCTTAGCCACAGATAACGCCCGAAACCTGTTCGCCAAACGATCCGCGGAGGCCCTACGATCGGCCCCTCGGAAAGTTTTTCGCTGCCTGCCAGACTTTGGAATGATCTCCCACTTGACCACAGGAGAGGGGTCAACCACAGTGCAGACAGTACACAGGCCAGCCACAGCAGTGTACCGAACTGGGGACACATGGGACATGCTTGATGTCTCTCGTGCATCCCTGTGTCCAATTCGCCACAGTGATGCCCCTTGGTAGCAGTCTCAAGCTGAGTGACGGAAGCCAACGCAGCCTGGAGCTGTGAGCGAAGGGTCGCCAACTCAGCTCGCATCTGTACGCAGCAATCACAGTTCCTATCCATTACTGCATCTGCTCCTGTTCGAAGCTCGTAAAAATATACAACAAACGAATGGTATATGTAGTGGACTGACAAGACAGCCAGTCCACAGTGATGGGTAACCGCCGGCCGCGGTGGTCTAGCGGTTCTGGCGCTGCAGTCCAGAACCGCGGGACTGCTACGGTCGCAGGTTCGAATCCTGCCTCGGGCATGGGTGTGTGTGATGTCCTTAGGTTAGTTAGGTTTAAGTAGTTCTAAGTTCTAGGGGACTTATGACCTAAGAAGTTGAGTCCCATAGTGCTCAGAGCCATTTGATGGGTAACCGAAAGGCACGCGTTTAATTCACGCAGGCTTGCTTAAGTCTGAAACAGGATACGTAATGAATGCTATAAAGAAAAGTACATAGCTGCTGGAATACTTAACTTTAATCCATCATTTGTATACAGCATTCTTGATGATACAAGTGAGACTTTCTCTAGAAATGGTTAATGGCGCCTTGCTAGGTCGTAGCCATGGACTTAGCTGAAGGCTACTCTAACTATCTCTCGGCAAATGAGAGAAAAGGCTTCGTCAGTGTAGTCGCTAGCAAAGTCGTCGTACAACTGGGCGAGTGCTAGTCCGTCTCTCTAGACCTGCCGTGTGGTGGCGCTCGGTCTGCAATTACTGACAGTGGCGACACGCGGGTCCGACATGTACTAATGGACCGCGGCCGATTTAAAGCTACCACCTAGCAAGTGTGGTGTCTGGCGGTGACACCACAGTATACTTGGCTTATTAGCAGCAGGAATTCGAAGTGCACTCTCACTAATTGTGTGAACGACACTGAGCTGCACTAACCAAAACAACAAAAGCCTGTACGATCTGAGGGTCGATATAAAGGTCGATAGCAAAGGCTGTACGGTACTCCACGCTATTATTAAAATAAAAACTTGTGCGTAGTAAGCACTCGAACACGCAAGAAATTACAAAAGTAGTCTAGTAACTACACAGGTATCTGTAAATAAATAAGTTGCTATAAGTTGCTCCTGCTGGAAGCTCGTAAAAATATACAACAAACGAACGGTGTACTCGCGTTCTTAGCAGAAGGAACACGAGGTGCTTTGTCACCTGTGGTCTATCCAACACTGAGCTATACTAACCAAAACAAACAAAAGCCTGTACGATCTGAGGGTCGATATAAGGGTTGATAGCAACTGCTGTATGGTATGCTACACTGTTATTAACATAAAAGCTTGTGCCTAGTAGGCACTCGAACACACAAGAACATGCAGTTCCGAACCAAGACTTCGAAAGAGGGCTGAGAGGAATGGAGGGAAGAAGAACCCTGAAAAGGGTGATGGTGGTAGGGACCCCATATATCTGGTAGGATTGGTGGATATCATGCCAGATTGTATGGTCAAGTAAGAGAAGGCAAAGTTCTGTAGATACAGGACATGGAGGGTGTGGATGCGTATTGTTGGGTGAATATTGTGGTAGAGGCACGGCAGATTACCAGGATAAGTGAGCTGAGTTGACTCTAGGGGGTGGGTAGTGTCGAGCTTACGGGTAACATAGGATATGGGGCAGAGTAAGCGGATCCGAAAGGCTAGGCGCAATGCATGCCATTTGAGGATCCGCAGGGCGTGATAAAAGGAGGGAGGAGCGGAAGTACATGCCATGTTTGCATAGTGGAGGATGGGTCAAATCAGGACTTTGTACGTTTGGAGGATCATGTGAAACGTCCCCTTAGAACATTTATACAAGACTGTGCTTAAACTGACACACAATATTTTTAGCGCAACGCAATCTGACTTTCAAAAATCCCTACAAAAGAATGGCCCTGACTAACATTAACCTATACCTTTCACAAATCACTTACCTCACAAAAATCTTCGTTACTCGAACTACTGCAATACAGCGAGCGCCACTACTGCCAGCTAAATAAAAGATTCAAACTACGGAAGGCACTAACTAATGATAGGCATAGTTAGCAAATGAAAGATTTTAATAGAGAACAAACAATGTATTTACCTTAATAGTGTTGAAAAAGCATAATATACATAGCAGTTCATAATATCCATTCTGTACTCAAAAATCCGCCATCTCATTTCCCACATCCACCACTGCTGGCGGCTCACCTCCAACTGCGCAACGCTACGCGCTGTTCACCTCCAGCTGCCGCTGCCCAACACTACAATGGCAGACAACAATGCAAACTAGCCACAGGCTGCACACAGCACAGCCAGTGATTTTCATACAGAGTGCTACGTGGCGTTACCAATAAGAAAACATAAACAGCCTACTTACACATGGAAGGGTGCAATCCTCATGATCGGCCGGATAGAAGTTTTCGTAATTTTAGTATATTGTGGGCTATTCAGTGATCAAGTGTTGTCTGAGGTGTTTTAGTGTATTAGTTGATTGGATAGGATGGCCGTAAATGGTATGGTAAAAGTCGTTGGGACAGAAGCTACGAATGGTTCGGCCTATAATTATCGAGGTTTCGTCGGCTGAGCAGCTAGTATTTATGTGCACCAGGGCAGCCAGGTTGACATCCAGATTCCCCAAGGCATCACGTAGTCCCGTATTTCGCTAACACCACTGTTTGGCGAACGTACTGAAACCGGCCGTGACGGCGAATTGCCGCACCAGCTGCTTGCTGCAATCACCGCTGTTATAGCAGTGATGCCTTGAGCCAAGCACCGCCGTTACATATAGTACATGCTCGTGAGGAAAAATGTGTTGTGACTGCACTCGCTACTAGCCGCCCTGTAGTATGTGCCTTTGATTGCACTGACTTAGACACTTAAATTTTTTACACCGACAAGAGGTGTAAATCTTAGTATGTGACATAAATCTCGACTCGATACGTCTTCCCGTTCCATAGAAAAATGGTTTTTAAAAGTCGAACAGGTAGACAGACAATAAAATGATAGTTCATGGGTTCCACTTTTACCGACTGAGGTACAGAACCCTACAAACTGAGGAAGATTTATAACAGGTCGATTTTAAAAAGTAAACTGCGTTCTAGCGTGTTCCAGAACAGTCATTCACGAAATGCAATGAAAAATTCCTCTCTCCTGATGAACCATTTTAAAATTGAGGACGGCTAGAAGAAAAAAAAACATGATTACTACATTCGTTATTAAAATTCGTGACATTACTGAAAGTATTGTGTAGTCAGTTACTAAGCAAAAACAACTGCAGAATAGCACAGTCCCTTTCAGTCAGTTTTGTTAAACTGCATGTATTAAAAATATAATTAATGCTATCTATGTGTCACTGTGAATGACAAGTAACTATGCTGACACAAAGACTTGAGTGACTGAGCTCTGTTTCGCTATTGTTAATTCTGAACTGCTGGCGATTATAATTTTACACAAGAAAACAGCGTGCAACAAACGTCATACAGGAGTGAATTTGACTACGAGAGGCATTCAATAAGTAATGCAACACAGTATTTTCACTCCCAGTTTCCGTTGAAGGAAATGAGGAATTTTTTGTGGGGAATCGTGAAATATTCTCGCTTCATCCCCTACAGTTTGACGAAGTTTCAATAGGTGGTGGCGCTATACGTAGCCTTCAAAATGGCGTCGGTAACCAAGGTGCGTTCCAAACAGAGAGCTGTGATTGAGCTTCTTTTGGCGGAAAAAAGAGCATCGCAGATATTCATAGGGGCCTGCAGGATTTCTGCGGAGACCCGGCAGTGGACAAAAGCACAATGAAACGTTGGGCGAAGCGTCTGTCTTCATCGCAACAAGGTCACGCAAACATGTCCGATCTCCCGCGTGCAGGCCGGCCGCACACAGCTGTGACTCCTGCAATTTCGGAACGTGCGGACACTCTCATTCGAAGTGACCCACGGATCACACTCAGACACCTCTCTGATCAAATGAACGTCTCCGTTAGTAGTGCTGACACACTCGTCTGCCAGTTGGAGTGCACAAAGGTATGTGCTACCAGAAGACCATAAACAGCAACGAAAGGACCGTCTGCGCGGAATTGCTTGCACAACACGAGGTTGATGGTGATAATTTTTTGTCGAACATTGGTTACTGATGCAGCAAGAAGTTGCGTCCGACGTCGACCAGTAGAGTAGTACCATGCTGGCATACAGACACTACCAGTAAGGTGGCGTAGCCCGCCCGGCTAGCTGTGCGGTCTAACGCAGGAATTACATAAAATTTGTTGTATCATAATTGATTAGTAGATAGCCATTCAATGTTTTTTTGGTAGAATACTGTGACAGCAAAATGCTAAGTATACGCTAAGTATATATCTCTATATTACTAATATGGATATGAAAGCTACTAATCTGATTTAACGAGAATATACAATGAGTTATTCGCAAGAAATATTTTTATTGAAGACCAGTAACGATAAAGATCTGAAACAGAAAAATATCCTGATGGAATGCACCTAAATTAATTAGAAAAATCCTAATTATCAAACATTGCAAAACATCAGTATTTCATATTGCGGCAATGCTAAATCAGGCATTCAATAAAATCGCTGGTAGTCATTGCCAAAACTGCGCGAGAATACATATGTACAGATTCCAAGAGGAGCAAGTGCCCTCTCGCCTTCGGTTGCAGATGCCTATGGCCCTACTTCAGTGTAATCTTACCACCATCTTCCTGCTCATTATTGTTACAGTAACGACCCATATCTAACAATCCAATCGCATTGTTATTATTTTGTTTGGAAAGAGTCTGTACCGCAAGCCTTACCAAATAATGACGCTCTAAAATAATCTGAGAACGTTTCTATAAAATGTAAGTAATAACAGCTGGCATTCTTGAAAAGCATTGTTGTTGAGTACAGGAACCTATAAGCAAGAAATAAATGTTCTACGACAGTCCTTGTATCTGATTTAAAGGCTAGACTGTGTAGAAAGTGTTAGAAGAGGCAAGAAGTAACGTATGTAGAAGAGTTTTATTCTGCATTAAATAACAATGGGATGTCATCGATAACCTGTAGAACGTGACCATTTATAAGCGTTTACGTTAAAACCACGTTTCAGCGCTTGTGAACGACGCAACGGGACAGACATTATGTATCTTTTTTATTACAACAGTGAGCTCTTCTCGGGGAATGAGAATCACGAGTAATTTTTCTTCGCCTCATGACTAATGTTTGTTTTCGACAGTTCCTTCCACTCGCTTTGTGGCGTACTGTGTCTGTTTGGTTGAAGGGTACACTCTTATCGTTATTGCCTTAGCAGAGAGAGAGAGAGAGAGAGAGAGGGAGGGAGGGAGACGCTGTGATATAATGGACCGAAGAAGAAATGCACGAAACATTAAAAACGCATTTACCCTCTTCGTTTATATAAGCGTCTATTTATACCCTGCCAATTTAATTAAATGGATGCCCCTATGGCAATGGCCATTGTGCACCCTTCTTTTTTCTCCCGGTGGGGTTAAGCCCTTGTCGCTGTATAAAAAGTTGCTGCTACCGCGGGAAAAGTGTACGAAGGACTGGTGGGAGTGGGGTGGGTGCAGAGAGACAGAGAGAGAGTGAGGAGGGGGGAGAGATACGGGGGAGGGAGGGAGTGGGAGGGAGTGGGAGGAGAGAGTTAGAAGCAGGAGAGGGAGGAGGAGTGGGTTGGGTCTGTTACCTCCAGAGGCCGCCGCTTTCAGCTTAGTGGCGCTTCAATTATTGTGGCACGGCTAATGGAATGCGCTGACACACCTTTCGCGGTCGATATTGCGGCCCCCGCTTCAAGCGCACAGCGAGCTGTTTGTTTCCCCATACGAGAGGACATTCTGGGGCTTATCGCCACTCGCAGCCTCCCCGACGGATCATGGGACCGTGAATAGGCGCTCCGTGAGGAAATTGGTATTCGGAGGCAACACGTGCCACACGCGAGGTGACCGAGGACACAAAATGAATCTGATCCTCGCTCGTGTCAAAGTACATAAAGAAACGTGATCGTTAAGTCTGAAACTTCCATCGTCTCTCACGTTCTTTCACCTTGCACACAAATTAACTTCTTTCTTTCCTTGACATTCGACAAACAATGACGTACTAAGATATTTAAAGCAAGAATCTGTGACTAACTTATCTTTGGCTCACCTTTCCATACTATGCTTACAAAGGAACCGTGCGAAAGTGCCCTCATCGATCTAGGACTTCAACATATCGCTCCCGGCAAGAAACCTGACACAAGTCGAAAACCGGCAATTTTTAGTTTGCCACTGAAAAATACGCGTGAAATGCCTTAACTTGTACGAAAAATATAGTGGAATTTACTGCCAATAATACTTCCTTGAAATTGAAGGGAATCTTATACTATTTCACTATAAGTGTTATTGAATTAGTTCACAAAGTTAGGGTTTCTCGAGTGTTGCATTTTTAAGTTGTGTCGCTGGAGGTGCGATACGTGAAGGGGAAGACGCAATTCTTAACCATTTTGCAAAAAACCCAGTTCTGAAATTTTACGGCTGTTTATATACTTCGTATTGTCGCTAGTCTTTATGGATTCCGCAGCAGAGCGAGTATAAGCGCCTAGTTTCATAAGGGAGGTAGGGGTCTGTGGAGCGAATATTGCTTCTCACAAGCTGCGACATCGTCGCAAAAAAACACAGTGACCCGTATATGTAATAAGTTTCCTTTAATTTACGTCTATGGACACAATCTTTTCTGTTTAACAGATTACTGGTTTCGGTCTTTAATGACCATCATCAGATCTGTCTCATAAAAGCAAAGTCCTAATGCACTGCAGCCATAGTGGCATAGTCAACTGTTAAATGCAGAATCAGCACCAGCATCGTCAAATACATATAAATCACATCACATGCACGAGCCATGTTGTCGTGCATGGCTCGTGCATGTGATGTGATTTATATGTATTTGACGATGCTGGTGCTGATTCTGCATTTAACAGTTGACTATGCCACTATGGCTGCAGTGCATTAGGACTTTGCTTTTATGAGACAGATCTGATGATGGTCATTAAAGACCGAAACCAGTAATCTGTTTAACAGAAAAGATTGTGACCATAGACGTAAATTAAAGGAAACTTATTGAATATTGCTTCTTTTTCATTCACTCGTAATTCTCCGAACAAATATGAGTGGTACGCCACGAAACTGTTTGATGATAGAGAACAGTTTATGAATGTGAACCAAGTTTATTTTGTAATAGCAACAATGAAAAACCATACAAAAACTCGGCGTTCATTGTAAGTGCTGTACGTCGCAATAATTGATGTTCTCGACTTTTCTATGATCAGCGTCATCCTGATTCATGGCGTTCTCCATCAGGTACACATTATATTTCTCACAAACGTAGGTACAATAATATAAGTAAAATGACTGTTTGTGTATCTTCTTTTTTTCACTTTCCGTCTCCTTTCGAAATTATTTTTTCTCTTTTTCTCAGGTTAAAAATTATGAAAATAATAAACGAATAATTAATATTGATAATCTGCACAGTCGTACTAAATCTGTTGTTAGAATTACTTGGGAATGAGAAAAAAGTGCCGGCAGCGGCATTCGATCCAAACACCTCGCTCTTTGGAAACTAAGGGCTTACTTGTTCGGCTGGCGGACTCCCTGAATAGTAGCGACTGAATAAAGCACACAGACACGCGTAAAATTTTTCAAACTCCATTTCCTCGAAAACGGCTGAGAGTTTCGTCTTCCCGTTTGGATACATTGAAATCTTAGTTGTGCCGTCACATATTCTGTCAATATGTATTAAACTGGGGAGGGGAAGCTCGTACCGTCCTGTTATTAGTGTGAAGGCGACCGATAGGGCACTATCTGCTTCTTGGTTCTGGCATAATCGTGCGATCTGCAGATTCTAAAGGGTCTAATGAATCGCCAAGTATTTCGCCAAATACAGATGTACCTTGTTCGATTGTGTCTTTACGCTTTTTTTGCAGCTTCGCAGAATTTGTTCAAACGACCCGAAATAATACGTAGACTGTTTTGGGTAATAATCTAGTCTACTGCGTAAGAGAGAGAGAGAGAGAGACAGACAAAGATCATGGCACAGAGAAAGAGAGAGAGAGAGAGTGACATACACGCAGAGGGAGTCTCTGCCCTCCACATAAATTTTCTTTTTATTATCAGAGAGATAGGGCTTTTTGGGTAATGTACAATGGGTACAAGATCCAACAGCGTAAAATAAGAATGGAAAATTATGAGAGAGAAGCGTTCGGAAGATAAAGGGCGTATTTTCAGCCGCTTCTTTGATCAAACAACAGAGTACAATAAATTTGTGTTCAGCCAACCATTTTACAAGCGGCAGTCAAATGAAAACGATGCAGATGGATAAAAAGTAAATAAACTGTTTGTTATTGCAAAAGTAACCATCATAACTGTTAATATATTTACCCCACTGTGAGACATGCTTTCATGGGAAAATGTTGCGGTTGCCTACGGAATCATGATTCAACCCCGACGTGCACCTCTTACTTCGAAGAAAATCAACGGCCACGAATGTTTTTCTTCATGACTCAGAAATTTCGAAATCGCGATGAGAGAGATCCTCGAAATATGTGAGCGGGCTCTCATGTTAACAAGGTTACTTCGGGTACATTGCAGAAATTTCTATCGGAAGCTCTTACACGCCCTCCATGCAGTCCCGATCTCTCCACATATGGTTTCCATATTTTTGGAGCCTCCTGCAGAAGGACATTCGTAGCAGTCTATTTGATTCGGGCGAAGAAGAGTATGCCTGGGTACAATCATGGTTACTTAGGCAACCGCAAACATTTTTCCATGAAGGCATTGACTATCTCTCTCACAGTGGGATAAATGTATTAACAGTTATAATGATTACATTTCCAACAATAAACAGTTCACTTACTTTTTTTCCTCCTGTTTCGTTTTCATTTGACTTCCCCTTACAATTTTTTTATTTATTTCACGGCTTAATATTCATGAAAAGATAAGGAACGCAAAAAAAATTAAATTGAATGTGGAAGTGACAAGTGAAGGGGTCTGTCCAATGAGGGATTCAGAACAGTTACGATCGACAAATGTATCATGTCTGATTATCAGTAGAAAATCAATTTGTTTTGTATGGAGAAGAAGTGTTCATTGTACACTGAAGAGCCAAAGAAACTGGTACACGGCCTAATATCGTGTACGGCCGCCGCGAGAACGCAGAAGTGCCGCAACACGACGTGGCAGGGACTCGACTGTTGTCTGAAGTGGTGCTGGAGGGAACTGTCACCATGAATCCTCCATGGCTGTCCATAAATCCGTAAGAGTACGAGGGGATGGTGATCGCTTCTGAACAGCAATTTGCAAGGCATCCCAGATATGCTCATTAATGTTCATATATGGGGAGTTTAGTGACCAGCGAAAGTGTTTAAACTCAGAAGAGTGTTCCTGGAGCCACTCTGTAGCAATTCTGGACGTGTGGGGGTGTCGCATTGACCTGCTGGAATTGCCCAAGTCCGTCGGAATGCACAATGTACATGAGTGGATGCAGGTGATCAGTTAGGATGATAACGTACGTGTCACCTGTCAGGGTCATATCTAGACCTATCAGGGGTCCCATATATGTTCGTTTCTTTTCTGAAGGAACACGATAATACAGTTCTTACATCTTTATCAACCTCTACGTAGCCCTGATCGTTTATTAAATACTGTTTACACACATAGCAAAAATAAGTGGGACGCTGTGTAGAAACCGCTGGAATATTCGTCTGTCTCACCTGGCGTCACACTTTCTAGTTCGATGCCCTTTGATGCCGGCGAGCTGCATCTCCTTTTGACAATAGCTGGACCACTGCAGGATGGCGGTGCCACCTCAGCATTAGGAAAATTAATTAATAAGAAGTAAATAAAATTGCAGCTGCTGCACCAGTGACTCGTCTCACGGGGGATTGTACACTGTAAAACTTTGGACTTATTTCCAAAAAGGATTTGGGACTAGATTATGAAGGGTTTTAATAAGTAGACACAACTTTACAGATCTACAATGACTGACTGCATAACTATATATCTCGAATGGCGATCAGTCTCTTTTATTGGTATCCATTCTAATTAGCTCAAGCTTTGGCCCATACAATGGTTAAACTAATTTTTTTGAAACGTTTCACAGTTCAGTACACAAACAGTATCTGTCGGTCTCCACTCATTGCACAGTTCATACAGTCGAGCAACATGGCAGTCTCTTCTATTCAACATCACACGAAAACAGCTTAGAAAACCGTAAGTAAAGTCGTGGTGCGTTTGTATTCTCTAGTTTTGTGCTGCTCGATGTATTCTTCGTCTCTGCCTTCCGATGTCTTCCCTGTTGGATCTTGAAAACTCTTCTCTCTTGTAATTCTTGGTCCTTTGTTTTCTTCTTCTCTTCACATTCTTCAACTCTTGCGTTCTTGCACTATCTTTTACTGCGTTGAAATTCAAAATTAGTTGTCCTCTCGAAATTTCGGTAAGCTATTGCAGCTGTAACAAAGCAAACATCTTCTAGAAAGTTTTGAGTTCTTGCCGTTTCCTCACGCTATTGCTGTGATCTCCGTGTGCGTACAGTGTCTCGGTGGTCTTCTACTTCTTTGCTTTCAGCCGCCAAGAAAACTGCTCCGCCTCCGACAAAATAATTGGTTTCTCACTAATTAACTCTGCACTCGCGCCCGTCCCTCCTTTCATTTCCAAGTCCCGACCAAGACTGACTGCACATCAATAGATCGAATTCTACCCTCCATATTTTACCTTCCAATCGTTATACTCTGAATCGCCAAAGAAACTAGTATAGGCATGCGTTTTCAAATACAGAGATATGTAAACAGGAAGAATACGGCGCTGTGGTCGGCAATGACTATGTAAGACAAGTGTCTGGCACAGTTGTTAGATCGTTTACTGCTTCTGTAACACCCCACCCGTCACTTATCTGCTTTTGGCGTGTGTTCACCCCAGCTAATTGACTAACAGATCAACAGAGTGTGCAAAACTGCCGCAATATTGGATAACGCAAAAAAAGTAATAAGGCCCTGTGACTTCTGATTGAACTGCAGTGGCAGCGTTGACATTAATTGATTTAAAATTGATCACTTTTAATTAAAAAGGGGTGCACATTGATGTTATATGCAGCTATTGAACACCAGATGCAAATGTTGAACATAAAATTAATTAAGAAAGTGACTTGGGATTTCAACTACTTAATTGAAAACAGATGCAGTCGATTATCACAAATTTATTTTAACTCACGACCTTCAATCATCACATTACATGACTCTCTTACCAGGCAGTGGTAATAAATTGCGTTTGCGTGGAGTAAAGCTCGATAACTCATAAGTAATTCCTATCGACTGACCCAGGCATAATGCGAAGCGCGAGAAGAATTCTACAGTACACGGCCCATGAAACCCTCGTGGAAACTTTGCCGACGTGATCCAACAAATTAATCAGTGGCCGGAGCGGGTGCAATATCACTGAATACAGCGTGGCGGAGCGGCGTCGTTGTGTGGACGTCGGCCGACCTTATGGTACTGCAAGGCTGCACTCGTCTATTCACTCCTAGCTATCTTGCTCAGTACATAGCTGAACCAAAACTTTCTATCTCCAAGCTCAATCGTTCCATTTGCTAAGTCCTAAACTGCAGCGATGCTTACTCTTTCTCAGGCAAGCTGAGTAAAGAACGCCACGTCCGCACTCTATGCAAGCTGGGAACGGAAGACCTCTACTGAGACTTCTGCCAGTCTGCTCTTTGCCTCGGTTTCCCCTCCAGCAAAATCACTTATGCCAATTGCAGCACAAGTCGCGTTAATTATGCGTCACTTCCCAGCGCCGACCAATGCCTGCTCTGGGAAGTGAACAAATTCCCACAAAATTTCCCTTCCTCTCAACTTCTTCTATTTAGCTCCACCCAGGCCACCCATCAAGGTTAGCGTCTGCACAAACACCAAGTTTTCCGGAATTCTGACTCCCAGGAGAGTACTTCAAATTCCTTGGTCCTATGTTCCCATCGCAGGCCAGCGTATTTCATGCTGTCGCTCTTCACCTGATTTACTTCAGGCTCTGTGGACCGTGAGTTCAGTGTGAAGTTGCTATAGTCACGAACACACATATTTTGACCTCTGTTGACCGCTCCACTGTAGCTTGCGTGGCTTTGTCGCATGTTTCACAGAAAACGGGACGACGGACATTTATCAACAGGTGTACAAGTTCTCCGTCTGTTTCCTGGTACACCAGCATGGAGTTGGGGGTCAACAACCCACTCACTGTCACTCATTTTAAGGCGGCTGGAGGCCGCGCCGCGTTACCGCTTTCTCAGAGCTTGAGCCGCCCTAAGCTGCCTATTGTCGCTTCCCTTCGCCGTTCCCTAGCCGGCCACGGTCAACTCTAAATGTTTCCCTGGGGTAAACTAGCGTCCAGTAAATCGACTCGTTTCCACAAAGTTTTCATGTCTCGTGAATTACTTTAAAACCATCACCCGACATTAATTATTCCAATACGTCCGTACTATACCCTCTAAAAGATGCATTGTGCTTGTCAGTCATTTTTTGTTCAGCCCTACTGTTCGCTCAACGTGAGGTAGGTGATCTTTAATGACTTCATGTAAGGGGCATAGTTCTTGCCATCTTACACTTCTACAATGACAGGTTATGACTATTGAAGTGAGTTTGAACGTGGTGTTATAGTCAGCACATGACCGATAGAGCACAGCATCTCCCAGGTAGTGACGAAGTGCGGATTTTCCCGTACGACCATTTCAAGAGTGTATCGTGAATATCAGGAATCTGTTAAAAAATCAGATCTCCGACGTCGCTGAGGTCGGAAAAAGATGTTGTGTGTATGTATTTGCGTGTGTGTGTGTGTGTGTGTGTGTGTGTGTGTGTGTGTGTGTGTGTGCGCTCCACTTCCCCTTCAGCACTACTGGTCCGATTTCAGTCAAACTTGATACACTTATACCTTACGGCCAGGCGACAGTCGCTCTGAGGGAATGAACCACCTACCTATCAAAGTGATCGGGATAAGGGTGAAAAAGAAGCGTTGCCAGCGACGCGTGAATTGCCAGAATTCATTGATCCAGCATTAGACCGTAGCGTCTTCGTGCTGCACGGAACTGGCATCTGACCTCGTAGCATCTCCTGAACGTGTTTTATAGAGGCAAACGATGTACTGAAGTCTTCAGCACGGTGCCCTTTATTGCCGTACGCCTGCTGTATGTGTATCTCTGATGTATATTCACAGAAGGGAACGTCTAGAGCGGAGTCGTCAACACGTCACCTGGGCGGTCGAAGAGTGGGCCAATATTCTCTTCACACATAAGTCCCGATTTGATCTGAAGAGCGAGTCTCGACGGATTCGCATAAGGAGGGAACGTGGAAAGATTTCGGGACCAAACATTGAGGAAAGAGACTGATATGGACAAGAAACCATAATGATGTGGGCAGGGATAATGTTGACCATTCTAATACCTCTTCATGAAATGTGAATCGGCAAGGTTTAACTGCTGTTAGGTATCATGATGAGATCTTCGGACCTCATGAGTGGTTGTTGCGAGTTGCTGTGGGCCCAGACGTCGTATTAATAGATGATAATACTCGACCTCATAGAGCACGGGTGGTTGATGTTTTTTTGGAAACGGAAGACACTCCACGCAAAGGCGTGGCCTATTTGTTCTCCCGATTTGAAACCCATAGACCATGTCTAAGATGCACTACTGAGACGTTAGCATCCTCCAACCACTCCGCAAGACTTGCGAGCAGCTCTGCGGGAAGTGTGGGCGTTACTGCCTCTACATTAAGATGATGACATTATTCACAACATGTCCAGTCTTTGCCAGGCCCTTATTGCTGCCAGGGGTGGTCACACCCCACAGTGAGCACATTAACCAGTTGTTGGAATGTGTGTGCAAACCCGTTAAGTTGAAAAAAGAAGAAGAAGAAGAATGCTTTTGTGTACCGTTATGAATGTTATAGTTGTTTATGTTCTGTGTTCCATACATTGTTTCTACTTCATTGTCACTTGTTTATACTCTTTTTGGCCAAATTAACGCAACCTTGAAAAATTTCCGTTTGTTGCTCTAATTTTAGGCACCAGTGTAGTTTAAACATCAACACTGATCACAGTGCCGTATGTTCAAGCAACTCAGTTGAAATCCCATCGATTTAAACACCAATTCAAAGACATTCTCTGCTCGATGCTAAAATTACAACACCGGGAAGGGTAGGAAATATCGAAATTTTTGTTGTTGTGTAAGTAGCCTGTTTATATGTCTGTATGTTGGCAGCACTATAGACTGTAATTAATATCGCTGACAGCACTCTGCGCCTTCGGTAAGAGACTCTGTGGTTGGATGGACTAGCAGTTAACAGTTAGCGAGCGGACGGCTTGCACATGTGTCCTTCATGGAGACTCAGTGTTGGTAGAATATGCATTGTAAAATGAAGATGGATGTAGTTGGTGATGCATGGGTAGTGGAATTATTGACGACTATATAATTTTTGGAAGTGGATGTCATATGAATAAGGTAAAATCTGCTAAATACATTGTTTTCTCTTCAACAAAAATCTTTCTTTTGCTAACCGTATGCCTCCTAGTAGTTCGAGCCTATAGTAGTTAGAATCTTTTTATTTAGCTGGCTGTAGTTGCTGCTTGCTGTAATTGCTGTAGTTCGTCTATGAAGATTTTCTGTGAGGTAAGTGAATTATAAAAAAGTATGGGTTGTTGTTAGGATTTCTTCCAATTCCGGGCTATTCTTTTGGGATAATTATTTTAAGTCAATGTGTCATTGCAGAGCAGTCAGATTGCATTGCGCTTGTATATTGTGGGTAATAAATGAATAGGTTAAGTTTTGGTTGTCAATGTCAGGGAAAATTCCGTAGGTCAGGGTTGAAATGATAAAAATAAGTAACGAGACAGTAGGTTCAGTTGCATTCAGCAGTGTAAGTAAACACAAAGAAGTTTCACCTGCCGACCCTTAGCCGAGAATACTTCACTGGAATCTTCTGATTTTCTTGTAGTTTGAATAATTAGCGCATCATTAGAAATTAGTTATTGTTTACTGCTAGCTCGTAACTTTATGTATGGAATTTACTTTGTAGTCGTAGTTTGTTATTGTCGTACTGTATTGTCATGAGCAAAGTAGTTGTGGCACGCATGTTGATTTGGACGAAGTATCTCGCAGTCGCTTTTGCAACTAATTAGATATTGATTATTTTCAGTGCTATTTTAGCTTTCCAAATTGTTTTTGTGTGTTGTTGTGTGAAATAGTGTGATAATCATGGCGAGTGGACAGCGTAAAACTAGGCTGCAAAGCAAATTGAGAAATGACAGTGACGACGAGCGTAGCTTGTTAGCACCACCTATTAATGAACTGATAGATTTTCAATATAATAATTTGGTAATAGTGCCTAGGGACATAGACCAGGCAGAAAATTACGGAATATAAATTGAAACAATCAGTGAACATGGAATTATTATCGAACGATCGTTCAGTAACAGTTCGCCTCAGGAATGCGAAATAACAGAACAAAATCTTGCAAATACCGTAGATTCAGGTTTTGCGTCAATACATTTTTCTCAGTTAAGTCAAGACACACTCTCTGCTTTTCAAAATACGAATATTGCCGCGGCAAACGCACTGACGAAAACCACAAAGCAACATGTTTCAGTCACTAATGCATTGTTATTGTAATTAATTTAAAAATTTGATCAAACAGAGGTTCAAACACAGCAACAAATGGAACAAAATCAGGAGCGAGTTCAGCAAGAAACGGAACAAAATCACAAACAAACACAGCAACAACTTCAAAAGTTACACATAATTGAACAAACACGTAAAGGTTTAACCGCTGAGATACTCAAAATCGAATCGAAATATCAAAAAATTTATGAAGATGTAAAAACACAATTTTGTTAGCAGTTTGTATTTTTTTGCGACATGGGAACACGTTACAGAATCATGAAGCAGCCGTAAAAGAACTGCAGACCATTGCACACGAAAATCACGACTCCTTGCAGGCTAAAATTGACTCTGTTTCATGTACCGATACGGTCGCACAACTAGTAAAAAGTCAGGAACACAATAAGGAAACAGTAGATACGATTACGACACAAATGGACTCTCTAAAACTTGGTTCATAAAAACACACGGAGGTAATCAGCACATTATCGGAAAAAGTAGTCGAACTTTTGGATGAGTTAACGAATTTATCTACGAGGACGGTTGATGATTTGAATGATATAATACCGGTAGCCTTTACTGACACAGAGCAGTAAGAGGAAATAAGGAAATTCAATCAAAGTCAGAAACAAATCAACACGCAACACAAAAAGAAATGCAGGAAGTACAAGATCAGTTGGCTCAGGTGATACAAGAATTACATATTTCAGAGGATACTCGCGCTCCAACTCGGTAAGAGGGATTTAGAAATACGGAAAAGTCACAAAGTAATAACACATGATATTTCGGAGATGTTGAAAGGAATCGGCAGGGTGCACCGAACCTTGAGATGGAACCACCGACACGACGAAAGAATGACCGATATGCGACTCGGAGTCACGATGGCTGAGACTAAAAGCTCTTCATCACAACGCATAAATTTAAAACATTCAAGAATTTCTAGTAATGACATACATCCACAAGCTTGACTTCATCAAGTTTCTCATTGTTTTCTTCCTAATTGCTCATTAGAGCATAGATTAGAATTTATGTGTGGCTATTTAGAAAATGAACCACCTGTAAGAATGCAATTGGTTGTTCGTGACTGTCACAGTGAAGGAGATTTTTATGATGCCTTTCTTTCTGCATATTGGTTCAGGCTACTCAAGATCGAGTAAAACACACCATTATAATGTTGAAACATTTCCAAAAGTTCTGAATTTTCCAGTCCAGTAAAATATTTTGAAGGAGCTGTGAGGGCGGGGCACGTATTGTGCTTGGGTAGTTCAGTTGGTAGAGCACTTGCCCGCGAAAGGCAAAGGTCCCGAGTTCGAGTCTTGGTCCGGCACACAGTTTTAACCTGCCAGGAAGTTTCATTTTGAAGATATGTTACAAAAGAATCAGTATTTGTCAAACCTGTACAGCCGCTCGGAACTTATTCACATTTGCTTAATTAAGTTACCTGAACACTTAAGACACATTATTTTGGCTGGACGTTGTAAAGATGATACCGAAGCTTTTCATGGACTTTTGTAAGAATTGGAAATCGTTATGGACAATCGCATGATGCGAAAACAGGAAAACGACAACAATTACAGGCCACATCTATCACAATTTCGTGACGATAGGAATAATAACCGGACACGACAAGGCTACTGTTATAACTTAAATTGTGACCAAAACAGACACCACCCGTATGACAACCATTGGCAGAATAACAATAGTTACAGAGAAAAATCACATTTTCGTGGTAATGGCTATGACAGAGACAACCGTAGAAATAGACAACATGGGAACCAAAATAATTATTATCAAGGGAGACAAAATGACTTCAGAGGCAACGGTCCACCTTGTAATTACGACTCCGAGAGAAATTCTCCACTACTTAATCGACAAGAAAGAAATTACAGAAATTACCGACAAGACGACAGCCGCTATAGTCATGACAACAGACCTGAATTTAATCAGAACTAACGTGATTCAAACAGGGTAGGGACCTCTCGACAAGCTGATATTGTCGAAATTAGACCTCCAAATCCCAGTAACGAGGCGCAACAACAAAGAAATAATAGACAATGACTCACTCCGCAGGCAACCACAAAACGTACTTATGAAGCTGACGACGTAGCTGCCATGTCTTTTAATTACGTGAAAATGGAAGACATTAGGCACATTTTGTTCCAGGAACATGACATGAAACAGAACAATACTGCGTATCCTGTAATTCACATCACAACAAATGACATAAAATTTACGGCAGATTTATTCCCTACTCCTTTGGATACAAAACCCAATTTCTCGATATAATCCCAGTGCAATGGATTTACGCCATCTTGTATGTATGTATTGAACTGAGGACTTTGAAATGACGGAGAGGCTTCGTCCCCGCCTAGCCCTCAGTGGTTCACAAACCCACAACAGGCTACAGGAGTCCACTCACCCCACCGCCGCCTCACAGGCAATATACGCTCCCAAATAGAATTAATGGCAAGCTGTCAAGCCACGAAACGCATAAAAGCATGCCGAGTGCACAGTCCCATCTTTGAACTTAATGTAGGGTCGTGTGAGCGTCACAATAGAATAACAATTTACATTAAATAATTTATAGGGGTAAAATATAAAGACGAACGCAGAGTAAAAGAGAACTTAAACAGCAAGATGAATACTTTCAATCTTCATTGGTGACATAACGAAGTAACACTTTTAGAATACTGCTCCCTCTTCGGAAAATTTCTGCAGACGCCCATGACAAAGATTTCCTTCACTGTTCAAATGTGGTATAAAGTCTTTGATTCGTTGGTGTTGTACACGACCGTAGCTCCTAGGTATTTACTTGAACCGACAATCTTTAATGTGAATGATTTATCGTAGAAGCGAAATTTAACGGAGTTGTTTTGGAGTTAGTGTACAGAACCTCACACACTTTATTCTTTAGGATCAATTGTCACGTTTAGCTCTGTGAAGATATATTTTCAACATCATTTTGTACTTCGCTTTGCTCTTTTGACGAGTTTACTAGTCGGTAGATTTATCTGCCACAGATCTAAAAGAAATGTTCTGATTGTGTGCTAAATAGCTTATATATATTAGAAATAGCAGAATGTCTACACCACTTTCCTTTGCTGAATCGCACTCATCACTTCCAGTTCACTAGGTGACGTCTCCTCAGTTACTGCAAATGGTGACTTTTCAGACAGGAAACCGCGAACGCAGTTGCACATCTGAGACGATAGTCCATAGGAAAGCAATGTGGTTGGAAGCCGCTTATGAGGAATGATATCAAAAGCCTTTTTGGAGCTCTATAAATACACAGTCAACTTGATAGCCCCTGTACTCAGCACATCATGTGAATAAACTGCCAGCTGTATCTCACAAGAGTGATGCTTTCCAATCGCACGACGGTTTGATGTCAATAGGTAATATACTTCGGGGCTTTTCATAACGTTAGAACAAAGTGTTTTCTCACACGTCCTACTACATGTCGATGGCAAAGAAATGGGTCTCTAGCTCTGTAGATTATATTTATTTTCTTTCGTATGTATTGCGGTGGTCTGTACAACTTTCCATTCTTCTCCCTCACCATAAATACTAGATCACTCCTCATGACGTTCCAGGAAAAGTAATTAAGCTGCTGCATCGCTGGTCCACAAAATGCACTCCTAATTTGTTAGCCCACTCAAGAAAGACATTGTCTGTAGAAACATAATCGCCCTGCTATGACTATGAGAGGGTCATGATAACAAAGTGGAACATTCTGTTCACGCTGTGATAGTTTTAGTTACTTCCTGGGATGACATAGAATTGTCTTGCAGGATTCACTTGACATGTTGGTTGTAAACCAATCAAAGATGCTGAATGAACTGTCCTTTGGTTTGTCATCGACTTATCAAATATATGTTTGCAGACAGGGGAGATTGCTTTCAGGCAGCAACTACAACTCGTTGTCTACATTGAAAATTATCTGTATCAGACATCACAAGGGCAATGAGGAGGCTATGAACGCTGTTGTTGGTCGCTTGCTCCATGAAAATGTGAACGCAGTGTGAAAACTAAGAGGCAGTAGCTCTCAGTTTCAAACTGGCGCGAGAGTAACATTTTACCTCTTCTGTGACATAGCTACAAACACCTATATCTAACTCCGAAAGCCACTGCCGTATTTAGGTTGTAGTCCGATAAAGCTACCGGAGTATGAAAAAAGACCTCACGTTTCTTTAAGAAAGCCATTCTTCATATGGTATTATACACTACTGGCCACTAAAATTGCTACACCAAGAAGAAACGCAAATGATAAACGGGTATTCATTGGACAAATATATTATACTAGAAATGACATGTGATTACAATTTCTCGCAATTTGGGTGCATAGATCCTGAGAAATCAGTGTGCTGGCCAGGGCAGCAGTCGAACATTTTCTGTACCCAGAAAGACCCGTACAGGACCTGCAACATGCGGTCGTGCATTGTCCTGCTCAAATGTAGGGTTTCGCAGGGATCGAATGAAGGGTACAGCCACGGGTCGTAACACATCTGAAATGTTACGTCCACTGTTCAAAGTGCCGTCAATGCGAACAAGAGGTGACCGAGATGTATAACCAATGGCAGCAGTCGAACATTTTCTGTACCCAGAAAGACCCGTACAGGACCTGCAACATGCGGTCGTGCATTGTCCTGCTCAAATGTAGGGTTTCGCAGGGATCGAATGAAGGGTACAGCTACGGGTCGTAACACATCTGAAATGTTACGTCCACTGTTCAAAGTGCCGTCAATGCGAACAAGAGGTGACCGAGATGTATAACCAATGGCAGCAGTCGAACATTTTCTGTACCCAGAAAGACCCGTACAGGACCTGCAACATGCGGTCGTGCATTGTCCTGCTCAAATGTAGGGTTTCGCAGGGATCGAATGAAGGGTACAGCCACGGGTCGTAACACATCTGAAATGTTACGTCCACTGTTCAAAGTGCCGTCAATGCGAACAAGAGGTGACCGAGATGTATAACCAATGGCACCCCATACCATCACGCCGGGTTATACGCCAGTATGGCGATAACGAATACACGCTTCCAATGTGCGTTCATCGCGATGTCGTCAAACACGGATGCGACCATCATGATGCTGTAAACAGAACCTGGATTCATCCGAAAAAATGACGTTTTGCCATTCGTGCATCCAGGTTCGTCGTTGAGTACACCATCGCAGGCGTTCCTGTCTGTGATGCACAGTCAAGGGTAACCGCAGCCATGGTCTGCGAGCTGATAGTCTATGCTGCTGCAAACGTCGTCTAACTGTTCGTGCAGATGGTTGTTGTCTTGCAAACGTCCCCATGTGTTGACTCAGATCGAGACGTGGCTGCACGACCCGTTACAGCCATGCGGGTAAGATGCCTGTCATCTCGACTACTAGTGATACGAGGCCGTTGGGATCCAGCACGGAGTTCCGTATTACCCTCCTGAACCCACCGATTCCATATTCTGCTAACAGTCATTGGATCTCGACGAAGGCGAGCAGCAATGTCGCGATACGATAAACCGCAATCGCGATAGGCTACAATTGGACCTTTATCAAAGTCGGAAACGTGATGGTACGCAATTTTCCTCCTTACACGAGGCATCAAAACAACGTTTCACCAGGCAGCTTTGTGTATGAGAAAGCTTGGGAACTTTCCTCATGTCAGCACGTTGTAGGTGTCGCCACCGGTGCCAGCCTTGTGTGAATGCTCTGAAAAGCTAATCATTTGCATATCACAGCATCTTCTTCCTGTCGGTTAAATTTCGCGTCTGTAGCACGTCATCTTCCTGGTGTAGCAATTTTAATGGCCAGTAGAGTATGAGAAACAAGTTGCTGTAAAGTAGTGCATATTAATAGAGTTTCCCATTACGTTATTGAACAAAACAGACACAAATATCAAAGATACTGTCAATGATATATTCCACCTCTTTATCGAAAACCCTCTAATGATGTGCAGGTAGTTTTTCGATCCCACCAATGTAGCAACTTGCTACTACGAAGTTAAGCCACGTTTAAAGTGCAGTCGCAAAAACAAAAGAAAACAAAAACTTTCTTGGTGGATGATCGATAAGGGGCGAGAAAGGTAGACATGGGTGGGTGCCAGATGAGAAGACATGCGTTAGGCGTTTTGTCGACCAGTCTTCTTGGTACTGTCTTCCAGGTCGCATTTGCTGCTGTGCAACTGCAAGGCATCTCATTTGGGGGCAACAAATGTCAACTGCGAAGGACACACACATCCCTGTGTAGTAGTTCACAACAGAAAACACTTCGTTTGTGCCACCAGATGCATAACGATAACAAAATATTTTGTGGCCCTATACAGGCTATCGTCTGACATAATGTTTTTTATGGTTTATCCACTATTTTCTCCTTATGAAGTTACCTTGTGGTACTTCAAATTGCCTTCAGGCTATACTGATATAGGTTTACAGTGACCTCCTTAAATTTATTATGGCAAATGTCAAAATCAGTCACTTGAAAGGCCACAGACGACTTCCTTCTTCATTTTTCCCACTTCGAGACTATGCTTCGCATATAACCTGTTTTTCGACAAGATGATGTTCCATAATCACCCTTTCTTTTTTTTAAACCTCTGTTTGACTACTGAAGGAGTCACACGAAGGTTAACTGGTAGTCACACGTGCCTATCATTGGTTACACTGTGATTGACCATAGCAGTAAATCATAGAAACATCCTTCATTGATGCCTGTTTGTCTTCCTGAATGTGGTGATTAATTTATCTCAAAACGATCGCAGTTGAAACGATACAACTCGACTCTCTCGGTAGCACACACTCCATAGAGAGCACAGGTATTTCTAGCTACCTCCACTGCTTTCACCCTTTTATCAAACACAAACAGCACACAATGTCACAAATGTTAGACTTTACTCTGTTTTAGACTCCATTTCCTAATGCATAAACAATGATCCTCATAATGTCAAAAATGAAAAATATTCAAATTGTCATGGCTCGAGCTATATTACAAACTTCAACAAGATAAGACCATTATTAATTACCCTTAAAGCAATATGCCATACAAAATTGTCATGGAGCATGCTGAAGCATAGTATTATAGCATACGCAACGTTACATAATATTACACTTGGTAATTCTAGAGCAGTAGAGTCTGCTGGAGATCACAGGCTCTACGCCCGATACGTCGTGGCCACTTGGGTGGAAGCCGGTCTGTATCAAGCGCCGCTCGTGTTGCACAATGCTCTTAGTGTGGGATGAAAAACTAACTTTCTGAAATTCCTACATATTTTGTAATATAAAACTGGTAAGTTTTAAATCGCACGTATAAGATTAAAGATATTCAAAATACAACATTTATTTTGGAAATAATCATTCTAAAAGTGAAAATTAGTACAAAATTATGTAATTACTGGCGCAGATAAGCTAGACGTTTACTGGTAGAAACAGGATAGATGACTCTCGCCCGCAGTCGCGATACATGAATAACAGACTAGTAGCTGACGGTGGCAAGCGTACACTAAAGAATCAGAATGAAACAAATAGTCGATCTAACTACTCTTAGACAAGTGTAAGCAGGCCGAGAAAAAGGAAAAGAAAACGAGAAGAGGCATCATAGCGAATTAGAAAATATCCTAAAAATGCGTTGTTACGAATATGGCATTGTTCAGCTAACATCTGTTGTGAGTATTTTGTTTTTAATTGTTAAAATTTTCAAGCTAAGTGCATCTTAAAAGGCATCTACTAAACATAATGACAGAAATCAAGATACTGATGTATGCGTCCCACTTTATGTCCATTAGTTGCCTAAGGTTGTATGCCTAGTCTGTGTAGGTTTTTGTATAATATTTTACAGAAATGAAACGAGGCTATAGGAAGATAAGACATAGGTATCGAAACATGTACGGCTAAAGAAATAAAAATAAGGTAAAATTGTGTTTTGGAGAAGGCGAAGCCTGAAAAACCCAAAGAAAATCCAGTAGCACACCATTCGCGCAGATGCGTATTCGCCGTCGGTCCAAATCCCCAGTAGCTGCGACACCGGCTCGCGACCTTGTGGCGGCAGCGGGAGGCGCGTGACGGCGCTGAGCGGCCGTGCCAAGTGCCTCCCCTGGGGGCAGCGTGGGCTCCGGGGGCCGATTTCGCTCGGTGCCACCTCCCGCCCCCCGGACCAAGCTGTGCCGGCTGGAAATTTACGGCCCCAGCCTCCGAGGTGCCGGGGGACTAGTGCCGGACGCGCGTATTTATCTGCCCAACCCACACCTCGGCCCAGTACCTTTCTCTACAGACTCCCTTCACCGATACGGATTTTCACCCCTCGACTCAGAAGTTTGTGGCACATTTTTCTAAACCAGCCTTCACCGCCGTTACTTCCCTCGAGAGACGAATCAAGGCAACAGTAAGGCTCGTTCAGTTTTTCTTCCCACAGGTTCGCTTTTGTCTCCTGCCACACTCTATCTTCTACATCTACAGGGTGTCACAGAACTCAACGTTCAAAATTATGCAAACGGTGAAGTTGCTCAAATGAGCTCTTTAAAAAAGGAAATTATTAGTAAGTAGGTAATACAGTGTTTACTTCCTATTGCTTAAACTACTTACGTCCTGCACCAGGGGCGGCTCTTAACCTTGCCTTTAGCTGACCCGTACTTACGGAACTGATTCAAAGACAGCAGCACTGTTTAGAGACTAATCGTTAATGAGAAACCCTTTCTGTTTCATTTGTGAAGGACATTTTTTTTAAATTTTCAATCTAATATCTTTGTACAGCGTTTCTTTAAAGAAACATTAAGAAACTTATTTTGTGGTGTCCTTTTTCGAGTGATCATTTGTGATGTGAGCTGTTTGAAATATGGCAGACAGCTGCTGAAATTACTTTTGTAACGTCTCTTAGCAAAAGACATATTATGTAATAAAGAGAAAGCATTATGTGTCATGTTTTGTTCTTGTATAGAATTATGTACTAGTTTTTTTTATTTAGATAATATCTGTGTCGGCGAGTACTGAAACCGCCACAGACGATACTTATTAAATATCAAACAAAGATGAGAATGTGTGACTAGTATAAATAGTACAGAACGAACATTAATTTCTCTGTCGTCTTCTTGTAGTTACATGAGTAGGAAGAGCCTGTGGCGTAGCATTCTTTTGTCAAGATTGTGAGAGGGACGCCATTAGACATAGCTTTGGAAAGGTGTGTAATAACTTAATTTGTTTAAATGTTTTGAATAGAGTTACTTAGTGAAACCTTGCATTATGATTTGTAATAAGCTTGCCTGGTATTTTATCCCATCCCTTTAAGACATTTTCAGTTATTTAAATATTATTCGTGGTGCAGAGCTGCGCTACGAACGAACGAGCCACTGCCGCGGCGCACTCAAACTGCATTAAATGAAATCAATCGTACCGCAAAGAAGCGGGCAGGTAATAGTGAACTAAAATTATTTCTTTAAGCTTTCGGAATTGCAGAGCAGAGCAGCAGATTTTATGATGTGTTTTACAGGTTGACGCGGGCTGCTGATAATGTATTATTAACAGTGCAAAAAGATAATTTACCTTCATAACATAAAAGAAATCTTGCTGTGCGTAGTTCTGGTCTGGCAAACCTTATAGTAAAAACATCTTTTTCTATGACAATATTCTCATGTTCTCATGTTAGTCGTGGTATTTATTGGTGTTTTACTGTTAACAAAACTCAACTGCAAAATTTTGATGTTGAACAATCATTGCGTACTGTAACATCAGTATTGATAACGAAGTAATTTTCATTAGCTTTTCAATAACTATAAAGTAAGGAAGATATGTTGAACTTTGCGGTGAGTTACAGTAACGAAAAAATATTCCTTTAATAGAAAGACAGATCCAGAACAATAAGAACATAATCTATTTTGTTTTGTTGAAAATTAATGATCCGAAGAAAGTAACAGCACAGCATCACTAAAAGGTATTTCGGGGCTCTTTTCGTAGCAACATATTTTATCTCATATATTAGTTGTTACGCGAGTAACAATAAAACAAAGCAAATAGTAAAGAGCCAGCGAAACTTTGCAGAAGTTCACTTAAGTGTCCTTCTGTTGGTTCACAACAGTATTTGGATTTAATGAACTTGAGCCTTGAGTACAGTGATTAAAACGCAAGTGGTCTGAAAATTTGAGTTCTCTTGGCACAGTCTTTTGTTAGGGGGATTTTTCTTCTGCGCACTTCTTCCAAAATTAAGTAGTTGAACAACCAGTTCGTTGCAATCCGTTCAGCTCGTTTAAGTTAGTTTCCTTCGTCCTCTTGCAGTTCCAGTAGCTCCATCATTGCAGCTGCTGAATTCTCTATAACTGACGGTGAAACAGGACAACCATCCGCCACAATAACACCTGCAAACACATTTCACAGAAATGAATATAAAGATTCTAGTGTTTTCATATCAGTATATCTCCCATTTATTTCTTCAGCGAGGTCAGACATTTTACACAGTCAATCATCTGTTGCCACCTGAACTTAACGAACGGTTCCAGTAATTTTCTTCAGACACATGTAATGACAGAATGTTTTAGTCTTAAGGTCGTCTTTCAACAGTAGTCCCAATTTATTACGAAAGCTAAACATACTCTGACCAATATCTGAAACACTTTTTGCATTCTTCTGTAATGACGTGTTCAGCTCTTGTAACAAACACTATAGCTAACATCTACTACGGGACATCAGGTTGAGAGAAATATATCCCTTTTCTTTGTAGCAATTGTCTGATTGGTTCCAGTAATTGGAAAAATCTTACTGCAACATTTCTTACTGATACGCGCTCACTATATCTGGATAAGGATAAAAAAGTGACTGCTAATTATTCATACGAAGCTACCATAGCAACAAGTAGTCAGAGAACTAGTTTGATCGCACCTTCCTTTACGTACGTTGTTTTCATGTAGCTCTTCTACCTGAGCTGCCGGTTATTAGTTAACTGTGGACGATAATTATGGCCTGTAACATAATAAAACAAATCACAAGAATTATTGTTATAATTTGTTCTTATATGCGATGTTTTTTTCTTTTTATGTGAAACATTTCTTATGCAGAATGTGTTAAGATAATTGTGGAACTGCTTAAGAAAATGAGAAAATGATAAGACTGTTAAGATCCTGCAAATGCAGCTCATCATTGCACATTAACAGGGAACACACAATATACTCAATACAGAACATTGCAACTGCTTTTGCTTGAGCCATATTGCACTTGCTCGTAGACAGCGAAACGACTACATCCCCCCCTCTTCTACCCTCAACTGTCAGTCACTTTATTATTGTGATCCAGGTATAAGCAAGACCAAGATACAACAGGAAGCCCGTCATCGTACAATTCTTGTATGTAGGATATAAACTGTCGTTGCCTTTTGGAATTTGAGTGGGTACAGTTAAGGATTTTTAGAGCTACCTCAGCAAAATGTGAATATTGAACAGTGTATAAAAGTAAGAAGAAAGCTGTTCGTGTATAGCACTGACAGGTCGGTAAGACCTGCACTAGATTGAGATAGAAGCTGCATTTTGTGTAAACGTCACAATTCATTCCTTAATTTTAATTTTAATTTCTTCTACACCAAATGCTCTGTGAAACAATAGGGTCAGTGGAATAAATCAATTTTGTGAGCTGTTGTGAATGAAGGAATTTAAGAGTGATGGTCTTTAACAAATAATGGGTCACCCACGTCACTTATTCAAAATTACAAAATTATAACTTACATACAAATTTGTTAATGTAGATGTAGTAAGTAATCGATAGACCACAATATGAATTTACACACGTCCAAAATATAACCAAGTTTATGTAATTAGTGCTAAATCAGGTCTCATATAAGGCACGTGCGATCTTGGTTTGATGTTGCGAATACTAGTCGATCGAGTGAATGTAAAAGTGTTTTATTATGTGTTTGTTGCATATGTCAAGTATAATAGAGAAAAACAATGAAATGTAACGATGGGGAACTTTATTTAATATACAACATCATCTATGATTAGTTAGTTAGTTAGACAGATTTAGACAGACAGTTGTGAGTTTTTTTTTTTTTTGTACAAATGACATTTGCAAATATTTTGTTATTGGAATGGGGCGAATAACCTTACAACAAATGATTCTGGTGGTGTATTTTTTTTACAAAATCTCTTTGAAATTATCCTTTGATCCATGCACTGAATCACTAATTAACAAAAGTCTGTTTATTTGTCACTGGTACTTGTCATTTCCTTTATTTTTTTTGCACATGTTTGAGATTAGTATTGTACCATGTTTTAAATTGAAAATTTTTGAGCCCTTGTCATACAGTTCGTTGAGGTACTATAAAATAAATAAAATAAAACATTAATTATTAATTATGTATGATAGTGATTGGATGTAATTAATATTTGCTTATCTGGAACGTGGACGTATAATTATTCGGTATCAGACGTTTGACAATGGCTTTTTCGTAAATGTAATGTTATTCGTAGTTGACTGTCAAATAAGACTCAAATAATCGGACTTCGTATTTAAATCGTTTCCAAAGACTGCTGCGGTAGGTGCGGACTCAAATCTAAATCTCAATATTAGAATAATTTGCCAGCCATGTCAATACGTCGTACAGAGGTGACTGTCTACTAAACATAAAAAGTTTACACAGTTAGTTAAATCAGATATATTCAACGAATAAGCCTACAGTTAAATAATTCTACTTACTTTCATAAATATAAATTCTTTACAGAATCGAGTGCCTAGTAAGATTGCAACTCGCAGTGTTCTTATATAACATCAAATATGGCGGTGTGCCAGTCAATGAAATATACGTGCTACCCGCTCCAGTTGTACCAGACCTCCCCTTCTTAATGAAACATAAGAGTATTGTAATTGTGTTTTTGTTTTATCAGCGACACAGCGCTGCAGTTCTGTGCCATAGGCTTTATTTATTTGTCACGCACGGCATGCAAATGTGCCTTTATATTGCCCCCTGAATTGCGAGGCGAAAGGACACACCTGCAGGCGAGCAATTCACCTAAAGGCACAAGAAAATCTAAGTTATCTACAACTATTTACATGACTTACATTATACTGTATATTATATACAAAATTTGAATGACGCGCGTGCGCCGTAAAAGTTCTTATGTTGGCAAAATAGAGTGCGCGCATGCGCAGAAGCGTCTGTGTGACTCCGGCACTGCCGTTATATCGTAAATTTAAATCACGCGGCACAGCATTGCAGTTCATATTGTTCGTGTGCGCGCGCATTTCTTAGTCGTTGCACAAAGAAAATATTCCACCAAGATTACATATGAAGACTACATTCTATGACAGGTAACTTAGTTTTAAAATTACAATATTTGTTATAATACAATACAACTTTAGATTGTTGAATGTTCTTAGTTACATAGTATTGCATTGAAATGCTTCAAAGAAAAATGTCTTTTTGTTTCAGGTGCGTTGACCTATACAGATCGTGTCGTTATTACAGTTTATATTCATCTGCTGCACAATAATTTTTCACAGGTTAGTGTCGTCGTGGTAAAGTTTTTTTTTTGATCACAGTAACATCGCTGTATAACAATGTGATTGATACATAAGCATGTCCATTTCCTATTTCCATTATAGTCGTTGTGATGCAGTTCGTTGTGACAAAAAGCATTGTTTATTACAGATCAGACGTGACCCGTCGAGTAATTGATCCATATGCAGTTCGTTTTCGATATTCCGTGGAAGCTTGGTTGCAGAACCTCGGACGGCACATCCTTGGATAGTCCAGGTAAGTGTGTCCGTCACATTTCGAGAACATTCCATTCCCTGAAGTTCCAACCAAAATTCTTCCACTCGTCGTGTTGTTTTCTGGACAGGCACGTTGTGACCATTTAATCCAGTTAACATCTTGAAGTTAGATACTGTAGTAATGTCACTAGACGATGCACCAATTACGCACTTCACATTTTCAGTTTTTTGCTAAATATAGCTCACCTAAATGTTCGTAGTTGCTTATCAAAGAAATCGTTCATCGCGTTTACAAAGGTACGATGCATGATGAATGTCATTAACAGTTTCTTTCACATAGGTTTCTGCGTAGTTGCAGACTTAGTAATGTACGTTAATGTCCGTGAACAGTGGTTCACTATGCAATTTTTTAAAAAGTTTTTCACATTTTGGCACTTGTTATCGTTCAAATTTTCACATAGTAACAGTTACATTATACATCAGTTTTAAAAAAAAACACAAGTAATCATACATATACACGTCACATATTTTCTTAGCATAAACATAATACAGTTACACATAAACATGTTTGCATCATCATTACATAGCTATAAATTATTACATTGTGTCACATTTGATTACATGAATTGCAGATATTTACGTCCTCTTTAACGGTTTTGCTGGGATTTTATCGATGTTTTTTTTTTGTGATGTCATCTGAAATTAAGATAGGTTAGACACAACATTCATTACATCAGTAGGCAAGACTAGGCGTTTTCACTACTCAATAAATATTCAAAATAATAAGAGACGGAAAACTGTTCGATTCCTCGCGTTTTGTGCGTGTGTGTATAGTGTCTGTGTGGCCTTGGCTACTGGTAGATGCTTTTCTTGCTGAGAGATGTGCGTCTAATCTATTTCTCGAAGTAAAAGATCGCTTCACAGATGACGTCTGTCGGTTCGTCAGGTGTCATCCCAAATCAGTGGTACCTACAGTCACAAATGTTCCGTGAAAAATTAATATATCATTCACTGCTACGTAATCATAAATTTTACTTTAATATTCAGTCTTCTCGGTGGTGCCGCAGCGTTGAAAGAGAAGTTCTTCTGTCTTCAACTGCGTCACTGAAACCGCTGAAATGAAAATTTCTATACTACTTGTTATCGGTGTTGTAGCAAACAGAGTTTTGCGAGTTGCTTAGCAATGTTTTCATGGGTATGACTTTGACATTATTTAGCATGAAATGCTCTAAGATCTCGGTGTGCGTATAGCCCAATAATTTTGTTAGTTCTAGGATGTTGTAACAGATACGCACCAGGATGCGGTATGTTAACAATTATATAAGGTCCTTCATATAGCAGACGCCACTTAGCATTGCGTCGTTTGAGTGCTACAGGTTTATGGTGAGTACAAAGTAGTACAAGCATTCCTACCTTGAATTTTTGTTTTCTTTTTATTATGTTTATGTGATGTTTGTTTCGTATCTGTGCGTGATGTGTCAGTGTAGTCAATACTTCTTTTATTTTCTGTTCAGGTGTGATTTCCTTGTCTGACAACTTAGGTAATGGTTCTATCCATTGATCGTTCTGTTTGCAATTGAACATGATCTCGTTAGGTGTGTAATTTGTATTGTAAATATTTAAGTTATTGTGTATGTCTTCGAAAAGACTTAGGTAGGACACCCAATTAGTATGTTTTGATGAAATATAGCTCCTCATGAATCGGTTTAGTTCTCGGAAAAGTCTCTCAGTCACGTTACATTGTGGACTAAACCATGAAATAAATATACTTTTGATGTTATTGTCCTTCAAGAAATTTCTCCATTTGTACCCAGAGTAGTATGCTGCATTATCTGACAGAATTGCTTTAGGTTTTCCCACGTGCGTCAGGTAATCACTTGACAATCTTCGTATTATAGCATTTGCAGTGGCGGATTTTAAAGCATAAAGTTTTACTTGTTAGGAAATATACCGTAAAAAGCTAAGATATATTTGACGCCTCCAGAGCTTGCTGGATGCGGTCCACTGATGTCAGTACACAGAATTTCCAGGGGTTTACTCTGTAAAATACGAGGGCAGTTCAATAAGTAATGCAACACATTTTTTTCTGAAACAGGGGTTGTTTTATTCAGCATTGAAATACACCACGTTATTCCCCAATCTTTTAGCTACGCAACACTATTTTTCAACGTAATCTCCATTCAATGCTACGGCCTTACGCCACCTTGAAATGAGGGCCTGTATGCCTGCACGGTACCATTCCACTGGTCGATGTCGGAGCCAACGTCGTACTGCATCAATAACTTCATCATCCGCTTAGTGCGTCACACGGATTGCGTCCTTCATTGGGCCAAACATGGAAATCCGACGGTGCGAGATCGGGACTGTAGGGTGCATGAGAAAGAACAGTCCACTGAAGTCACAGCTGTGCACGGCCGGCCCGCACGCGGGAGATCAGACAGTCTTGCTTGACCTTGCGGCGATGATGACACACGGTTTGCCCAACGACTCACCATGCTTTTGTCCACTGCCAGATCACCGTAGACATTCTGCAAGCGCCTATGAATATCTGAGATGCCCTGGTTTTCCGCCAAAAGAAACTCGATCACTGCCCGTTGTTTGCAACGCACATCCGTTACAGACGCCATTTTAACAGCTCCGTACAGCGCTGCCACCTGTCGGAAGTCAATGAAACTATACGAGACGAAGCGGGAATGTTTGAAAATATTCCACAAAAAATTTCAGGTTTTTTCAACCAAAATTGTCCGAGAAAAAAAATGTTGCATTACTTATTGAACTGCCCTCGTAGAATGTAAATCAGTTTTTGTGGATAAATTCTGAGGTTTTGATTTTTGACGTATGACACATGTTTTCAGTTCCCTGTAAATTTTTCTTCTCATATTACTAAAATAACAGTATGTGCTGAGCTTTGCCAAACACTTTTTCGTCCCATAATGACCCCAAACTAAGTGTGTGTGCCAAATCAAATTACGTTCAGACTCTTTGGGAATGCATACACACCAGTTAGTAGCATTTGGATGTCGGCGATAAAATAACACATCATTGTGTAACTTGTAATACCTAGTCAAAGGATGATTGTGTTTTTCTACCAGTAATGTTATTATCTTATACCAGTGAGGATCAGATTTTTGTAATTTAGCCATGTTTCTGCACATATCAATATAATATTGGTGATACTGCTTGTCTTGCATTAAGAGAATCCTGTAGTCATTTATATTTTCTAAGTCACTGTTGGTTTCATTCATACCTTGTGGAAGTCTAGACAAAGCGTCGGCAATGGTGTTGTCCTTACCTTTTATGTACTTAATTTCAAAAGAGTAGTTCTGAAGAGTAATGCCCATCGTGATAGTCTAGGATGTACAAGTTTACAAGTTAACAAAAATGTCAGGGCCTAGTGATCGGTGTAAATTACTGTATGTTTTCCAAATAAATAATAATTGAATTTCTTGAATGCCCAGACTATGGAAAGTGTTTCTAACTCAGTAGTGGAGTATGTACGCTCACATTCAGTTAGAGTACGACTTGCAAACCCAATAATTCTTATCTGTTCCTTTTCTTTATTCTTTACAACTTGAAATAAGCAACAGCCCAAGCCAGAACGTGAAGCATCACAAGTCATACAAAAATCTAAATTGAAATCTGGATGGCTCAATATGTTTGCATTCACTAAAGCATGTTTAATTGTATTAACGTCATTCTGGCGCTGTTCCGACCAGATCCAAACTTGATTCTTTCTGAGTAGATTTAGCAGATGTTTACTGTTCAAAAGTGGTTGCGGTAAAAAACGTCTGAAAAATGAACATAGCCCAAGGAATGATTTTAACTGCTTTTTTAGTTCGAGGGCTAGGAAAGTTTCTGATAGCATCTAATTTACTGGGATCAGGACGTATGCCCTGTGAATTAATGATATGTCGTAAATATTTTATCTCACTGCAACCAAATTTTGATTTTCTAAGATTGGCTGTGACTCCAGTTTGTGCAAATTTTTCTAAAATTCTTTGAAGTGTGTCGACGTGTTCATTCCAAGACTGTGTAGCTATCAGTATATCATCTACATAGTGTGTGACTGTCTCAACTAAATCATCGCCAAGCACGGTATCCAGGGCTGTAATGAATACCCCAGAACTGACATTCAATCCGAAGGTTGATAGGTTCGCCCCCCGAACATAAATGCAGTATATTTCCGAGAATCAGGAGTGATACCTACTTGCCAAAATGAATTAGCGAGATCTATTGTGGAAAAATATTTTGCATCTAGAAATTTCTGTAATTGCTCTTCTAAATTTTCGGGTTTTGTGTGAACCGGTAAAATTATTTCATTAATTGCTCGTGCATCTAACACTAGCCTAATGCTACCATTTGATTTTTTGACAACAAGTAGAGGACTACAGTAAGGTGAGGTGGATGGTTCAATGACCTTCCAGTCTAACATTTGCTTTAATTCTTGCCACACAGCAGGTCGTTGAGATAACGGTACGTTATATGTCTTGTAGTAGAAGATCTTGTGAGGCTTAACATCAATCTATTACACATACGTGTTGATAACACCTAATCATTTGGTAAAAACTTGTAAATATTTGGATAACACTTCCTGTAGTTTTATACCTTCATGTACACTGAGAGCTGTAGCTTCATTTATCTTATGATCAAGCAATGTTTTCAAGTCCATTAGCTCTGTGTCAAATGAGTGTGTTTGCATGTCTTGAATGTCATTGTCAAGTACTAACTGAACCTTGTATCCTGTACAGTGTTTGTCATGCTTTAGAGTTCTCCTGTCCAAATCAATAATAATTACACTGCCTTTATCATTTAAAATACATTTACCTTTGGAGAAGTCTATAATGCAGTCCTTCTCGCTCATAATATCTATTCCTAATATGCAATTTGTCACAAGGTTTTGTACAACCAGGAATGGCCATTGTACGGTTCCATTACCTATTTTAATGTTTACAAAAACTTGCTTCGTAACCCTACATGACTTATTACCTAGAGCAGTAGTTATTTTACAGTTTTGGGCGGGATACTCAGGCACAGGCTCCAATTCACACATCTTTCCATAGAAATTAAAAGACAAAACGCTCACAGCTGCACCTGTATCTAAGATAATAGTAGTTGCAATCCCACCTACTACACCAGTAGAAGATGCTAAAACAATTTCATTTGTGTTTGAACGACATTGTGTACTGTCTTGCAAAAGTTCATCTGATATATTGTCATTGTGGTTGTATCTTATAAATAAAACAGGTAGTTTTTGTTTAGAATTATTAGGCATATCGATATTTTTTTGTTCAATTGTGGTGTCAAATAACTGATTAACATTGAAGTCGCCCCCCAAGAATTCTTCAGCCACGACCCGGGGCATAGAAGTGACTGTTTCTAGTTTGTTGGATTAGCGTTTGTATTAGGTACTGACACAGATTGAGGTTGTGTATCAGGTGTCATTTCTACACTCCTGGAAATGGAAAAAAGAACACATTGACACCGGTGTGTCAGACCTACCATACTTGCTCCGGACACTGCGAGAGGGCTGTACAAGCAATGATCACACGCACGGCACAGCGGACACACCAGGAACCGCGGTGTTGGCCGTCGAATGGCGCTAGCTGCGCAGCATTTGTGCACCGCCGCCGTCAGTGTCAGCCAGTTTGCCGTGGCATACGGAGCTCCATCGCAGTCTTTAACACTGGTAGCATGCCGCGACAGCGTGGACGTGAACCGTATGTGCAGTTGACGGACTTTGAGCGAGGGCGTATAGTGGGCATGCGGGAGGCCGGGTGGACGTACCGCCGAATTGCTCAACACGTGGGGCGTGAGGTCTCCACAGTACATCGATTTTGTCGCCAGTGGTCGGCGGAAGGTGCACGTACCCGTCGACCTGGGACCGGACCGCAGCGACGCACGGATGCACGCCAAGACCGTAGGATCCTACGCAGTGCCGTAGGGGACCGCACCGCCACTTCCCAGCAAATTAGGGACACTGTTGCTCCTGGGGTATCGGCGATGACCATTCGCAACCGTCTCCATGAAGCTGGGCTACGGTCCCGCACACCGTTAGGCCGTCTTCCGCTCACGCCCCAACATCGTGCAGCCCGCCTCCAGTGGTGTCGCGACAGGCGTGAATGGAGGGACGAATGGAGACGTGTCGTCTTCAGCGATGAGAGTCGCTTCTGCCTTGGTGCCAATGATGGTCGTATGCGTGTTTGGCGCCGTGCAGGTGAGCGCCACAATCAGGACTGCATACGACCGAGGCACACAGGGCCAACACCCGGCATCATGGTGTGGGGAGCGATCTCCTACACTGGCCGTACACCACTGGTGATCGTCGAGGGGACACTGAATAGTGCACGGTACATCCAAACCGTCATCGAACCCATCGTTCTACCATTCCTAGACCGGCAAGGGAACTTGCTGTTCCAACAGGACAATGCACGTCCGCATGTATCCCGTGCCACCCAACGTGCTCTAGAAGGTGTAAGTCAACTACCCTGGCCAGCAAGATCTCCGGATCTGTCCCCCATTGAGCATGTTTGGGACTGGATGAAGCGTCGTCTCACGCGGTCTGCACGTCCAGCACGAACGCTGGTCCAACTGAGGCGCCAGGTGGAAATGGCATGGCAAGCCGTTCCACAGGACTGCATCCAGCATCTCTACGATCGTCTCCATGGGAGAATAGCAGCCTGCATTGCTGCGAAAGGTGGATATACACTGTACTAGTGCCGACATTGTGCATGCTCTGTTGCCTGTGTCTATGTGCCTGTGGTTCTGTCAGTGTGATCATGTGATGTATCTGACCCCAGGAATGTGTCAATAAAGTTTCCCCTTCCTGGGACAATGAATTCACGGTGTTCTTATTTCAATTTCCAGGAGTGTATTATATTCACATTCGTATATTGCCTGTTGTGATCTCCAAACTTTTGCGGTTGTTGTTGCTGTTGCGCATTATAACTTACCTGTCGGTCGTAAGGTATGCTCCAATTTTGTCCTGGTGGCTGCTGTGGTAAAGCAGTGTTTGAATGAAAGTATTGATCACTACGAGTCCAGCCTTGATGCTGTCTTGGCTCGTAGTTATTATTATTTCTATTTCTGTTTGTGTTTTTGTTGTTACATTTGTATCCGTTGTTACCGTTGTTGTTATTACCGCCGTGCCTTTTGTATGGATTGCCTCATGGAGTGTTATTACTGTTGTAACTGTTGTTTGTATTGGAATACGCGCGTTGATTTTGATTTCCGTATTGAGACGGCATGTGAGTTTGCTGTTTTTGCTGTACCGCGTATCCAACTGTGGGCGCGCCAGAATTGAGTTGGCAAGCCTGCATGTTTTTCATACCACTAGTATACACATTGTGGCTGCTGTTTTGCCGCGCGAAGCGCTGATCTTCTAGTAACATGTCAACCGAATCTAAAGCTGTTAAAAAATAATCTGGATCGTCATCCGGAATATGTAAGAGTTTTTCTTTAATGTTGAAAGGCAATTTGGCCTTCAACGCACGGAGTATATCACGTGTTGCGACTGGTTCGTCCAAAAAATGTCCCATGTTCAAGTATTTTCCAAAATATCTGCGTAAGTTTCCATTTTTACTGTTAAAAGTTTCAGGTTCTAAAATTTGTCTTCTGAGTCGCTCCTGGACGGATTGCGACCAGAATTTGTTCAGAAAGGCACGCTCAAACTCACTGTACGTGGTACATACGTCAGCTTGACTGTATGCCCAGACAGCTGCATCGCCTTGGATGTAACCGACAATATATGAAATCTTTTTCCGGTCACTCCAAGTGCGTGGAAATGCGTTACTAAAAGATTTAAGAAAAATCACCGGATGAATGGTTCGTTTTTCTGGGATAAAAGTCTGAAATTGCCTTTGTTTTATTAAGCTTTCTTCTTCCTTTGCATTATGATATGGATTTGTTCCACTGTAATTACTGCAATGTTCAGATGGCGAGTAATTACGATAATGTTGCTGTGGTTTACCATGATAATAGCTTGTGTTTGTGTTTGCACGTCGTTGTATGTGTTGTAGTCGTGGTGTGTTTTGTTCTTGTGTGTTTGTCGTGTGCGGTGTGTGTGCGTCATACTCGAATGTATATTGGTTTCTGAACTGTACATTTTGACTGATATTTTCGTTACATTCAGACTGTGGTTGATCCGTGAATTGTCTCATGGGTGCAGTGACGGATTGTACTGCGTCACTAATCAGCTGTTTGTTATTAGTGATGTATTCCGCTACGGAGTCGTGCACAATTGTTGGTAAATTTTCACGTATGCATCTATCAAAATGTTCGTCTTTGTTCTCTACCCAATCATAAAATTCTTTATTAATATTTTGAAAATGAGCTGTGGCATCAGATTGTAAGATGTCAGTCAGGTGTTGTTCAACATCGTCAAATTTATTCTGCACGTCAGTAATTCGTTTCTCAATGTTGTCGTGTACTGAAGGATATGTTTGAATTTGTTCAGTAAGAGCTTCACACGTGACATTAAGGTTTTTAAATTGTGTCTGTAAAAGTGCTACGTCATTTGTAGTCTTTTCTTGTATCGTATTAAGCTTGGAAAATTTCGTACTGAGCTCAGTCATCTGTTTGGTCAGTGTGGCGTCTATAAGTTCCACACGTTTACATAAAGTGTCACTACCTGTCTTGATTACTATGAGATCAGATTTAATTTCGTCATTTTGTGTCTTTAACTGTTCATTTTGTGTCTTTAAGGTTGCCATGTTTTCCGCGTTCTGCATCCTTAAGGTTGCCATATTTTCTGCGTTTTGTTTCATTAGCATTTGTAACATGTCGGCAATGTTTACTGTTTGCAAGGTCTCTGCCCCCGCCGCGTCATTAGACGTGACGTCATGTATTAACATGGGCTCTGACTGAGACTTTGAAATTTTTGTGGTGGACGGCCTATTGTCAAAATTTCCGTTAACACTTGCGTCAATATTTGATGAATCGTCACTACCGGTTGCTGTCGTAAAGTCATTTTCTAACATTTGCCTCTCGTCCGAGACGGATTGCGTCTGAATAGTATGTCTTTGCTGTTCCATCTTTGCGTATTGTTTTCTAGTTATGACCATGCCACAGGTATGGTATGCTTCAAGAAAATAAAGTTTGACACTGGTTTTAAAATAAAATGCAGTTGAACATGAATCGCTCGTAGCAACAATGGCTGTTTGTTAATTTAAAAATGTAAACTGAAAATCGGATTATTCTTAATGGCTGCTGGCCATGTTACAACGTATCGTACAGAAGTCGGCCATATTGTACACTCGTGTATTGGTATTGTCGCAGAAGTTATTGTTTAAGGAAAAACACTGAGAATGAAATTTATCACTGAAAACTGCTACGCGCGAAAGAAATACTACAGAATCTACTGAAGAGCTAATACACTGAATTATGCGCCTGGTCAAGCCTGCCAATGCAAAGATGCTGCGTCTTACCTTATTTTGCTGGAAGCTTCATTGCGTCTTCCTGCAAAATTTTAGAATTGGAAAATATCTTCAGATTTTTGTTATTTCTCATACATTCACGTCCAGGTCCAGAAAGTTGATTTTTCACATGAAACAAAGAGAACAATGTAACAAATGACAAAATAACAAGTCCGACACGCAGTCGCCAATATAAAATAAATAAAATAAAATAAAACATTAATTATTAATTATGTATGATAGTGATTGGATGTAATTAATATTTGCTTATCTGGAACATGGACATATAATTATTCGGTATCAGACGCTTGACAATGGCTTTTTCGTAAATGTAATGTTATTCGTAGTTGGCCGTGAAATAAGACTCAAATAATCGGACTTCGTATTTAAATCGTTTCCAAAGACTGCTGCGGTAGGTGCGGACTCAAATCTAAATCTCAATATTAGAATAATTTGCCAGCCATGTCAATACGTCGTACAGAGGTGACTGTCTACTAAACATAAAAAGTTTACACAGTTAGTTAAATCAGATATATTCAACGAATAAGCCTACAGTTAAATAATTCTACTTACTTTCATAAATATAAATTCTTTACAGAATCGAGTGCCTAGTAAGATTGCAACTCGCAGTGTTCTTATATAACATCAAATATGGCGGTGTGCCAGTCAATGAAATATACGTGCTACCCGCTCCAGTTGTACCAGACCTCCCCTTCTTAATGAAACATAAGAGTATTGTAATTGTGTTTTTGTTTTATCAGCGACACAGCGCTGCAGTTCTGTGCCATAGGCTTTATTTATTTGTCACAGATTAATTATTTAATTAAGATTTCGCGTTTCTGAGGAAACTCACGCACGGCATGCAAATGTGCCATTATAGTACTTTCCTCTACTTCCCTGCTTCGGAAAAAATCCATTTAACACATGAATTATTTCGCGAGAAATACCGTCATTACTTTAGCAGAAATCGTCTGACCTCTGGACTCATTGAAGAATATAGGTACGAGAATTACAACAGAATCATGTTGTTACACAGAAGTCATTAGAACGAAGAATTTGGAATACCGGATAAATAAATGTTGCATACTGGAATCTTGAGCACGTCTACTGACAGCGCAGCAGATCGAAACGCCTTGGTTGAAAGTTTCAGGGCTTTAGGTGAATGCACCTGATTTCTTACCTCAATAGGACGTACGAATACTGAATGTGATAGAGAGTTAAAACTATTTGGAAGAAACAATCGCACAATGTAATGAAGAAAAGACGAGACTGGTCACAGGAAGTACTCACAGATTGTTCTCACGTTTTGGAATCAACCACTCGGTTTCGAAGGTACTTGTTTTCTTAAGTAAGACCACTTCTCCCTCATTTTAGAAAACGTATACTAGCAAACGCTGTTCCTAATTTACTTTTTATGTGACTGTTTCCGATGTGCAACATGGAGCATCGTTGAAAATAAACTTTCATTTGTGTTTTTTTTCATTCTTCCGTTGCTTCACGTTTGTGCTAGGTAGTTATGAGTTCAGATTTGATCAGACTTTATCATTATTGTAACTCTGGAAAATACAGTAATCGCCACTGGAAACACCACGACGTCGATACGAGAGCATGATGGAAAGTAATGCCTCCGAATTTTTTTGTGAAAACTCTTAAAGTTTTTTTTTTTAAATAAAGCAAACATTATTAACATTCTACGTCTCTACTCTTCATGTCTACATACTTATTTCTCATCATGGCAACGAAGACATTTCTCCCAACGAGAGACTAGTTTGTTGAAGCGTCACTGAACAACTTTTGACTTTGTTCACAATGCCACAAACTCAGTTCTGCTTGCGTCACTTCATCACTAGTGATGTGAAGTCTTCGAAGAAGTTATTTGAGTTTTGGAAACAGATATAAATCAGGTGGGGCCAAGTCCGAACTGTATGGAGAATGATCGATGATAGTGAACCCAAGGCATCAGATTGTTGCAGACGTCACAGCGTCATGCTGAAGGCGAAGATGTTCCATGTATGGACAAACTCTAATTCAAAACTCAATTACAGCACTCTATTTCTCACGTACCGACATAGTCACATTACACATCGACAAATTACATGTTGCAGTTTGGAGCCCCCTTGCGGCAAAGGGCCGCAAATGTGTAGCATGTAGAATAAAGATGTAGAATGCTGATAATGTTTCTTTCATTTAAAAATCTTTAAGAATTTTCACATAAAAAGTTCAGAGGCATTGCTTTTCAGCACGCTCTTGTACATTAATCATAATGGACGCGGTATGCCATAGCCTTTGAACTGACTTACCCAGTCAGTTATAGAGGGACTTACAGTTCAACATGCAATTCGAACTACGGTGCAGTTCGACATTTTTCACGTCAACAAATTCACATTAGTATGTATACAAATAGGATGCATTAATTCATGTATTACCGGAATCGGTACACCGAGCATATATCTATGATGCCTGTTTATTTTTATTAAAGACTTCCCAACACTAGAACCAGCACGTCGTGGTCTAATAAGTCTTTAGTAATCGCTCCTATAATAAGTCCAGTAACTGCCGAGGCGTAGTGATAATATTTACTAAATGTGTTGCTGCTTCCGTCGTTCTTGTGGGAAAGTCACACTTAAAAGTAAACTAAATGAAGGTAAGAAAAGCGCTACCTCTTTCAGAGGCGGTAATTTGTCGTCAGATCGTGTTGTTGTTGATAAGACAGACAAGAACACAGTGTTGAGCACTCAAATACGAATGATTAACATGACACATCAAGTAAATCAAATAACTACATTCCATCAGTAATACAGAGTAATAACAGTCATTATATTAATAATAGTAACGATTATCGATTGTATAGATAAAGAAACACGTACGTGTGTATGTCCATAATCTCCTTCAGACCTCAGTATTGATTTCAGCCAAATTTGGCATGGGAACAGCAAGCCTCAGGTATTAGCACTGAGAGGTTTATAGCCTCCTAGCTCCAATACGAGCAGATATACGGAGAAAAACGTGTATTTGCTAGCCCTTGGCGTTATGGCTGCTCTTCACAAGAGGCTTATTGTGTGCTAACAATATCGTCCTGGCAAATAAATCTGGTTCGCAGGGCAGCCTACATGTAAGGGACAAGAAATGTAGAGTGCCCTATATAACTGGATTGTTGTAGGCGAGTAGTATTGGCCTGCTTTATCAATCTGCTTTGTGTGATGGCCTGTATGGCCTGCAATGATTTTCAAGCCCCTCGGGTGTAGGCAGCCAGCATGACAGGTATGTTGTGGGAGTAGTATCAGCCTATTTTACTGAATCTTATTGCAGAATTTACATGTGCTGATGGATCTGGCTGGGGACAGGTTGAGATGGATAGAGGAGAGCTGGACACAGCAAGGGGGAGGAGGATACGGACAGATAGAGGGGAGGAGGTGGATGTGTCTGAAGCAGGTGGAGGGTGTAGAAGTGTAATGGACAGATGGAAAAGGTAAAGGAAGAGTGGGAGATGGAAAGAGAGGGGAAATAGGTTACAGTCAAGGGAGGGAGAGGAAGATATGATCAAAGAGAAAGGGTGGAGGAAATGGATAAAGATAGAGGGATAAGGAGATGAAGAGACAGAGTGGGGCGAAGGAGGTAGAGAGATAGAGGTGGGAGGATGAGGTGGACAGTCAGAGGGAGGAAGAGGGTGACACAGAGAGGAGGAGAAGGAAGTGTGTTCTATACATGTATTAAATGCATACGCAGGCAAATCCACAGAGAAAAGACTACTTATTATTATAAATGAAACTGCTTCTAATGAGAGGCATATACACAGTGTTATGAAATTAATGAAGGGCTCAAAAACCATAAATTAAGATTAGCTGTTTAGAATCAACCTCTTGCATAAATTAAACATCTGAAAGGGTCCTATACCCCCTTTCACTATCACCTTATTTGCTTTCCAGTGCACTTTGCATCCTAAAGAACAATTCGGGTGTTTTCGTTGCTAAATTTCGTAACGGAGAAGACTGAGCTATGATTCAATCTAGCCATAGCATATTTATTTCTACGATTCGGAGGCATCGTATGGTCGTCATGTTGGTTCTTTTCGGACTTGCAAATGCGACTATAAAGCCATTATAGGTCTTCCATGTTTTTATATGTAACCCAACTCACAACTATGATTCCATAAAATGTTTATCCCTTGTTCTCCCATTCCAAAACTCTCTGGCGTGCTTGAGTGAATGACTGTGTGTGTGTTTCATTTTGCTGCACGGTGGTTTATTCTGCAGCAGAGAATCAGCGTTAGTCTTACAGTACGGCCAAACCTTGCAGTTTCCAGGTAGGTAAAGAGGTTTGTTCCCCTTGTGTGAAAGTTACCGGTGTTAGGTTAGTGACGGAAACCACATCTCTGGGATTTCCTGGCCAAGGGGTCATGTGAGAGAAGTTTTAGTGTGAGATAGTCAGTCTGCTTCCAGCTCTTCGAGGGTGTGCAGCCCAGGTCTCTTCGAAGAAGGGTGAGTCGACTTAACCGCGTGGCGCGTTGTCTAATAGCGAGAGGGGAGCTTTTAGTTTTTGGTCTCGCGTTTAGTCTTATAAAGGTTGTTTTGCTGGGTTGCAGCAAGGAATGCAAGGCTATTGCAGACTTTAAGTTTGATTCCTAATGCAGACTTTGGTCCGCAAGAAGAACGTGGTACCAAGGTGTTGCATATGATAAGGCGATCTCACGTAGGAAGTGCGCCCTCGTTTCAGTTCGAATGTTTGTGTGCCTGCGACTGCGTGTGTATACATTCACATCATTTCCGAACCTTGATAATTTTTGCCTCTTTGTGAATTTTCTTTGTTTCATTACTATATGTCCATTGGAAACCATCCACGTGGGTTAATATTAGAGTTTTATGGCCCTCTGCTATTATCCTTTGTCTATTCAAATGCGTCCGCTGTAAAATGTTAATTGTTCGCGGTTGCGTCGCTTAATGTTAAAATGAGGCCACGGTACGTACAAATTGTGTCTCCGCGAACCACGTGGCCACACGAGTTAACTGTGAGCCTAACTTTCTGGTGGATCCCTGCCTCTGTCCTAGAGTTTACTCCTTGCTCTGATTTTGGAATATCAAATATACCCTGTCCAGAACATTAAATTGTATTTGTGGTTGTGATTTCACGTTAAGCGCGTAAGCGTATATGTGTGGCCCTAGTTGAGGCAGTTTCTCCAAACCGAGTTTCAAATTTAAATGCAACCGTGATATTCAGATTTACCCTTTTATTTAATCACTGCTCAACACAGCGGAACAATATTACGGTATATTAATAATTAATAATTAATAAAATATTGCGCGCAACTGAGGAGGACAGGACTATAAAAGTTGAAGACGTGAACAGCGGAACAAACCTCCTAGCTTCGTTGCATGTTGGTGTTGGGGCCGTTCTTTGTGTTCTTTGAGTCAATGTGGGTCTGAACGCATTAAACTTTGTCCGTCCCCCTCTAATTACGACCGCGATTCTAAGTTAATAGATTCTATTATGAATTGTAGCGTTTCAGAAGCAAACGTACGTGGTGAAACGTCCCCTTAGAAAAATTTATGAATTACTGTGCTGACAAACCTCTTACATTATATGATTTTCAAACAGCTGAGCAAAAATGAAAGTACTCAGACATTTCGCTCTTTACTTATTCTGATCAACACTAAACTGACACAATATTTTTCGCGCAACGCAATCTGACTTTTAAGAATTCCTACAAAAGAATGGCCCCGACTAGCAATAACCTATACCTTTCATGAATCACTTACCTCACAAAAATCTTCGTTACTCAAACTACTGCAATACAGTGAGCGCCAATACTGCCAGCTAAATAAAATATTCTAACCACTAAAAACTGATAGGCATAGTTAGCAAATGAAAGATTTTGATAAAGAACAAACAATGTACACTCCTGGAAATGGAAAAAAGAACACATTGACACCGGTGTGTCAGACCCACCATACTTGCTCCGGACATTGCGAGAGGGCTGTACAAGCAATGATCACACGCACGGCACAGCGGACACACCAGGAACCGCGGTGTTGGCCGTCGAATGGCGCTAGCTGCGCAGCATTTGTGCACCGCCGCCGTCAGTGTCAGCCAGTTTGCCGTGGCATACGGAGCTCCATCGCAGTCTTTAACACTGGTAGCATGCCGCGACAGCGTGGACGTGAACCGTATGTGCAGTTGACGGACTTTGAGCGAGGGCGTATAGTGGGCATGCGGGAGGCCGGGTGGACGTACCGCCGAATTGCTCAACACGTGGGGCGTGAGGTCTCCACAGTACATCGATGTTGTCGCCAGTGGTCGGCGGAAGGTGCACGTGCCCGTCGACCTGGGACCGGACCGCAGCGACGCACGGATGCACGCCAAGACCGTAGGATCCTACGCAGTGCCGTAGGGGACCGCACCGCCACTTCCCAGCAAATTAGGGACACTGTTGCTCCTGGGGTATCGGCGAGGACCATTCGCAACCGTCTCCATGAAGCTGGGCTACGGTCCCGCACACCGTTAGGCCGTCTTCCGCTCACGCCCCAACATCGTGCAGCCCGCCTCCAGTGGTGTCGCGACAGGCGTGAATGGAGGGACGAATGGAGACGTGTCGTCTTCAGCGATGAGAGTCGCTTCTGCCTTGGTGCCAATGATGGTCGTATGCGTGTTTGGCGCCGTGCAGGTTAGCGCCACAATCAGGACTGCATACGACCGAGGCACACAGGGCCAACACCCGGCATCATGGTGTGGGGAGCGATCTCCTACACTGGCCGTACACCACTGGTGATCGTCGAGGGGACACTGAATAGTGCACGGTACATCCAAACCGTCATCGAACCCATCGTTCTACCATTCCTAGACCGGCAAGGGAACTTGCTGTTCCAACAGGACAATGCACGTCCGCATGTATCCCGTGCCACCCAACGTGCTCTAGAAGGTGTAAGTCACCTACCCTGGCCAGCAAGATCTCCGGATCTGTCCCCCATTGAGCATGTTTGGGACTGGATGAAGCGTCGTCTCACGCGGTCTGCACGTCCAACACGAACGCTGGTCCAACTGAGGCGCCAGGTGGAAATGGCATGGCAAGCCGTTCCACAGGACTACATCCAGCATCTCTACGATCGTCTCCATGGGAGAATAGCAGCCTGCATTGCTGCGAAAGGTGGATATACACTGTACTAGTGCCGACATTGTGCATGCTCTGTTGCCTGTGTCTATGTGCCTGTGGTTCTGTCAGTGTGATCATGTGATGTATCTGACCCCAGGAATGTGTCAATAAAGTTTCCCCTTCCTGGGACAATGAATTCACGGTGTTCTTATTTCAATTTCCAGGAGTGTATTTACCTTAATAGTGTTCAAAAGTAATAATATATATATATATATATATCAGTTCATGACATACAGTCTTACAAATTTATTGTCGCTCATGGACACACGTCCAGATCATCCGCTCTCAAAACTCCGCCATTTCTCTCCCCACATCCACCACTGCTGGCGGCTCACCTCCAACTGCGCAACGCTACGCGCTGTTCACATCCAGCTGCCCAACACTACAATAGCAAATAACAATGCAAACCAGCCACAGACTGCACACAGAACAGCCAGTGATTTTCATACAGAGCGCTACGTACGTTACCAATAAAAAAACCTAAACAGCCTACTTACATAGCCCCCATGCTCCCCACAAAAAATTTTACAAATTTTTTTGGGGAGTGGCCAATACAGATCTGAAAAAATTTTACATAATTACAATAACAAAGATATCAAATGCTCATACTTATTGGTACACTGCTGGTCAAAAGCAAAGATTTTCTCACAGTCCATAAAGTCAGTCCTGACCATTCATCACAGAAAATGCACATGGAAGTAGTGAATTTCCATGCAGTCTTGAAGAAGTAGTGTTGTCCTTCCAATGGAAAGACAATGCTGACTCTTGACATGCAGATAGGTAATGGTCCACAACAGAGCAAACCGTCCGCAGCTCGTGGTCGTGCGGTAGCGTTCTCGCTTCCCGCGCCCGGGTTCCCGGATTCGATTCCCGGCGGGGTCAGGGATTTTCTCTGCCTCGTGATGACTGGGTGTTGTGTGATGTTCTTAGGTTAGTTAGGTTTAAGTAGTTCTAAGTTCTAGGGGACTGATGACCATAGCTGTTAAGTCCCATAGTGCTCAGAGCCATTTGAACCAAGAGCAAACCCATCGCAGAGTCAGTCAAAGTTTTGAAGAATATTGGTAGGTAGGTCATCACGGAGCAGACCCATTGTAGTCAGTGATTTTCATACAGAGCGCTACGTGGCGTTACCAATATAAAAAACTAAACAGCCTACTAACAGTAGTAGCCAGGCAACAGCAGTTATATAGATGTCTTATACCAATGTCTTAAGAAATAAATCATTTTATTTCGAGTCTTATCCAGTGTACCGAAGTTACGTACCCTTTACCTACGCCATTCACCTTGTAGTTTCCTTGTTAGCCCATCCATAGCGCTTCCATCCGCACAGGTTCAATAATTAGTGTTCCCTAAAACAAATTCTTTAGAATAGATCTTGTTTTCGGGAATGTTGCTGCAAGCTGCTATTATTCACAGTGTTCACAAACTTTTTACTTTATTTCAATATTTGATTCATGTGAACAATCCCAGAATCATATTAATAATTACATCCCATTTTTTATGAGTGACATTACCATGAATGTTCTTTTATGAGGTTTTTTCTTATGACTAAAGTAATTAATTTTCCAACTCAGTCGAATCTCTTGTTTGTCGTGTGGCTAGTGTTGGTGGCGACCCAATCTTTTACTTTAATTTTATTGTCAGATACTATTTCCATTTACGTGTGGCTCTTTTAGCCATCTGGATATAGCTTAGGGCTCCAGTCATTGCATAAACACCCCTCTACCTACGCGACTTACCCATTAATCCGTTATAATTTAGGAATCAGTTGTGAAATCCACACACTAAACGATGCTTAACAATTATTGTGTCGTCATTCAGAGTAGAGGAAGGGTTTTCAACCAGTTTCTGAGCTGGTCGCTTGTCAATAGACAATGTGTCTACTGCCAAAAGTTTCCAATATGCACATGTCGGGTAGGCATGGAGAAGGAAATAGGTCGTGTCATTTTTCAAAAGGCTCATCCCGGCATTTGTCGTAAGCGAGCTACGAAAACCACTGAAAACCTAAATCTGGATGTCCAGACGGGAGCCGACCGGAGTGACCGAGCGGTTCTAGGCGCTACAGTCTGGAACCGCGCGACTGCTACGGTCGCAGGTTCGAATTCTGCCTCGGGCATGGATGTGTGTGATGTCCTTAGGTTAGTTAGTTTTAAGTAGCACTAAGTTCTAGGGGACTGATGGCCTCAGATGTTAAGTCCCATAGTGCTCAGAGCCATTTGAACCAGACGGGAATTTGAACGGCTGTACTTCCGAAGGTCCATCCACCGTGCAACGATGATTCGGATTTATTCCAGATAGTGTACCTGTGTTCTCAGAGTGGTTCCATCAGATGGAAAGCCATACACCGCAGGTGGCGCAGAAAGCGGCAGCTCTACCGGAAGCTGTGAACAATTCAGTTGCGGCGACACCAACAACTCAGCCAGATTGACGCAGCGGCTCGAGCAATCCGCTCGGAGTGGCAATTGGGACCGGCCGTCCCCGCAAACTCCAAAATTCATGAAGCGCCGCGTGCGCCATGCCGTGAAAACTGTGCACGCCCGCTGCCGCAGACGCGTTTCCGGACTCGTGAGGCGTGTCTATGCCAGACTCTGTAAATAATCACGCGTTCTTACAAAGCACGTGAGCTCTTGGCTGTAACCACAAGTTTATTTTTCCTGCTTACTTCAGTTGTGCCATCAGTAGCGCTGCCAAAAACGAAGGGATGCGGCATAATTGAAAGCAAAGAACGACAGGCACTACCTTCCTCACGCTGAACTGTTTTTACTTCACGTTTTCTCAGGTGGTTCAATTAGTTCATTTAATTTCAAGAGCTATTTCCCAGATCATTGCTCTTTCTCACCAAATTATATTCTCAAATTTCCAAGCCTCTGTGGTACTGTCTCAGTGATGTCGCTACTGTTGTTGTTGTGGTCTTCAGTCCTGAGACTGGTTTGATGCAGCTCTCCATGCTACTCTATCCAGTGTAGCTTCTTCATCTTCCAGTACCTACTACAACCTACATCCTTCTGAATTTGCTTAGTGTATTGATCTCTTGGTGCCCCTCTACGATTTTTACCCTCCACGCTGCCCTACAATACTAAATTGGTGATCCCTTGATGCCCCAGAACATGCCCCTACCAACCGATCCCTTCTTCTAGTCAAGTTGTGCCACAAACTCCTCTTCTCCCCAGTTCTTTTCAGTACCTCCTCATTAGTTATGTGATCTACCCATCTAATTTTCAGCATTCTTCTGTAGCACCACATTTCGAAAGCTTCTCTTCTCTTTTTGCCTAAACTATTTATTGTCCACGTTTCACTTCCATACATGGCTACACTCCATACAAATACTTTCAGAAACGACTTCCTGTCACTTAAATCTATACTCGATGTTAATAAATTTCTCTTCTTCAGAAACGCTTTCCTTGCCATTGCCAGTCTATATTTTATATCCTCTCTACTTCGACCAACGTCAGTTATTTTGCTCCCCAAATAGCAAAACTCATCTACTACTTTAAGTGTCTCATTTTTTAATCTAATCCCTCAGCATCACCCTATTTAATCCGACTACATTCCATTATCCTCGTTTTACTTTTGTTGGTGTTCATCTTATATCCTCTTTTCAACACACTGTCCATTCCGTTGAACTGCTCTTCCAGGTCCTTTGTTGTCTCTGACAGAATTACAATATCATCGGCAAACCGCAAAGTATTTCTTTCTTGTCCAATCATTTTAATTGTTACTCCGAATTTTTCCTTTGTTTCCTTTATGCTACAGACATCTCCAGAATCCTCTCGCCAACATCAGTTACTTCCTTGTCGCTATACCGCCATTCGTAATTCAGAGTAGATTTCCAGGAGGCATTTGATACCATTCCTGAGAAGAGACTTCTAATCAAATTGCCTGCCTACGGAGTATCGCTTCAGCAGTTCCACTGGATTCGAGAATTCTTCTCAAAAAATCACAGTACATAGTAATCGACGGAAAATCATAGAGTAAAACAGAAGTGATATCCTGCTTTCCCCAAGGAAGTGTTACAGGCCTCCTGCTGTTCCAAATCTTCATAAACGATTTAGGAGATAATCTGAGCAGCCCTCTTAGATTGGTTGTAGATGATGCTGTAATTTACCGTATGGTAAAGTCATCAGAAGATCGAAACCAATTGCAAAATGAACTAGACACAATATCTGAACTGTGCAAATGGTGGCAATTTTCTCTCAATAAGGAAAAGTGTGAGGTCAAACACATGAGTAGAGACATAAATCTGTTAAATTTCGATTACATGATAAATCAATCAAATTTAAAGTCTGTCAGTTCGATTAAGTACCTAAGGCGAACAATATAATTTGGAACAATCACATAGAAACGGCTGTGAGGAAGGCAAACCAACGACTACATTTCAGTGGCAGAATATTTGCTAGCAAGCTACCTTAGTGTCAACCACCGATTTTATTAAAACTCAGTGCACTTGTAGAATAGTAACAAATAATGGATTCGTATTTTTTATATCGGCAATGATGCAATTTTAAGGATGAAAACACTCACTGAAAGGTAATATGACATAATTAGTTGTGAGCGAATACCTACGAGACCATGAGAGATAAACAAAAATGTTCCAGATAAAATTTCAATGATTATTAACTTTCTTAAAGACAGTATAGTTAAATTTTTGCACTAATATGATATTTTGCAAGTACCCCACTATCATTTATTAATTTTGCAAAATTTCAAAATTCGTAGGATAAAAATGAAAGAAATATCACGTTAAATTCAACCACATATAACATGGTTGAGTTCCGAAATGCCACTTTTAGAACATAATCCGTAAATACACTTCTGTTATTTTTTGCTAATTTATAAGTGTACTGAGATTAAATAAAATCGGCGATTGACACGAAGACAGGTTTGCATGTTAGAAGAAACAACAAGTCTACTAAAGAGACTGTCTACACTACCTTTGTTCGTCCTCTGCTAGAGCATTGCTGTGCTATATGGGATCCTTACCAGACAAGAATGACGGAGGACATCGAAAATTTTCAAAGAATCTCGTTTTGTATTATCGCGAAATAGGGGAAAGAGTGTCACGTATATGATGAGGGATTTGAGATGGCAATCAGTAACACAGACATGATTTTCATTGCGGCGAGATCTCTTCACGAAATTTCAATCACCAACTTTCTCCTCTGAATGTGAAAATATTTTATTGTCTCTAACCACGTAAGGAGTGTGTCAGAATTCTCCATTACATTGAATAAATATTACATTGAGTATCGAAAACAATATAGCCAACTTAATGCTATTCTTTGCATTGTATAAGATTCTGCGATAGAAATGAATAAGCACTCAGATATCTATACTAAGAATCTGAAAGCGAAACATAGGAGTGCGATTCTAAGAATTGTTGTGAGACGAGGTCTGTCTGCGAGAGTAAGATTTCAGTAGTGTTGGTCGAGAGATTGGAATAGAAGACGTGTCACGCTGGCCCCACATCGATGATGGCAGATCTTACCACACTCAAGGCCTTATTTCATTTATATAGCCAGGAGAGATATAGAAGGCTTAACTACGCTTGAAGATGGAATTCTAGGTAAAACTCGCAAGCTTAGCATAAAGCGCAATTGCAGGGTTAGGCTCGTGATTATTAGTCCGAGTTTTCAATAATGTTTTGCTTGTCAGTTAAAGAAGCCTAATTGCCCTCCAAATAACAATTCTCCACATCTAATTCATAAATATATTGTGCTATTAAATGTTAATGTAACTTTGAAACTGAAATAATTTGTTAATCTGGCACTCAGCCATTATTGATACTTGTAAGGTCATTGTCAGGCATTTCGCCACTATTAATACTTGTCATGGTGATTACTGAAGTTTTTAAATAGACTTAATTTATGAAATCCCTTCTTACAAGTTATTTAGTAGTTAACAGTACCCAAGAAAACTCCTTTTTATTAAATACATTCTTAGTAAAAAGAAGTTTTAGTTGCTGCTGTTGCATGCTGCTGGGAATTGTTGTAAAGCACTTCGAAAGAGGCAGTCATCTAAAGAGGTGAGTACAAAACTCATGGCCAAAACAGAGACACTGACACAACACATGTCATTTTCTCTAACCCAGCAAATGCCATTGCAGAAGCCAGATTCTGTATCACTGGTAAATTCCTATCCAAATATGCAGTCAGATAGCTTATCTAAATGTTAGTTTTAAGTTTTTCATGTAACGATCTTTTGAGGGCTTGCATTGTTTACTGAACCTGATAACCCCATCTATCAGTAACAGAGACAAAATACTTGTTTAAATGGTTTGCAACACAACATGCTTTTGTTACCAGGATTTCATTTATTTTTAGAGCTATTTGTTCCTCCTCATTTCTGGTCCTACCTATCTCTGACTTAACTATATCCCATACTGTTTTTATTTTATTGCTGGATGTATTTATCATCTTCTCATAATGCAGGTGTTTAGATTTCTGGATAACCTTCTTCAATATTTTGCAGTAATGTTTGTAATGAGCTATAATGCTAGTATCAAAGGTGTCCCTACGTATCAGATAGAGTTTCCTTTTTGTCTCACATGATATCTATCCCTTGTGTGATCCATGGTTTCTTATTGGACTTCTGCTTAATTTGAGTTACCTTCAGGGGAAAACAATTTTCAAATAAGGTGCTAACTTTAATTAAGTTTTATATTTTCCATTTGTGTCTTGGATGCTGTAAACATGCATCCAATTAATTTCTTTGGACAATCTCCTAAAGTTCTCAGTTTGTGACTGTTTTATTGGCCTTCTCTACTCAGTTCTGATAGATGTTTTACCCTGACAATTTTCAAACTTTAATGTTAGGTGTTACATGTCATGGTCAGATAGCCCATTTACAACTGGTTTTGTAATGAGGCTTAGTTGCCTAGAATTGTCTGTAAATATATTATCAATGGCAGTCTTAGAACATTTGTATACCCTAGTTGGGAAATTTACAGTAGGAATTAAACTGAACGACAATGTAACTGATTTCAGTAACTGTTCACTGACAGTGTTTTTCAGGACATCTATATTAAAATCGCCAGCAACCACTAGTTCTTTGTATTTTAGATGAGATAATAAATCTTCAAGACCGTTTATAAACCGGTTGAATTTCCTGAAGGTGCTCTGTATATGGCTACTATTAGGCTACTATTATAAAGAACCTATTATGAAAATCTATCTCTGTTGCACATGCTTCTAAGTGCTGCTCTAAGCAAAATTTATTAATGTCAATATTCTTAAATTTAAAACTGTTTTTAACAAATGTGGCAACTCCTCATTCTCCATCTTTTGTCTACAGAAGTAGGAGGCTAACTTAAATCCTGTAAGGTTTAACATATCTATACCAGTAGTCACATGATGTTTAGTATGTCATGATGATTAACTTTTAGGACTATGGATTCACTGAGAAAAGAGAATGTTACTGCTTACAGAAAGTTTGAATGGGTGAAATCAAGAAATGTGTTATTGTGCTCTCAGATATTTATGTGAAACTGATTAAGAGGTATCACAACGTGAATGCTTTAGATTACTACAACTTGTACCATTACTATGTGATATATATTTTATTTGCCACCTGACACATTTCAATGTATGAGCCCAGCTTCAAGCACTGACTCGAATGTGCGATGCCAGATTGATGGACTGCCATCAATTAAAATGTTTTGTATTGGGTGTATAGATGAAAAGATCAATAATAATTATGTCTGTTCTGTAGCCAAGTAAGAAGCTATTATTTTTTAATGACATTTCTTTACATCAAGGTTTCCATGACCATGAGCATAGACAGATAATATTTAAAGATATGGCATATACAGAAGATGCAGGAATAATAGAGACATTCTCAGCAAACATTTCATCACCATGGTGTTCCAAGTATGTAAATTGTGCTAAGACACAGAAAAGTGCAAAGTGGTTAAAACATTTCTACCATCGAATTCACTGCAATGATCCTGGCATACCCTATACAGATATGGTGACGTTGCTTTGATTATTCGACCATCATCTACATGAAGAGGAAGGAGAAGATCTCATGGATGCGTCAGAACTACAAGTTTGCTGCTATTCAGGACCTGGAATTTTATGGGTGTCCAGTCCTTAATTTACATAAGAAAAAAGGGTCGCTACGCTTTCAACTACCTAGTATAATCTGCTTTTCAAGGTTATCCGATCACCCACTTTCTCCATCCGAAATACGGGTGACCTTGAAAAGTGATTGAAACTAGGTAGTTGAAAGTTCAGCGATCCCTTTTCTTGTCTATATGAGAAATGGTGTTTTCGAAAGCATGCACAAACATGATGAAGGTTTTTAGCAGTGAGAACAAGGGCGAATGATTACCATTTCTGAGACGGATGTCGATAGCAGGATGTTACACATGACAGATGGACTGTCCCATTAGGATCACTAGGAAGAATGTGTGCTGTTTTATTCTGGGATGTTTTTGTGAACAGTTTCTGAAAGCATTGCGACAGATTTCTATAGCGCATCCAGAAGGAGACTTGGCTGTTATTTACATAGACATGTGACGTTAGTATAACATTGACAACCTTTTAGCTGCACCTGCGAGGGTGAGCCTCTGTGCAAACATTTTGCTGGACCGCAGTTACGAAGGCTGTGTGTCAGCCAAGGGAGTTTCTTAGATGTCAAATATGAAAGGGATGCCACTGTCTCATGCTTGTGGGACCCAAAAGGACATCTGCGAATGGCTCGCCAGCTGACGGCCGACTCGCCACTTGGTGGCGACTGCCAATGTACCCCAACTCCTGGTAGCATGTGCAGTGGCATTCTGCGTGGTTCTGTGGACAGGAGCAGTGGGCGGTGCATGCTTCGTGATCGAAAGATTTTTAACAGTGTAATTACGTGTGATGTGTTTTTCACGATAGTATTCCTTTTGCGATTGAAATAAAAAGAAAGGCGAGCGATTTAATTACTTCTTATAAGACCTCTGACTTCCCAAAAAGCAGAGAATGATGAACAAGAGAAATACAATCCCCAAAAACAGAACATTTCATAAATAAACAAAATACCCTTGAATTTCCTGTCATGAGATCCTTCCTATCCACCATTGTGCCGAGATTTTCCAGGTAGAGGAGTGGAGGGGGCGGGTGAGGTGGGGGTTCTGAGAGTGCCAGGGTTAATTAATTAATCAATTTAATTAAATTGTCAATCAAATTGATCAGAGTGAGAGGAGGCTATTTGAATAACTCAAACCTGAAAATGTACTTGTATCAGGTAGGAGGAGGGGGTGGGTTAGAGGTTTCCTGAGGGGTGTGGGAGGGAGAGGGAGGGGCAGAGAAACAATAGGTTAAGGACCTGTCAATCAAAAGGAAGGATCCTTTTCACAGAACAATAGGTTGATGATCTGCGAGCCGGCCGGTGTGGTCGAGTGGTTCTAGGCGCTTCAGTCTGTAACCGTGCAACCGCTATGGTCGCAGGTTCGAATCCTGCCTCGGGCATGGATGTGTGTGATGTCCTTAGGTTAGTTAGGTTTAAGTAGTTCTAAGTTCTAGGGGACTGATGACCTCAGATGTTAAGTCCCATAGTGCTCAGAGCCATTTGAACCATTTCTGATGATCTGTGAGTCAAAGGAGAACAAAGGTTTTCCTCCTAAGTGCATACCTGCCCCTGATGTAGGCAACCCACACTAACAAAATGCACTGACGCCACCTTTTCCCTACTACTATAGTATTCCATAGAATGTGCAATTCTACATCCTTTAATTCTAAGAGATGAAGTGGGAACTGTAATACTTAAACAAATGTTCATGGATGCCCTTAAGATGTGTTTATTTACAGAAACGCCATAATCTGCTAATAAATGGAACAGTAGGATTCTTGTTGAAGCTAGCAGTTTCTTGAAATCATGGACTTACGACGGAACTAGATTGAAAGGCATCCTACTGGTGACTGGCGACTATGGCGCGCAGTCTAGATATTGTACATCCAACATCGTAGCTGTTTGTATAACTTCATTATCTCAAACATTATTCATCTGTTTCCTGAAATTGCTGCTTTCTTGCGTCGTAATATCGTTGTAAGAAAAGTTTTTATGACCAGTAGGCGACGTCTCATATCTGTAGTGGCAAAGGTGGCATTTATTAGAGGGTATTTATTAAACAAAATGCTTGCTTCGCGTCAGAAAGAGCGTGGTTTCCATACGTATCGACGCGGTTGTGTAACTGTCTTTCTCACAGCTAGTGACAGCATTTACCCCACCATCTAAAGGCATTGCCAGATGGTTCCGCGGCTACTTCAGCTAGCGTGGGAACCGTAATCTTACTCCGTACTGTCTGTTCTGTAGAGGTGCCTGAGCTTGTTAAATGCTTATGAGGAGACGCGATATAAAATAAGAAACTTGAAAATAAGGAAATAATTTGTAATTTGAAAATGAGTGTCCGAAATCATTCATTGTGAAAAATGTCAAAAGTGTATCGTCATTCACCGTGAAACTTAATACGAGATGCCCCCTCCCCCCACCCCCTCCTCCTTTCATCCCTAGTTCAGACCCTCGGAACGCTCCCAGAAAATACACTGACTACGTGGTTGGCCGTCGATCGTCTGAGATCATAGTAGTTTACATCCGGACTACAGCGCAGCTAATCGCTCGCCACTCCACTATTGTAGAATACCATGCGATGAGCCACCACACAAGCTGCAAGAGAAACAGCCCAAAACGTGTATCTTTGCTCTCCGCACGTCGCAGGGCACAGTCATAATCATTACCATAGTAGTTGAAAGACAGCTGATTATAATGGCATGCATCGCAGGATTTCTCCATGCTCGACTTATCTTTGATCACAGTCGCACGTCGCCTCTTCCTGCTAGAACGGAGTATCGTTGCCAGATCGAGAAAGTACAGGACTCAGTGCGAGCTAAGCTCTGACCTGCTACGTCCAGTGACAACGTTGGGAACCAAAATTTCGTTTCTGTTTCCTCCACGCTTCACGACTCATAGCCTACTTCCCTCTTGTTGGCCGTCGGAGACAGTATGCTATAGAAATCAGTCTTGCAGAGACCTATGTTAAAAGTCAGATTTATGTAAAGTTGAACCGCTTCCGCAAGCTTTTGTGTGCACATCTCACATTCAGAAACAATATCGTGTCCCTGTTCACATTCTACTTGATTCAGAACACGTGATGATATAAATCTGTCTCGCTTTAGGGTTTTGTAAACTCAGTGACTTACAAGTAGCCGTTTAGGCTCATTTACAAGAGCTTAAGGGATCTGTAGATTTTTTTATGAATCCGAAATGATGTTCAGAGGACGTGTTAGCTATTTTTACTTGATGTTTATCGACCGCCTCCTTGGCAAATCTGTGTAACTCATCAAGAGATACGTTACATACTTTATCTATTGTGCTTAGATCTCGTGGATTCAATAACTTACGCATTTCTCTGGTACTCACAATTTCAACCAAGTTTATTCGCATCCATGTTAGAATTTCCATGTGCTTAGAGCGGGCTACAGAGCACACATGTTGCCTGTTAAGCTTATGTGTGGTAAACGATTTCGGATTAAAGGAACGTCGGATTAAAGGAAGATATTGAAACAATTCAGATGCGTGCTGCTAGGTTTGTTACCTGTAGATTCGTCATCACACGAATGTTACACAGATGCTTCGTTAACTCAAATGGGAATCACTGGAGGGAATACAACGATCTATTAATGGAACAAATTGAAACAATTTGGGAAACAACTTTTGAAGCTACTACAGAATGATTCTACTGCCATCGACATCCATACCGAGTAAAGATCACGAAAATAAGAAGAGATAATAATTGAGGGTTCAAATGGCTCTGAGCACTATGGGACTTAACATCGGAGGTCATCAGTCCTCTAGAACTTAGAACTACTTAAACCTAACTAACCTAAGGACATCACATACATCCATGCCCGAGGCAGGATTCGAACCTGCGACCGTAGCAGTCGCGCGGTTCCGGACTGAAGCGCCTAGAACCGCTAGGCCACCGCGGCCGGCGCAGCGATGTATTCCTCCGACGTATGGAACAGGGGGTACAACGTTACGAGTTACGAATGGGATTTGCAATATCACTGTGTGATAAGATAAGTTAAATACGGAAACTCTGACTCCTTGATGAGGTACCGTCTAACTCATTCATCCAGTGGAATATGCAGCTATGTTATTGACTCACCGTAAGGTAATAAAATTAATTACCTCACTATACGGTCCTTCTTCTGAAACTTAGAAGACAGGTTAAGGAGAGGGAAACCAACCCTACAACAGTTGTAAACTTAGAGAAAACTTTTGACAATGTTGTCTGTAATAATCTATTTGAAATTGCAAAAGTAGCAGGGCTAACATACAGTGAGTGAAAGGCTACTTACAACAAGTACAGAAACCAGACGGCAGTTATAATGGGCGAGGGGCATGAAAAGGAAGCAGTGGTTGAGAAGGGAGCCAGACAGGGTTGTAGCTATCCTCAATGTTATTCAATTTGTACACAGAGCAAGCAGTAAAGGAAGCCAATGAAAATTTTGGAGTAGGAATTTACGTTCAGGGAGAATAAAAACTTTGAGGCTGTCGATAACAAGGTAATTCTGTAGAGATAGCGAGAGACTTGGAACAAAAGTCGAACAGAATGGACGGTGTCTTGAAAGGAGGATGTAAGACGAAATAAACAAAAGTAAGGCAAGGATGATGGAACGTAGTCAGATTAAATCAGGTGATGCTAAGGGAATTAGGTTAGGAAACGAGACACTTGAAGCAGTAGATAGGTTTTGCTATTTGGGCAGAAAAATGAGCGATGGCGACTCAAGTACAGAGGACACGAAATGTAGACTGGCAATGGCAAGAAAATGTTTCTGAGGAAGAATTTGTTAACATAGACTATAGATTTCACTTCCACAGAAGGCTACATTCCATATAAATACTTTCAGGAAACAGTTCCTGATACTCAGATCTATATTCAATGTTAACAAATTTCTCTTCTTCAGAAAGACTTTTCTTGTCATTGCCGGTCTAAATTTATATCCTCCCTGCCTCGGCCGATATAGGTTACTTTGCTGCCCAAATAGCAAAACCTATTTACTACTTTAAGTGTCTCGCTTCCTAATCTAATTCCTTCAGCATCACCTGATTTAATTCAACTACAGTCCATTATCCTTGCCTTGCTTTTGTTTATGTTCATCTTATATCGTCCTTTCAAGACACTGTCCATTCCGTTCAGCTGCTTTTCCAAGTCCTTCGCTGTCTCTGACAGAATTACAATATCATCAGCAAACCTCAAAGTTTTTATTTTTTTTATCTGGACTTATATTCCTATTTAAAAATTTTCTTTGGTTTCCTTTACTGCTTGTTCAGTGTACAGATTGAATAACGTCGGGGACAAGCTACAATCCTGCATCATTCCCTTCTCAACCAAGGCTTACCTTGGCCCTCGTCTCTTATAACTGCCACTTGGTTTCCGTAAAAGTTGTAAATAGCCATTCGCTTCCTGTATTTTACCCCTGCTACCTCCAAAATTTGAAAAAGAGTATTCCAGTCAACAGCGTCGAAAGCTTTCTCTTAGCCTACCAATGCCATAAACGAAAAGGGGATAGGCAAAATAATGTGCACACCTGTACTTACTTGGGAATGGTTTATTAATAAAGGGCTTTACCAGCATTTGGCCGTAATAGAGCTGCGATTCTTCTTGAAATATTGCCATAATGACTGTATAGTCTGCAGTGGGATGTTATGGCACTCTTCAATCAGAACATCTTGCAATTCCGGTAGTGACGAAGGAGGCGGAAATCTGCTCCGGAGTCTGCGCTCCAATACCGTCCACAAGCGTTCGATAATGTTCAAGTCCGGGGACTGTGTTGGACAGGGAAGACGCTGCAGTTCAGTTGCATGCTCCTCATGCCACTATTATACTGTCCTGGCTGTGTGAATGGGTGCATTATCGTCCTGAAATAAGGCATCATTGTTGGGGAACAACATTTGAACTATGTTCACATAATTGTTGGCTATAACACGGCCTTTGAGGGTAATGATGGGACCAGCAGAATACCATGATATGGCCACCCACAGCATCACACTTCGACCTTCATGCTTAACCGTTGGAATCAAGCAATCAGGATTGTAAGCTTTTCCAGACGTAAACCCGGCCCGATGTTAGAAATAACGAAAACGTTGACTCGTCGGACGATACGATGTGTTTCCACTGATCAACTGTCTAGGATTTATGCTCCTGACTCCATGTTTTACGCTTCTTTGCGTTGGTTGTCGTCACTAATGGTTTCGGTGTAGCAGCTCGTCCATGGATCTTCGCTTCATCGAGTCCTTGGCGGACAGTGGCGATAAGTAAGGGTCTCGAAGATGACTATTGAGCTCTGTAGTCACTTTAGCGGCCGTAGTTTTGCGTTATTTTGACACAATTCGTGTTAGCGTATGATGATCTCTGTCACTTAATTTTGGTTTGCGCCCACTGTTACGTTTACAGGATTATGGCTTTCCATGTCTTGTGTAGGCTGTCATGACTGATGAAACAGTTGCTCTTTAAACATTAAATAAGTTGGCTGTCTTGGTTACTCATACTCCAGCTAATCGGGCCCCCACAATCTGGCCTCTTTGGAACTCTCTTAGGTCTTTCATTGCACATCAGTATCGGTCTCTGAATGCAAATACGAAGTGTGCACTACTCGTAAACAACCTGCGCTGATGCCTAGTCCGTATAGAACATGCACAGTCCAACGCTACATGTGCCTTACCAGCGTTGTCGACCGTCAAACACAACCATCCCATTACTACCACTGTTCATAACCCTGGGTTCAGTGGGGTCGACGGTGAGGTGGGTGGACTGCTGTGGCCTGTTGTGGGGTTGTGAACCACTGAGGGCTATGGCGGGACGAAGCCTCTCCGTCGTTTCTACGTCCCCAGTTTAATACACAATATAGTGCACACCACTGTTCACATTATTTTGCCTATCCCCTGTAGATTTGCCTTATCTTCTAAGATAAGCCATAGGGTCTGCATTGCCTCACATGTTCCTACGTTCCTCTGGAGTCTGCTTGTATGAGTTTCTCCATTGTTCTGTAAACAGTACGTGTCAGTATTTTGCAACCGTATTAAACTGATAGTTCGATAGTATTCACAGTTGTCAGCAGCTGCTTTCTTTGGAATAGAAAATATTGCATTGTTCTAGAAACCTGAGGTTATTTCGCTTGTCTCATATATCTTGCACAACAGATGGAAGAGTTTTGTCATTGCTGGTTCTTCCAAGGCTATTAGTAATTCTGACAGAATGTTATCTACTCTCAGCGCCTTATTTCGACTTAGCTCCTTCAGTGCTCCAGGAAATTCTTCCTGCAGTACCATATTCCCATCTCATCTTCATCTACATCCTCTTCCAGTTCTATAATATAGCCTTCAAGTTCGTCACCCCTGTATAGACATTCTATATACACCTTCCACCTATCAGCTTTCCCCAATTACAGAACACGTGTAGAGATATGTATACCACTCTTCAGTGTTTTATGCAGATATGTTCGTGCTTGTATAATGTGAGCAAAAATAAGTTCAGCAGTTGTGTAGTTTACATACCTATACACAAACTCTCTCGCTTTCAGTAATAACAGATAAAACATGGCGGCTAATAGTATGGCTTGGCACAGCCGGGAACGCTAAATAACGTGCCACAGCCTGCAATCTCTTTGGAAATAAGCCGCAGCCCCGTCCCACTGCCTTCTCAACTACTGCTTCCGTTTCAAGCCCTTCGACTCTCATGCTGAAAAATCTAGCAAAGGGTGCAAAACACTTGACTTCCGCCAGGTATTAGCTCTTCCGCTCAGTAGGCTCGCTCTGGTGCGTGATGCCGGCGCGGGGCGACGCGGCGATCACAGTCACGTTTCCAATTAGGCGGCGACGCGCTGGTTTAGCTGGCGGTGTTGACCCGCGCGCAGCGCGGCGGGGGAAGGGGGGAGGCAGCTCGGTAGCCATGGTGACGGGCCCGGCGCGGACAACCCTTCTGTTCCACTTCGCGGGGCGAAGGCAGGGGTGGGGCCCCAAATCCCTGTGTGATGGCGGTCCCGAGGGGCTGCAGGTGGACGGGCGGACACGTGCGGTGCGGCTCCGCAGGTCATCTGGGAAGGCTACGGGCTGCTCGGTCAGCTGGCGAGATAAGGGACTCGCCGCCAGGAACGGACCTGACCGAAAGGAGAGCTCCTCCAGAAGGAGGAGCTGCAGATAACACGGCCGAACGACTTTCCGGACCATCTGGACTGAATACCGAAGAAAGAGGAAAAACTGAGAGAAAACCAAATTCTCAATCTCCCTCCCATCTCAACCGACTTTGCTTCTTCGGTCTTTTCTACACTGACATCTCTACTCTGCAATCCACCTTATAGTATGTGATGGAGGGTACTTCTACTATCACTACCATCTCCACCCTCCCCCTAACTGTTTGATTATACCCATCACTCCAGGGCAGTGAAGAATACCTCAACTTCTTCAACTTTTTTAGTCCTGTCTTCCTCAGTTGCGTGTAATATTACGGTATATTGATAATTTTTACTTATGGACCGTCTAACAGCAACTGAATAAAACACAATTTTAGTTCCATACGCGTTTCGCCTTTATTTTCTGCAAGGCATGATCAGTGGTCTGGAGTATGTACATATGTTAGCTCTTTAATTTACATTTTTGTCACTGTGCCTATAGGTTATAAACAGTTCTGGTGGCTGGTATTTCCTATTAAGTAGTAATGTTTCGAACTGTATTTACAGGTTGCGTGGACAATTTCTTACATTTAAATCATTTAAAACACTATAACCATCATCCTACAAACATGGAACAAGAAACGAAAATAATGAGAATAAGCAACCATGACAAACATCTTATACAAACGCAAGAAAACTTCCACATCCAGAAAGCCATAGCAGAAAACAAACATGTGATAAATGAACAAACACACATCAGCACAGGCTCCCTACTACATTTAATAAAGGAAATGATAACATAAAACAAAAAAGCTCTTCCCCACACCATCTGGACACACACACAGCCCACAAAAAAAAATTATACCACACAAAACACACATACATACACACACACACTCACACACACACACACAGCACAAAAAATTATATCACACCAAAACACACACACATAGACACACAAACGCACACACAAATGCATACGCGAACAGATCACAGATACTTCAATAATTACACTCGAAAGTTTGGCAATAACATTCGATCTTTGGCAAAAACATTTGACAGTCGGCAACAAAAACCAAAACATTGCATTTAAACAAGCTTTCAGTTCATAGTGCTGTGGAATGTGGAAAAAACCGCAAATTGGCATTCATAAGAAGAAGAACAACACCAAAAATGCAACAGGAGCGTAATACTTAAGAAATTGTCCACGCAATCTGTAAGTACAGTTCGAAACATTACTACTTAATAGGAAATACCAGCCACCAGAACTGTTTATAACCTATAGGCACAGTGACAAAAATGTAAATTAAATAGCTAACATATGTACATATTCCAGGCCACTGATGATGCCTTACAGAAAATAAAGGCGAAACGCGTATGGCACTAAAATTGTGTTTTATTCAGTTACTGTCAAACGGTCCGTAAGTAGAAATTATCAATATACCGTAATACCTCAACTTTTTCTTAGAGACGGATGATACAGCAACAGTAATTCACATACTAAGCAAATGAGAACGTAAAATAATATACACTTATCTACATTTATCTGTTTGTTCGGTATATGCTATCTCAAAAAGTAACGACCCGATTTACGTGCGGTTTTTTGTAAAATGATCGGTATGTCTGTAGAAGAAAAATATTGTGTATTCCAAAGCACTTGAATAAATGTATCCACGTATAACGCAATGATGAGAAAATCATTCTTGTACTTAATCCGCACATGTGCCTTAAAAGTGTTTGCTTCTTTTATTTGTATCTACTTCCAACAAATTCTAAAACAAACTACATTTTTGAAAAAATCTTTTCAATTAGCGGCCTGTTCAAGACACGGCCCATCTATGACGCGCAGTACTGTTCAGTCAGTTATAGGATACGCTGCCATTGGGCAGATGGGGGATCCCAGTTCGGAATAAGCAGGACAGGCGTACCAGTTCTGGTACTAGTCTAACAACCAAGTGAAGCTTCCCTATAACGTTGGTGTGAACCGGAGGATTGGGACGTGTCATTACAGGACAGCAACAGTATGCTTTGTGGACGACATGGCGAAACTGGCTGAACTATGGGGAAAGGAGGAAAAGAAACAGAAGCACTGGTGGTGGAACAAGGAATGTGAGGAAGTGGTAGAGACTCGCAGGAAAGCCTGAAGAGACTGGAGCAGCAAGAAGGACCCAGAAAAATGGGAAGTTTTCTTAGGAGCAAGAAAGGAAGCGGCCCGAACAATAAGATGGACCAGAAGACAGTAGATGAAGCAGGAACTGGAAGAGATTGAGACCCACTTCAGGAAAAACAACAGCAGACACTTTTTCGGGTAATTCGAACAGAGTTTGATTGGATACAACGGTAGACAACTGTTTATAAGAAATAAGAAAGGGGAGCTGGCTGTCGGATTTTTGCAGAGCACTTTCACGACCTGCTGAACTGTGAACCACCTGAAGAAGAGCTGGAACTGGGGACTGACACAGAAGAGAGAGAGCCACTCCCTCCAACCAGGGAGGAATTCGCACATGCCATAAGCGATCTAAAGAATAATAAGGCAACTGGAGAAGATGGTATAGCAGCCGAGATGATAAAGTGGGGAGGCAACAAAGCAATAGGCAACATGACCAACACAATTCACCAGATCTGGAGAACAAAGAAGTTTCCAGAAGGATGAAAGAATGCAATTGTAGTACCAATACATAAGGAGGGGGACAAGAGAGATGCAAACAACTACAGAGGAATATCGCTACTGGAGGTCTGATACAAGGTGCTGTCAAAACTATTGCTCAAGAGAGTAGAAGAACAGGTAGAAAGTACAGTTGGCGACTACCAAGCGGGATTCAGGAAGGGAAGAGGTTGTATAGAACAGATATTTATCCTGAAGCAACTGATAGAACATAGGGCCTTAAAGAACAAAAAGACAGTAATAACCTTCGTGGACTTCAGAAAGGCATACGACTCCATCAACAGACAGACTCTTGTTAGGATCCTAAAGAACAGAGAACTTGATGGAACTACACAAGAACTCATAAAATAAATCCTGACAGACACAAAAGCAAGGGTGAGATTCAGAGGAACACTGTCAGAAGAATTTGAGATCAAGACTGGTATTAAACAGGGAGATGAATTGTCACCATTGTTGTTCAATATAGCACTGGACGACGTGATAAGGCAGTGGAGAGCAATAAACGAGGAAATGGGAATACCGTATACCCATGTGAGGGACAAAAAGGACAACACGGCTCACGTGGACTGCCTAGCCTTTGCAGACGACATAGCAATAGTAAGTGAGACGGAAGAAGACGCAAAGACACAACTCGACAACTTAAGTAATGTAGCCAGAAAGACGGGACTCAGGATAGCCTATAACAAGACAAAGACATTAAATACCACTGCAGATTGGGAAACACCGGAAAGCACTGTGGATATGGTGGACAAATTTAAATAACTGGGAGAATTTATAGCAGGAAGGAACAGGAGCAAGGAGGGAATAACAGAGAGGATAAAGAAGATGATGTCAGCCACTTCATGACGAGAGAGATATACAATAAAAAGAATATATCCACAAAGGCAAAGATAAGCCACTACAAGGCAACGGTTAGGAATGCAGTATTATATGCTGCTTAGACGATGACACTAGGAAGTAATGGAGCAGAACAACTAGAGAAAAAAAGAGAGAAAAATACTGAGAAAAATACTAGGTCCCAAAAGAGGTGGATGCGAAGACATAGGGAAAAACTGTACCGGAACATGATAACAATATACGGAGAAATCAGACTCAAAAGGGCAAGGTTTGCTGGACATGTTGTTAGGATGAGTATGGCCAGATTGATGAAGAGAGTGTGGAAAAAACAGGGAGGACAAGGAGAAAGACAGGAACCAAGTGGGTTGTTGAACTTCGGAAGGACTGGTTGGAATTGGGGATCAAGGTCGAAGGAAAGGAAAATTGCAGGAACAAATATACACCGACCAATATGCCGGAGATCAATGACAGAAAAGAATACAGAAAAGGATTAGAATGTCACCAGTGGGCCCATCAGGAGAAACGTACACTGAGGATCTCGGAAGAGGTGCGGCAGAGACGAGGAGAAGGAATGAAGAGGCTCGAATATGAGAATGCAGTCCACGAAGGGGCTACCGTAGCCCTACAGCGGCCTTAGCGCAAGAGGAAGAAAACACGACCCCAAATATTAAACTATTTCAAGTGGATAAAAGTCGTACATCATACATATATTCTACTGATACACAATACTGTATAGCGTTCCCAGCGATAATGTACCGCTTTTCCATTATAATTGACTGCGAGAAAGAGAATGCTGCAATTACGGAGAACATATGCCCATTCCACGTGTTCCTATCATTCTCATCGACATGCCATTTCATTTCAAACGATTACAGTTCCCCATTTGCCTAGCATTCTCAATGACCATCAACAGAGCACAAGGTCAGTCGCTTCGCTAACAGCAAATCTTGCTAGAAGACGGAACTGCACAGCACCAGTTCCATTTACGAAAGATGTGTGGGAAGCACGACTTCAAATAACCTCTATATCAGATCTACTTAACTGCATTTCCTCATCACAGCCCAATCTGTGAGAAAGTATTGTGTTGCCGGATACTTTCAGGAATGTACTCTCTCAGTAGACCACTCTGTGATACACAACGCCTCTGCTGTAGTGACTGGCACTGCAGTTTGTTGAGAAACCCCATGAAACCCATCTCATACGGAGTTTGTTTTATTGAAAAAAATCTGTAGTTCCTTGAGTATCGCGTTAGATATGGATGTTATGCATATTAATCATTTGACAAGACACTCTTCTCTTTGCATACATCATTTGCTAAAATCTTGTTTCGATATCTCAGACCGTTTATGAGATACGAGTAATTGTTATGAATATTTCATTCTGGCTCTTTTTCACTGGCGTGAGAGTTCATACAATCCATTTTCCTTACAGTGTTGCCAGATAGTGATATCCTTCCAGTTTTAAAGAATAATTCAACATGTTAGCGACATATCATACACAGCAACGTCACCAAACTCAAATTTATAAAGACCCTTATTCTTCAGTACAAACTTTCCGAAATTCGAGCTGTAGTTTACTAAATATCAAAATATTTCAATGACTGTGACCATTAACTGAAAGATAATCACATCGACATAAAGCTGCCGAATTAAGGTATAAGATGTGCAAGAATCATTTTTTTTACCAAATAATTTCTTACAATCATTTGAAAAACATTCAGACTAGGCAACTTGCGCACCTTGTCGTTTACGCAGTGAAACGCGTCTCTTAGCTTCTGCTCCCGATCTTACACCATGTGAGAGGTTCAGCATGCGATGCAGCCGTCACCCCTCCCTCCTAGACAGCAGTCAAGCGCATCATCTAGCAAATGTATGGCGTACCTTACCCAGTGTGAGACGGGCTTAAGGTTCTCGCACTAACTGAACTATCCTGTGACGAAAGTTGCCGCTCTTCGGCGGGTTTCTGTCTCACACTTATTAATCCAACGTAGTAAGCGTCCCAAACTAATGAGCAAGACTCAAAAATCGGTTTTACAAGTTTTTTGTAAACCACTTCTTTTGTGGGTAAATGACGTGTCCGTGATGTCTTCCAATAAATCTCAGCGTGCCATTTACGTCTTCAACATTTAGTTTTATGCAGTTCTTCCACGTTAGATCGCTCCACGCAGTTCCCCCAACGTATTTTGTTTTACGGACTATAAGACGCACTTTTTTCTTTGAAAAACTGGCTCCAAAATTCAGGAGCGCCTTATACTTGAAGTAAATATAAAAATGCTCAGTGTTTGATTGAAAAATTTCGCCAGTCCTAAAAATCGTCTTATATTCGATGCCACGGGAAACCTATCTCTATCTGGCAACACTGGATTCAACTGGTAGCAGCAGTGCGCCGATGCGATGAACACGAGTTGCTGGAATTCACGAGCTTGCTAACACTGTGTCCCTCCCTCCCCGCAATTACAGACCCAGAACGCTGTTTGCCGGCCGCTGTGACCGAGCGGTTCTAGATGCTTCAGTCCGGAACCGCGCTGCTGCTACCGCGTCATTGTAGCCCAATGTGCCAGTGAACTTCAATTGAAAGTGATTTGTGTTATAGGTAACAATACTAAACTAGTTTCGTAATGGAAAAAAATAAAAGATATTCATATTATGCGGGTATACATTGAAAGTAATAGCACATGCAGCAGAACGTGGAAACAAAGTATCTGAGCAACATTTCGGCCGGGCTAATAAAAAAGAACTGAAAAAAATGAGGAAGACTAAATGTGCAAGTAGAGGACCGAAGGCAAAATGGCCATAACTAGAACATGATTATCGGGGATTTAAAACGTTAGTTCGTTTTATAAACTGAGGATATTTTTTTAGTCCGGCTTCGCAGTCTAATAATAAAATGGTAAGAATGATATTTTAAAAAATGCTAAAAACTGAAGTGTGTCTTATAATGCATAGCGTTTTATAATCCGTAAAATAGCTTACACTTTCTACCATTTCCAGCTATTCATGCCCACAGAGTAATCGAACACAAATGAATCTCTTCGATTATTTATTCCTAGTGCACTGGATTTATTCGCGTTAAAAGCCTACTGCCAGGCCCTGCACCAATCATGGAACTTCCGCAGGTGTTCTTCCGATTCGGTACAATCGTCTGGCGTTGCAACTTCCTCAAAGACAACAGCATCGTCTGCGAACAGTCTTGCAACGTTACCCACTAGATATAGATTAATACAAGAAAATTAAAGAATGAATTTTGCACTCTGCTGCGGAGTGTGAGCTACTATGAAACTTCCTGGCATTTTTAAACTTTCTGCCGTATCACGACTTGAACTAGGGACCTTTGCCTTTCGCGAGCAACTGCTACGCCGACGGAGCTATCCAAGCGCGACTCACGCCCCGTCCTCACAGCTTCACTTCCGTCAGTACCTCATATCCTACCTTCCACACTTCACAGAAATTCGTCTGCAAAGCTTGCAGGACTAGCACTTCTGGAATAAAGGATATTGCGGACACGTGGTTTACTTACAGGGATGCTAGTCCTTTAAGTTTCACAGGGCAACTTCTGTGTTGTCAGGAAGGTAGGAGATGAGGTACTGGCGGAATTATAGATGTGAGGAGGGGTCGCGAGTCGTGTTTGGGTAGCTCAGTTGGTAGAGCGCTTTCCCGCGAAAAATAAAGATCGCGAGTTCCAGTCTTGGTCAAGCACACAGTTTCAACCGGTCAGGAAGTTTCAGAAGAAAATTGTGTTTGTTCAAGGCAACGCCAATGAACAGTGAAAGAAAGACCATGAATTATTAAGCTGTGTACTAAGTATTAATCTTTATACGACAGAAAAAAATTTAGAAAGGCAGTAGGTTGGTTGGCTGATTTGGGGGAGGGACCAGACAGTGAGGTAATCGGTCTCATCGCATTAGCGAAGGATGGGAAAGGAAATCGGCCGTACCCTTTCAAAGCAATCATCCCGGCATTTGCCTGAACCGATGTAGGGAAATCACGGAAAACCTAAATAAGGACGGCAGGACGCGGTTTCGAACCGGTGTCCTTCTGAATGTGAGTCCAGTGTGTTAACCACTGCGCCTCCTCGCTCGGGAAGAAAGATAGTCTGACCTCGTATATTTAACAGAATAAACACAAATACACACATGATTACACAATCTAAGTGCCACGAAACCTGATTTTACATAGATCTGTTGAAGCATTAACCGATAAATGGTTCACCAAGAAACTGATGAAGAGCTGAATTATGTATTTTCTTTCTGGTTAAAGTTTCCATCAATGCAGATGGCTCTGTCCTCTCAAACTTGCAATCACTGATTCTAAGCATGAATGAATAAATGAACGATTATGATCAGCGCGTAAGTTACGACTACCTAATATCTCAAAAAGGAACAGGATCCGTCAAATGACCTTTTTGCATTTAATACCAAAGTCCATGCAAAGAGAGAATACTTACTCGTAATGGTTTGCGATTGCCGACTTAATTAAGTGATTTGCTTCTGATACATTAGAAAAATTTACATGCCAAACAACGGGAACATCGCAGCATGGCAACGTGCCGCTGTATAACGTACAAATAACAAAGAAATGACTTGGTTTGAACAGAAATAACTCTGAAAAGAATTATATATAGGCTCGTATAAAAGTGAGCCTCAGAAAGCGTAATCGGAACATGTTGTCAATACAGTGTTTTAAACAAGGCTACGACTCCTTTATAATTCAGGAGAGGACTATAACCTTGACTCTACAGAACAACGGATTGAAGAGATATAATTTGTTCCTATAGTGCGGTTTCATTTTATCAGAAATGTAAGGTTCCATTTCGGCATGCGCAAGAATATTGCTGCGAGTCTGAGCTCGGAGTAATAGAGAATTAAACTATGCATAAATTTAGAATACATTCTCGAAATAGTCTAATTAGTCACGTAATAGCTACCACAGAAAATAATTGAAATGGAAACTTCTATGTTTAAGTCTGAAACTGCTGAATGCAACTGAATGTTCTTAACCTGCTGGGTGCAACTGAACCTACTGTCTCTTTACTTGTTTTTATCATTTCAGTACTGAGCTACAGAGTTTTCCCAGACAAATACAACTCACACTTATCCTATTCATTTATGACTCACAATATACAAGCGCAACACAATCTGGATGCAGATAATTAACACAAATGAATGGCCCAGAATTAGGAGAAATCGTAACAATAACCTACACTTTTTCATAAGTCACTTACCTCACAGAAAATCTTCATGACACGAACTACAGCAAATACAGCAAGCATATAGCCAACTAAATGAAAAGATTCTAATTTCTATAGGCTCGAACTACTAATACGCGTTTGGCTAGCGAAAGAAAGATTTTGTTGCAGGGCAAATAATGTATTTAGCAGATTTTACCTTAATCATGTGACACCCAGTTCCAAAAATTATTTAATCATCAATAATTCCATTATCCAGAGATTAGCAGATGCCTCAATCATTATTGTACAATCCATTTCCAACCAACTCTAAATTTCCATGACGGACACACCTCCAAACCGTCCGCTCGCGCTGATACTTCTAACCTCCAACACTGATAACTATTAACTACTAACAGAGAGACCGTTCAGCCACAGAGTCTCTTAACGAGGGCGCAGAACGCTGTCAGTGACATTAATGCAGTCTACAGCGCTGTTAACATACAAACATATAAACGGGCTACTTACATAGCCCCCCTGCTAATCTCAAAAAAATTTACCAAGTGTTTTTGGCAGTGGCCAATATTAATTGTAACATCCACGAGATAAATTTTAGCTACAGTGCGACGAGAGGAAATTATGTCTCTAACAATTATAAACATTATCTATCCAACATATGAAAAAACAGTGAAAACTATGATAAATATTAATTATTTATGTCATATTTTATGATGTAATAGGACATATCGATGTGTATCATACAAAGACAATGATAACTGTAAATTCCTTTTATGATCTGCGTTTGTCTTCCTTTGTTTCTACCTTTTGTTGGATGGCTTTTGTAGGTTGCGGACGCATATCAAACTGAGGTCTGTTAAGAAATTGTAATTATTTGCTAATTATTACTTGAGAATAGAGTCCATTATTATTATAAATATGAGTGAATAATTATTTGTAACTTTAATTCCCCTCTCAGTAAGCATTATCTGTGTTAATTATTTCTTTCCGCTGCAAGGAGCGCAGCCATTGACGATAGCGATTTGTATCGGGTTTTTTGTCTATGTTTTAATTATCATTTTGCTGAAGATAACTGTTTCCATCATAATCACCGTTGGGTGGCTTACGGGGTATAAATGTAGATGTAGAATCAATAGTTGTATAGAATCTGTTGTATGAACTGCGATTTAGTGACACTTACACAACTTACAGACAACACATTAACACAATGTTAACTTGGAGTTCTTTAGCAACTTAACCAAATCTTTAGCCGGGAGAAAAATTATTTAGTAATTACCCATTGTAATAAAATAAGATTATCATTTTCATTTACAAATTAGTTAAATATCAAACTACTGAATAAAACAGCGAACGCTAAATTTTTTTTATATTAACAGTATAAAATAGATCAAATGTACATAATTAGTAATATACTGTTGGTCAATAAAGCAAAAATACTCCTCACAGTCCCTAAAGGCAGTCTTAATCATTCATCAGAAGTGAAGTCTATGACAGTTTCATGCACAAAGTCTGAGCAGTAAAAATAATGCCCATGTACATACTGCACCACCATACAATCTTGAATAAGTAGTGTTGTCTTCCCCATGGAAATACAGTGTTGACTCTTGACATGAAGATTGGAGTTGAGAAGATTGGTAATGGACCCAACAGAGCAGACCCACAGCAGAGTCAGACGAAGTCTTGAAGGATATTGGTAGAATTGGAAGGTTACCACGGAGATGACCCACAGTATTCCTTGTAGAGATTATGGTAGTAATGGGCCACCAAAGTTGTAGACCCACTATAGTCCTTGTAGAGCTTATGGTAGTAATGGGCCACTAAAGGTGCAGACCCACCGTAGTCCTTGTAAAGATTATAGTAGTAATGGGCCACCAAATGTGCAGACCCACTGTAATCCTTGTAGAGATGGCCAGCAGCCGTCCGTTGCGACTGTACAGATGCACAATCACAGTTAAAGAGTTTCGAAGTTAATGTAGCAAGTCCATGAACCACCACTTGTGCACTCACAAATTTTTTTGGAATAACCTTAGAACCTGCAATGCTGTTAACCAGTCCCTTGCCGAATTGTCAACACACGTGTAAGCATTAACACAGTCTCTGATATTGCTACATACAGTATGACCAACAGACAAATTTGTGCAGTACAATGAATCCCTACTACTTATCTAACATGAAGAACTGGTGTCTATACAATTACAATTTTACAGCATAAGAATACAATTACAAATGTAAAGAAAACATCATTACATTGAAGAACATGATTATACAAATAACATTTGTAGTAATACATGTTTTACAAAAAGAATAAAAGTAACCATATACATGAGTATTTCAGGAGTTATGACGTAAGTAACCAAACGAAAAATGAGAATGTCCTTGAAAACATTAACTTGACATATGAGCATTAAAATAAAACATAACAGAAAAAATAATGTTTGAACATCTTTCTAAAGTAAAGAATGTGGTATAAAAACATAGCTTAGATTTGAGGATAACCGTTTTCCTCATCATAGTGAATGCAGCTTAATATTAGAAGAAAAAAATTCTACCAAATTTGTCTTATCAAGTAAACACACAGAGACAGGAAGAACACAGACACACAAGGGTACACATAAACATAGCGGAATAACACAAAAGGAAAGGTCAAGGGCTGTTTTCAGTGTAACATTAAGTACTGCAGTACTTGTCATGAGCATTTTACACCTCTGTTTCATTTTTCTCCTTTCAATAATATTCTTCATGCTCATACTTCCTTAACCTTTAGCCAAAACTACTTCATTTCCGACCAAAACTTCATTTACCTCTCTTACTTCAACATTTGTTCCTAAAAAAAATCCTATCTAAGCCTACTTTATATTTTCAACCAGTGCTCATACTTCCATATTTTTCTTACCTCATAATTCGTTTCCAGGAATACCCTACCTAAGCCTGTTGTCACTATGCCCCACCTATATCTGTTCATTTGCTCGTTCAAATTAATTATTCCTCATTGTACAATATTCTTTGGACAAACCTTTTTCTTATAGCTTCTCAATGTATTTCTTCTTAAATCATTACAACTCATTTTCTTGTACAGCATTCCCCCACCTTAAGCTAACTTAAATCTATAAGCTCAGATACATAAACTAGAGAACAAAGTAATGCAGTGGCACAAAACGATTAACACAAACAACAACGAAAAAATACAAATCGGCAAAGCAAGCAGCAGCATATCTAAATTACCAAAGAAAATGCTAAAATTACAGCTAATATAAGGCAATATGCAGCAAACTAGATAAATAAATCAGTGGTAAAACTGGCTTATCACAGTAATACAAAGTAAAATACAGTAAGAAAATATTTGACTGATAGCAGCAGTAAATGCAATAATTTATACCTAAGCATGAGGCAGAAAAAAATATTACAGTAAAGACAGCAATGGAGATAAGGGAAATAGATTTGTAAACTTACACTAGCACATGTGTATATGTGATCATCGAAACTCCCACGTGAAATGCAAAGATCCTACATCACATCTTAACACTAAAGTGGTGCACCACAACAACTTATTCTACCCAAAAAATTACCATATCCTTGAAAAGTAAATTATGTATGTAATTCCTGTGACTAGTCCCTTCTCCTTCTGATTGTTCTGTTTTAAGAATGTGGATCATTAAATTAGATCTGTCGGCAGAAAGTGTTCACGCATAAAAATCATTAAACAGCCGTGTGGCATTTCATAAGTGAGCAGAAATTCTCTCAGCTCTCGTAGAGAGACATTTGCCATAATCAGGTGAGTAAACGTAAGAATATTTCCCATCACTTCATATATATTTCAGTAAGTAGCACAAAGTACTAACTCCAAAGTGGAATCATATATTTCCAAGTAATAGTGTATGTCGTGTTTGTGGGGTGTTCGGCAAAGAAATGTCAATAGTGAAGTCAACAGCATCTCTTTCTTATAACTGTGCGGGCACTTCCACGAGTGCGCTGAGTTAGCGCGCAGCGGGGCGCACCAGAGCATTGCATCAAAGTCACATACAAAATACATTACTCAAAGCTCTAATATTATCACAATGGCTCCTAAAATATATGTGAAAAATTCACAAAATACAGACAAAATACTATTTTATAAGTGTAAAGTAATCAAACTGCATAATTACGTAGACATATGTCACTGAAGTTGTAAAAAAAAGTTCATTCCTCTCTGTTAAATGGCCATATAGCTATGTAATTCTGTTTTAGAGAAATATGGTAGCGATGTATAAAACTGTATAAGCAAATACCATATTAGCTAGGGCTACTTGTGCTTGCCACATGCATAGTACACAAAGTAGGCATACCTCCATGAGGGATAATGTAATTATACTTCAGTTGTTACAGATTAAAACTGAGGAATGAAATGTCTCACCGAAAACCTTCTCTGTATCATTGTAGCTCAAAAATATTTATATAAATGTTACAAATACAAAAAGTAATCACTCAAATACGTGTCATGTAGCGCTAAACTATGCTTCTTGCTGTAAGAAAATTTCTATTATTGCCAATCGGTAAAAATGTGCCAGTGTCGTAGCTATCGTCGTTCATAAGCCAAGTTCCCGAAAAATCAATGTACTTACCTTACTTTTGTACATACAAAAGTAATGTGCTATGATTATAAATTTCGTAGTTGTTACGTTCATTGCCGTAACCTAGAATGTACTGTACTGTAAGGTATAGTTGTGTTACGTAAAAAAGCTGTCTCATTGTAGCTATGCCACGAAAGTCATTACCAAAAGGTGTTTTACTTTCCAGAAGAATGTAGAAAAACTGTGCAGACATAAAACAGATACGGCGCAAAAGCAATAATGAAAATTGAGTCACTTCTTAGTAGCATCGCTGTGTAATCGTGTAGCTGTCAAACAAAGCAAACATCGTGTCATCTGTGACTTCTTCGAAATAAAAAAAAAAATGTTTCTTTTCAAGTAAACCATAACGCTGCAGTAAAAGCTCATTAGCAGTATATGTTCCAAAATGTGAGCCCTACAGTCGTGACATAATCTTTCAATTAACAAGAAAAAATGTACACACAATAACAATGCGTCGTCTGTTCCCTATAAAAGTGAACTCGTAAAATTACTGTGTTAATTGATTGTCATAGCACCTGCGCCGTCAGTTTCATAGGTACGTTTTGTGGCTGCCTGCAGTGTGAGTCATTGTCTACTATCTCTTCGTTGTCACGCGTCATTACTGGGATTTGGAGATCTAATTTCTACAATGTCACCTTGTCGAGATGGCCCTGCCCTATTTGAATCTGATTAAATTTAGGACTGTCGTCATGACTATAGCATCTGTCGTCTTCTCGGTAATTTTTGTAATTTCTTTCTTGTAGGTTAAATGGCAGAGAAATTCTCCCAGAATCGCAATTACGAGGTGGGCTGTTGCGTCTGAAGTCATTTTGTCTCCCTTGACAATAATTATTCTGGTTCCCATATTGTCTATTTCTACGGTTGTCTCTGTCATAGTCGTTGCCACGGAAATGTGATCTATCTCTGTAACTACTATTATTCTGCCAATGGTCGTCATATGGGTGGTGCCTGTTTTGGTCACGATTGGCGTGATAACAATAGCCTTGTCGTGTCCAGTTTTGTTTCTGTCGTCATGGAATTGTGATGGATGTGACCTGTAATTGTTATTTTCCTGTTATCGCATGATGCGATTGTCAATTTCCAATTCTTGTAACAGTCCCTGAAAAGCTTCAGTGTCATCTTTACATTGTCTTGTCAAAACAGTATGTCTTAAGTGTTCTGGCAATTTAATTAAATATGCGGATAAGTTCCGAGGGGCTGTATGGGTTTGACAGATACTGATTCTGTGCAACATAACTTCAAAATACTTTACAGACTGTTCCAAATGTTTCATCATTATAATGTTGCGTTTTACTCGATCTCGAGTAGCCTGACACCACTATGCAGAAAGTAAAGCATGGTAAAAATTTCCTTCATTGTCACAGTCACGAATAACAGATCGTATTCTTACAGATGGGTCATTTTCTAGATAGCCACATATAAATTGTAATCTGTGCTCTAATGACCGATTAGGAGGAAACCATGAGAAAATTGATGAAGCCAAGCTTGTGGATATGTCATTACTGGAACTGAATGTTTTGAATTGTCGCGTTGTGATGAAGAGCTTATAGTCAAAGTCATCGTGTCTTCGAGTCGCAAATCGGTCATTCTTACGTCGTATCGGCGGTTCCATCTCAACACTCGCTGCACCTTGCCAACTCCTTTCAAAATCTCAGAAATACCCTGTGTTATTACTTTGTGACTGTTCGTATTTCTAAATCCCTCTTGCCGTGTCGGAGCGCTAGTATTCTGTAATTCTTGTATCACGTGTGCCAACTGGTCTTGTTCTTCCGCATTTCTCCTTTGTGTTGCGTGTTGATTTGTTTCCGATTTTGTTTGAATTTCCTAATTTGTTGGTACTCCTCCGCATCAGTAAAGGCTACCGGTCTTGTACCATTAAAATCATCATCTACCTTCGTAGATAAATTTGTTAACTGATCCGAAAGTTTGACTACTTTTTCCGATAATGTGCTGATTTCCTCCGTATGTTTTTCTGAGCCAAGCTTTAGAGTGTCCATTGGTGTCGTAATCGTATGTACTGTGTCCTTTAAGTTTTCCTGATCTTTTACAAGTTGCGCGACCGTATCGGTAGATGCAGCTGAGTCAATTTTAGCCTTCAAGGTGTCGTGATTTTCGTGAACAGTGATCTGCAGTTCTTTTATGGCTGCTTCATGATTCTGTAATGCGTTGTCATGTCGCGAAAAAATAGGCTGAAAATGCAAACAAATCTGTGTTTTTACATCTTCAGGAACTTTTTGATATTTCGATTCGATTTTAAGTGCCTGACGGGTTAAGTCTTCATGTGTTTGTTCAAGCGTTTGTTCAGTTGTGTCTGACTTTTGAAGATTTTGTTCCATTCTATCTAACTTTTGAAGATTTTGTTCCATTGTGTCTAGCTTTTGAAGCTGTTGCTGTGCTTATTTCTGATTTAGTACGCAGAGTGTCATTTTTTGCTCTGTTTGTTCCTGATTTTGTTCCATTTTTTTAATTAATTGCAGTAACAATGCATTAGTGACTGAAACATGTTCCTCTGTGCTTTTCGGCAGTGCATTTGCACCTGTAATACTCGTATTTTGAAAAGCAGAGAATGTGACCTCCCGTAATTGAGGAAAGGGTAATGCCGGAAAACCGGAATCTACAGTATTTGCAAGGTTTTGTTCTGTTATTTCGCATTCCTGAGGCGAACAGTTACCGACGGGTCGATCAACAATAGTTCCTTGTTCACTGATTGTTTCACTTTTTACACCATTATTTATAGCCTGATCTATGTCCCAATGCACTATTACCAAATTGTTATCTTGAACATTTATCAGTTCATCACAAGGTGGTGCTAACAAGCTACGCTCATAGTCACTGTCATTCCTCACTTTGCTTTGCAGCCTAGTATTACGCTACCATGATTATCATAGTATTTTACAAGATATCACACACAAAAAAATTTGAAAAGCAAAAATAAGAAGACACACTAAAATATCACTGTAAATAATTGCAATGATTAGTTGCAAAAGCGACTGCGAGATACTTAGTGCAATTTCCTAATTTCTAAGCATGCACTAATTATTCAAACTACAAAAAAATCAGAAGATTCTAGTGAGGTATCCTCGGCTAAGGGTCGACAGGTGAAACTTCAACGTTTATTTACTTAAACAGCCGAATGCAGCTGAACCTTCTTAAACTGCTGTCTCTTTGCTTGTTTTTATCATTTCAACACTGACCTACAGATTTTTCCCTGACAAATACAACTCAAACTTATCCTATTCATTTATGACCCATAATACACAAACACAACGCAATCTGACTGCAAATAATTAACACAAAAGAATAGCCCTGAATTAAAAAGAAATGCTAACAGTAACCCATACATTTCATACGTCATTTACCTCACAGAAAATCTTCAAGACACAAACTACAGCACATAGAGCAAGCAGCAACTACTACCAGCTGAATAAAAAGATCTGACTACTGTAGGCTCTAACTATTAAAAGGCATATGGTTAACAAAGGAAAGATTTTGTTGCAGAGCAAACAACGTATTTAGCCGATTTTACCTTATTCATGTGACATCCAGTTCCAAAAATTAGATAATCATCATTAATTCCATTATCAAAACATTAGCAGATACATCAATCATCATTACACAATCCATTTCCAACCAACACTAAATCTCCATGACGGACACAAGTCCAGACTGTCCGCTCGCTCTTTAACACTGCCGACCGCTAACACTACTAACTAGTTAAGTGCCAACTGCGAGTCCGTCCAATCACAGAGTCTCTTAGCAAGGGCGCAGAGCGCTGTCAGTGATATTCATGCAGACTATAGCACTGCCAACATAGAAACATATAAACAGGGCACTTACAAAATGATCTCAGCCGATTTCTCCATCACTGTAGAAACTACGATACATTCAAACATGGAACATCTTGTAGCTTGCAAATAGCGAAAGCTTCGGGCGTAGGAAGACGTCGCTCAAGAAGCTTATTTCTTTCAGTCGAAGCGGAGTGCAGTATAAACACGCAGGGCGTAGTAAAGATGATGCCCTAATGTATACAAAGCAAAAAAAAAGGATAAAATGGATTTGCGAAATGAACAAGCTACTTTCAAGTCATTTAGAAGCATTAAGTATTTCAGCAGCTACAGCGCTTTCAGCATATCAGTCGCTATCCATAGGTCATGAATATTTTCTAGTGTAAGTGAGGTGGTAGAGAGGTGGTTGGGGAATGGTAATGTACTGAGTATACGTAAACAGTATTTTATTATCATAAAATGCTCCACTACTTTAAGATTAGTAAAATACGTATTTCAATAGTGGGAGCTCTGGTGACTAGTAAAGTAGGCAGTTAAATCCAAGGGTCACCACACCAATAAATATAGTTCTTAAAGTGCGTCGGTGCCAGGTGGTAGTTAAAAAATAAAATAAAAAAATAACAAGATCGCGTCACGTTTGCGGACCCGAAATAAAATCTCCTTCCTTACCTTACTGAAATAATTTAAATACTAAGCTGCTGGAGCAAGAATTATTAACTGCTATCCGACGACATTGTTCGTTAATAGATAATTGCAGGGAAATAACTTCAGTTGATCAAACAAATAAATATACTTAGGAAATGCACAAACTGCGCGAGACCCAAAGATAAATGTCTACCACGGCTAAACCATTCCAAGTAATTAAATTTTACACATAAATTTCATTGAGGAATAAGATGGCTCGCCCTTAAAGACTAACTTACGGCAACTCTGACCAGTCTTAAGTGGATTTACTACTCAAAAAACTAGTAACATTCAAGACAGACACAGGGTAACAGAATCAATGGCCGGCGGCCATTGCAAATAAGTCTTACTATTGGTGAAGGTGCTTTAGCATTCACACGAAATTTAGTTAAGAATACGAGGTGCCCATTAGTAGTTATTTTAAAGGACCTTAAGCTTATGTTCAAAGGCATTCTGAGCGCAGGCTGGCTGTTAGGCTTATAAACACAGCCTCACGGCGCAATGATCGATCAAAAACACCAGGTACAGGGTGTGAAGCTGTTGAGACCTTCACGGTAAATTGCCCAGAACACGCAGGGTACAGCAATTGTCTGAGTCAATCTGTTATTAAAAGAAGCCTCTAGGGGGTATTGCTCAGATTTACTGATGGGGCATTTAGAAAGAATCAGCTGCAGTAAATCATAGGGAAAACTAGTTACAAATAAGTATAAAGGCCCCTGGCCGGCATCACATACAGCTGAAATATAGAACGCTAAAGTGAGGCAAATAATTTCAGCGGGCTACAGGGAAGCACGCCGTGGCAATAGCCGATCAAAGGTACAGAAGGAGAGAAGGAGCTATCTAAGGACGCCTGGCAGAAACATCAAACAAACAAATTACAATACAATTATTATACACACAGTGAGGCCCCTGTCTCGTTTCACTCTTGAATTCAATAAACAAGGTATTTAATAGTGGTTTATCTGTCTTGTAACGCACACGAAGAAGGGCTGTTAAACCAAATGCAATTTTGTCATACGTATACAATGTTGGAGACCGTGGCTGTTATACAACAAGAATTGTTGATGGTGTACAGCAACCAGCCACAAACTGGTTTCACGTAACTTTATTCAAAAAGTACCGTTACCGGTTTCGAATTATTTACAGTTCATCATCAGACGGTTTTCTCATGCTTTCATCAATACAGATTACACCCTGGTTTCCTGAGAATTGGCCTAGGGTAAACAATAATTTACAAATTACAAATGTGTAACCAAAATGATTGTGCTAGATATTTGTGTTGGAATGCAACTTACGTGAAATGTCAATCTGGTGCATTTGTATCAGCAGTTTTCTTGCAATGAAATACATTCTGAAGGATGTCTGTATTTTCAAAAACGTTGCACTGCATTGTATACCGTCGTTCGGTCACAAAACAAATTTTCAATGTGCACCATATGGTTTGATGTTTACATGCGAAAACAAATACACAGTATACAGTGTACATGATTGCCAAAGATGCTACAATGTAGAGACACAATTTAATGCCCTAGATTTAATGTAAAACACTATTTCAATCTAACATAACAGTAATTTACGTTCCCATCCCCGTCCCAAATGCCATGTCTTTGTATCATTGCATTGTACCATCTTTAACAATCACGTACTTTGCAAAATGTGTATATTGTATGTCTGATAATGAATTGTAAAAAATTTGAAACCGGTAAAGCTACTTTTTGAATAAAGTAACCTGAAACCAATTTGTGGCTTGTTGCTGTACGCCATCAACAATTTGCTATTAAACTCTATTCTAATAAAATAAAAAACACCAAAAGTAAAAGAATGCTGGCAGGCACTGAATATACAATACGCCAGATAAGCAACTTACAGAAAATTTTAACAGTAAGTGCGTATACAATCAATTAAGCCACGCTACATGGTAGCTTGGTAAGCAGTAACCAAAATCCAAATTACAATCCACGTACGGCACAAATCGTGAATACATATTCAGAAAATAAGTTAAACACAGCCTGATAGAAACATACGAATGTGCGCCTTCAATCATGACAGAATATAGGAGGAACGACAACTAATACCATTCAAGCCCGCCCGGCTGGCCGCACGGTCTAACGTGCTGCTTCCCGAGTGGGAAGGCGTGCCGGTCCCCGACACGAACCCGTCGGGCGGATAAGTGTCGAGGTCTGGTGTGCCGGTCAGCCTGTGGATGGTTTTTAGGCGGTTTTCCATCTGCCTCCGCGAATGCGGGCTGGTTTCCCTTATACCGCCTCAGTTACACTATGTCGGCAATCGTTGGGCGAACATTGACTTCACGTACGCGTACGCCGACTTCACGTACGCGTACACCATAATTACTGTACTACGCAAACATTTGGGCTACACTCGTCTGGTATGAGACGTTCCCAGAGAGGGAGGGGAGCGGGAGGGGGGGGGGAGGGCTACACTGGAGGCCGAACCGCACAATAACCCTGGGTTCTATGTGGGGCAGCAGTGGGGTAGGTGGACAGTGTTGTGTTGTTGTGGGGTTGTGTACCACTGAGGGTTACGGCGGAACGAAGCCTCTCCCTCGTTTCTAGGTCCCCGGTTCCATACACAATACACAATACCATCTAGATCCGAAAGGAACCAGTTAAGAACATGTGCATATTACAGAAAAGTCAACAATATAGGCACACAGCTTCCTCCAAGAGCCGAGTAGGTGACAGTTAAAATGTAATCGGCGTGATGGCGCCAGTAACACTTCACAGGCTAAGCCGCTGCCTTCCAGCTACGTTCGGCCCAATGGAGCGCTCACACAACCTAGATAACACTAGACCTCTAAACTCTCCATACTAGTGTGAGCAATCCGATCCTTCCCTTTGCTGTGCGTACCCCTATATACCCACCCGTTGCTGGTCCCATGCCCACTTGCTGGCTGGTGTCCTCCCATTTGCCAGTAATGGAGCAGAGACATACACAAGGCAGATATTATCGATACCTGAGCGCCAGGGATGACACACGTGCTTGACACAATCCTCCCCACCCCCCTCCCCCAACCCACCCACCCCTTAAGCTGAAACCGGCGGAGGCAGGAGCCGCAAGGTATGAGAGGATTCCCCAGAATCCTGGATCCCAGTGGCGATCTTCGGCTGGCTGATATGAGTCCTGGTTAATTTACTTTTGGAAAGGGCCTGGATCAGGAAGCTCACTGGGGCAGATATTTGGACCACTTTGTACTGTCCTACAAACTATGGCAATCTCTTAGAAAGCACCTTCTGTCCTGCTTTGGTTTGCGCCCGAAAGTTCTAGTATACGCGACCTCCCAGTCACAGCAAGTTCAAATGCCTATTCTTGTCATACCTATTCCTGTTATACTGTATTAAGCGTATCAAGATACCATCACATACAGAAAACATATAGACTAGGCATCCTGCACTGATACATTGATGTTGATGTGTCTGTTTTGAAATACCTAACCCGACCATTATGCTACTTTTCATCTCTTTAAAAACAGCATCATTATACACTACTGGCCATTAAAATTGCTACACCACGAAGATGACGTGCTACAGACGCGAAATTTAACCGACAGGAAGAAGATGCTGTGATATGCAAATTATTAGCTTTCCAGAGCATTCACACAAGGTTGGTACCGGTGGCGACACCTAAAACGTGCTGACATCAGGAAAGTTTTCAACCGATTTCTCATACACAAACAGCAGTTGACCGGCGTTGCCTGGTGAAACGTTGTTGTGATGCCTCGTGTAAGGAGGAAAATGCGTACCATCATGTTTCCGACTTTGATAAAGGTCAGATTGTAGCCTATCGCGAGCTCCGGCTGTCTCATGCTGTGGGCCTGCAGCTGTACAGGCTCTTGGTTGGTAAAAGGCAGTGTGGGGAAGGATGCGTCTCAAACAGCCTCTCCTTCTCAAGTGCCCTTGCCTGCCTTCTTGAGGTGGAGCTGTTAAGCCTTCGGGCGACTGAAGGGTAGGGGCGCGACGGTGTGCTGAACAACTTGTACACCGGTTCTGATGCCTGCATTTGCTGTGGTGGGATCCTGCCCCAAGTCGGCGAAGGCCACTCGCCTTGTCTTGGGTTCCGAGGCATGCTCTGCCAAGCCGGGGCGTGGTGACATGTCCCCGGTCAGGTTAGATGGGTCCAGACCCCCGAACGTCTGGGGGACCGGCCCGGCACCTGAGTAGGACCGGGTCCTTGGCCTTTGGTGGGACCTGGCCTAGTAGGGGGCGAAGGACGGAAAGTGAATCCGCTCTCCCAGAATGCGGGTGGCATCCGTCGATAAGGGAACGGGTGAAAACTGTGGTGGTGTGGCTGTTGAAGAGGACTAGTGCGCTGTACCCACGGCGTGCTAAACCTAGCAGCTCAGTTATTGATAGCTCTTGGTCAAGGGGCGGGACCGGTGATCGAGCTGCATTTAGTCTCCCCCCATGCCAGAGAGGCCCGTCCGGGGCAAGAGACGGGCCTCCATCTTTTCATTCTCTATGAACACTATAATGGCTGAGAATCAAGAGAGTGATAACGTGCTTAATGCTTCCGAAGTGGAAAGCGAGGTGAATCTTACCGTTGCTGAGCGACACTCGAAGTTTCTGAAATTGCTGGACTCAAGTGTAAAAAATGGAAAAATAAGCAATGGTGCTATTAACCAGATTAGAGATTTTGTTGCAAATTGGGCAATTGTTCGCTCCCAGTTAAAAGGGAGGATATCAGAATTAGAAAAAGAAAATCAAAGAATTAGAAATCAACCTACTCGGACTTATGCTGCGGTTGCGAGAGCCCCAGTGGCCAAGGCACCGACAGCTAAAGAAACAATTCAAGAAAATATCAAAAAAGTAACACCTACGGTTTTTATAAAACCTAAACCTGGCGAAGACATTAAAGCTGCTAAGTCAGCTTTCGAAAAGTGCGTTGATCCAAAGAAAGATAAAATAAGGATCAACAGTGTCCGTACTTCAAAGAACGTGCTGATAGTCGAGACGGCCTCACAAGAAGACAGCCAAAAGATCTTAGGCAATCAACAATTAAGTGAGAAAGTTAGGTGTGAACCTCCACGAAAGCGTCGACCACTCATGTGTCCGTATGATGTACCTACAGGGTGTCCAGAAAAGGGCTCCCTGATTTCAAAATTAAATATCTCGAAAACAAAGATGATAGAGGAATGCAGTAAACGGTATGTTTATTGTGAAAGCTGTAAGAAGTTTATACAGCAGTTTGAAATAATAGTTACAAAAGCAGCTAACAGATGGCGCTGTAGGCTGTACAGCTCATATCAGCATACATAAGTGAAATAATCGTATGAAAACAATCTTTGTAAACAATCACATCACAATGTTTTCAAAATGTTAACCATTGGCACTACAGAGGTGGCGCAAACGAAGAATGAAATTTGCCATCACATTTCGTAGTGTCTCAACCGAAATGGATTCACATGCCACAGAGATCGCCGATTCAAGCTCGTCCAGCGTGGTGGGATGCTTCGGGTAGACCATGTCTTTCACTGTGCCCCACAAAAAAAAGTCACAGGGAGTCAAATCCGGCAAATATGGAGGCCAATCCATGCCTGCACCAGTAAATTTGGGATCTTCCAAAGCAATGACTCGATTCCTGATGTATTCCTCAAGAAAGCGAAACACTTGTTCGGTCCGATGTGGTCGGGCTCCATCTTGCATAAACCATTCAGTACCTGGTCGATCCTCTAACGCTTGCTGTGTGGCGACAAATTGTTCCAAAATTGCAACGTAACGTGCACCAGTGACCGTTTCTCGAATGAAAAAAGGGCCAATAATGCCTCTGCTGCATACTGCAGCCCACACAGTAACTTTAGCAGAATACAGAGGTTTCGCTTCACACCAATATGGCTTTTCGGAACCCCAAAATCGCCAGTTCTGCTTATTCACGTATCCATTCAGGTGGAAGTGTGCTTCATCTGTGAACCAGATGCAGCCAACATCAAATCCTTGACTATCAATCATTGTGAGCATCTGATTAGCAAAGGCAACCCATTGTTGCACAGCTCGTACGGGTATGGCCTGGTGCGTTTGAATTTTGAATGGGAACATGTGTAGGCTCTTTCTCAGTATTTTCTGCGTGCTGGAATGCTTCAAACCAGTCTCAGATGCAATTCTACGGGACGGATGACATTGGATTTCGCTGAATAATTCCAGAAACTGTGGCGATATTTTCAGGCGTAACTGCGTTTTGCTTGCGGCCAACATGCCCCACTAGATCATCAGTTACGCTGCCTGTTCGTTGAAATTTTGCGAAGAGCGTACGAATGTTTTTCGCATCGGGTCCTTTTGGAACATTAAATCGTGCTTGAAAACTTCGCCTTGTTGCCGTAGGACTCTCTTCTAACCTGTGGTACTCTAGCACCAGAAAAACGCGTTGTTCAATGCAGTACATGGTTTTAATCTCTTCCTTCGGTACGCTAACCTCCTTTCACGTTTCAATAGTGGAACTGATCGCTCTGGGCTTCGGATCACTATTTATACTAGGCATTACGTATGGCGATTACAGCACCATCTGTTATCAGGTTTTGTAACTATTATTTCAAACTGCTGTATAAACTTCTTACAGCTTTCACAATAAACATATCGTTTACTGCATTCCTCTATCGATCTTTGTTTTCGAGATATTTAATTTTTAAATCAGGGAGTCCTTTTCTGGACACCCTGTACATTTATGACAGCAGACAACCTGGTTGATGCGATATACACACAAAATTTTGATGTTTTAATGACTAGAAAAGAATTTGATGAACAGTTCAAGCTACGCTTTAAAGTAGGTCCACGAGAGAAGCTGACTGTACATCATGTTGTGGAAGTTTCACCCAACTTATGGAAAATATTAACGCGAGGTGGCCGGTTGTACGTCGGTTATTCAGAACTTAATATTAAGGATTACCTGGCAGTACCACGTTGTACTAAATACCAGGATATAAATCACACTAATAAGTATTGTACGGACCCCGATATCATATGCGCCCATCGTGGCCTGTCTGGACATACTAAGAAAGACTGTCGTAATAAGGACAAAGCAGCAGTGTGTGTACCATGCAGAAAAAGAGGCCGTAAGTGTGGTGGACCTAAAGATTGTCCGACCCACAAAGTGCTTTTAGATATATTTATACAAAGAACATATTACGGCGATGTTTAAAATGGTACAAGACAACGCAATGCGCAGCCAGATGGTTGCACATGAGGTATGGAAACTAGCGGAACAAGAACGAATAGATGTTCTACTGATACAAGAACCGAACTCCTGTGCGGGTCGAGTCCCCGGGTTTCCCGCAACAGCACAAGTGGTTCCCTCGGGTGGGAACCCCATCAGTGCAATTATAATATTGAACAAAACTATAAAAACTACGATATTAAGTCAATTCTGTACCGAGCATATTACAGTTGTACAACTCAATTTGTTGTCTTACAGTACGTACGTTGCAAACGTCTACTGCCAATTCACACATGACATCAAGATTTATCTTGAACAGTTGCATTGGATACTAAGAGTTGTAGCCGGGCAGGCTATAATTGTAGCTCTGGATGCCAATGCTAAGTCCCCACTCTGGCACAGTGGTGTACAGGACGGTAGGGGTGCGGAGCTTGTTGATTGGATAATGGAAACGCACATGCATGTGCTAAACTTGCCAGGGTACCCCCCGACCTACTCAGGGAGGGTGGGTGCAACGTCAAATATTGATGTCACACTTGCAAGCGAGAGGGCAGCACCCCACGTCCGTAACTGGCAAGTAAGAAAACACTTAACTGTCAGTGATCATAACTGTATAACATTTGAAATAGCGACAACCTTCGCGGATGTGCCAGGCGAGTGGGTGGGACGGTTTAATTATGCTCAGACAGACTGGGACCGTCTCGTGCAGGTGTTCATTCCTCCAGAGTTTGGAGAGGACATAGGAAACATTGATGAAGCTGTGGAGGAGCTTGTGAGCTCCGTGCAAACAGCTATCACACTGGCTGTACCTCGAATAGCGAGATACATCTGCAGGGAGTCCACCCCGTGGACCCCTGAATTGACTGTGCTTAAACGGTCGGTCAGAAGGGCGCGAAGCAACTATCAAAGAAGCTTTGCCCACGACGAACGACAGTACCACGTGCGTATTTATCGTTGTCTGAAGCAGAGATACAAGGATAAGTTGGATAGTATAAGGCGCCAGTCCTGGGAACGATTTGTGAACGATCAGTTGGGAATAGACCCTTGGGGAGTTCCTTACAAAATCGTTCGAGAGAAAATTAGATCGCCCATGATGTCTACACTACGTGCTGGGGATGGTGGCACGACCAAGAATTGGGAAGAAACAGCAAGACTGCTGTTGGACACACTACTACCAGATGACATCGAAGACCAGGATTCGCACGAGCAGCGGGAAATACGTCAGGCGCTCTCGAATCCGTACGTTAACGATACAAACGTTTACCCTTTCTCTGCAGAAGAGGTAGAAGCAGCCATCTACACCTTTGCAAGGAAAAAGGCACCTGGTCCTGATGGGATCCCTGTGGAGATCTTACAGGGACTCGCACACTTGGTCGCCCCGGCACTGAGTCGCATTTACAACATCTGTTTACAGAAGGGCTATTATCCACTGAAGTGGAAAACTGCAGAAGTTGTAATTATCAGGAAAGGCCCTGACAAGGATCCAACGATGCCGAAATCCTATCGGCCTATCTGCCTGCTGGATGTGATGGGCAAGGCATTTGAGAAGTTGCTAGCTGACCGACTCTTGAGTCACTGAACTCTGCACGGTATGAGTGATAGGCAGTTCGGATTTAGAAAGCGTCGCTCCACTCAGGATGCGATCAATGAGGTTTGCCTGATTGTTAACTCAGCTACATCAAGGTATGTTCTTGGCATAATGATAGACATCTCAGGGGCCTTCAATAGCCTGTCGTGGCTGGCACTCTTCTCTCGCCTAAGAGAGATTGGTTGCCCGCAGCTGCTATATGGCTATCTGGAGTCCTACTGTGATGGAAGAACTGCTAAAATAACGACTCCTGGAGCCGTCGTAACTAAAAGAGTATCCCGTGGTTGTCTCCAGGGATCGGTGTGTGGTCCCATCTTCTGGGATATCAACATGGAATCACTGTTGAACGTCCTGCAGGGAGATACTGCAGTTCTGGGTGTCGTTGCTTATGCGGATGATCTCGTAATTCTAGTGGAAGGTGGCACTCGCAATGTGATGGAAGATCGTTCACGACTGGCTATTGGTCTGTTAACAGACTGGTGTGAGAAGACTGAAATGTCTATTGCGCCACAAAAATCGCAATATATGCTCTTAAAAGGCAGGTTAAATAGGGACCCAATAGTCAGAATTAATGGCCAGACAGTGTCGCGACAGAGATATGCCCGTTACTTAGGGGTATATCTAGATGAGAATTGGAGTTTCATTCCGCATATTGAGCAAATAACGACAAAGTCCTTAGCTCTGTTCAATAAGATAACATCAATTGGACAAAGAAGATTTCATTTGCCGTCAAAAGCAATAAATATCTACCATAACAGTATATTGGCACCAATAGTAGGGCACGTATCCAGTGTGTGGGCCCACAGGTTAGCTCTGGTGCGGCCTGCCGCTGCTGTCAGGCGAATATAGAGGAATGTTTTGTTGAGATGTATTGGGGCATTCAACACAAGTCCAACAGATGCACTGTTGGTAATCATGGGTCTATGTTCACTAGACCTGATAATAAGGCAGCACGCAGCCTTCTATTCGCTGCGCAAACAGAACATCGACAATGTGCAAAATATAATGGGCAGTCCTCTGATAAGCGTTAAAGCCATCCGAGAAAAAATGCTTGACATTTAGCAGGACGAATGGGATGGGTCCAGTACAGGCCGTAGAGTCCACGGGTTTCTACCCACAGCAAGGGAAAGACTAAAGAACAAGATAATGAAGCCCTCACAGTGCCTAGATCACTTCCTTACAGGTCACGGTCCCTATCACACGTACCTGCATAAAATAGGGAAAAGGCCAACACAGGAGTGTGACTGTGGTGCCCACGAAGGATCGCCAGAACACACAGTGTTTGAGTGTCCAATATACGAACAGGCTGTCTCAGTTGAGAGACAGCTTCTGCAAACAATGTAAATTAAATACTGACAAATGCTGAACTGTTCAGCAATTTCGCAAAATTGGTAAATAAAATCTCAAGGGAGGCCCAGTGAGCCTACCTTGGGAGAGGGTAAAAGCGCTTCACATCTAATGCGCAATTGTAAATATGTAAATAGTATGTTTGTTTAAGTCTTTGACTTGTAGTAGCTAGTAGTTGTAGTTAACTCAGTAAGGTGGTGGGGGGAATAAAAGAGTAGTATAAATGGAGTGGTTTCTTCTAATAGTAGCTGTCCTCCTCCACGTGGCTAGTGACGGGCAACTCTCTGGGAGGATACCAGATAGGCTAAGAGGCCGATCATTCACATATAGCACAATGTTGCTTACTTAATAGATAGCGTGCATGTATTAATAAACCACTTCTGTAGAACTAATAGCAGAGTTAGTTAGTCTTAATACACACACTCAAAAGTGTCAGACAGTGGGTTATGTATGTTTCATAAAACTCTGTAGCCAATCACGATTGCGGTTTATCGTATCGCGACATTGCTGCTCGCGTTGGTCCAGATCCAATGACTGTTAGCAGAATATGGAATCGGTGGGTTCAGGAGGGTAATACGGAACGCCGTGCTGGATCCCAACGGCCTCGTATCACTAGCAGTCGAGATGACAGGCATCTTATCCGCATGGCTTTAACGGATCGTGCAGCCACACCTCGATCCCTGAGTCAACAGATGGGGGCGTTTGCAAGACAACAACCATCTGCAATAACAGTTCGACGACGTTTGCAGCAGCATGGACTATCAGCTCGGAGACCATGGCTGCGGTTACCCTTGACGCTGCATCACAGACAGGAGCGCCTGCGACGGTGTACTCAACGACGAACCTGTGCGCACGAATGGCAAAACGTCATTCTTTCGGATGAATCCAGGTTCTGTTTACAGCATCATGATGGTCGCATCCGTGTTTGGCGACATGGCGATGAACGCACATTGCAAGCGTGTATTCGTCATCGCCATACTGGCGTATCACCCGGTGTGATGGTATGGGGTGCCACTGGTTACACGTCTCGGTCACCTCTTGTTCGCATTGACGGCACTTTGAACAGTGGACGTTACATTTCAGATGTGTTACGACCTGTGGCTCTACCCTTCATTCGATCCCTGCGAAACGCTACATTTCAGCAGGATAATGCACTACCGCATGTTGAGGGTCTACATCTACATCTACATACATACTCCGCAATCCACCACACGGTGCGTGGCGGAGGGTACCTCGTACCACAACTAGCATCTTCTCTCCCTGTTCCACTCCCCAACAGAACGAGGGAAAAATGACTGCCTATATGTCTGTGTACGAGCCCTAATCTCTCTTATCTTTGTGGTCTTTCCGCGAAATGTAAGTTGGCGTCAGTAAAATTGTACTGCAGTCAGACTCAAATGCTGGTTCTCTAAATTTCCTCAGTAGCGATTCACGAAAAGAACGCCTCCTTTCCTCTAGAGACTCCCACCCGAGTTCCTGAAGCATTTCCGTAACACTCGCGTGATGATCAAACCTACCAGTAACAAATCGAACAGCCCGCCTCTGAATTGCATCTATGTCCTCCCTCAATCCGACCTGATAGGGATCCCAAACGCTCGAGCAGTACTCAAGAATAGGTCGTATTAGTGTTTTATAAGCGGTCTCCTTTAGAGATGAACCACATCTTCCCAAAATTCTACCAATGAACCGAAGACGACTATCCGCCTTCCCTACAACTGCCATTACATGCTTGTCCCACTTCATATCGCTGTGCAATGTTACGCCCAAATATTTAATCGACGTGACTGTGTCAAGCGCTACACTACTAATGGAGTATTCAACCATTACAGGATTCTTTTTCCTATTCATCTGCATTAATTTACATTTATCTATATTTACAGTTAGCTGCCATTCTTTACACCAATCACAAATCCTGTCCAAGTCCTGGTCCTGTACGGGCCTTTCTGGATACAGCAAATGTTCGACTGCTGCCCTGGTCAGCACATTCTCCAGATCCCTCACCAATTGAAAACGTCTGGTCAATGGTGGCCGAGCAACTGGCTCATCACAATACGCCAGTCACTACTCTTGATGAATTGTGGTATCTTGTTGAAGCTGTATGGGCAGCTGTTCCTGTACACGCCATCCAAGCTCTGTTTGACTCAATACCCAGGCGTATCAAGGCCGTTATTACGGCCAGAGGTGGTTGTTCTGGGTACTGATTTCTCAGGATCTATGCACCCACAGTGCGTGAAAATGTAATCACATGTCAGTTCTAGTATAATATATTTGTCCAATGAATACCCGTTTATCATCTGCATTTCTTCTTGGTGTAGCAATTTTAATGGCCAGTAGTGTGCTTTAAGGGGAGTCTCCACCAAAAAACTTCAATTTTTTCAATAGAAATTTAATGACTATTACAAGTACGTCTGGGAAGTATCTGAAATACGGACTGTATAAGTGGGTATGCCACACCAAAAGATGCTACTGATAATTTTCGCCTAATACAATGTAATGTTGGTTTTGCACTTCTATGTGATGGTAACGATGTTACTAAGTCGTGGCCTCGATTGAAGAGCTGCCCTACTTCTTCAATGTAAAGTGATGAAACTGTAGTGTCTGTTTCTTTTGCCTGCCTCTTTACACTGACAAAATGTTTTCGCACTACATTTGCTGCTTCAACTGGAATACAAACATGGCTGCCTTCTCGAAAACCTGTGTTACTTTTTTTGGATGATCTTCCTTTGCATTCATTCTTTTTGAAGTTTACACAACGACAGTAAGACACTTCTTGTTTATTTGAATAGTCCACTATATAGTGACGCCCGTTGTAAATCAGTAAAGGCTTCCCTTTGGTGGTCTCGGTAAACACCATTATCTCAGCACTAAAACACGGAACACTACTTGGCAGTCAGAGATCAACTGCAGTACTGAACTCTGGAAGAAAGCCACGCACACTACGAACTGGTGCGGAGACAGTGAACTTTGCGCAGGAAACGGTCATCGGCCTTTCGCAGAGAATGCCGCAGGTAGTGACGGACAGGCCATTGTACCCTACTTTTGGAACACCCTGGGCTCCGTGCAAATATCAACATATTTCCTCTCGGGAAAAAATGTGTCCCCGTCCAATTGTGACGAACTTGTCGCTTCGTGCAGTGTAGCCACCCGGGGCACGAGCGTCTGCAAGTCTTCAGAATTGCTAATTGCGTCCTGTGCAACTTGGGGTCACTATTATAGAACTTTTAGAACTTTCTGAAGGAATCTGATTCCTGGTCGGTCAAGCGAGAACAAATTACAGAAACGAGCGAAAGATTTGTTTTCGAGCGAGTCGTCATCTTTCAGCTTGCCGGCTAATAGCTTTTCTTTTCTTTTATAACACATTTTCTTATTACCAAAATTCTTTATGACGTTGTTCTGTATAGAATGCAATGAATTTCGGGCTCTGATAAAAATGTCCTAAAGCATATACACCTACAGGAACAAGTTGAGCAGTCCAACTGAATCAATCAAAACTGCAATAGACAACTGTTGCAGGTGGAACTCGTGGCATTTTAATGTTGTAATGAGATGTTATGCAGACCATTTGTGACAGTTGCCTCAGGATGGGATTATATTACCTTAAAGTCGCTTATACGGTAAAATCAACAATGAAATAACGAATACATCGTAAACGTAAAAATCATAACATCAAAAACAATTAATATAGAGTAATGAAATTTAGGGAATAAACTTGTCTAGGGTGGTTGGTTCGTTGGTTGATTTGGGGGAGGAGACCAAATATCGAGGACATCGGTCCCATCGGATTAGTGAAGGATGGGGAAGGAAGTCGACCGCACCATTTTAAAGCAACCATCCCGGCATTTGCCTGAAGTGATTTAAGGAAATCACGGGAAACCTAAAGCATAATAGCCGGACGCGGGTTTGAACCCTCGTGCTCCTGAACGCGAGTCCAGTGTGCTAAACACTGCGCCACCTCGCTTACTCACTTGCCTAGGTAAGATATTTAAGTATCAACTTCGCAATATCACAGGTTAGTGTATGTGCGAGATAAGCCATTGCATATATGAAATGCTGGTACATTAATAAGTGGTGTAACTGCCAGCATGTTAAATGTAAGCATGCAAACGTGCATGTAGTGTGTTGTACAAGTGCCGGATGTCAATTTGTGAGATGAAATTCCATACCTGATGCACTTGGTCTGTCAATATAGGGACGGTTAATGCTGATTGTGGATGATGCTGCCGTTGTCGTCCGATGATGTCCCACATGTGCTCGATTGGAGACAGATCTGGTGATCGCACAGGCAGGGGTAACATGTCGACACTCTGTAGAGCATGTTGGGTTACAACAGGGTTATGTAGGTGAGCGTTATCCTGTTGGAAAACACCTGCTGCAATGCTGTTCATGGATGGAAGCACAACAGGTCGAGTAAACCGACTGATGTAAAAATTTGCATTCTTGGTGCGTGGAATATCCACGAGAGTGCTCCTGCTATCACATGAAACTGCACCCCAAACCTTAACTGCAGATGTAGCTGCAGTGTGTATAGCACGTAGACAGAAGGCCTCCTTCTAATCAACATATGACCATCACTGGCACCGAGGCCGAAACAGCTTTAATCAGAAAAAACACAACAGACCACCACCATGCCCTGCGATGAGTTCTCGCTTGACACAATTGAAGTCGAAAACGTTAGTGGTTTGGGTCAGTGGAATACACGCTACATGGCGTCTGACTCGGAGCTGTCTTTGAAGTAACTGATTTGTAACAGTTAGTCGTGTCACTGTGTTGCCAACTGCTGCTCAGATTGCTGTTGAAGATGCTCTGTGATCCTCCAAGACCGTAGTCCGAACACGACGATCTTTCCTCTCGGTAGTGCTACGTTGCTGGCCGCAGCACAGTCTTTTCACGACCGTGCGTTCCAAAGACCACCGCTGCCAGCAATCATGTACAGGACTACATTCCTGCCTGGCCTTTTTGTAATATCGCAGAAGAAACATTCTCATTGCAGTGGTAGTGGCACCGTTCTTATGCGACTGGCGCGAAATCTGAATAGATAACATATTTCTCATGTAGAAACACGTCTACCAACTTTCGTTTACGTCGCACAAATCGTTCTTGGTGTTCACAGTTTATTTTTCCATAATTGTAGTTGAAAGCAAAATCTATTTGATACAAAAATCTCATTCCTTAAAATCCTTCTAGTTTGTGAAGTACGTTATATTATAAAGAGAAAAGGGTTCTCTGAGCACTATGGGACTTAACATCTGAGGTCATCAGTCCCCTAAAACTTAGAACTACTTAAACCTAACTAACCTGACATCACACACATCCATGCCCGAGGCAGGATTCGAACCTGCGACCGTAGCGTTCCAGACTGAAGCGCCTAGAACCGCTCATCCACACCGGCCGGCTATAGAGAGAACCGAGGTTATGGAAATTGAGTTCGGCCCAAAAGCGTAAGCACTTTGGACAAAGAAATCAAGTGCAGTGTAAATTAATGGTAGCACGATCAATGTTGGTAGGCTCGTAGATTAGATCATTAGAGGCAGAGCACAACCTAGGTTAGGACACGGTTGGGGGAGAAACTCGTCCACGTCTTTTTCAAAGAAACTTCCCAGCATTTTACTTTAACGATTTAGGTGAACCAAGAGAAACATGAGTCTGCGTAGTCGGACATTTGCTTGAAGCTACCCCCCCCCCCCCCCACTAACGTCGTAACCATTGAGCTATTTCGTTCAGCGTGATGGAGACTATACTATCTGATCAAAAGTACGCAGATAGCCCTTGGTAATGCAGAATTGACCACTAGAGGGCACAAGAGACGTACCCGCCGGTTTAAAAAGAGACGGGGAACAATTGTGCTGTCAGTAATGAAGCACTAGAAGCAGAATGAGTCGCTGTCAGGAGCTCTCAGTGACTTCGATCGTGGATTAGTCATTGCATGTCACCCGGGTAATAAAAGTATACGGAAAATTCCTACCCTTCTAACGCCGCTCAACTGCTGATGACGTCATTGTGAAGTGAAACCGCGACGGAACAACCACAGTTAAACCAAGACCAGGCAGGCCTGATGTACTGACGGACAGGGACCATCGAGCGTTGCGGAGGGTGGTTGTGAAAAATCGCATTAAATCAGCCTAAGGAATCGCTACTGAGTTCAAAACTTTTACCACAGTAATCGTGCGTAGGGGATTTGAAAAGAATGGGATACAATGGTCGAACAACTCCTCAAAAGCTACACATTTCTGTAACCAGTGGCAAGTGACACTTTAAGTGGTTTACATAAGCAGCGACGTCGCTGACTGGAAATGAGTAATTTAGATGATGAATCAGTCTGTACACTGTGTCAGTCCGGTGCAAGGGCGTGGCTTTAGCGAGTACCTGGAGAGCTTTACCTGCCATCATGGGTAGTGCCAACAGTGCACTAGTGACTAATAATAATAATAATAGTAATATTAATAAAGGAACAGTTTGGAGACAATGACTGTTTGCATCAGCATGACGATGCACACTGTCAGAAAGCAGTATCTGTGGGGTAATGGTTTTGCGACAATAACATTCCTGAAATCGAATGAACGGCACCGAGTCCCGACCTGAACCCGAAAGAACACTTTTGGTATAAGTTGGAATCTAGTCTTCACTTTGGATTCCAGCGTCCGACGTCACACTACCTTCCCTGGTTTCGGTTCTTGATTAAGATTGGGTGCCATTCCTCCGCAACTATTCAGACATCCCACTCCAAAGTGGGTCAAAAGAGTTCAAGGCGTCGTAAAGGCGAAGGATGGACAGACCCCATATTAACGTCCACTAATAAGTGTCTCGAGACTTTTGATCAGATAGTACACATTGGAATCTAGACGGCCCCTCTAGAGTCTTTTATATTACATTATTTCCTTCCGCACCTGAAAAATTAAAAGTAATGGAAATGTACTGTGCGGCGACTCTTTGTAGAACCATCGAGGGACTTCTTACTCGTAGATTGCTCGGCGCCTTTGCAGTCTTGGGACGTGTGCTTCTCATCTGGCCTTGATAGCAACGGTTACGCTCCCAGCAGCGCCGGAATTGAAAAGCCAGCGTGCAGCCCAGCAAAGTGGGTCAGAGCCAGTAGCTGGCTGGGTGCCGTCGCCGTGAGGTGGGCGGGGCGGGTCGCCTGCCTTACATTTTAATGCGGCTCCTCCTCCGCCTCCTCCTCCTCCACAGGTCCCATGGAACCAGGCGCGGATACGGGGAACTTCGTTATTCGGGACATTAATAATGGAGCAGGTCGCTTCGCTTTCAGGAGCGCGGACGCTAAGTCGCTAAGTCGAATCGTTTGTAGGCTAAATTGACGCTACTTTCCTTTACGACCCCTCCGAGGGTGTAGTGGAGCTGCTGACTGTGTTCTGCTAACCTCTTCCTTCTAATACATTACAGTATTCTCATGCAACGGCCTGAAATAGGAGAGTAATATTCGGTTACAGTTTACATAATTGACAATATAGACCAAAATGCCCATGTAGAGGTCGGCGACAGTATTTTTTCTTGGAGATTAGTGAATTTTTCGATTTGATCGTAAAATTTTGTTTTGCTTTAATTAAACTCCTTACATGACGTGTTCCGAAAGCTCCATGTATAGATCTGTGATGAAACAGGTACAAATAGACGTACGGAGCACACATATTCGAACTGAGCTAGACATCGTTTATCTTGACCAGCTGAACATTACAAAGACAGGAAGAGATAAAAACGTATCATAAAAAAACAAAGAATAAAATTCCCAGAAACAGATATACAGTACGTTGTCAGATCTGTAACTTTCTGCTCAAAGACTGTTGTCAAACTGCTTCACACAATTCATGTTTGAAGAAACTACCGCTAGCGCCACAGTTAGCCGCGTGTAAATTTTAAAAATTTCTAGGAACGCATAAAACGTACAAATGAAATTTTTATCTTAGTACAGGCTGATCCAAAAGTCCATTAACATTTGGAAATTCACTAATTCACGGAATAATGTAGGTACAGAGGTAAAACATTCCTTTAATGACATTATAGAAACGGAATACGAGTGCAAAAACCAGCCAACAGATGTCGTTAAACGCCAACACGTCAGTGAGGCCGCATGAGAACCGTGTATAAAATATTTAATGAACTGTAGTGGGAGAGAGAGTAACCGATTTTCTGATGCGGAGAGCATTTATGACGTGGGCACTTGAGGAAACGCGAAAGGTGACGATTGGTTGTCCAGCGTGTTGTGGACTGACGAAGCCCCTTTCACACTCTGTCGGCCTTTCAGCACTCACAACTGCAGAATTTGAGCTACCTAAAATCTTTGTATCGTCGAGCGAACCTCGTTGCACGGTGAGAATATACGTTGTGGTGTGGATTTACAACAACAATTGTGTTCGGACCCTTTCTTTTTTTTTTTTTCGAGGAAATGCTGGGTGCTGCTTTTCAAACAGCCAGCGTGACAGCTGCAAGGTACGCCGACATGTTTCGGAATCGCGTAATTCCTAATCTGGCTGATAAACAGCTGCTGAAAGGAACGGCTTTTATGCAGGATGGCGCTCCACCGTATACTGATGTGTGAAAGACGTCTTGCGCATATAGTTTGGTGAGGTTCGCGTGATGAACCGCCACTTCCGTTATACTTGGCCTCCCGGGTCAACAATGTCAATCGGTGCGATTATTGATTGTGAGTTAACTTTTAGTCGCAAGTCTAACGGGATCATCCGACCTCACTAGGGATACTAAAAGGCAACATCGACGCTAATTTCTCACCACATCTACTGGTATGCTGCACAGGGCTGTTTGTGACATTGTCCCTCGAATACGGCTATTGTTGGTGAACGACGGGCGACATGTTGCTCATTTGTTATAAAGAACATCATCTTCGCTAAAAATCAATTGTTATGTAAATTATTGCTTTTGCACCATATGAAGCGCCATCTGTTGGTCATTCTGTGCACTTTTTTATTTCAGTAAAACCTCATATCGTCTCGAGCCAAGCAATTTTTATCGCTGTACCTAAACTACTCCGTGAATTATTGAATTTTCAAATGTTAACCGCAGTTTGCGTCACACTGTACATTCATTAAATTATAAAATTGTATGTAGAAGACGATGGATGTCTCAGTAATACGTTAAGATACTTGTGTTTATTTTTTTTTATCGCAGATCTGATAAGCGAAACAAGTCATGAATTGATTTTATTTAAAACATAAAAGGAAGCTTCAAGACGAAGGACTTAATAATTGTCAGTTAGAGATGTGCCAGTAGCGAGATTCAAAAAATCATAATTCGCCAAATAAAGAGATGATGTAGATTCGGCTAGAAATTGTGCACCAGATTAACGTCCGACAATGTGGTAATCTTTGCCACTGTAGCTGTAGCTTTAAGGTGGTTTCTAATACCTGTTTAAGCGAATCAGTTACACCTAACCAGCACACCACACAAACAGTTAAATCAATCTAACAGAGCTAACTTCCCCTTGATTACAGTGCGTTGCATCCAGACTCAGGAACAGTCATCCAAGTAAACAAAGAGTCATCATGAGCAGACACTACGAAGCATCATCATCTCAGATCTGAATATGAAAATACTGCAACGTTTAGGTATTTGTGATGCTATTCTCGACCATTTTTAAGTCAATGTAAATATCACAGAAAACTGAATGTCAGGAAACACTAGAAGACTGAAAAATCATAGAAAAAGCCTTGCGTTTGATGAATAATATGATTTGTTGGTAATTCAAATTAATAGTTAATGGTACATGTTGTAAGATATTGTTTCAAACGTTTTGATATTGAGTTTTATACAGTGATCCGCAATCGTTGTACAGTTGTTTCTTATTTCCCGCTCACTTTCATTCGTTTATTGCTGAGTCCTCAATAACCCCAATTCATCAGCTACTTTTTGCATTAGTTTCATAAAGCATATTTTTTAGGTCGATTGGGACTGATTGTTAGGGAACCAATTATTCCATCCGGATTTCAATCCGGAGAGTAAATGAATTCGAACTGATTGGGGTTCGGGGACCGCCTTCGGAATCGCGTGGGAGCCGGGCTAAATCTCTCATCAGTAGCCTCAGGACAGCGAGGCGACCGGGAGGGCCGTCCTCGTGGAAGTCTTAAATGCACGGTGAACACTTTGGTGAAGATTCGATATTAATCATACCAGGATTTCTGGAGATGTCATGAGAATTTTTTCTGGCAAGTATAAGATGTCTATACAGAAACTACCTACCTTTGAGGCTGTTTAGCAGTAGTAAGTATTTCGTTGTTTCACTTCTGACTTGTCCGCTGGGTGCAGAAAGGCCTAAAGTTGCTGCATAATGTCTGTCGACGTCTGATTCGTTCTTATTATTTCATTGTTGTCCGTTAAAGCGACCATGGCGTCACTCCAGGAGAAGGCATAAACTCTGCTTTGACACGCAGAGTTTAAATCCATTGTCAGGTAGAAAGTCAATTCCGTTCCGTTTATAACCACAATTTACATCCATTGTTAGGTACAAAGGCAGTTCCGTTCCGTTTACAAGAAAGTAGCACAAGACGCCAAAAAAGTAAAAGCACGCCGTAGAAAGTTTCTGGACACTGGCAGCAATCTGAAGCGGCATACAGGGGGTCGGCGTGCCTCTGAAGAAAATGTTAAAAGATCCTCCAAGCGCCCCAACGAAGTCCACGCAAATCAATTCGTCATACTTGAGGGAAACTGAAGATGCCACTTGCAACTACGCATAAGTCCTCAAAACGTGGTTGCGTCTGTATTAACAGAAGCCATAAAACCCGATGACAAGTAACAGAGATATGGATTTGCATGTGGTATGCTTAAACGAATATACCGAAATTCTGCTTTCCTGTCAAGTGTAACGTTTTCTGATGAGGTCACATTCCACGTCTCTGGAACTGTTAATAAACGTAACGTTCGCATTTGGGGGGGTCACAGAGTCCACCCAGTAGCAAGAAAAAGGTGCGATATATCCCGAAAGTGAACATTTGGTGTGGCCCCATGTGCAACAAGAACATTGGACGTTCCTCTTTGCTGAGAAGACCTTCACAGGAATGAGGTACCTAAACGTATTGGAAATGTTTACTTTTCCCCAGGGTATGACCTGCAACCAGACCTTTGGTTTCAACAAGATGGTGCTCCACCTCAAGATCATTGGATATTCGGACAACCCTGAATACAACATTTCCAAGATGTTGAGCTGGACATGATGGACCCATGACTTTGCCTCCACGTTCTCCTTGCATCTCACCATTCGATTTTTTATCCTGGAGCTACGTGAAGGACAGGTTGTTCGCCACTTCAGTGCGAGATCTATAAGACCTCTGTACTTTCAATGTGGAAGTCATCAGTCCTATCCTTCTGGACATGTTGCAGCAGTCCTGGACGCACATACAGGGTGACAATTATTGAGCTATGTGAAACAAAATCGTCATAACTTCTGAACGGTTTGCGTCAGGACTTTCAAACCGCGCTGTTGGCTGCGGGGCATGAAGGGAATTAGCCGGCCAGAGTGGCCGTGCGTTTCTAGGCGCTACAGTCTGGAACCGCGTGACCGCTACGGTCGCAGGTTCGAATCCTGCCTCGGGCATGGGTGTGTGTGATGTCCTTAGGTTAGTTAGGTTTAAGTAGTTCTAAGTTCTAGGGGACTGATGACCACAGCAGTTAAGTCCCATAGTGCTCAGAGCCATTTTTGAAGGGAATTAGTGTGCGTATGCGTAGTTTGGCTTAGTGACGAAGCCCACTTTCATTTAGATGGGGTCGTCAATAAGCGAAATTGGCGCGTATGGGAGACTGAGAATCAGCATTTTGCGATCGAGAAGTCTCTTCACCCTCAACGACTGACGTGTGGTGTGCAATGTCCCGTCACGGAATAATCTGTGCAATAGCCCTTGATGTCACGGTGACTACCGAACAGCTCTTGAAGGTTTTGGAAGATGATTTCATCCCCCATTATCCAAGTGACTCTGATTTCTACAACATGTGGTTCATGCAAGACGGAGCTCGACCCCATTGAAGCAGGAGAATGTTTGATGTCCTGGAGGAGCACTTTGGGGACCGCATTCTGGCTCTGGGGTACCCAGAAGCCACTGGCATGGGCCTCGATTGGCCGCCATATCCTCCAGATCTAAACACGTGCGACTCCTTTTTGTGGGGCTATACTAAAGAGAAGATGTACAGCAATAACCGCAAAACCATAACTGAGCTGAAAACAGCCATTCAGGAGGTCATCGACAGCATCGATGTTCCGACACTTCAGCGGGTCATACAGAATTTCGCTCTTCGTCTGCGCCACATCATCGCCAATGATGGCAGGCATATCGAACACGTCCGAATATCTGTAGTGACGTTTACATGTTGAATAAAGAGTGTGCACGCCATATTTACGTTTTCTTCATATAGTTCAATAATTGTCACCCTGTAGAAAGTATACTAGGCATTTTTCACCTCACCGTATAGGCTGACGTGGAAGAGTTTTAATTTGATGTAATCTTTTACTTAAATTGATATGCAACTTATTTTTGAGATTATCAAGAGGATTAAACTGCTGAGAATCCCGTAAACTCGTATTTGGTTAATTGCAGCTACATCTACACCTAGATTCCGCGAGCCGCCAACACTGAATAGCGGAGGTTACTTCTGGTGACACTATCTTTTCCCCGAGTTCCCTATTCCATCCGCGAATAGCGCTTCTAAAGAATGACTGTCGGAAAACTCTGTATGAGCTCCAGTTTCTCTGATTTTCTAGTTGTTGTCATTTCATATGCTGTATGTGAAAAGAAATGTTGTGGACTGGCAAGACAGCCAATCCACTAGGAGGAAGCCGAAAGGCACGCGTTTAAGCTCACGCAGGCTGGCGTGAGGTCTGGAACAGGACACGGAAATGAGACTAGTAAAAAACGTACGTATCTTCTGGAATACTTAACGTTAATCCATAATTGCTGAACATCGCTCTTGACGGTACATGTTTTACAGCATCAATAGTGACTGGTAATGGCACCTTCCTAGGTCGTAGCAAATGACGTAGCTGAAGGCTATGCTAACTATCGTCTCGGCAAATGAGAGCGTAATTTGTCAGTGAACCATCGCTAGCAAAGTCGGCTGTACAACTGGGGCGAGTGCTAGGAAGACTCTATAGACCTGCCGTGTGGCGGCGCTCGGTCTGCAATCACTGATAGTGGCGACACGCGGGTCCGACATATACTAACGGACCGCGGCCGATTTAAAGGCTACCACCTAGCAAGTGTGGTGTCTGGCGGTGACACTACAAGAAATATTACGTCCACTGAGTCTTCCCGGAAGGCATGCACTCTAAATTCCTACTGGAAACTTCTCCGTGATGCACAACGCCTCAATCGTAGCGTCTGCCACTGGAGTTTATTGGGCGTCTCCGTAACGCTCTCGCGCCGACAAAGTGAACCCGTGACGAAGCACAGCGCTGCTCGTTAAATATTCTCCGACTTTTCTGTTTCTCCGGCATATCAAAGGTTCCAGACTGATGAACAATACTCAAGAATCGGTGTTACAAGTGTTCTGTAATCCACTTCTTTCGTGGATGAATTACATTTCCCTAACATTCTTCCAATGAATCTCAGTCTGTCTTTCCCTCTTTCTGCAATCTGTTTTATGTGGTCATTCCCCTTTACGTCACTCTGGATGGTTACACTAAGTGTTTTACTGCAGTCATAAATTTCCTCGCCTATCCTACGATACCCTTACGAACGCTTTCCAGAAGTCGAGGGACACTGTGTAACCTTTAGAAGCACTATTTACTGCATCCTAGATCTCGCAGAGGAACATAGCGAACTGAGCTAATATAGAAGCTCTCTGGGTAAAGCCGTGCAAGTTTGTCGAAATGGTGCGGAATTCTGACGTACTCTCTGGGTGGAAAGCAGAGAGCGTTAAATTAGTGCGACTTTCCGAGAAATCAACGAGATCAGTTCAAGGTGAACTGACTTTCAGTGCTGTTTGTAAAATCAACGTGATTTCACGTTGACTGCTTCAGCCACCTCCAATAAAATTCTTCTAGAATGAGAGTCAGTTCTTTCGCGTAATCTGTGTAGAACTTAAATCTACTTATTTATCCCATGAAGCACTTTCAAGTGAGTGACAGAGGATATTTGGTATTGTGCCACACATTAAGGTTAATTCTAGCTCCATTTACACACAGTGCATGGAAAAATGGTTGTTTGTAGCGCCTAGAACCGCTCGGCCACTCCGGCCGGCAATACCAATGATCCCAACCGGTTAACATACTCACTTAAAGTGACTTCAGTTCCCAGTAAATGCTTCATTGGCAAGAACAATAAACAAGGCTACCAGAAAGAGGGCGGTAGAGGAGATGGGCAGAAATAGGGGGGTGGGGGGGGAATTAGAAATTCTAGCGGGGGGAAATGGACGAAGATAGGGCGGAGATGAAGAATGACAGATGGAGGGGGGACATTAGGACGTAAATCCGACTCCCACACATGTTTAGCAATTGCGAAGCATTGGCGGGTTCGCCAGTGTCATTATAAAAGCAACTTGTCTCTCTCTCTCTCTACCGTAATTAATTGGGATTTTTTATTTTCGCTAAAATACTCTCACCCACGTCACTTATAATAGTTGTTTCGATCCCCCTATAACTTCTTAGAATTGTTGTAAAAATTGATGTACACCTGAACGAGAACAAGGAGGTGGAGAAATTGTCGGTCTAGGAAGAGTAGGGTCCGAGGAGCAACACAAGACAATTGGGAGAGGAGAGATGAACGTTTTTGCGCCAGTTCTGTGGAAAGGCAAAGAGTGGTGTGTACAGCCTAAGAGTAGAAGCGAGGGACAAGGGAGGGGATCCCTTGGAGGAGCGCCAGATTCGCCCTCGACAATCTGTGTGGCTGCCACACCTACGGGCGGGTGCGCGGCCTTCGCACTCAGTCGCACCTCAGCTCCCCAGGGGCAGGCGCTACACGTCCAGCAGCGTACTGGCGAACGGACAGGGACGCCACTCAGGCATCACCACAGTCGCCGCCTTCCTTCAGCATGAGTGTGTTCAGCCGTATTGCTGGCTCTCCAGGGGCAGTGATGAGGCTGTGATTGGTTTACGAAATATGAGGGCTTTCTCTAAAAAGTAAAACAATTGGGGGGGGGGGGGGGGGGTGCGGGACGGCTCCGACTGGTCGCGAAATGGATTCCACAGTGAAAATAAAATACGTTTTATTTGCAACGTTTACTACGTCTTCCAGCTACATTTCGACATAGTCGCCGCACCAACTTAGACATTTCTCAAAGTCTTGTATGAACTTTCCAGCACCCTCGTCATAGAAGGCAGACGCCTATGATTTCTGCCAGTTCTCTGCGCTGGTCTGCAGCTCTCTGTCTGTGCCAAAATGTCCTCATATCCAAAGGTTTTTGTGGTCAAAGAAATGAAAATCAGAAGGTGTTATCTCCACGCTGTATGGTAGGTGATAAAAAACATTCCCCATCGAAAACGCTAGTTGCATATGTGTTGCAGCTGCAGTGTGCGACCGAACATTGTCGTAATGAAGGACTTTCCTATCAAGTACGACAGTTACTTTATATGGGCTTCATGAAATCAGGCGGAAGCTTTCAGCGTGAAGACATCGGACGACGGCTCGCACTTCACACTTGGCGGGAGACTCTGTTGTTATAGGCTTCTTTACGTGCTGACTGCCCACAGAGAAAGTGCAAGGTGATGAGATCGTCAGGCATAGACGCCGCGCAACAATTCTGCGTTAAGTTTCATCGGATTTTTCACTGTGGTTTTAATTTCGTGAAAGATCGACTTCGAAAAACAATAGCCATAGATAATCGTCGTCATTATAATAACTATATAAACTCAGAGAAACAACAGTCTAGATCGCGATGGCACTTTATTAAAACGACTAGTTTTTGCCTAGGTCTAGGCCATCTTCAGGCTGCACCAATACCTGAAGTTGACGATGCGTAGAACGGTCAGTTGACCTCAGTTGCTGAAACTGCGCTGAGTTTCAGCGACTATCAGCAGACTGTTATACACCTCGTAAATTTCAGCTGACAGTGCTGTTTGAAGATGGCCTAAGCATAATCCGAAACTGGTCATTTTAATAAAATACCATGGCTATCTAGACTGTTTCTTCAATGATTTTGTACAGAATACAAGATCGCTACTTCCCAAAACAGTTACCAAAAATTTTGATTATAATTAGTTCCTGAGGCCCAAAATTTGTGACTGTGATGAAGAAAAATCCGCCCACAAAAATAGACACATTTAGTACTTTTTTTTATACACTGAGGTGACAACAAAAGTAATGGGATACCTCCTAAAATTGCGTCGGACCTCCTTTCTCCCGGCGTAGAGCAGCAGCTCGACGTGGCATGGGCTCAATAAGACGTTGGAAGTCCTCTGCAGAAATACTAAGTCATGCTCCCTCTGTAGTAGTCCATATTTGCCCAGGTGTTTCCCAGTGCAGGGTTTTTTGCATGAAGTGACCAGTCGATTATGTCCCATAAATGTTCGATGGGATTCATGGCGGGCTATCTGCGTGGTCGTACCATTCGCTCGAATTGTCCAGAATGTTCTTCAAAAAAATGGCGAATAGTTGTGGCTCGTTACATGACGTCGTAGTTTGAGAACATGAATGGCTGCAAGTGGTCTCCAAGTAGCCGAACATATCCATTTGCGGTCAGTGATCGTACAGTTGGATTGCAGGTTTCAGCCCATTCCATGCAAGCACAGCCAATACCATTGCGCAGGCACCATCAGCTTGCACAGTGCCTTGTTGACAACTTGGGTCCGTAGCTTCATGAGGTCTGCTCCACACTCGAACCCTACCAGCAGCTCTTACCAACTGAAATCGGGACTGATCTGACCAGGTTCCGGTTTTCCAGTCGTCTAGGTTTCAACCGATATTATCACGAGCCCAGGAAAGGTTCTGCAGGCGATGTCGTGCCGTGAGCAGAGGCACTCGCGTAGGTCGTCTGCTGCCATGGCCTATTAACATCTAATTTCACTGCCCTGCCCCAATAGATACGTTCGACGTACATCCCACATTGATTTCAGCGGTTATTTCAAGTGATGTTGCTTGTCACTTCGAATTGACAACTATACGCATACCCGTTGCTCCCGGTCACTAAGTGAAGGGCGTCGGCCACTGCATTGCCTGTGGTGAAAAGTAATGCCCATGTTTCGTATCTCGGCACATTCTTCATACTGCTGATCGCGGAATACTAAATTCCCTAATGATTGCCGAAAAGGGTCGTCCCATGCGTCTAGTTCCAACTCCGCTTTCAAAGTCATTTAATTCCCACGTGGGGCCCCAGTCACGTCGGACATATTTTCACATGAATCATGAATGATTTCGGAGCTGGATCTCGTACTTGCTAGGCAGATGCCCTGATCGCCATCGTGTCACCAGAACAGCACCCTAGTACGCCTCCCGTCAGATCCAAATTCTCATACTACACAGTACTTATGTACAGCCCCCACTCGTTAGCTCATTACACGCGGCATCTCGCCGACTCTCCTAAGAGTTCTAGCTTGGTGTGCATCTATCCTGAAGGGATCGTTGGCAGCCATCGGCGTTACGTTAAAGAGCAGGGGCACTACGTCAGTAGGGTGTGGCATAAGTTGAGGATCTGAGACAGATAGAAGGCGTGCTAACATAATCCGTGCGGTTGTGGTGATTACTGTGTCTGGATGGCGTAGTGATCAGCGCATTTGTCTAGTAAGCAGAAGACCCGGATTCGAATCCTGGCCCAGCACAAATTTCCAACTTGGCCCATTGATATAAATTAATGCACACTGGCAGGTAATATATTTAATTTCTTTTTGTCTTACCTTCATTGGCGACTAGGTTCTCTTACAACTATCAGCATACATGTATTGTGCTCAAACTTACAGCTGCCAATCCACTTGTGTTACATTAAAAGGCGACCTGCACTTCAATTTAAACTGGATACGTAGTAAACCCGAACTCCATCGACAAAATTTCGAAGGTTATCAGGGACTATTTCTGAGTATTTTTGAATTATGGACTCGTGGTCTCGGGTGTGTCGTTACATCTTAATAATGTAATTCTCATTAATTCGCTTTTTAATCCGATTACCCTTTTTCTGTGAAAAAACCTTCTCAACAGCGAAGAACGTATACACAAAATACAAAGTAATGCAACAGTCCTCAGACAAAACAAGTTTCCTATTACCATTGCGTTCTGTCATTATACAGTGGAAGTTTCGCGCTGTGTGAGGCCTCACTCAGTAACAGTGCATAATTAAATTTTTATGCAATATTTTAGTATCTGTTTTAATGCAAGTGACATGTGCATGGATTGGACAAAAATTTGAAAACATCGGAAATGCAACACATTGTCATACCTAATATGGGGTAGAAAACATGTTGGAATTCAAAATAGCTCCCAGAGTCTCAGAATGGATAAATACAAGTCCTGTGTGGTTTACAAGGGAATCTTGTACTATTCTCCGTGAGAAATATTGGCAAGTTCAGGGGGTGGATAGCGATCATCACAAAGTAGGCCACAAAGGCTCAATAATACTGAGACCTGGTGACTGTGGTGACGAGGGTAGATGTGTCAAATCATCCCTGTACTCACAAAACTAATCCAGCTGTGTAAACACGGGCCTGTCGTCTCGGAACAAAGCATCACCACTGCCTCTCGCTACAATTTTCTGTCGTTGCAACTTTCTAATAGGTAATAATGTTATCCGCGAACAGCCTATTGTCTCCTATCAAACTGACTCTAAGGAAGACATATGTGTGTAACTTGTGAGAGCATTGACTGTACAAGAATCAGTGACTGCTAGTTACGGCTGTTGATGACTGAACTATGTTTAACGGTTGCACGTTCGAGATACTCTTTGGAACTATACTTTGTCAATGGAAACCACGTGTATTTGGTAAGGCAAGAACGCGAATTAAAATACCAAGATTGTTCACTTGCACTGTACAAAACTTCGTCACAAAAGTGGCATAAGAACATAATCGTTGAATAGATCGTAAATACACTCCACTGTGAACCCGTGGCAAAATGAATAACGGTTTTCACTCCTTGCCTGATAGGAACAAACGGGTTTCTTCTTCAGTTTGCTTTAGTTGCTCTTCGTGCGTCGTCTCATACCATTAATTTTCGTTTAAGCCTCCCTTTTCCCCGGGCTAAGTAAAGAGGATTATGTTATTAAATTTTAATAACTTTGGCCTCTAGAATGAATATAATGACCTCCAAAGAAATTCGCGAGTAATGCTAAAAGTAATTTGTGTAATAATGAACAAAGAATAACATTTTCAGTATCAATGCTAAGACATCAGCTCGTAAATGAAAATAAATGATAGAGGATTAATTCTGGTACTAGCTCTGATGTCGGGGCAATTGAAGCGAATAAATGTATTTAGTACTAAATTTGGAACTGAAAAAAAAAACAGAGAGACATAATCTGCAGAACTACAGTAAGAACAAACTACTCAGAATGGAAAACACTTTGAGTCAAAACCAGAACACACTATAATGCATTTATGCTTTGAAAATAAATTGTAATTATTACACAGTTTCAGGACCTTTAAATAGTTAAAGTCGTACACTGTAACGGATAATTTTGAGAGTAAGAGTGGACAAATTATGAAACTAAAGTACAAATAAGAAAATTACTCTTCCTGCGAGAGGCTTAGGTTTCTAAATTTCAGAACTATGTTAGCACTGGTCATAATAAAGAAAACAACTTCCGAATTGCCGAAAGGTATTTGATTATTAAAAATCGAAAACACTTATTATTAATCTATAAGCATGGCAGCAAGGTACAATAGGAATTCACCAAGTTTGCTTTCAGTATCTGTTGATTTCCGAATGATGAAACTCGTCCAGTGTATCCTCAAAGTTTAAGTATTATCATATCCATTTCCATTCATAGCCACACTCGCCAACTACGAAATAAAGTTGGCGAGAGCGAATGGACGCCATTCGCAAAGCAAAGGGCCCAAGCAATGTAAAAAACGTTGAAGCTAAGATGGTGCTTTCTACAGGTGGTGTACCATGGAAAAATCATACTCTTTTTGCAATACGCATTTGTATTCGACTAATCTCCACATAGCATTCGCCAACAGCGAAATAACTTTGGCGAGAGCGGATGGGCGCTATATATATATATATATATATAAAAAGGAGGCCCAAGCACTGTAAGAAACGCCAACTAAGGTGGTGGTTTCTACAGGTGGTGTACCATCCCCACCTGACACTTATGTACGCTACAGTGTCGCACTGAGCGATTGAACTTTTCTGTGCTCTCCAGCTCTAACAGACTGTGTTCATTGAAGAGTGGCAGCAGATTGGCATTCTAGTGACAACTTTCCAGTGTGGGTCAACAAACGTGGATACTTAACAAGGCAAATTGGACATTACAGAGCCAGAAAGCAGTATTTGAGCAAACAGAAAGTCTCAAAGAGATAATGGATCATATTAGCTTTTTAATGTACCAAACTGCCGAATAATCCATACAGAAGCCGAGCATTTATATCGGAAGACGAACTATCCCTTGGTAACATGAAGGATGCCATTTGACAGTCAGCAGAAAGTCCTACAGGTTGCCGGATTGCAAATGCAAAGTCACGGCGAGTGATTAAAGAAAGCAAGAGAAACTTCTGAAAATAATTCGCGAAACGCAGTCATCGTTCCACATCAGCAACACAGGTCTGAGAATCAATAAGGAGAATTTCGGGCAAGGGCACCACACCTCCTCTTACAGCCATATTGAGGAATGTGGTCTTGGTGGCATTGCCTAGAGATGTGGTTCAAGCATTGGCCGAATCATTTTTTCTGGAAACTGCGTTAGCCAGACCAACTCTCTAGTTCTAGGCACACCGCAAAACCGTAGAAGTGAGTTGGTTAAGTTTCTTCTATGATTAATGAGGAAATATATAGCCAACGTTCTGCACGTGGGAAACGAAAAGCGTTCTATCTGCAGCACGAGGAACGGCCTGGGAACCTGATCAGAATTATGTCATGCTGTGTCAGCTGTGCTTATGAGCACATTTAATTTGATAGTTTAGTGGACAGAATCCAGACACATTGAGGAACGTAGTATTGAAACCAGGAAAACATTGTAAGAGACCTAACAATTACCGGAGCATTTTCTCACCCGATGTGTTGGATAAACTTTCGAGCGAATCGTGAACCGCCGCTTCGTATGTGTCTTCAAATCTCAAAGCTTCCTTAGTCACTCTCAATCCTATTTCACACGGAGTCGTTCCACAATTCGAAAAGTTGTATCTACAAGAGACGGCGATACAAGCGCCCTTCTTACGTCGAAACCGATTCTTCAGGGTGTTTATTCACCTCGTAAAGAGTGCAATCCACTTGAAGCTACAAAATCCTTCGGAAACTTCATGAATAGGGATTACGGAGACGTTTGCCAGTGCTTCCTTCCTAACGGAGCCCATTGGCGATGCCGAATCACTCCGCTTTATTCAGGAGAATGGAGTTCACCAAGCCAATGAACAAAGTGCTGCACTGTTTGCTATAGCTGACAGTGGCATCTCATCTGCAGTCAGGAACGTTGTTAGAAACTCATTATTTGTGGATGATTTGGCCATTTTCAACTCTTCATCCAATCTTCCAGCTACAACGTGACACCTACAGCTGACGGTCAGAGGCTGGAAAAACCGGCCACGTGCGAATAACACTCGCGCTCTGAGAATTCCGTACAAACTTCATTCAGTTCATAGACAGTTCATCCTTTCTGGAAATCGAGAATCTCGAGGATTTTTGTCTGTTAACGACACTGATACCGGCAAGATATTGGTCCCGGGAATTCCAAGACTTTCGAGAATATTTTAAGTTTGAAGTCGGAAAACTAACGACAAAAGAAACATCTTTTTCGTCTGATGTAGCTACAAATTAACGATTTACTGGTTTTTTTTCCTTTACTTGTACTGTGAAAACTTGGTTCTTGCCTAATTTCGTGTCTCTATGTCAACGCGACGTATCCTAAAGTTCTTAATGAGTTTGGGAGTGCCAAAATATGTTACAGAAATGGCCGTATCTTTTGATAACATTGTCTTAGAAGCTTAACTTTTTACACCATGAAAGGAGCAAAGATTTTAATATGTGACATAAATGTCAACTTGATTCGTCTACCCGTTCCTGAGAAAAAGGAGTCTCAACAGACGGACGGACACAGGGAAAGTCAGATAACAAATGATGAAAAAATCGTTTTTCGCGCTATACAATTACAAATTAACAATTTTCGGATTTTGTTCCACTACTTGTACTGCGAAATCTTGCTTTTTATCAAATTTCCTGAGTCTAGTCCAACGGATAGTTTCCTTAAGATCTTGAGTGAGTTTTCGAGCATGAAAATATGTGATATAAAAGGCCACATATTTTGTTATATTGATTTAGAAGCTTACATTTATTACACCGCTAAGGCACTGTAGACCTTGTAACCTCCCCCTCACTTATCGACCTTAATGACAGTGAAAAATTAAACAGCGTGTACCTAATGGAAATTTGAGAAAAGCAATCGTCACTGAAGTTAATCTGTCGGTAAAGAGGGAGGTAAGGGTTACATCTAAATGAAAGGAAAAATGCAAATGAAATTGGTGGAAATTAATTTTGAAAAGGGGTAAAGTTAATAAAGAAAGTAAATGTGCGGTCGTTACGTTAACAATTAATTGGCGTTAATTAGATATTTGAGATTTGGGGAAAATTACTGTCGCCAGTCCCATGGACAACTACTATAATAACTGAAAATGAAAGATTAATCCACATATATTTAGCACTAAAAGCGTGGCAACTGAAGGTTGACACGTGTTGTGTGAAAACTGAATGTTTGTCTGAAGTAATAAATTTCGCTACACTCTGACTTAATTTAGCAAAAGAATTAATAAAGCCAGAAAACTGAAAGTTAATTTAGTGACTGAAATTAATAGTGACTTGTTTCTGAAGCACTACGAAATTCAATAAAATAAGGTTAGTCTTGGGCTACCTCAACAATCATTTCAAATGCTACTTGAATCTACGCAATTTAGAAATAAGAGATTTAACTTTGAACTTGAATTAAATGATTCTGAGCAATTAACAATAGTAAAATTTAGTACGTACCAAACTGAGCCACATCCACAGGTAAGCTAAAATATGGTAACAAAACTCACACTCTTAATTTCTGCTTGTGTAATCTAAATATTGTAGCCAGCTATCAATACTTTAACTGAACTTTGAAATTAAAGCAGTGAAATGGAATGATATTACTTTAAAGCTGGCGTATGAATTTCAACGACACTCGGGTTCATTCCAGAAAGGGAAGGGACCCTGCTTGGTAATGCAACTGGGACAATGAGCAACAAAGGTTCATGCTAAGTTGCTGTATTTTTTTTTTTTTTGATGCAACAGTTTGAAAAGCTGAGGTCTGCCATACAGTTCTAAAACTTTACGTGCTTCCAGTCTTCCTTGTTGGTTGATTAAAGGTTTGGAGTCGTCGATCAGGGAGATGGCGACAGTAACTCATTGTCGGTCGTCGCTGTTGCAGAAGCTGGATGTTGGCGCGCCTTCTTCTCGACACGGTCACCAGGCGAAACGGGCTCTTGATGTGCGCCAGCTAATGCTTCTCGTCCACGACACCGTGTCAGAAACTACTCGTATTGTAGCAGGTCGAACGCAATTAGATGCTGCCAAACCCCGAAAGCGCGGCAACTCGCGGGAGCGTCACACCACACACCTGCTCTATCGCCCTACTCCAGCCAGACTCTCTCTGCCCGTGCTCCATGCGGCAGAGTTAACACTACCAAAGATCCTAAACACTTTGGTTCTCCACACGACCTATCGATGTAATCGTTCGATAGCATAGTTTTCCCTAGGCTAGACCCAGCGTAAAAATGCAAATAATATTTACAAACAAACCAATTATACATCGACATAAATGCATAAATATATATATACAAATAGTAAAACAATTACAACATGTAAAGACACAAAAATGTCATATCTTCAGGTAACAAAACAAGGAAAAAATTTATAGTACAATAGATGGAAATAGGAGGATATCCGTTTCCGGCGTTACACGTGTTCCACATAGTCTGAGGATGTTCGTGTAACATAAACAGACTCAGAAAATATCCCAAAAAGGAAAACAAACAGCGGAAATGCATATGCTAAAACCATCAAGAAAATTTAGCATTAGGCTAATTAACCATAAACCAATTTTTAGACCATAGTAATTGAGTGGAGACACTCCCAACCTTATTTCACTCTGTCATCTTACACAAAAGAAAACAGGTTGACAACATATTAAAATTCATAGAAAACATAGAAAATGGTTTAGCTATTCCAAAATCGTCAAAATTCGTAACACTATCAAGAAATGGAATACTATTTACAAAATTAATCAGAATACATGGTCATAAAAAGCAGGTAGATCAAAATACGCAAATTAATTATTAATTACATAGAATACACATTTTTATATAACCTTTTCATAATTAATATTCTCGCCATGAGAGTCCACTCAACGCTAAACAAGAAAATAATATACAGCAGATCGAAAAAAAACATAAATATTGACAGCAGAATTCTTTCACATCAGCTGTCCGATAAGAAAAACAACTCCGCCTTCCGTACCCGCAAGTACAAAGAATGCCGACCGGCACAAGAGCCGACAGCGGCTCCGCCTAGCCAGTACTGTTACGCCCGCTTGTGTGGCACGCTTGATCTCACTCGCCTGTGTAACAGCATTTCCAGAACGTCCGTTTCACTGAATTCTTTCGGAAAAACTCACTCCCGAGTAATCTCAAGGAGTCCATTAACACTATCAAAGTGGATAACTCAACACTGTTCATCGTCACACGCATGTACTAGCCTGAAACTTAAAACAGCATCTAAGTACATCGGCAATGGCTAGCAAATCACATATTCATGAAATCTGGCAGCTAGTTACTAAATCATATTTACATTCCTTAATCTACTGTGACTCAGCTGAAAACTTAAAGTAGCAGCTTGGATTTTTCAACTGATTAATTATCAGTTACTCTTAAATCATTTAATCAAAATTAATTACTTATTAATTACAACTTCTTTAATGACCTCTTGGTCAGGCAAAAGCATGGCAATCTAGCAAATCCTTAAATCTTACACTCTATATTTACATACTGTACAAATTACCCATTCTGTGGTATTAATCAATCCTTGGTTCGTACAATTTCAAGTCTACAATGTTCCGTATACCTATTAGTTTTCCATAGCTTGGATACTCTAAGCAATAAGCATTTGTGTGAGGTATACCAATGACTTTATATGGTCCATTATAAACAAACTTAAATTTAGAGATTTCATAGTCTATCTCGCTCGATTTCTCATGTGCTTTTACAAGTACTAAGTCTCCGATTGCAAACTTAGCAAAACGCGCTTTAGCGTCATGACGACGTATGCGAGCATCGGCTTTTAGCTTCATTATTTCTCGCAAACGAGCTTTTTTCACACCAATACTAATGTCAATGCCGAGATTCCTCACGTTACAGTAGTTCAAATTCATACCTACGTCAATAACATCCGGCCTGTTAACAATGTGTGTAGGCTGGTATTGCTTATGCACACCGTCTCCTGCCTAGTGAAAAGTAACTACTATTGCTTTATCTTGTGACGTACATGTTAAAGTTTTGCTTTCGCAATTAATCACTGCACGGTACTTTAATAGCCAATCTAACCCGATAATTACTTCCGTAGTTAAGTCTGGCACGACGACAAACTCTTGTTCAAATTGTGCCCCACATATCTTGAAGTTGACAAAAATCTGTTTTGTGACCGGTTTACTGTCTTTCCCAGTATCACCGATAATTTTCTTTCCTGTTACTGGCATAACTACGATACTAGGTCTGCCTTTCAGTAACTGAAATATTTTCCCAGATACAGCACTCAATTCTACACCGGTGTCAATCAAGACGTTTAGTTGTAGGCCGTGCATATTAACAAACACTACTATTTGTCTACACTTATCCTCGATTGTTTCTTTATTTTCCCACAATAAATCGTCGTCTACATCCAGGGCACTGCAGAAAAAACCATCCGGCTTTGATCCTAAATCCGGCTTATCTGGCGGCTTTTTCAGCCTCTGTTCACATACAGATTTAATTTCAACACGTTTGTCCTGAGGCTTAGCCTGTAGCTTCGCCTCCAATACCGAAACCTTTACCTGTAACTCGTCAACTAGTGAGTGTTGCTTTGCTATCAATTCACTAATTGTCTCCTTCGTTGATTCCTCTTTGGCCAGATTGATCTCATCTGCCAATCTACCTGGAGGAACGTGCCCAATAGTATCTGCAATTACTTCCTCTGGATCTGCGCAACCCACACCGCTATCGTCCGACCGTATAACGTCCGCTCTAACCTTATACACGCTCTAATCTACGTGCTTTTCTACCAATCGTGTCCGGCTATCACTAAAATTCTCGTAATCTTTCTCCTTAATACTCTCGCAATGTTTAAACTGGAGTTTTGCGTCGGATGGGTCGGCCACTTCTAGCACTATAACTTTTGGTAAAGTCTGCCGGTCAGGGCGAGAACTTTCCGTTACTACTTCAACATCTAACTCCTGCGGGACGAAACACGACGAATCTTGCTCGTGCTCCCCGTTAACATCAACTATTTCTGGTAAAGTCTGCCGGTTAGGGGCAGAACTTTCTATCACTTCACAAACACTATCGTCCAGCGGGACGAGACGCGGCAAATCCTGCCCGCACTCCCCATAAACACTTCTCCCGTACGGGCCCCTATAATCTCTTAGTTCGTCGTATAAGCGACCGAACTGCCTTAACCAGACCTCATCCCTCTCTGCATCCACTCGCTCGATGACGGACGTGTTATCCGACATCTGATCTTCTCTCAACAATTGCGAATCATTCTTAAACTCAATCTCCAGTTCCGCTGTGGGTGTTACAGCTGCTACTTTATAATCGATTTCCGGAACACTACTTAAATTGTTCTCACTGACAATGAATGTATTTTCTACTGCCGTGTCTACCGCTGATCTACTACTCGTGGGCACACTCCTTTCTCCTAACACTGGCACACTCTCCCGCCGTTGATTATTCCATACGGAAATTTCATAACGACGACACCTAGGTTTTCTCCTGTTATTGGGCAGCCAAAATTTCTCCACGCCCGGTGGGCCCCTCACCGGTGCGGCTAATGGTTTCCCTGTCTCGCCCCAGCAGATCTGCTCCCCAGATGCTGCTGAGGCGTCTTATCACACCCTCTGACGTCATTACTATTCTTTGAAGCCCGTATCACGTTAGTATGATACTGGTTTCCGTCATTCCTGTTATTATTTGAATTGTACCGATTGTTATTACGGTCCGAACGATTATTGTTATTGCTGCCATGGTTGCGGTATGCATTATTCCCATGGTTATCGTAGTTGTGGTTGTTGTGGTACCCGTTGTTGTTACCACGGTCTCTACCACTGTCGCGATTATTGCGCCAACTGTCCTCCTCCTCAACCCTTTCCAGGAAATCATTGATTGTCTTGGAATTGCTTCCTATGTAGCGTTTTGTATCATCTGGAAGCTTCTTGTAGAGTTCCCCGACTATTCCGGATTCCGTGCGGCGATCACGCAAATATTCAAACTTGCGGATCCAGCCCTCACAAAACTCCTTCATCGAGCCACGCGAATTCGCATCGAAATGCCTCGATACGACAAATTCCCGCCAGACACTTTGTTGTTTTTGCTCTGACCGGAATTCAGCCAAAAACAAATTTTTAAACTCGTCAAAAGTCAGGTTCGTAATGTTGAGGTTTAAGCCCCAACGCTTGGCATCACCAGTCAACACGTCAATAACCGCATTAATTTTTCTCTCATTAGTCCATGATCTGGGTAAAACTCTTTCACAATTTTTAATGAAATCCGTCGCGTGTATACCGCCTTTTTTCAAGGGGTCGAACCGCTCCTCTTTCGTCAACAATTCCGAACCATGTGCACAGATTGGCACATAGCTCTGTTTTTCGTCAAGTTTATTTTCTAATTCCGACACTCTCGTAATTACTTGGCAAGTGGTTGTCGCAAGCGTTTCCACTTCCCTCTTTTTCTCTTCGCAGGTATTAGCCTGCTTCCTCACTTTAGTATCTACTTCAGATACTAAAGCCTTTAAAGTTTCCACCTTCTGCTGATCCTCTTTTTTCACTAACTGAATTTGTTCCGTCACCTTATTCTCGATGATCACAGCAACTGCTTCTCCTACACTTTTCTCGATTCTGGTAATTTCGGAATCAAAACGAGTATTTATGTTCGCAATTTCCGCCTGAACGCCTATCATTTCCTGTTTAAGATTACCGATTTCGGTATTAATTACGACAATATCTTCTTTGATTTGATCAACTTTTGTGTCAACAACTCCAACATTGTTGTTAACAACATTAATAGCTTTGTTCTGACTGTCTAGGTTCCTGCCAATTTTTTCAGACTAAGCTTTAAATTCTGCCGATTAAGTTTCTATCTTGCTAAACTGAGCCTTGATTTCGTTAATCAAAACATTCAATAAATCAGTTAAATTCCCGGAAACCAGCGGTTTTACTCCCGTAGCGGGTGCCTTTTTAATTCGTCATCAAGGGGTTCAGATTTGATTTTCACTTCCGATTCCAAAACATTTTCTAAAGTTTAGAATTCCATTTTTGCTCTTTGTTGCGTTTCGGCGGTCGCGTCTTTCATGCTAGCCGCCTGCCCCTGAACAATGGGTTCCACGGTGCGCGTTTCCCACTGTTCGACCGATTGTTCCGTACCCAAGTCTACCAAATTCTGGTAATTGTTGCCTTCACACATTTTACAAATTTTAAATGTAAATGCCAAATCTCAAATCTAATTAGGATTCCTCAAACTACTTATTCTGGCTGACGTATCGACCTGTTCGTAACCAGTACTTTGTTACGAGATTTGCACAATGCAAAATTCGTGTCCAGAACAACCTCAAATCCGAAGATTGTCCTGTCACCAGGTCGCCACGTGAAACCTTCCACTCACTTATCGACCTTAATGACAGTGAGAAATTAAACAGCGTGTATCTAATGGAAATTTGAGAAAAGCAATCGTCACTGAAGTTAATCTGTCGGTAAAGAGGGAGGTAAGGGTTACATCTAAATGAAAGGAAAAATGCAAATGAAATTGGTGGAAATTAATTTTGAAAAGGGGTAAAGTTAATAAAGAAAGTAAATGTGCGGTCGTTACGTTAACAATTAATTGGCGTTAATTAGATATTTGAGATTTGGGGAAAATTACTGTCGCCAGTCCCATGGACAACTACTATAATAACTGAAAATGAAAGATTAATCCACATATATTTAGCACTAAAAGCGTGGCAACTGAAGGTTGACACGTGTTGTGTGAAAACTGAATGTTTGTCTGAAGTAATAAATTTCGCTACACTCTGACTTAATTTAGCAAAAGAATTAATAAAGCCAGAAAACTGAAAGTTAATTTAGTGACTGAAATTAATAGTGACTTGTTTCTGAAGCACTACGAAATTCAATAAAATAAGGTTAGTCTTGGGCTACCTCAACAATCATTTCAAATGCTACTTGAATCTACGCAATTTAGAAATAAGAGATTTAACTTTGAACTTGAATTAAATGATTCTGAGCAATTAACAATAGTAAAATTTAGTACGTACCAAACTGAGCTGCATCCACAGGTAAGCTAAAATATGGTAACAAAACTCACACTCTTAATTTCTGCTTGTGTAATATAAATATTGTAGCCAGCTATCAATACTTTAACTGAACTTTGAAATTAAAGCAGTAAAATGGAATGATATTACTTTAAAGCTGGCGTATGAATTTCAACGACACTCGGGTTCATTCCAGAAAGGGAAGCGACCCTGCTTGGTAACGCAATTGGGACAATGAGCAACAAAGGTTCATGCTAAGTTGCTGTATTTTTTTTTATGCGACAGTTTGAAAAGCTGAGGTCTGCCATACAGTTCTAAAACTTTACGTGATTCCAGTCTTCCTTGTTGGGTGATTGAAGGTTTGGAGTCGTCGATCGGGGAGGTGGCGGCAGTAACTCATTGTCGGTCGTCGCTGTTGCAGAAGCTGGATGTTGGCGTGCCTTCTTCTCGACACAGTTACCAGGCGAAATGGGCTCTTGATGTGCGCCAGCTAATGCTTCCCGTCCGCGACACCGTGTCAGAAATTATTATAGCAGGTCGAGCGCAATTACATGTTGCCAAACCCCGAAAGCGCGGCAACTCGCCGTAGCGTCACACCACCCACACACCTGCTCCACCGCCCTACTCCAGCCAGACTCACTCTGCCCACACTCCAAGCGGCAGAGTTAACACTAGCAAAGATCCTAAACACTTTGATTCTCCACAAGAAATATCGATGTAATCGTTCGATAGCATAGTTTTCCCTTGGCAAGACCCAGCATAAAAATGCAAATAATATTTACAAACAAACCAATTATACATCGACATTAATGCATAAATATATATATACAAATAGTAAAACAATTATAATATGTAAAGACACAGAAATGTCATATCTTCAGGTAACAAAATAAGGAAAAAAATTTATAGTACAATAGATGGAAATAGGAGGATATGCATTTCCTGCGTTACAATCTCAACTTGATAGTTATCCGACTCTGAAAAAAGACGTCTTGCCAGTCCTAAAAATGGCCTAATATAACCCTTTTTCCATTCTCATCAGGTAAGATTATTTCTGTAAATTTTAAGCGTTCGCGTCGCGGTATTTGAGCTGAAAGTGGGAGACAATACTTAAACTTTTAAGAAATTTGTTCGATTTCTGGGCCTAATATCTGACATCTCGTCCAAATCGTCGCAGCGTTGTTTACAGATCAGCACTAGACGGTACGTGCTACCCACCAAGAGGATATCAAGCTAGCAACAGTGGCCTATCGGAAATGACTAGTTTAAATTTGTGAATAGAGACTGGTGATTCCAAGTCAGAATATGGTAACACCTATCACAGCTACACAGGATCTGTAAATATTAACATTTCTTCCGTCACTGGAATTTAGTGAGGTGGACTGTCCAAACACTGAGCGGATGCTCAAGAATCGGCCTACATGTTGTCAATTTATTGGGGATGTGAGCTAAAGAATGTCTCACAAAAATGAATGTGCCTCACCTCATCATAAGCAGCCATAGTGTCTTCAGGCACCCAAATAAAATTTAAGCTTGGCAGAGTGCAAGAAAACTCGTAATGCAGTCTATGTTTTTTTTTAATTGTTTTCATTCATTTTAAGAGTGTATCAAGATTTTATTGTTTTATATATATGCGCCGACTACCATATATATATATATATATATATATATATATATATATATATATACACTCCTGGAAATTGAAATAAGAACACCGTGAATTCATTGTCCCAGGAAGGGGAAACTTTATTGACACATTCCTGGGGTCAGATACATCACATGATCACACTGACAGAACCACAGGCACATAGACACAGGCAACAGAGCATGCACAATGTCAGCACTAGTACAGTGTATATCCACCTTACGCAGCAATGCAGGCTGCTATTCTCCCATGGAGACGATCTTAGAGATGCTGGATGTAGTCCTGTGGAACGGCTTGCCATGCCATTTCCACCTGGCGCCTCAGTTGGACCAGCGTTCGTGCTGGACGTGCAGACCGCGTGAGACGACGCTTCATCCAGTCCCAAACATGCTCAATGGGGGACAGATCCGGAGATCTTGCTGGCCAGGGTAGTTGACTTACACCTTCTAGAGCACGTTGGGTGGCACGGGATACATGCGGACGTGCATTGTCCTGTTGGAACAGCAAGTTCCCTTGCCGGTCTAGGAATGGTAGAACGATGGGTTCGATGACGGTTTGGATGTACCGTGCACTATTCAGTGTCCCCTCGACGATCACCAGTGGTGTACGGCCAGTGAAGGAGATCGCTCCCCACACCATGATGCCGGGTGTTGGCCCTGTGTGCCTCGGTCGTATGCGGTCCTGATTGTGGCGCTCACCTGCACGGCGCCAAACACGCATACGACCATCATTGGCACCAAGGCAGAAGCGACTCTCATCGCTGAAGACGACACGTCTCCACTCGTCCCTCCATTCACGCCTGTCGCGACACCACTGGAGGCGGGCTGCACGATGTTGGGGCGTGAGCGGAAGACGGCCTAACGGTGTGCGGGACCGTAGCCCAGCTTCATGGAGACGGTTGCGAATGGTCCTCGCCGATACCTCAGGAGCAACAGTGTCCCTAATTTGCTGGGAAGTGGCGGTGCGGTCCCCTACGGCACTGCGTAGGATCCTACGGTCTTGGCGTGCATCCGTGCGTCGCTGCGGTCCGGTCCCAGGTCGACGGGCACGTGCACCTTCCTCCGACCACTGGCGACAACATCGATGTACTGTGGAGACCTCACGCCCCACGTGTTGAGCAATTCGGCGGTACGTCCACCCGGCCTCCCGCATGCCCACTATACGCCCTCGCTTAAAGTCCGTCAACTGCACATACGGTTCACGTCCACGCTGTCGCGGCATGCTACCAGTGTTAAAGACTGCGATGGAGCTCCGTATGCCACGGCAAACTGGCTGACACTGACGGCGGCGGTGCACAAATGCTGCGCAGCTAGCGCCATTCGACGGCCAACACCGCGGTTCCTGGTGTGTCCGCTGTGCCGTGCGTGTGATCATTGCTTGTACAGCCCTCTCGCAGCCATCCAAATAGAAACTTCCTCATCTGCTCTTTCCCACTGCCCAGCAATCTGTATAACAAATGTATCCAGTAGAAAAAAATATTCAAAATGTCTTACAGCAGAAACAAAAACAAGGAAAATAGGTGTATTCTGCTGGATATAGCAACACGTTAGGCTTCGTGCAGTCAGATAAGCGTGTAGATAAGATGTTGCAACGTAGTCCTACACGCTATCAACTCATGGTCGAACAGTAAGACCATGCATCAGTGGGAAAACGGGAGGTAAGAGGTGGCAAACAATAAACTCCGGTCATTCAAATCCGTCACTCAGGATACTGTGTGATGCGCCAAAATTTGTGTTGTGTTAAATCGGCATTACTAGTAGTAGCGGCCTCATCTTATTATAAAAATTTCCTGTTATGAAAAGAAACGATGGTGTAATGAGTTGTTTGGAAAGTGTTCGTATGTATGCTTTCGTAAATTGTTTTAGAGATTGTCGCCTTAAAATATCTGAGCAGCAGAATCCGGTCAAAGTCAGCCACTTTCCTACGCACGGACAAGCTCCGGCTTGCGGCGCAGCTGACCACCGCAAGAAACCAAAGACAGCCATAAAGAAAAACCAACTACTGTTAAAAGAAATAATTATCAAGCTATGCTTGATCATCGTAAATGGTTCTTGGTTTGTGCCATGAGAAATTCAGTTAGTCGTTGTTGGTTGGTAGCCGAACTAAGATCAGTCCGAATCGGGGTTAGACTCGGAAGTATTCGAGTCAAACGCTACAATTTTTAGGAGAATTCCGTGAGATTGTAATCAGTGACCACAAGCATCATTGGAAGATGGCTCACGGAAAGGGAGCTGATCTCAGCCGCCCCTTGTGCCGACTACCATTGACCTCTGTTCATCAACAGGCCCGTTTGTACTGCTGCCAGGCACCTTCGGCCTAGAATCTCATTGAATGGATCAGAGTTGTCTTCAGTGATAAATGCTGCTTCTAACTAATGCCTTATGATCAGCGAAGACGTGTCTACAGACGCCCCATACAGTGATCGAATACCAACCTGTCGCCCACCATACGCCCCGACAACAGGGAGTGATGGTCTAGGGCGCCATTTCATTTCCTACGAGGACCTCTTTGGTTGTCATTTGAGGCACATCTACTGCACAGCGCCGACGATATTCTACGTTCCGTTTTATTTCCCTTTCATGACAAGCCATCCTCGGCTAACATTTCAGCAAAATAATACCCGACCGCACACAGCGAGGGTTTCTACTGCTTGTCTTCGTGCTTACCAAACCCTGCCCTGCCCAGCGAGGTCACAGGATCTCCCCACGATTGAGAACGTTTCGAGCATTATGGGCAGGACCCTACAACAGACTCCAGATTTTGACGATCTAACGCACCAATTGATCATAATTTGGAACCTATTCCTCAGGAGGACATCCAAAAAATCCATCAATCAATTCCAATTCAAATAGCTGCTTGCACAAGGGCCTGAGGCAGATAAACCCGTTATTGACTTGCTCTGTTTGTAATTCTCTCTCGACTGAATAAATCGTCCAGTTTCTCTGAAATTGTAATCACTTTTATGTCTGTTCATGTACATGACATCTACCGATTTCCTTCCTATTCGGATGATTCCTATGTGGTGTGTCGTTTTTTTCCTTTTCTTTTTTTCTTAGTATATTTGGTGTCTTAGTAATTTTGTAATTTTTTTTACGTTGTGAAGGCTTTAGTAAGTGGTATGCGACATCATTATATTCAAGGAATAGAAGTGGATTGTTCAAACTGTCCCCTAAATCGTCTATGTAGATTAAGAACAGAAGAGGGCATATAACAATTCATTGTGGAACCCCAGATATCATTTCGCCTTTCACTAGATGACTTCCGTTAATTACTATGAACTGTGACCTTTCTGACAGGTAAACACGAATTTATTTAGTCGCACAGCTGAAACGTTACTCCATTGCATGCAATTTTGTTTGAAGTCGCTTATGAAGAACGATATAAAAAGGGTTCTGGAAATCTAGAAATCCATACAAATTATAAAAATGGATGAACGCGCGCACGTATGTATGTACGTAGGTATGTATGTGTCTACGTATATTCCTAGTCCACTAGACAGATTTCAACCAAACTTGGTAAACATATCATTTATTGTCTGGAAAGAATCACTGTTGGGTTAAGAACGACCCACCTACCAAACGGGTGGGGGAAGGAGTAAAAAGTACCTTAGTCACCCATTATTCCAGAATGAGAGCGCCTAGAGGCTTGCAACAAACTTTACACATAATTTCAAACCTTTGCGAAGCTTTTTCACGCTGATGGCCCCCACAAAGGGTGGCCGAGCGGTTCTAGGCGCTATAGTCTGGAACCGCGCGACCGCTACGGTCGCAGGTTCGAATCCTGCCTCGGACGTGGATGTGATTGATGTCCTTAGGTAAGTTAGGTTTAAGTAGTTCTAAGGGACTGATGACCTCAGAAGTTAAGTCCCACAGTGCTCAGAGCCATTTGAACCATTTGAATCCCCACAAAATAATGAAAGGAAAAATATTTGTCCCTTGCCACATTTTCGTTGTTCATACAGTAAAATTTTCACATTAAGCATTATTTAATTTGTTTCTTTTTACTACTAACTGTATCCGCAACATATTTTGCAGACAGAATTCACATACACCGCTTAGTGTAACTATAAAAATATATCAATTTAAGGCTGATAGTCCAGGAGATATGTCATAAACACAGAGATGAGTCAAACACTGCCGCATCAAGCATGACGATTTAATTTATTACGGCTTTACTTGCTAAATCGTTGACAACACATTTCGCAGGCGCTAGATACATATACCTCTGGATATACCTGCAAAATTATACCATTGCACAGCACATACTTCGCCGGCCGGAGTGGCCGAGCGGTTCTAGGCGCTTCAGTCTGGAACCGCGCGACCGCTACGGTCGCAGGTTCGAATCCTGCCTCGGGCATGGATGTGTGTGATGTCCTTAGGTTAGTTAGGTTTAAGTACTCGTAGTTCTGAGTTCTAGGGGACTAATGACCTCAGATGTTAAGTCCCATAGTGCTCAGAGCCATTTGAACCAAGCACATACTTCTTTTTTTTTCTTTATTGTTATTTTTAAACCTGTTTACAGGCAGGCCAGCAGCAGCATACTACGCCGCTCTTTGGCCTCAGAGAAACACAAAAGATACAAATGAAGACATTTAGAGAAAAAACATGGTGGACATAGGAACGGAGACAAACACCTTTTAAAATACACTCCTGGAAATGGAAAAAAGAACACATTGACACCGGTGTGTCAGACCCACCATACTTGCTCCGGACACTGCGAGAGGGCTGTACAAGCAATGATCACACGCACGGCACAGCGGACACACCAGGAACCGCGGTGTTGGCCGTCGAATGGCGCTAGCTGCGCAGCATTTGTGCACCGCCGCCGTCAGTGTCAGCCAGTTTGCCGTGGCATACGGAGCTCCATCGCAGTCTTTAACACTGGTAGCATGCCGCGACAGCGTGGACGTGAACCGTATGTGCAGTTGACGGACTTTGAGCGAGGGCGTATAGTGGGCATGCGGGAGGCCGGGTGGACGTTCCGCCAAATTCCTCGACACGTGGGGCGTGAGGTCTCCACAGTACATCGATGTTGTCGCCAGTGGTCGGCGGAAGGTGCACGTGCCCGTCGACCTGGGACCGGACCGCAGCGACGCACGGATGCACGCCAAGACCGTAGGATCCTACGCAGTGCCGTAGGGGACCGCACCGCCACTTCCCAGCAAATTAGGGACACTGTTGCTCCTGGGGTATCGGCGAGGACCATTCGCAACCGTCTCCATGAAGCTGGGCTACGGTCCCGCACACCGTTAGGCCGTCTTCCGCTCACGCCCCAACATCGTGCAGCCCGCCTCCAGTGGTGTCGCGACAGGCGTGAATGGAGGGACGAATGGAGACGTGTCGTCTTCAGCGATGAGAGTCGCTTCTGCCTTGGTGCCAATGATGGTCGTATGCGTGTTTGGCGCCGTGCAGGTGAGCGCCACAATCAGGACTGCATACGACCGAGGCACACAGGGCCAACACCCGGCATCATGGTGTGGGGAGCGATCTCCTACACTGGCCGTACACCACTGGTGATCGTCGAGTGGACACTGAATAGTGCACGGTACATCCAAACCGTCATCGAACCCATCGTTCTACCATTCCTAGACCGGCAAGGGAACTTGCTGTTCCAACAGGACAATGCGCGTCCGCATGTATCCCGTGCCACCCAACGTGCTCTAGAAGGTGTAAGTCAACTACCCTGGCCAGCAAGATCTCCGGATCTGTCCCCCATTGAGCATGTTTGGGACTGGATGAAGCGTCGTCTCACGCGGTCTGCCCGTTCAGCACGAACGCTGGTCCAACTGAGGCGCCAGGTGGAAATGGCATGGCAAGCCGTTCCACAGGACTACATCCAGCATCTCTACGATCGTCTCCATGCTAGAATAGCAGCCTGCATTGCTGCGAAAGGTGGATATACACTGTACTAGTGCCGACATTGTGCATGCTCTGTTGCCTGTGTCTATGTGCCTGTGGTTCTGTCAGTGTGATCATGTGATGTATCTGACCCCAGGAATGTGTCAATAAAGTTTCCCCTTCCTGGGACAATGAATTCACGGTGTTCTTATTTCAATTTCCAGGAGTGTACATGGAGCCGTTCACGGGCGTAGAGTTCAAGACAAAATTTGTTCAGGCACCTGGACATGAGGAAGTATTGAATAGGATTGGGGAGAAGAGAAGTTTGTGACACAACTTGACCAGAAGAAGGGATCGGTTGGTAGGAAATGTTCTGAGGCATCAAGGGATCACCAATTTAGTATTTTAGGGCAGCGTGGAGGGTAAAAATCGTAGGGGAAGACCAAGAGATGAATACACTAAGCAGATTTGAAGGATGTAGGTTGCAGTAGGTACTGGGAGATGAAGAAACTTGCACAGGATAGAGTAGTATGGAGAGCTGCATCAAACCAGTCTCAGGACTGAAGACCACAACAACAACAACAACAACCTGGACACATTCATAGATGAAGATTGTCACACGTGAACGTGGGTGCACAAAAGGAAGAACACTGAACCACTGCACAAAACGACGGCACACACAGAAATACTGAAACGTCCCCTTATAACAATTATACATGACTGTGCTTAAACTGACACAATATTTTTTTTAGCGCAACGCAATCTGACTTTCAAAAATCCCTTCAAAAGAATGGTCCTGACTAACATTAACCTATACCTTTTACAAATCACTTACCTCACAAAAATCTTCGTTACTCGAACTACTGCAATACAGCGAGCGCCACTACTGCCAGCTAAATAAAAGATTCAAACTACGGAAGGCACTAACTACTGATAAGCATAGTTAGCAAATGAAAGATTTTAATAGAGAACAAACAGTGTATTTACCTTAATAGTGTTGAAAAACCATAATAGCAGTTCATAATATCCAGTATAACAAATTTCAAAACTCCGCCATCTCTCTCCCCACATCCACCACTGCTGGCGGCTCACCTCCAACTGCGCAACGCTAGGCGCTGTTAACATCCAGCTGCCCAACGCTACAATGGCGAGTATTACAACAATGCCAACCAGCCACAGACTGCACACAGCACAGCCAGTGATTTTCATACAGAGCGCTACGTGACGCTGCCGATAAGAAAACATAAACAGCCTACTTACATAGCCCCCATTGATCTCCGGCGCGCGAAAGTTTACTAACCGTGTACGAGTCTGGGGACCTTCCAAGAAAGGAGGAGGGGGGTGGGAGAGGGAGAGGGGGGAGCAGATGTCATGGGCAGGGGAGATAGGGGGAAGGGATGAAGGGGGAGGGGAAGCCCGGGGGAAGAGGGGTGGAGGAAGGGGTCGGGGGAAAAGGAAAGAGAAGGGAGGGAGGGTGCCTAAAGGAAAGGACACAGAAAGTGGGGGGAGGTTCAAAGTTGATAGGAGGGGTAGATGGAGGGGAGGAGGACATCATCAGGGAGGGGGAGCTGGCGGAAGCCACCTTGGGAGAGGGTAAGGAGGGTGGAGAGATGGAGACCGGGTGGGACGTGGGAATACAGGCACGGCAGCAGGTGGGGGTGGGAGAGGATGGGTGAGACAAGTGGGTGAGGAGGATCGAGTTTGCGAGAGGTGTACAGGATCCGTATCCTTTCAAGGAAAAGGAGGAGGCGGGGGAAGGGGATGAGATCGTACAGGATCCGCGTGGGGGAGGGGAGACGGATGCGATAGGCGAGACGGAGAGCATGGCGTTCAAGGATTTGGAGGGATTTATAAAAGGTAGGGGGGGTGGAGATCCAGGCCATAACAGGGTGTAACAAAGGATAGAGCGGATGAGGGATTTATAGGTGTGAAGGATGGTGGAGGGGTCCAGACCCCACATATGGCCGGAAAGGAGCTTGAGGAGATGGAGTCGGGAGCGTGCCTTGGCTTGGATTGTCCCGAGATGGGGAGTCCAGGAGAGGCGACAGTCGAGGGTGACGCCAAGGTACTTAACGGTAGGATTGAAGGCGATAGGACGGCCATAGATGGTGAGATAGAAATCAAGGAGGCGGAAGGAAGGGGTGGTTTTGCCTGCAATGATCGCCTGGGTTTTGGAGGGATTGACCGTGAGCAACCACTGGTTGCACTAAGCGGTGAACTGGTCAAGATGGGATTGGAGAAGGTGTTGGGAGCGCTGCAGGGGGGGGGGGGGGGGGGGCAAGGGCAAGGAAGGCGGTGTCATCGGCAAACTGGAGAAGGTGGACGGGGGGTGATGGCGGCGGCATGTCCGCCGTGTACAAAAGGTACAGAAGGGGGGAGAGGACGGAGCCTTGGGGCACACCAGCGGAGGGGAAAAAGGTGCAGGAATCCGTGTTATGTATGGTGACGTAGGAAGGACGGTGGGAGAGAAAGGAGCCGATCACACAGACGTAGGTAATGGGAAGGGTGAACGTTTGAAGCTTGAAGAGGAGACCGGAATGCTATACGCGGTCATAAGCACGTTCGAGGTCCAGGGAGAGGAAGATTGTGGAGCGACGGGAATTAAGCTGGTCGGAAAGGAGATGAGTGAGGTGAAGGAGAAGGTCGTCGGAAGAGAAGGACTGCCGAAAGCCACACTGGGTAACGGGAAGGAGGCGATGCTTGTGGAGATGCTGGTGGATGCGTCGGGTGAGAATGGATTCCAGGACTTTGCTGAAGACCGAGGTAAGGCTGATGGGACGGCGGTTTGCCAGGTTTAAGGAACATCAGGATACGGGAGGTTTTCCACAGGTCGGGGTAGTGGACAGGACTACATTGTAGAGCCTGGCCAGAGTGGAGAGGAAAGAGACAGGAGCTTCACGAAGGTGATGGTAGGTGACATGATCATGACCAGGAGCGGTGTTGCGTTTAGTGCGGAGTGTAGCACAGAGATCCTGTGTAGTGATAGGGGCATTGAGTTCCGTGTGTGCAATGTTGTCCATGTATTGGAAACCAGGTGCGAGGGGAGGGACAGAGGTGTCAGTTCGATCGTGGACATCCGGGAAGAGGGAGTAATCGAACTGGGGATCATCGGGGATGGAAAACACATCGGAGAGGTAGGATGCAAAGTGATTGGCCTTACTAAGGGTGTCAGGGAAGGGGTGATCGTCATGGAGAAGAAGAGAGTAGGGGGAGGGTTTAGTTCCGGTAAGGCGACGGAAGGCTGACCAGAATTTGGACGAGTTGATAGGTAGGGTAGCATTTAAACGGGTGCATGTCTGTCGCCAGTCCCGGCGTTTCTTAGCCGCGAGCAAATTACGAATGTGTCGCTGGAGTTGCCGGTGGTGTCGTAGTGTGTCCGGGTCACGCGTGTGGAGGAAGGCACGATAGAGACGGCGGGATTCACAGAGGAGGAGGACGGCCTGTGGGGGTAAGGTAGGACGGTGGAGGTGGATGGCGACAGTAGGGACGTGGGCCTCTACGGCCTCAGATAAGGTCTGCTGGAGAAAGGAGGCAGCATGGGTTACATCGTCAGGGTGGTGGTAGGTGAAGGCGTGGCTATCAATCTGGGTGGAGAGGGTATCCCGGTAGGCATTCCAGTTGGCATGGGAATTGTCATGGACGTATTTAGGGGGAGAGTCATTACGAGGGTCGGGGCGGGGGCGACGACCGTCGGAAATGGTGAGGACAGGGAGATGGTCGCTACCAATAGGCTCCAGGACATCCACCGTTATGCGGCGAAGGAGGCTGGGGGAGGAAAGGATAACATCGGGAGTGGAGTTGGATTCGGGACGGGTGTGCTGGGGGATGGGGATGAGGTCGCCTTGAATGGAGGAGAGGAACCGATGCCACCGTCGGAACGACTATGGATGTTGAGGTCGGCGGCGATTACGTAGGAGGAGAAGGTACGGTCGATGTGGGAGAGGAAGTCGTAGGGAATAGGGGCGTTAGGGCGGACATAGATGGTGGCGCAGGTGACGGTAAGGCCGGGGAAGAAGAGACTAAGGATCAGGTCTTCGGTGGGGTCGGGAAGGAGAGGTTGGAGCCGAACGGGGATCTGGCGGTGGTGACCAACGGCAACTCCACCACGCGCAATCGGGAGGGGATTATCGGAGCGGTGAAGGAGGTAGGGTGAAGTGTGGGCGGTGTGGTGGGGTTGGAGGAAGGCACGTACTTCAGGATATAGAATGTCATAAATATAAGACAGCGTCAAAGTGAAACTGCAGGGCGAAATTTGCTAGACATACAGCTGAAATATCTGTACAAATAAGCGTGGAATATATTGAATATGTGTGAAATGTAGGGTGATTATAATTAAAATTAAACTTTCAAAACGCTGTAGAAATAACACCACTAGTCAGAATGACGACAAATTGCAACGGAATATTGCCGGAGAAGGGGGGAAACGTATGGAAGAGGAAAAAAATAGTGCGAAAATTGATCAACAGATGGCGCTATATGTGTCAGAATACGTAAATGAAAACACCTGTCAAGTGCACGACCCATTGAAGTTGGTATAAACACGCTGGGTACAGTGCTTTCCCTCCTTTCGCGTCTGTGACGTTCGCCATGAGTGTCTCAATGCAGGATCGCGCTCTGCTTGTAAAGTTGTATTACAAGAATGAGGACTGTGCACACGTCGCTCTGCCGAAGTTCCGGACACTGAAGGGTTTGAACAAAGGCGTTCGTCCGATGACTGCCGGAGTCTGGAAATTTGAAAAGACGGGTTCTTTCGGTGTGCAACCTGGTAGAGGGGGGAAGCGAATTGATTCGATGGCAATGGAAGCAGTGGCCACAGCAATGCAGGAGGAGACGAGTAATGGTGTGCAAATGTGTAATGCACGGAGAATTGCCCGAACGTTGGACAGAACCATCAGCACGGTGCATAAAATCCTACAAAACATCCTTCTTAGCTATCCATTCAAAATTACCATGTGCACAAGTTGCTTCCTGTTGACCTGCTAGCAAGAGAGACCTTTACTTTGGAATTTCTTGCTCGTGTGGAAATGGACAATGATTGGCTGTGGAAGATTGTGTGGACAGACGAAGCCCACTTCTATCTGACAGGATATCTCAATACACAGAATTGTCGAATATGGGCAACGGAAAATCCACACGTAAGTCAACCAGTACCACTTCATCCTGAAAAGGTCACTGTGTGCGGGTATACGGCATCATTCATCATGGGGCCATATTTTTCGAAGAGAGAGGTGCTTCCGATTCTGTTACCTGTACCGTCATTCCGGTAAGCGCTATGAGTGTCTTTTGCGCAACCACGTCATTCCAGCGTGGATCTGTGGATGGGGTCATTTTTTATGCAAGATGGCGCGCCTCCGCACATTGCAAATCCAGTGAATCAGCTGCTGAAGCGCCATTACGGAAATGCTAGAATTATCAGCCGCCATTTCCCTACAGCCTGGCCGCCCCGATCACCTTATCTTAATCCGTGTGACTGCTGGCTATGGGGCTATCTGAAAGATGTTGTGTTCAGTGTTCTGATTGCAAACTTAGCTGCACTGAAGGCACGCGCTGCACAACAAATTCTGAACGTGAACCCAGATACACTTCGACCAGTTGTGGAACAAGCTGTTTCTCGATTTCAGCTTGTTGCAGAAAACGGTGGACAGCATATTAAACATGTTTTGCGCCAGACACACGGAAATTAATAATCCGCCTTGATTTTGATTGATGCTTTTTATGCGGTTTTTGGCCTCAGGACAATTAAAAACCGATTTTTCCCATCCGATGTGATATGACCTTGCCGTGGTGGATGGGCTTACGTAACTAATAGTGTCACACCTGTACACCCATGCACACTGAGTAGTACAGTTTATTTAACATTAAACGTACACCTTAGGCATTGTTGTATGATTCATTTGTCATTTACAGTCGACCACTATTAAATTATGATGCTTACAGCGCCATCTATTGTTACATTTTGTAACTATTTATTTTTCTTCTGTCATACGTTTTCCCCCTTCTCCGATAATATTCCATTGCAATTTGACGTCATTCTGACCAGTGGTGTTATTTCTACAGCGTTTTGAAAGTTTAACTTTAATTATAAGCACCCTGTATACTTGAGATCTGTGTAAGCGACCAAAGCCACATGTAAAAAGCTCATCTTAAACCATTGGAACGTTTTCGAATAAATTTGGTACACATATGAGTTAACCTGGGAAGAAAAACCATGGAGACAAGAACCACCAGCCTCTTGTTGAGGTGAGAGTGGTAATGTGAGGGAAGAAGTCAGGACTAGGAGATGGCTAGAGAGCGATGGTAACGGGGCAGATAGGTAGAGATAGGAGGGGAAGGAGATGGACAGAGATAGAGGTGTGGGAAATGGACAAAGAGAGGGGAGAAGAGGAGATAGACAAAGATAGGGGAGGAGGAAATGGACAGAGAGAAGGGAAAGGAGGATATGGACAGAGAAAGGAAAGAGGAGAAGACGGACAGAGTTAGGGAGATGAGAGACAGGCAGAGAGTTAGAGGAGGAGGAGATGAAGAGGGGAAGAGGAATTCAACGGGGAAAGAGAGGAGGGCTGAGGTGTAGTTAAACGCAGAAAGGAAACGTGAGGATATAAAAAGGGGAGGGGTAGGAGGAAATGGACAGAGTAGGGGGGAGGAGGAGATGGAAAGAGGGGGTAGTAGGAGTTTAAAAAGAAATGGGGAGGAAGAGATGGAATTAGAGGAGAGACAAGGAGATAGAGGCTGAAGGTGCAGGTGGATAGAGGGCGGAGGAGCATATTGGTAGAGAGAGAGACAGAAGAAGATAAACAGAGAGAGGGGCAGATAGCAGTGGGCAGAGAATGTTGGGTAGAGAGGAACGGTGTTGCGGATATGGTCAAAAGGAAGGGGAAGGAAATGGACTAATAAACGATTTGAATAAATACATAACTGGCCAACGCCGGGTACTCAGCTGATAAGGAATAAATGTGAGATCACTTGCCGACAGCGTTCACTACTTCATATAAACAAAGAGCCAGTCGTGTTTCATAAAAACGATATTTTCTGAATCAGTGCCGGTAACGTCTTATTAGACAGTCTTCTTTAAAATATATCATAACAACGTCTTTTACTGACAGATTGAAAAATTGTCTCATTATGTTCGTATGTCAGGCATGGAATAAATCCATCCCGTTAATTTTTTTTGTGTACTTAGTCTCATGGTTATGGGGAGAGACGGCCTGGTGCATAATCTTGTTCTAAACGCCGTTGCTGCAAGAAATGCGGCAGTGGCAGTCTGTGGAGTGTACGCAGCGGTTCTTGTGAGCGTGCAGCAGCCTGAGGAACGAGTGGGAGATCCCAGGGGAGGTCGTAATTACAAGCGGGGGTGGGGGAGCGGCCGGCCTGGGCTGCGCTGCTGATTGTCGATACGGCGGCTCTGATTACTTGTCGCCTGGGACTGCGTGCCGCCTCGGCTTCCCGTCGGCAGCGACAGCCAACCCCACCACCCGCTGACGACAGCTTCTGAACGGTCCCGTGACGTTATGCATTAATCCTTTAAATTGGTGGAAACCAGGCCAGCTTCCCATAATCGTATTTGGTGTTAATACTACAGGGTTCATAAAATCTCTAAGAAGGTGTGCGAATTGGTTAAAATACTATGCAAGAAGAGTTTGATTCATATTACGGATCGGTTACCACGATTCGAATTTGCCGTGTTTTCAGCAACACATTCACGAAAAAATCACCTCTGTCTTATTTCTCCAACAAAGCCAGCGCATAGTCTTAGAAAATCTCGTCTTCTGCATCTACAGGTGCTCTCCGCAAATCACCCCGCCGGGCATGGCCGAGGGTATCTCGGTATCGAACGAAACGCGGAGGATCCTATCTGACACCCAGGCACAGGTGATTTAATCAAATGGAACTATATTGTTCGACATAGTTCCACTTGACTGAAGCGCCTATGAATGGGTTTCAGATAGAATGCCCCATTTTGTCCGATGCTGAGGTCCTATCCCAATTCAGTTCGAAAGCCTCTGCCATGCTGCTCTGGTTTATGAAGAGTATCAAGTGGACTTTGGATAAAGGAGTGAGGCATGCTACGGTAGTCCGTGTAGTTATGCACAGCAGCTGTGCCAGGGTTTCGTAGTGGTTAGCGCATCTATGTAGTGAACAGGAAACCTGAGTTCGAATCCCGACCTTGGTACAAATTTACATTAGTCTTTTCAGTATGCATATATACGTCTTGAATCTCTATAATCTTCCACATGAACTCTAATTTCTCTGATATTCTGGTCGTGGTCATTTCACGAGATATACATTGAAAAAGATCCAAGTTTGATTTTATTCCCGACGCACAACCAACGTCAGGGCAGTCACTAAGATGGCAGCTTCAACTAACAACTGTAAACAACAGACCTGTATTAGTCCAATCATTTGTGAGTATACATTGTTAAGTAATCGGCGTGCGACGGTAGTGTGTCAACGTAGTTGTGCGACAGTGGTAATGGAGCAACGAAATTAACATATTTAAATCAACTGTTCAAAACATTCAAGCCAATGTAGCACGTGAGATGAACAACATCCCACAGAAGTATTTTTCTGTTTCACATGGGTGTATGAAAAGTTTCATCTTTGTACGTAAGAAGCGAGAGCCTACGTACAATTCCTGAACCATTAAAACTACCACCTCACCATTTGTATATTTTAACCTAATCAAGTCTCGAAACTTTCTCAAATGATGGGGTATGTGAAAGGAAGAAATATGTCGCCCGATTGTTCTTTCAACATGCGCTTTCGGAATTTCAAGAGTAGCTCTCCGTGATATACAGTATGCCCCTATTGTAGCGTTTACCATTGTAGCTTCTCGAAGGCCGAGTAAACGATCTCGTGATGAAACGCAACGCTCGTCTCCAACCTTGTGTCAATTCAGCGCGGTGTGGGTGGCATACTCAGGAATAATACACTCTAAGACAAAAAGAAGTATCACAAAGATATTATTCTAACAGGACGGACATCGGTAGATGTCCTATACATGCTCAGACGAACAAATGATTACAGTTTCACAAATACTAGATCATTTATTCAACAGAACGATCTTCACAAACTGAGCAAGGCAATAACTCGTTGGTTCACACCGGGCCCTTATGTAAACAGTTATTTGCCTTGGGATTGATAGATAGATTGTTGGATATCCTCCTGAGGGGATATCGTGCCGTGCGATCGTTAGATCGTCATGATATCGAACTGGTTGGAGGGTCCTGCCCATAATGCTCCAAGCGTTCTCAATTTGAGAGCGATCCGGCAACCTTGATGGCCAAGATAGGGTTAGGCAAGCACGAAGATAAACAGCAGGAGCTCTCAGCGTGTGCGTTGGGCATGATCTTGCTGAGACGTAAATCTAGGATGGCTTGCCTTGAATGGTAACAAAGTTGGACGTGGAATATCGTCGACGTACCGCTGTGCTGTAAGGGTGGCGCAGCTGACAACCAAAGGGGTCCTGCTATGAAAAGAAATGGCACCCAAGACCATCACTGTTCCTAGTTGTCGGACAGTATGGGAGGCGACGTTCAGGTTGGTATCCCAACGCCGTCTGAGACATCTTCAGACTCGTCTTCGACCTGGAGTCTGCTTAACTAAAGTAAAATTTTCTTCAGTGTTGAGTTCCACTTCCAACTGAGCCCCGATGAACAGTGAAGATGTGTCTGGAGAGGCCTAGGACTGTAATAGGATACCAACCTGACTGCAGCCCGCCATACGACCAGCCACCCAGGAGTGATGGTCTGGGGTGCCATTTTCATGGAAGTATCCCTTAGGTTGTCTTCCGTGGCGTTCTTACAGCACAGTGATATGTCGACGAAATTCTGTGCCCCGTTTCGTTGCCGTTCATGGAAAGCAATCTAGGTTTACATCACCACGAAAATACCTGTCCGCAGAGGGCGAGAATTTCTGCTATTTGTCTTCGTGAATTCCAAACCCTACATTGGCCAGCAAAGTCGCCAGATCTCTCCCCCAATTGAGAACTTTTGGAGCATTATGGGCTGGGCCTTCCAACCTCGGAATTTTGACGATCTTACGCGCCAGTTGGATAAAATTTGGCACGATATCGCTCAGAAGGACATCCAACAACTATATCACTCAATACTAAGCCGAATGACTCCTTGCATAAAGGCCAGAGGTGGACCAACATGTGACTGACTTGCTCAATTTGAGAAGCTCTTTCTCCTGGATAAATTGTCCAATTTTTCTGAAGTAGTAATTATTTATTTGTCTGTACCCTATTTTTGAGAGCATTAAAAGCCCGGCCGAAAGAGTGTTTCTCCAGTGTATCACAGTATTACATTTCTTTAAAACTCTTTCACTAAGTTGCAAGTCTGACAGGTAGTTTTCCTACAGTTTGTTTTATGTGGTCATCCACTTTATGTCGCTAAATCTGAACTTTTTTTTCAGGTTAGGTCTACAGCCCCGTAATAACCTGGCGAAATACCTATATCACCTACCCCCTTATATCTCGTGCAACAACTGTAAGTAGGCTGTTTATGTTTTCTTATTGGCAACGTTACGTAGCGCTCTGTACGAAAATCACTGGCTGTGCTGTGTGCAGTCTGTGGCTAGTTTGCATTGTTGTCTGCCATTGTAGTGTTGGGCAGCGGCAGCTGAATGTGAACAGCGCGTAGCGTTGCGCAGTTGGAGGTGAGCCGCCAGCAGTGGTGGATGTGGGGAGAGAGATGGCGGAGTTTTGTAATTTGTCATGAACTGCTATATATATTATGACTATTAAGGTAAATACATTGTTTGTTCTCTATTAATATCTTTCATTTGCTAACTATCCCTATCAGTAGTTAGTGCCTTCTGTAGTTTGAATCTTTTATTTAGCTGGCGATAGTGGCGCTCGCTGTATTGCAGTAGTTCGAGTAACGAAGATTTTTGTGAGGTAAGTGATTTGTGAAAGGTATAGGTTAAAGTTACTCAGTGCCATTCTTTTGCAGGGATCTTTGATAGTCAGATTGCGTTGCGCTAAAAACATTGTGTGTCAGTTTAAGCACAGTCGTGTATAAATTGCTTAAAGGGGACGTTTCACAACACATAAATAACAATTATTCTCCAAAAAATAAATAAATGGATGATGTCATTACGTTCAAGTACAATGAAAGATGTGCAAAAAAATGTGGAAATTGATGCAACTGTCCTGGGACCGGGTGATGAGAACCTGGATGGAAATTTGGTCACTACTTACCACGTTAAATGGGATAATTATCGAACTGAGGCAGAACATTGCGTAGATGTGAACCGTGGGATCAGAAACACCAGAGTATAGTTTGAGAATATGGTGCTATAGAAGTATATTACAAATTAACATATAATGTAACAAATGAAGAGATACTAAAAGAGTAATCGATTAATTGATTATGAAAAACATTTACCAGAACAATATACAGGATAATTCGACATCTACTTCGGCAAATGGCAAAAACGGAGGTGATGGATAATGATATGAAATCGCTAAATAGATTATCGAGAATTTTCGGAGTACGTAGTTGGCATGCAGAAATAATTGAAATAATAGTACAAAGTAGTAAGAGACGAAGGGTTCATGGAAATTTGTCGAAAGACTTATGACTGATACAAAAGGAGGAGGAAGGGCCCTATGTGTTAGCGTATATCAAAAGATCGTTGCAAGAAATAACTGGAATCATCGTGGTGAAAATAACAGCTGGTTACATTTTAAACAGAAAAAATGTTGTGTTCCTAGTCACGGTACGTAGATACTTGTAGTAATTCCTAAATTCTTCTCTTAATACTGGCACTTGAAACGCTGTAAATAGGCTTCCCCGAGATATGTAGTCGATATCTCCAAGTGTATCCTAGTTCATTTGTTTCAGCATCTGCACGACGCTCTCCCATGGGTCCACCAAGTATGATCATTCGTGCGACCCTTCTTTGCAGACGCTCCACAAACGCAGTTAGCCCTATTTGGTATGTGTCACACACACTTGAGCAATATATTCTACGATAAGCAATCCCTTTTGTGAACTGATTGCATTTACCCAGAATCGTGCCGTGTAACCAAAGCCTGCCATCCGTTTTACCTACGACTGAGACTATGTGGTCATTCAATTTCACATCCCTTCAAATTGTTACGCCCAATTGCTCATTGATATTGTAGTGATACGATACTGTATTTTTTTAGGTCTGAGAAGTGCATTATTTTATATTTCTGTACGTGTGAAACGAGTTACCTATCTTTGTCCCAGTTTGAAATCTTAGAAAGATCTGACGGGATATTTCGGGCAGAAATGTCTACGTTAGAAAATTTGTAGATGCGATATTTTACCCTTCATGCACGCAGCTGCGCATGGAGGACAGCATCTGACGACGTGTGGCCCAGAATTAGACAACCCTTTTTCAAGAAAGGATAGACATCACTGATCTAATCTGCACGTTCGACGTACATGCAGTTCATGGAACCTGTCAGAGAAACGGTTGGTCGGCATTGCTAACCACCTGCGGTGTTAACTTTATGTCAGTCACAAATTTCCTTGTTGTCGTTACAGTTTTCAAAATATTCGTTTGTTACTGGGCGTCATGTACGCTATTCCCGGATGTCCTGTCATCCTACCCCTGCTTTTAATCAGCATTTTTCACGTATTCCTTTCCTTGGCGATTCTGAGAAGTAATTCTTCGTTTTATAGGCCCACTTAATTTTTGGCATCCTTTGTAGCACCCTGCCACACACTCTTCGGTTTTCTTCTTTTCCGGTTTTCTCACAGAGCATGATCCACTTCCATACAATGCTGTGTTCCAGACGTAAGTATACAGAAATTTCTTCGTCGCGTTAAGACCTATGACTGATATTAGTACATTGCTTTTCACTAGCAATTCTCTCTTTGTGTGTGGCTGTCTGCCATTAATGTTCTCCTTACTTTATCTGTCACTTGTTATTTTGATTTTGAGGCAGCAGAATTTCTTTACTTCATCTACTACGCGCTGCCCAGTTTTGACGTTAAGTTTGTCGCTAATCTCATTTCTGTTATTCCTCCCTCTGCTCTAATGGGTTCACAACGAATTTACTCACAATCAAATGTAGCTTATTTAGGTGTTCTGCTGTAAATCCTTTTACCTAATGTTAGCATGCAGACATCTACTCGGGTATTAAAGTTTGTTTCAATTACGAACAGCGTTCATCAAGGTCTTTACTCTAAAAGTTTTAATGCGCACTGCCTGACAAAAAAAAGTAAAGCAGCCGGGAGGGGAGGAGAAAACGTAATGAAACTTCACAGATGGAGAGGTCGTGTGATGTATTTCAGTGATTACGTAATTGAGTCAAATCTCTAAAATACACTCCTGGAAATGGAAAAAAGAACACATTGACACCGGTGTGTCAGACCCACCATACTTGCTCCGGACACTGCGAGAGGGCTGTACAAGCAATGATCACACGCACGGCACAGCGGACACACCAGGAACCGCGGTGTTGGCCGTCGAATGGCGCTAGCTGCGCAGCATTTGTGCACCGCCGCCGTCAGTGTCAGCCAGTTTGCCGTGGCATACGGAGCTCCATCGCAGTCTTTAACACTGGTAGCATGTAGCATGCCGCGACAGCGTGGACGTGAACCGTATGTGCAGTTGACGGACTTTGAGCGAGGGCGTATAGTGGGCATGCGGGAGGCCGGGTGGACGTACCGCCGAATTGCTCAACACGTGGGGCGTGAGGTCTCCACAGTACATCGATGTTGTCGCCAGTGGTCGGCGGAAGGTGCACGTGCCCGTCGACCTGGGACCGGACCGCAGCGACGCACGGATGCACGCCAAGACCGTAGGATCCTACGCAGTGCCGTAGGGGACCGCACCGCCACTTCCCAGCAAATTAGGGACACTGTTGCTCCTGGGGTATCGGCGAGGACCATTCGCAACCGTCTCCATGAAGCTGGGCTACGGTCCCGCACACCGTTAGGCCGTCTTCCGCTCACGCCCCAACATCGTGCAGCCCGCCTCCAGTGGTGTCACGACAGGCGTGAATGGAGGGACGAATGGAGACGAGTCGTCTTCAGCGGTGAGAGTCGCTTCTGCCTTGGTGCCAATGATGGTCGTATGCGTGTTTGGCGCCGTGCAGGTGAGCGCCACAATCAGGACTGCATACGACCGAGGCACACAGGGCCAACACCCGGCATCATGGTGTGGGGAGCGATCTCCTACACTGGCCGTACACCACTGGTGATCGTCGAGGGGACACTGAATAGTGCACGGTACATCCAAACCGTCATCGAACCCATCGTTCTACCATTCCTAGACCGGCAAGGGAACTTGCTGTTCCAACAGGACAATGCACGTCCGCATGTATCCCGTGCCACCCAACGTGCTCTAGAAGGTGTAAGTCAACTACCCTGGCCAGCAAGATCTCCGGATCTGTCCCCCATTGAGCATGTTTGGGACTGGATGAAGCGTCGTCTCACGCGGTCTGCACGTCCAGCACGAACGCTGGTCCAACTGAGGCGCCAGGTGGAAATGGCATGGCAAGCCGTTCCACAGGACTACATCCAGCATCTCTACGATCGTCTCCATGGGAGAATAGCAGCCTGCATTGCTGCGAAAGGTGGATATACACTGTACTAGTGCCGACATTGTGCATGCTCTGTTGCCTGTGTCTATGTGCCTGTGGTTCTGTCAGTGTGATCATGTGATGTATCTGACCCCAGGAATGTGTCAATAAAGTTTCCCCTTCCTGGGACAATGAATTCACGGTGTTCTTATTTCAATTTCCAGGAGTGTATTTATCAGTATGACATTACTCCCCTCCGCCCTGATTCGATTGGGGAGGGTGTCATAATGCCGTTGCATCCTCACTTGCCGCAAGCTGGCCCAATACTGTCACGTTTCGCCCTTGATGGCCTGGATACTTACACGAGAATGGAAGTGACGTCCGAGCTGAACGTACTCGTCTTCTGTCGGGGACAGATATGGGGATCTTCCTGGCCACGGAAGTACCTCAACATCACGTAGACTATTCATAGACACAAGTACCAAATGTGGACGAGCATTGTCCTGTTGAAAAATGGCACCACGATAATGTCGCATTAGCTGTACCACGTGAGGACACATGACGTCAGTGATGTACTGTCGTGCCGTCAGAGTTCTATCACTCACTCCAGCCGTGGTATGAAGTTATCACGACGGCTAGCCAGGTCACCACCACACTCGCCGACGCTAGTAATGCAGAACCGTGGTTCATTGCTTAACACAGTGCGTCGTCATTCATCAGCAGTACATGCTTCCCTGTCACGGCACCAATCCAGACGCAGCCGTTTGTGTTGGTACTGACGATGAATTCCATCCGGTCATTGATGCAGGATGACGCAGGATTTTGCAGGAAGTCCTCACTTGTTCTGTGCTGGCAGGCGCAGATGTGAAAGGATTACAGTGTGTTCGACGGTCGACCTAACAATTGACGACGAGTTGCCTGCCCTCACGTCCCCATGAAGTCTAACATCAGGCCACTGTCAAATCCAAATGCCCAAGGAATCTGCGTATTCCGCGATTCAGTCAGAAGGCTAAATTGAGACCTACTATGAGTCCCTTTCCAGCTGTGTTGGACAACGCTGTCTCAGATATAAACAGACATCTCCGCGTCCTCCACAATGATCACTCAACGTATGCCGCTATTTGCGCCCCATATTGTTACAATTGGCCATGGTAATAACACCAAACTCAAATAACTCTGCTGCACCCTGTTGGCCGTTCCAGCTGCCACAGAGATTTGCAAACTCTAAATCAGTTACACACCCGCCGATGGCGTCTACGTGTACAAAGATTCGTTGGAAGCCGACAGCTTCTGCTGGGTACTTCACTTTTTTTGTCCGGCAGTGGGTTTACAGTGCGAATAGCCCTCAACAACAGCCAAACTTTGGCCGTTATAATTAACTGAAATGTTTCCAGAATGAGATTCTCACTCTGCAGTGAAGTGTGCGCTGATATGAAACTTCCTGGCAGATTAAAACTGTGTGCCGGACCGAGACTTGAACTCGGGACCTTTGCCTTTCGCGGGCAAGTGCTCTACCAGCTGAGCTACCCAAGCACGACTCACACCCCGTCCTCACAGCTTTACTTCTGCCAGTACCTGAAATGTTGTTTCTTGGAATGTGACGCTCGTTTTGCGGACAGTAAAACATTGTTCGGGCTTCAAGACTTTGTTATACGAAACCCATTTCTTGTTGGAGTTTCATTTATTGACAACGTGGATATGCAAAAAGGAAAAAAACTTGGAAGCTGTCAAATTAACCTGAATATGGCCACCACATGTTGGATTAAAAGCTGGGAACCGGTAGGTTTGATGCATCATGGATGTTGGCTCGAAATATGTTTTATCAACGGCATTTTGATGCATGGCAAAATGGACTCAGTAGTTTTTAGTCACCTACGGCCATGGGCCCAAGAATCATATGGTTACTATGAAGGCTGTCCACAGAGTAAAGATAATGCGTAGGAAATGTCAGCACCCTCTCTATTACGGCCCTGAATTCATCCTACTGGACGAGGCTTCTCGGATTTCGAGCATTACGCATTACCTGTCCAAATAGCAAAGGGGGAAGCGCGTTATCTCTTGGAGCGGCAGGATTTGTGGACCGGGGTTTAAGCTCGATGCATAATATTTCTTGAGGGGTGGCTGAGACGGCGGGGGCTGGCAGTGGGGGCGGAAGGGGCCGAGTCCCCCTGGGGAGCCGCCGTCTCGCCGCGGCTCGGAGCCGTATTGACCAAAGCCTGTGACCGCCGGCGTCCGCAAGGTTTGCCGCCAGCCGTTAGCAACCCTAGGCGAAACAATCAGGGCTAGTGCTGCTGTCGAAAGCTCACCAGAGGCAATATTAGTCAGCCCCTCAAACTAGCACACTTGTCGGTTTGGAGCAATATGGACGACGATCACTTTGGCTTTAGGTAAAGAAAAGGCACCAGAGATGCAATTACGACAACGCAAATGATAGTGAAAGCAAGACACTTTCATGAAATTTGTCGACCTCGAAAAAGATTTCATCATTATAAAGTGGTGCCAGATGTTCGAAATTCTGATAAAAAAAGGAATACGCTATAGGGAAGGACGGATAATGTACAGTACGTACAAGAACCTACAGAGAAGAATAAGAACGGAAGATCAAGATCGAAGTTCTTTGATTAAAAAGAGTGTAAAACACAGGTGCGTTCTTTCGCCTCTACTACTCAGTCTTCACAGCGAAGAAGCTGTGACGGAAGTAAAAGAGATATTGAAGAATAGAACTAAAACCCAGGATGTAATGATACCAGTGATAAAGATTTGGTGATTACATTGCGTTTTTCAGTGAAAGTGAAGAGGAATTACAAGACCTGTTGAGAAGAATAAAGTCTGATGAATACAGAATACGGACTGAGAGTAAACCGAAGAAACACGAAAGTAACGAGTAGTAGCAGAAAATGAAATTAGGTATAAACTTAACATCAAAATCGCGGAAGGAATTAAGCTACCTTGGAAGCAAAATACCACTTGACGGACGAAGAAAAGAAGTCTTTTACTATTAAATATAGGCCTTCATTTGACGGAGAACTTTCTGAGGATGAACGTTTTGAGTACAGTATTATATGGCTGTAAATTGCTCACTATGGGAAAACCTGAAAAGAAGAGAATCGAAAATTTAGGATGTCGTGCTATAAAGTACGTTGAAAATTACATAGGCTGATAAGGAATGAGGTTCTGCACAGAATCGGTGAAGAAAGGAACATATGGAAAGCGTTGGCAAGGGGATGGGGCAGGATGATTTGGCATAGATACTAGAGTGAGCTGAAGAGAGAAAAAACTGTATAGGAAGACAGAGAGAGGAATAGATACAACAAATAATTGGGATTGATGAGTGTAAGTGCTACTCTGATATGAAGGACACAAGTGAGGAATTCGTTCGTGGCGGGCCTCAGCAAACCAATGAGAAAACTGATGACCAAAAAAATGATGAAGAGTAATACAGAGCAACTGCTGAAAAATCTAGGTTTCACCTATAGAGGACTACGACCTACCTTTCCCCAGGCTGGAAGAGAGTTTCAGAAATTCTACCTCCTGGCTATCATGCAAAGTGGACGACCTGCAAATCACTGAACAGATTGCGTTCTGGAACTGGCAGACTAAAGGTCAATTTGGCAAGGTGAGGCTACACTGATCAGCATGATGCTTGGTGCGATTGTGGATAAGTCCAAACTGTTCAACATGTTCATGAGTGCTGGCTGTGTCCAGCTTCCTGCACAGAAGAAAATGCATTAGTTTCGGGAGATTTTGGGCAACAATAGTGTAGTCGATTTATGTGTATAATACTGTATGTATGTATCTGATACGATAATGCGGCGTGAATGTAGGAAATCTTTCAAAGTATCCCTCAAATTGTCCAACAGAAATGACTCTTAACAGCTTACGACTGAACCAAGATATTCCTCCTCATATCCTCTTCATAAATGTTTATTATATAGTCATGCCAACTGGACTCCAAATTAGTAACGCGATGAATGCATGTCGCGTTGTGTTGTACACCACAATTTGAAATAAATCCCAACTATGAATACATCGCTTTCACCTCGCAATTTCATCTATTCTAGTGCAGAAGAGGCCTCTGTACCTTACCTCGCAATGCCTCTGTACCTTTCAACTAATGCTTTTTGGGCCATGGGCGAAGTATGAAAGTATACACGAACAGTATAATATGGTGGTGCTTTTCAGAAGTGGCTCTGAGCACTTTGGGACGTAACATCTGAGGTCATCAGTCCCCTAGAACTTAGAACTACTTAAACCTAACTAAACTAAGGACACCACACACACATCCATGCCCGAGGCAGGATTCGAATCAGCGACCGTAGTGGTCGTGCGGTTCCAGACTGAAGCGCCTAGAACCGCTCGGCCACACCGGCCGGCTGGCGCTTTTCAGAGTCTTCCACAATCACTCTACCGTGTAAAACTGATTTCAGTTTGAGCAAGGCTTGAGGGGTCTTCTTTGTCGACAGATAAACTGTAAACTGTGACTGAGATGTGCAGCAAGATAAGAGACTGTCCATTTGGGAATTGAGGACCGATGTTGAACGGTTATAACGGGACCATGTTTACATTGCAGAAGGCGTTGGAACTGTTACTTTCCGCAGCTCGGCAGGGGGGCACACTAGGAAGCGACATAGAAAATATTGAGCACTTATTTCAGCCGAGTTACGTAGATGTTCTCATCTGTACTGACTGCAGACAGCGGCGAAACCGCAGCCGCTTAGGAACTGCATAATTTTCCGTGAACAGCCTGACAGCAAGATATACCCAAGTTTTGCTGTGCTTGGTGAAATCACAGAGTTTCCAGTTGCACTTGGCCATGCTCCATATGTGGTTTATCAGCATCGCAAGCAATCGCTTCTAGAGATGTTTAAGAATTCCACAGTGAATAATACTCCTGCACCGTACATTTCAAGAGGGAGCAATGGTTCATTAGAGGTAGGTGGGTCTGGGTTGAACAGACGCCAAGAAGTGGCACGTATTTCATGATGTGACCGCTGGCGATGATGACAGCAAACGCTCAGCGACCTGTGACCATGGTAATGATGGCGGCGGCGACGAAGACCTTCACAAGAACAGAGTTTCAAAGACGAAATCCAATGGCACACAGCAAGCGAGGATGTTTCACTCAGACATGGAAATAAACCTGCGAGTAGCCATACAAGTCACTCGATGAGTCAATGACAGATTTCAAGATACACAGCTTTATTTGTTTCTTATTGCTATTTCACTTGCTCGGAAATCCAGGCTACGTTAGCATAAGAGAAGTTTCGTCTGGTCAAGGCATCGGAGGTGTTTAGTACGGTGGAGGAATTCACAAGCCTAGGTGGCAGCACAACAGACCAAGAATACTCTTTAGCAGACGAAACTGATGACCTTTTGATAGTTCAAACTGAAAAGCACAAAAGTAGGTCACAGGATCCCTGTATCACAGCAAGTCTGTCTGGCTACACCAGCTAAAATGAAACAGCCAGATAATCGGTTACCACAGGGAAGCTGACAACACACACACACACCATAGACCGTGCCCCCCCCCCCCACGATAATTTACAAAAAATGGCTCTGAGCACTATGGGACTTAACATCTGAGTCATCAGTCCCCTAGAACTTAGAACTACTTAAACCTAACTAACCTAAGGACATCACACACATCCATGCCCGAGGCAGGATTCGAATCTGCGACCGTAGCAGTCGCGCGGTTCCGGACTGCGCGCCTAGAATCGCTAGACCACCGCGGCCGGCGATAATTTACAGTGAATAGCTGATTTTATAATCAGACTGACCAGTCTAATAACAATCTTTGGACGTGACAGTTCGCTCGCTGCAGTTGGCCCAGGAGGCATCGTCGGTGGCCGCCAACAATGGTGTTTTCCCTACTTCTATCCTTGCAGCCCGCATGAATTGTCGCTGTTGGCGGTACATGTCCACCACCATCCTTACAACTCGTCGCAGAGATGGCTGTTAGATGCTTAGGAGATGCTGCTCCCATGTCAGTTTATGGTCGATTGTTAGTCCGAGATATTTTAGTGTGTTATTTAATTGTAAATCCTGGGGCAAAAATCGGGTAGCAGAAGTTGTGAGTGCTTCGTCCTACAATTAATCTCTCCGTCTTGGAAGGGCTAGCGGTTGCTCCATCAGGTAAACTATTTGACATGCAGTTGGGATTTCTATACTTATTGGTTAGCAGAAGTGGACCGGAAAAAAAGTTTAAGACATATCGGCAGTGTAGAGGATATACAGTACAAGAGTGGAGGAAGGACAGTACCTTGTGGCACACTCGTAATAGGAAGGAATGGGAATAATTGTTGTTTGTGCTTACGTAGGATGGCCGGTTGGATAGAAAGGATACAATAAGTCGAACGTAGTTGCACTTTAATGCAGTTTTACAAAGAAATTCTTTCCTGTTTCCGGTATAGAATCTGACGCTATTATTACACATTCAGACGCTCAATGGATACCGTTTGCTGCTGACAAGGGGAAGGCCTCAGAAATAGCCTACCGTTTGGGCTCATGTTTGACAGGTCCTTGTATACAACCTAAAATCAAAGATTATAAGATATTTTGGCCCAACACTCCGCCGTTTTGAGAAAATGTCCGTAAAGTTCATGAAACGTAGTCAACTTGGAATTGATGAAATCGAGAGATAATTGAAAACTGAGCCTTTTTCATCAACATATATGCGATCCGAAAACGCATATTTTCCTAGAAATGGAGGAAATAAGATTGTTCTATTTCCGCTTTGCACGCATCAGATACATGCTGATAAAGGAAAGTGCCACTGGCGTAGCGACCAAGGCAACCAATAGTGAAGCAGAGAACTTGTGTTTGATTCCCAGTTGCATTCTGCAGTTTTTTTCTTATTTTATTCCGTATCGGAACTAGTCGGAATAGGTAGTTTAATAAGGTAAGCAAATCATCAAGAAATAATAAAAAAAAGTGGGCAAATAGATTTGAAATGGCTTGGTTTAGTAAAGAATTAAAATTTTAAGCTTCGCTGTGTAAATACAATTCCGAATAAGACTGCTGCGAAGACGAGTGTTCGACGCATTTATCGCATAGGGGAGAAAAACGAACCCTTGTCGCAGTTGGTGGTATACATAAAATAACGCATTTGTACATGGCGAAATATTGCATCAGATCGTCTGGAAAATTTTTGCCTAAATTATTTCCATGCTTATCAGAAACTAAAGGTTGATTAAGTCATTCGGGAAAAGAAGACATCAATCGTATAACCAGATTTATTAAGTCACTGGGGAAAAGAAGAGATCAATCGTATAACCGACTTTTCAAAAATATTTACTTCACCTGCTCCAGTTTGGGAAACAGAAGAATTAAATCTGAAAGACATATCTCGAAAACATTTTGAAATCATACGTTGCTTATAACAAGTTTTTTTTTCTCCTACTGGATTCCTGGGGTAGTCGAAGTAATACCGTTTTGTATGATACCATATATATAGAAGACGATGGGCAACCGACTTGCAAGGTAGAAGTAATACTGCCAAACTGTACGACTTTGCGTCAGCCATGTGCTATTTATTTTTATCGCTTAGTGAAAAACTTTATCAAAATTACAGTTTGCTTCTGGACCCCAGTGGGAATTGCAGAACAGAGTGGACGAAATTGAGAGGTGACATGCCCACAATGACTTGCACACTTGCATATTTATATCTTACTCTGAGTAATTCAATTTGAGGAAGTATAGCTGAGTATGGTCATTACAAGGCTAGTATTGAAAACTCAGAAGATATGAATATTTTCCTCTCTAATTGCATGCAGTGAAAAGTTGCTATTGCTTCACACCAGACTTCCCACGCAGTGTCTCTCGTCACCCAGGTGGTCTGGTGACAGGAGGATTCTACTGATCTTGAAAGGATTTTGCCGACGGGTGTGGTGGAGTCGAGTGGATGCTGTCCAGACGCCGACATTGTCATAAGAGCGGGGGCGACACGCCCACAGGGGCCTGAAGGAGCCAGAAACTTAGTGAAAACACTTTCTGACGGGCTACCAGCGAGGCGTGGGAATGACTTGTGTTCCGAGGCAGTGTTGGCCGGCAAATTCCAGCGTTTTCAGCAAAATCATAATTGTGATTGGCTTGCCCAGGGGACAGCTCCGTGACGTAGCAAAATCGGCGCAGAAATGGGCGCCATGTATCTCCATTGGTGGAATAGTAGTGCTTCGGCAATAGAGTGAAATGTTCCACCGGTTGTCGAGTTGCTAATTGGAACGTTTAACCACGGCCAAATTAGTGGGGGAGGTAATGTTCTGTGTTCAGCTTGTACGGGTGCTCTTGGTAGTGTCGGCTCTCACCTTTCGGTCGGAGTAAGTTACAAGACTGAGCTCTAGCTGCTCTGGACAGCCTGCCTTCCGTTGGCTGTCTAATATAATTTCATTAAATTGTAACTGTTTGACGAAGTTGCTGAAGTTTCGACTTCAACTTAACTTTGCGAGTACAGTTGGCAATTGAGCGTTCTGCGTACAAGTGGCCTATGTTGTCCGTCTTGAGCAGTTTTGGCTAAAGTTGACTGTATTGGAGTTACTGTTTCACTTCACTTGTTAAAATCAATCACTTTACCGTCAGTAATTGTGTGGCGAGCCTTCTACGTCTCCCTCAGAGGCGTATTTGTATTACTAGGAAGTCTTTAGTCTGAAACAACCAGACCAGGATAATTTGTTTCGGGCTATACTTGCGACATTATCATCACTACGACGTGACGTCGAAGCAACCAGCCATCGCCTCCAGTACGCCAGATCGTGTCCTTGCAGTTAAGAAGACAGCTTGGTAATGTATGTCCGCAGCACCGGCAGATTAGGGAATTTTACTATGTGATAATCAGAGCTCAGCAGAGCGCGCCTGTTCCCGTCTTTTCTAACGTTGTTCTGTCTTGGGTGTTCATTGTCTGAGTTTTCACTATACCAGAAATTAATTTTGGGTTGGCTGGGTGTTTCTCTTAAGATTTTAGTTGCAAGGAATTGGCTCCACATACCACTTGGACATAAATGACACAAGCTAGTTTATGAACAACTTCACCTTCACAGCATTTAACTGAGTATCCAATTTAACGTATTGTAAATGTTTCATGTGTTTTGTTTATTATTTTGAGTTCAGCCATAATAAATCAAATTGTTATTTTGGACAGAACTTTCATTCTGTAGATCCGTAGGGCAACCCTTTCATTTCTCACCACGTTAATGAAACTTTTTTATCAAATTAATTACTACAGGTGCCAAACTCTTTTCTACTCCACTTGCAGGGTTTATTACAGTCAGTTCGCGTTTCTTCTTAATCCATGTGCAACAGCAGAAGTCGGAGTTAGAAAAGAGGGGGGTGGACTTAGAGCATCATTTCCATATGAAGATTCTAGACGAATTTAGTGTTAAATACACTGCTAGCCCCGGCACATCGCACAATATCGATTCACAGTGTAGTTCACGATCAGCTTCCAGCAATGATTTTTCAGACGTTGTTATGGCACGTGCGTTATACATCAATAGTAATTCTGGAAAAAGAAATATTTTTAAATGTAAACTGAGTTTGTTTTCCTCCGGAAGGAATGATATAATTGACCGGAAGATTGGATTCGTTAAATGTTTTTGCTGCCGCGAGTATATTTGCTTCGAATGTCTATCTGCAAGTACCAATCGTGTAGTTGTTCGAAGAAAAAAGAGCACCTGTAGCAGGGCGAGCAAAAGAGACATTGTAAATCGAACAGCATTACATTTTTAATTCTTTTCTAATCCAAGACGTTTGATATGTGTATATGCCTACATTGTTGTTATTTCCTATTGATTTGCTTACCTTATTAATCCTCCTACGCCTGTCAAGTTCGAAACGAAAAAAAAATACAAATAAGAACTGTCGAATACTATTGGAAATAGAATACAGGCTCTCCGTCCCGCAGCTTCATCGTTCTTTGCAAGGTGTTTACATTGTGGATACATAAGCGGCAGTCGAACAATTTTCTTTCCTCGATTTCCAGGGAAATACGCGTTTGTGCACCCCATGTGTGTTGATGAAAAATGCGCGATTTTCAATTATCTGTCGATCCCGTCAGTACAGAGTCGATTGCGCGTTATAAACATGTACCATGGAGCATTTTTACACGATAGATCGTAATGGTGTGGAACGAATCATTGTACATTCACATCGCAAATTAATTTGTACATACCGCTGCATCCTGAACTTTTTTTTTACAAAAAGAAAAAAATATGTACAGATGTGAGTTAGTAATTGCCACTCACCACACATTACAGTAACAGAAATTCTTCATCGGAACAGAAGGTGTTGTCAAGGAGAAACTTCTCTGTTTGTTACCAAATTTTGCTTAGCTGCCTGTCAGACATTTTGTATCGCTGGGTAAATGGTCAAAAATTTACTAAGTACAACTTTCTGCATTCTTTTGGTTAGAAATGACATTATCCATTGGTTGGCTATACCATCAACCCCATAAAACGTTAATTTATCTGGGAGAATACTGTGATCCACACAGTCAAATGCCCTAGAGCGGTCACAGAAGATACCAACCGCTGCTATTTTATTATTTAATGCTTGCAAAATTTGGTTAGTGAGCACGTACATTTCATTCTCAGCAGAGCAACCCTTCTGAAATCCAACATGTGATACGCTAAGTATATCATTGTTGCTAAGACGAGATACTATTCCAGAATTAGTCACCTTCTCAAAAATTTTGCAGAACTATGTCAGCAACGAAACAGGTCGGTAATCACCGACATCTCTCTTATCACCTTTCTTAAAGAGGGGTTTAACAGCGGCATATTTCAGTCTCTCTCAAAAAATACCTTGAGTTAGTGATATATTACGTATTTCAGATAAGACTGGGCTTATTATACGGGAACAAATTTTCAGTACTTTATTGGAAACACCATCAAAAGCAGATGAGCTTTTATTTTTGAGAAACTGTATAATTTTCTTAATTTCAGACGGAGAAGAAGGTGATACATTCATATTATTGAATTTTATAAAAGTTACATTTTCATCATACTGCTGTGATTTTTCTCTTCAGTGTTTCACTCCTATGCTTTTTTGTTCCTACGCTTTGCACTATATTTAAGAAATGATTATTAAATGGCTGACCGCGGTGGCCACGCGGTTCTATGCGCTGCAGTCCGGAACTGTGCGACTGCTACGGTCGCAGGTTCGAATCCTGCTTCGGGCATGGATGTGTGTGATGTCCTTAGCTTAGTTAGGTTTAAGTAGTTCTAAGTTCTAGGGGACTGATGACCTCAGATGTTAAGTCTCATAGTGCTCAGAGTCATTTGAAACATTTTGATTATTAAATGCATTTGATACCAGGGCCGTTTTCTCAAAAACGGAGTTTGTTGATCCAAATTATCTTAGATACATTAATTTTATGTTGTACACAATCGACTTGCCATCTACACTAATTGAAAAAGCCACAACACCAAGAAGGAGCGTCCGCCGCTCGTGGTCTCGCGGTAGCGTTCTCGCTTCCCGAGCACGGGGTCCCGGGTTCGATTCCCGGCGGGGTCAGGGATTTTCCCCTGCCTCGAGATGACTGGGTGTTTGTGTTGTCCTCATCATTTCATCATCATCCAGGAAAGTGGCGAAATTGGACTGAGCAAAGATTGGGTAATTGTACGGGCGCTGATAACCACGCAGTTGAGCGCCCCACAAACCAAACATCATCCTCACCAAGAAGGAGTTGTGCGACATAATCGAAAATTGATAGGCGTGTTTCTACACTAGAAAGTTTCGGTCCAGTCGCAAGAGAGTGGCGATAGTAGCGCCACTATGAGAATGCAATTCAGGTCTGCTAAATACACGCTGTAACGGTCGTGAACGTTAGTTGGCTTTGAGAGTGGACGTCGTGAGTTGATGTTTGTCAAGAATGACGAAGCCGCCATTAACAACACCTCACTGAGTTTGAACGATATCGCGTAATAGGCCTACGAGAAGCTTGGTGCCCCTTATGGGATTTTGCAGAAAGACTTCACAGGAATGTAGCCTCTGTACATGACAGCTGGCAGCGGTGGTCAAGGGAATGCACGGTCGCAAGAAGACCGGTGGTGGTGGTAAGTTCCCACGAGGCGAAACTGCTGAGGTCATCGGTCCCTAGGCTTACACTAAGGTCAACACGCACAGCCATGCCCGAGGGAGGGTTGGAACCTCCAACGGGGGCAACCCCGCGAACCGTGGCAAGGCGCCCCAGGCCGCGCGGCTACCCGGCGCGACGAGAAAACCGGCCACGAGGCACTATCGGGAGGGAAGACCAATGTGTTCGGCATATGGCTCTGCACATCGCATTGCATCTGCAGCAGCGAGTTGATCAAAAGTTGGCACCACAGTGACACAGTAAGCTTCTACAAATCATTTACTTCACAGGCGGCTTCGAGACAGACGCCCTGTATCGCGCATTTCACTGAACCTAAACCACCACCATTTGCGATTTCAGTAATGTCAAGCGAGACCGCACTGGAGGACAGCGAGGAGGTCTGTTGTGTTTTCTGATGAAATCTGGATCTCCCTCGGCGACAGTGATAGCCAAGTATTGGTTAGAAGGAGGACCTGCAACCAACCTGTCTGCGTGCTAGACACACTGTACCTACACCTGGAGTTATCGTCTGAAATGCGGTTTTATATGACAGGAGGAACACTTCCGTGGTTATCGCACTCACCCTGACTGCAAATTTGTAAGTCAGACTGCTGATTCGACCTGGTGTGCTACCGTTCATGAACAGCATTCCAGGGATTGTTTTCCAACCGGCTAACGCTCACTCACATGCTGCTGTTGTAACCCAGCATACTCTACCCAAACTGGTTGGTTATTAATGTACCAGCATTTCACGTTTGCAATTGATTACCTCGCGCTTACATTAACCTATGATCTGGCAGTGTTAATCACTTAAATGGTTCAGATGGCTCTATGGGACTTAACATCCGAGGTCATCAGTCCCCTAGCCGGCCGGGGTGGCCGAGCGGTCTAGGCGCTACAGTCTATAGCCGCGCGACCGCTACGGTCGCAGGTTCGAATCCTGCCTCAGGCATAGACGTGTGTGATGTCCTTAGGTTAGTTAGGTTTAAGTAGTTCTAAGTTCTAGGGGACTGATGATCTTAGAAGTTAAGTCCCATAGTGGCTCAGAGTCATTTGAACTATTTCTTGAACCATCAGTCCGCCTAGACTTAGAACTACTTAAACCTAATTAACCTAAGGACATCACACACAGCCGGCCGGTGTGGTCGTGCGGTTCTAGGCGCTTCAGTCTGGAACCGCGTGACCGCTACGGTCGCAGGTTCGAATCCTGCCTCGGGCATGGATGTGTGTGATGTCCTTAGGTTAGTTAGGTTTAAGTAGTTCTAAGTTCTAGGGGACTGATGACCACAGATGTTAAGTCCCATAGTGCTCAGAGCCATTTTTTGAACATCACACACATCGATGCCCGAGGCATGGCGCGGTTACGGACTGAAGCGCCCAGAACTGCTCGGCCACAGCGGCCGCCTTAACCACTTAAATATGTTACGTAGACTAAACTAATCCTGAAATTTCATTACTATATATTAATTATTTTATGATGCTGCTATTTTTTTTCTGTCACTGTATGAGTCGAATCGGTTTGCCGTGTCTGATGCCTTGCCCCTGCGAGAGCTCATAACGGAACACTCGGTCAATTGCCAGCGGGATCGCTATAGCTCGCCAATCCTGGAGAGCTTTCTGCGTGAATGGGATGAGTCTGCGGCACGAAGCCGATAACGGCAACGGCAACGGCAGGAGTGCGCGTGTTTGCTTTCAATTACAGGCGGCGGAGGGCGCGCCTCGGGGTCGGCAGGTGGCGCCGACGGCCGCCATCCATCACTCGGGCGCGCCAGGCCAGGCCAGGCCAGGCCAGCTCAGGCGCTCGCACCTGCGGGTGTGGGGGAGGCGCCTCGCCGCGCCGTCTCACTCTTCCTCCCACGCAGGTGGGCGCGTTTTTTCTTCGCCTTCGAAAGCAACTCTGCAAGACGCTTCTTCCATCAGCGGCGGATCAATCACCGTCTTCCTTTGTGGCAGACGGTCAAAACAAATCTGACACTGGAAGAACATTTCACAACTTCGAGATTGATGTTATCTGTTCCGACAAATTTATTATTTTAACTTCATTATAAGCGTCATTCAGTACCTTTTGTTCCCCAAACGCGACAGCCATGTAGCCGATGACTTACACGACAACATTGAGGAATTATTTCAATAATTCCGGACCACATTATTTTGCACAAGTAATTAAATTCGGTCTGTGGTGAGCGTCTTAGAAACCTGAGTACAAACTCGGGAGTCTGTTAAGGTGCCTTATTAAGGCAACATGCCAGTTCGAAGAGTTTGTACCATGTACTAACATTTTTACATAAAACGACGAAACTTTTTACGCTTCTTACCTTCCAACTGTACCATAAATTAAAATGTTGGGTCGTGTCGCTGAAATACGTATGTAGTGAATCTTGAAGATTGTCATCACAGACAGAAATTAACTATCTGCTGTAAAATATTGTAGTCCGGAACTGGAATATATACTTAAAATCTTTCCCGGATCACTGTGATTTTTGCTGTGATTATGTCGCAATTTGTTGTATTAGTATAACAATTAAGTAATTTATTACATCTCATTTCATTTACTTCTATCGACTCCATTGTTCTAGAAGAAGAGTTTTACGTGCGGGTCCAAAGGCGATGAAGTACAAGGCGATTCAAAATGAATGGTTCAAATGGCTCTGAGCACTATGGGACTTAACATCTGAGGTCATCAATCCCCTAGAACTTACAACTACTGAAACCTAACTAACCTAAGGACATCACACACATCCATGCCCGAGGCAGGATTCGAACCTGCGACCGTAGCGGTCGCGCGGTTCCAGACTGAAGCGCCTAAAACCGCTTGGCCACAACGGCCGGCCTCGAACTCGGGATCTTTGCCTTTCGCGGGCAACGATTAAAAAGTGCTATTACTATTTAATGTATAGCGATACATCTACACGGATTACAAACAATGTAAAAGAAAGTTCAAACTATTATTTATGTATCTGCGGAGGGTGACTCAGTTTCCCTACCGATCAGTTATGTGCAACCCGCAACGCCTTCAAATACCATGTGCAGGATTTTCACATTTTCTCATTTGCTACGTGCGAATTATCAGTCCTACAGCAAAAATGAGCAGAACTTTTTGTACGAAGTTTGTTATTGTTGTGGTCTTCAGTCCTGAGACTGATTTGATGCAGCTCTCCATGCTACTCTATCCTGTGCAAGCTTCTTCATCTCCCAGTACCTACTGCAACCTACATCGTTCTGAATCTGCTTAACATAGTTATATTCTGTAGTGGGATATGGTTTCACCGGAGACCATACTTTTCTAATTATTCAATAAAAACGTACAAATGTGATTTTCAAATGCATTTTACTTGAATGATTCGAAAACTATGGCCTCCAGCGAAAACGCATCCCAGTACAAAATTTAACTACAGCACATTTTCTACAAAAAAGTCCTGTTCGTTTTTTCTGTAGGACTAATAGTTTACTCATAGCAAGTGGTAGAATATGAAAATCTCACACGTGATGTTTGAAGGCACTGCAGGTTGCATAAAATGGATTGGTAGGAGCAGCTGAATTGCGCTGTATATCTTGGTCACACAGACAACATGGAAGCGGTTATGCATTTCACACCATATATTCTGAAGCACTGGTGAAGTTACTGTGATAGACGTCAGCCCCTTCTGGTCCAGCGCATCTTCTCTTATTCTATAAATCGCATTAATCACAGTCACAGTCATGCTTCTGCAGCTCGATTTATACTGGTTGCTAATTATCGCAATTATATCAATGATTGAGAAGGTCAATCCATCTATTTCTATCTATTAACCTTCTCTTTTCTGATTGGGAACATTTGCATGTGGAATAGTGAATGTCGCTTACTAGGGGCCTGCGAGCCGAGATCCCTGCTGAGACACTGTCTTAAGGGCTGTGACTGACTTCTGAGGACAATACCGACAGGAGTTCAGGTACGAGGCAACCAGTATTTTGCTGATGGACGGTGTCCCAGCGGTCCCGCAAATGTGTTCCCTGGTCCGCAGGCGATCTGTGCACGGAGCGTGGATCCAGCTAAAACGAGAGAATAGTGAACAGGGTAAAGGTAGCAATCAAATAGCCGTTTCACAACCAGAAGTAAGTCGACAAAGAACGTTTTGCAAAAAGAATTGTGCTCTCGGAAGGCAGGTGGAGTGGGAAACAGTTTGAACAAAATCCAAATCTCCTGCTTTTTCAAAGAAAGCGACGCTATAAGCTTTGTTTAATGGGTCTCTCGACGAAAACGAATTGTTTCAACCAGATGCCAGCCATTGTGGCATGGAGGTTTCCTCCACCAAAAAGCAGGAGATGTTCTCATTGGGAGTTCTTAAAAAGTATTCGACAGTGGGAGACTAGGGAATGACATTCAAGAAATTTTATACGCCGGAAAATCTCGGACTAGTGAACTAAACAAGACATCCGTGACGTATAAAATCGATGTAGAATGTTCTAGAAATGGCGTCGTCGGGAAGTCAGCTACTTAGAGAACTTTTTACATAATTTCTTTGGTGGGAGAGTAGACATTGCCTTAACGATTACGTTACTGGGCACAATTTGGCGCTACCTTTTTTTTTTTATTGGAGCATTTTGTTTTGTGGTACAGACCCCGTTTAGAGCAGAGTTCGGAAAAGAAGTTTTTGGTTGACTCTAGGAGAAGACACTTGGCATTACACACGTTCAGAGCTACAGCTAGGGACTTCAGATTTCAGTGCGTGGATGCAGCAACGAGCGGAACTTCTGCTCTGAGAGACAGCATGTGCGTTTTGTGACAAGCGCCAGTGGCAGCCATCTGAACCGTTTGCAGCTTGCATTCCTTCACATCGATTATGGTGAGATTATCTGGCAGTGGGGCATGCTTTTTTCGTCACCTAATTAAATTCATGAGGGCTCATCCATGACCAGGCGAGCAGGAGTAGTTACAAGATTTTTTTCCTTTTAGCGTTCGGTATGATCTTACAGTTACTGTGTATCCTCCAGTGGCCATGTTTCATGCAATTAAAATTTTAGGATGATAATTAACGAGTGTCCGGCATGAATTTGAATTTTGTGCCATTTTATCATAAGACGGCTGGCAGCCGCGGTTTTTTCATGTTTGTTATCTGCTAACCCCCCCATTAGTAGCCTGATAGCTTTTGTGTGGTGAGCATTGTTGTTCGATGTTTACTCTCGTCATGGAACAGATGACAAACGAGCAACGTGTCCAAGCTATAAGAAGTTATTACGAGAACAGTGAAAGCTCCAAAAAATGGCTCTGAGCACTATGGGACTTAACAGCTATGGTCATCAGTCCCCTAGAACTTAGAACTACGTAAACCTAACTAACCTAAAGACATCACACAACACCCAGTCATCACGAGGCAGAGAAAATCCCTGACCCCGCCGGGAATCGAACCCGGGAACCCGGGCGTGGGAAGCGAGAACGCTACCGCACGACCACGAGCTGCGGACAGTGAAAGCTCCACAGCAACCGTTAGTGAATTGCGTGTGAACTGCGTGTGACACTTCACTTCACTTCAAAAAGTTACAAGGCTTAAGATCGCATGAACTGGCAGATCATTTCTGGTTGCCACGGGAAGAAATATTTTTGAGGAACCTTTTTATTCAGCGGAACAATCATTTCACGGGATGTATGAAATATCGCACCATCTTGTTGAAACCAAAAATCATCACCGTTCACAGCGCCCGCAGCTCCCCCATCATTTTCGGAGAAGTACTGGCCGATCACTCCTCCTGCCCAGAACCCACGACATCCAGTCACGCGCTGCGGCTGCATCTAGAGTTTCGCAGTCACTCGCTGATTTCCGTTACCCCAAATTCCGATTTTCGTTACCCCAAATTCTGCAGTTCTTCTTATTGGCGTAACGAATCAGGTGGAAGAGTGCCTCATCTGAGAAAATTATTCTTTTTGTGAAGTTCTCGTTCTTTGCCTGTCGAGCCAAGAAATAATGAGCAAACCGCTGTCTCCTTCTATGACCTGCAGGCTTCAACTCTTGTGTAAGTTGAATTTTATACGCATGCATTTTCAGATCTTTTGAATTGATTTCATACAGTGAAAGTGGCGATATATTCAATTGCTGAGATTGTCTGCGAACCGATTTTCTGGGGTTTACGGTTACATTGCCACGGACGACAGCAATGTTTTCTTGTGTTCGAACAGAGCGCGGTCGTCCTGTTCTCTTAACGCTTGAAACAGAACCCGTGGTCTCAAACTCCCGGAACAACTTACGAACTGATGATTCGGTTGGAGCGGCATTACGTCACTTCCACTTCAGTTTACGTTACTTTATCGAAAGCCTAAAAATGTATAAATGCAATAAATGTCTTTTTGTTAAAGTCTCTCTGTTTTTAAATAAGCTGTCGTAAAACAAAATGTTCGTGAGACGACGATCTTCCCTTTCTAAATCTGACCTATTTTTCCTCCAGTAAACATTCTGCAGTTGTTTTGACACTTGTATTTGAAATTCTTACATAAAGAATATTGTGATGCCTAGGTCTCTCTCCAAGTAAGCAGCGGTCTCCAACCTTGGATAAGTGTAGTAGGGATGGCGCTTGTCCCTAAAACACCGGTTTTCAGGTATATCGGTTTTTCCACATCGGTTTAACCTGACTGTTAAAACCGCACAAAATAACCGGTTTTTTAAATAACCGGTTTCCAGCTTTGTTATTCCTATTTTTTCCGTCACTAAACGTAGAAATCGAACAAAGAGTGAGATATTTTGGCACTTAATTTCAACATACATAGAATCAAAATACTAAATTAAATAGACAAATAAAAGAAAACTTAATCCATCCACCGTTCGCTGCTTTTCTCTAAAAGTGATAAGTGGTTGAATACTACAAAAGAATCAGTACTATTTTCCTACTGATAGTAATTTTTTTGAAACTGTCCAAAAATTATGTAGTCGGGGATCATACCCTATTTGAGCATTGGCTGCTAAAGGGTGAAAACTGATCTTGAAGAACTCTAGTTTTCCGTGTTAATGTGTCTGCTTCCAAGGGTTACAAGCAGATAAAAGCGTGTTGTGTAGACATGGGCAGCAAATCTGATAGTAAGTTTTTAATTTATCACTGTAGCCATAATTTCCTTCCTCTTTTTTATCTCACAGTAATGGCAGACAAATCTTTAATCTTTCAAAGCAAATGAATCATTGTACTTCACCGCCATATCGCTTGGTAAAATTATTTTCAGACTACGGTAGGTGCCATTCTGCAGTGCAGCAGATATCTGGCGACGGCGAAAATAAGTATAGACCAAGTGAGAGCAACTCCTGTACACTGCACACTGCCTTAGGCAGTATCGACGTTATATTCTCAGGAATGCTGTACCGATTATTATGCCATGCGTTTTTGCTCCTCTCTGTCGGCGCTGTTGCAAAATAGCATGATCACTTTTCCCATTTTCTATAATAACTCAAGTTTTCTAATCAATCGCCTGTCAGTGTGGCCGAGCGGTTCTAGACGCTTCAGTCTGGAACCGCGCGACCGCTCCGGTCGCAGGTTCGAATCCTGCCTCGGGCATGGATGTATGTGATGTCCTTAGGTTAGTTAGGTTTAAGTAGTTCTAAGTTCCAGGGGACTGATGACCTCAGAAGTTAAGTCCCATAGTGCTCAGAACCATTTGAACCATTTTGCCTAATGAATGCAAATTTCAGGAATAAAAAATACTCCTTATTAAAAAAATGTTTATTTGGAAACGCAAAAATTTATCACTCCTGCTATGACTGAAACTTCGGTTATTTCGATTTGTTATTATGAAATATAAAAGAAAAATCACCTGTTACAACGAGACCAAAAAATATATCAAAATACCGGTTATTCAGAACTACAATACCGGTATGGGTTTTAATCGGTCCGATTTTTGCCGTCGCAAACATCCAGTGCAGGCCAGTGAGTCCGCGTGCCACCCCAGCAGCTCAGGCGGCGGCGGTGCCGGAGACAGGGGCAGGCAGAAGCGCCGCGGCGGCCAGAGTGCGGGCCATCAGCGGCCATTGTGGGCGGCACCTCATTATGCCGTCCTCCTGCCGCTCTCAGCCGCCACATCGGCGCGCAGAGTGGCCCGGCCCGGTGTATCCTGGCTTCCCTCGCCCTCCGCCGTCTTTTCCCGACCCACGAGACCGAGGTCGCCCTCCAGCTTTTGTTGTGGCTTCTGCCGAGGGAGGCGAGGATGGGACGGCGACCGCTTTTAAAGTACTGCGGCGGTTAGGCCCGTGGGGCGAAATTCGTATCTCACGCAGAGAAATGACCCGTATTGCCTATGTTCGCAGAGAAACGTACCGCATGCTTTGAAGATCGCTGTAAAGAAACTGATGAAATTAAACATTTTGCGTGAATATTGTAGATTTCCTAGTTACTGAAATCGATTGGAAAAAACAGAAATGTCTCAAAATGCAATTAAATGGCCGTGATTCTACCGGGTGATCAAAAAGTCAGTATAAATTTGAAAACTTAATAAACCACGGAATAATGTAGATAGAGAGGTAAAAATTGATACACATGCTTGGAATGACATGGGCTTTTATTAGAACCAAAAACAAAAAGCAAAGTTCTCAAAATGTCCGACTGATGGCGCTGGACAGCAAAACGTCAATGACTGCGCATGACAATCGTGTATAAAAGGAGCTGTAATAAGAGAGAAAATCAGATGCGCCAGCAGTCACAGCATGTTGACGTTACCTGAAAAGGCGCTTTTAGTGAAGCTGTAATGTGCTAGTTCAGTGTTACGATCCTATCGCCGTAGGAAGGGGATTCGAACAGGTAAAGGTCCGTTGACAAATGCAGCTGTGGCGAGATTGATTTCAAAGTTCGAAGCCACGGGTTGTTTGGACGATAGACCCCGTAGTGGCCGACCGAGCACAAGGCGTAATGCTGCTGAGACAGTTCAGGAAAGAAATGGAGACTGTAGCGGGTTCGTCTATGCAAGGGGAAGTCAGCGCTTGTGCAGTCGCACGCCGCACCGGCATTCCATAGACTACTGTTTGATTGGCATTGAGGCGTACCCTCCGATGCTATCAGTACAAAATCCATCGGCATCATGAGCTCTTACCTGGCGATTTAGTGAAGCGGAGGGCATTTGCGGTGTGGGCGTTTCAAAAGATGGCGGAAGATGACGATTGGTTGAGTAACGTGTTGTGGACCGACAAAGCTCATTTCACGCTCCGAGGGTCTGTCAACGCCCACAACTGCAGAATTTGGGCCACCGAAAATCCGTGAACTGTCGTGGAAACTCCATTGCACGACGAGAAAGTCACGGTATAGGTAGGATTTACCACATCTACCATTATCGGGCCTTCTTTCTTCGAGGTAAACTACTACCATGATGGGTGAGAGGTACGCCGATATGTTACAGAATCGCATCATCCCCAGCCTGGCTGATAAACACCTGCTGGAACGTACGATGTTTATGCAGGATCGCGCTCCACCCCATATTGCTAGACGCGTGAAAGATCTCTTGCGCGCGTCGTTTGGTGATGATCGAGTGCTCAGCCGCCACTTTGGTCATGCTTGGCCTCCCAAGTCCCCAGACCTCAGTCCGTGCGACTATTGGCTTTTGGATTACCTGAAGTCGCACGTGCATCGTGATCGACCGACATCTCTAGGAATGCTGAAAGACAACATCCGACGCCAATGCCTCACCATAACTCCGGACATGCTTTACAGTGCTGTTCACAACGTTGTTCCTCGACTACAGCTATTGTTGAGGAATGATGGTGGACATATTGAGCATTTCCTGTAAAGAACATCATCTTTGCTTTGTCTTTGTTATGCTAATTATTGCTATTCTGATCAGATGAAGCGCCATCTGTCGGACATTTTTTGAACTTTTGTATTTTTTTTTTTTTTGTTCTAATAAAACCCCATGTCATTCCAAGCATGTGTGTCAATTTGTACCTCTGTATCTACATTATTCCGTGATTTATTCAGCTTTCAAATTTATACTGACTTTTTGATCACCCGGTATTATACCACGATCCATTCCAAGGCTTCTAGCCCCATTATCACATGTATTTGAAAACAGTTCACACGCCCTGGTAATATGTAAGTTTCCAGTTGCTGACGGGGCGGTAACATAGGCTGCCCGCCCGGTTAGCATTCGGTCTAACGCATTGCTTTCCGGGCGGGATTAGTGTCGAGATACGGTGTGCCGGCCATGCTGTGAATGGTTTTTATGGCGGTTTTCCATCTAACTCGGCGAATGCGGGTTGGTTCCCCTTATTCCGCCTCAGTTACACTATGTCGGAGATTGCTGCGCAAATACTGTCCCCACGTACGCGTACACCACCATTACTCTACCACGCAAACATTGGGGCTACACTCGCCTGGTGTGAGACGTTCCCAGGAGGATCCACTAGGGGCCGAACCGCACAATAACCCTGGGTTCGGTGTGGAGAGGCGGTGGGGTGAGTGAAGTACTGTGGGCTACGGTGGGAACGAAGCCTCTCCATCATTTCTTGGTCCCCAGTTCCATACAATACAATACAATACAATAAACAAAGGCTTTTTCTTCTTCTTCTCTTCAGGTATTAGGCGTAATTGCTTGTTACCGTATGGATCGTTGCCAGGCTCTTCCTTTATCTCTTCTTCCTTAGCAATTGTAATTTTTAGTCTTGCACAGTTAAGAAGTAAACAAAGTTCAGTACACTCTGACGAATTTTTAAGAATAAAATTACCAGTAGGAATTACAATTTTAGAATTATGTCGTTACTGTAGACATATCTGAAAACAATGGATTATCTGAATTAAAAAATCGCTTTTCATGTGCTTGAAATATTATATTTATGAGATATTATTGAAACTTCAGGGTGCAATTTTTCAAACTAATCAACTTGTCCTCACAACTGCTTATAGCCAAGTTCTTCATATATGTATGTATTTATAGTACTGGCTTGACCTTCTTGTGTAGTTTACATAATGATTAATTTTGTCAGCGCCCAAGAACACAAGAATTTCTTGTCCATATTAAAATATTTCGAGACAATAAATTGTACGAGCGCCAGTATCTACTTGATGCATTAGGTCCATCTCTATGATTAGATAAAAGGCTGTTTATTTGACTGCTATATCTGAAGAAAGGTCAACACAAAAGTGTAAGTGTATCCGAAAATTGTAAAAATATAGTACAATCGGTGCACCAAAAAGATGTTTAAACTTAACAGTTAAGAGACCAACACAAAAATCTACAATATAGAAAAATTTCAAGTTGTGTAAATGTAAATTGAGCAATACATTGTATGTATATAGAGATTATTAACAGGAAATGAAATTTCTGCTTGAAACTGCACTGTAACTGTAGAACTAATAATAACAGTTGTGTAAAAATGTCATTAATGTGAACAACATAGGGATTTTCAATTGCAAAGAAAATGTGAATGAAATATTTAACTGGTTTTTCCCTCATTATAAAAATTACTTTGATTCTATATCTTCATTTCAGAAAATACATGATTAGACTCCATGAAATGCATACATGACTAACACTATAAGAAAATAATCAGCAGACCTTAGAGAAAGTAAATCAGCAAAAACCAATACATAGCTTTGAATCCATAAAGCTGCAGGAAAATTTACAGTAAAACTAATTACAACAATAATATTCATCAATGATTAATTTATCAAACAGTAAAACATAAAATTAAATGTATAAGTTATTAAAAATACAATTTCAAAATAAAACAACCCAAAAAACTTCATCAAAGGAAGTGAATAACCTGCTACCGAACACTCTACAAAAGTAATTAACATGTTTAAAGACTTTTTTACAAATATACTAGAATTTTAACTAAAAACAAATGTGGTTCATATGAAAATGAAAGTACTGTGTTTCTCAATCCCTCAACTGCAACGGAATTAAGAAAATCTATCAGTACATAAAACCACTAAAGTTTCTGTGGCCCTGATGGTATTCCACATATCGCATCCAAGACTGTTTTTATTCTGAAATAATTCGAAACTGGTTTCTGTAGCACCCTGTCGTTATGGAATGGAATAACTTTTATATCCCAGATAAGATCACAAAGATAAGTTCAAATAACTCTTAGCTAAATTTTATCATCATTGTTTTCTTCAGTGCAAGGATATACAAAAAATACCTTAAATAATCAACAATGAAAGCTTTTTACAAAAAGTGTGACAAACAACACATACCAAACTATAAACTAGTATTATTATCTGTAGTTTCTACAGTAATCAGAGGAGCTATATATTAAAGGAAATTTAACTATTCAGTTAAAATAAATTATCTGTAAATGCTCCAAATAGAGTATCTGCTATCAGCTGAAATTGCTGTTTGATTTCCTGAAGCAAGTAATTAATGCTAAGGATTGTTATTAATTAATGTTTCAGTTGATCTAGATTTACCTAAACACTTTGGTCTGAGCAATGATGATCTCTTCATGATGAAACTATATTGTTATGATGTTTGTCTATTGCCTAATTTAAGGCACATCTATCTGTTAGTCAATAAAGTGTATCAATATTTCACTTAAACACAGAATATTTTTCAGTGTACATAACTGTTAGACATCAAGCACTCTAAATCTCTCTTTCAGGACTTTTTACCCGAAAAATATTTACAAAAATACAAGAGGCTGAATACTGGTTGAGAGACAACGTCTGTTATAAATGACAGGAAAATTGAACATTAAAGCATTAAACATATAACACTGGAAGTCTGATTATAGTCTTAGAAGTCATAGGGCGAAGCACTAAGCAAAGTTATCCCACAAAATGTCTACAAGTATGGTCAGGCGATCATTTAAAATGGAGATGCATGTTATGTTTTAAGAACGCTTAGGCAGATAATTTTGTTGTGTAGCAAAAAATTTTATTATATGTGTTTATATTTGTCAAAAAGTTCTATCAGACGAGCTCAGAACAGAGAGGGTTAGCTCTGGGCTGATGTACCAGTCAGAATATGAACCAAGTATACGCGAATGTAACAGACCTCAGAGGGAGGTAAGTAGAAATGCAATGGTAGCCATGCTACATAACAAGGCACAGTGAGGTAACAATGCGTAACTTCACCGCATGAGCGCCACTGCAAAATCAAATGTAGTCAGAAAGATCAGAGTTCGGTAACGCAGAATTATAACTGAATCACCACAGAGAGGCATGGAATGCTGACGGGTCTGATAAACGAGGGCAAATGCATTCGCACACCCAGAGTCACCATGTCATAGGCATGTGCTCGGACTTTAAATAACGAGGCGAGACGATGACAGTCTGTTGAATTTCAGTGAAACTACGACAAGCTGATTGATGATGGTATCTGCTTCCTGACTTCACACCGAGATACAGCCAAGCTGATACATGTCACAGCTGTGGTCTGCCGTTGCTGTCCACTGGGTCATTTCGTATGAGACCAGCGTGTGGCCAGCCCTACTCTAGTACTGGTCATCTGGGTACTGCAAGCTGCCGTCTCCGCACCAGCCTAGCGAGACTCATGCGAGCAGCCTCCCAGTTAACTCATGAGCATCTGACCACTCTTGGTCGATCCATGGTGGATGGCCAGGGCCTATTCTATTCTTCATGAAGCCAACAGTCTCTACCACAGTCGGTAGTCCCAGTCGGTAGTCCCCACCTGAGCGCGTGACGAGCTGCCTTTGAGAGCGCTGTGGTAGAAGGTGGAAGATTTCCACAGCCGCCCCCCCCCCCCCCTCCACGTACCCCGCAGCTGCCGGCACAGCGGCCGTGGCACTAACCTGTGAAGTGACGTAACGTCTTACTGACAAGGCATCAGCTCTTCTTCGTGGCTTGCGTGTTACACCCAGCACAATACAGAGTACACACGTAAAGAAGTCGAACATCACCAACAGCCCAACACATACACATTAGCGGCCACCCATTTGGAAAGTAGACCAAAACGCCAAAGTACTTCTCCGACTAAATAAAGGTCGTAAAACGCATCTGTTGGAAGAAACGGAGATATATTTGCAACAAGGAAATAAGAAGACAAAATAGTGGAAGAAAACTGGAAAGTGACTCAGTAAATTTCATCAGATTCTTCGATAGTATACATAAGTAAGCGAATAAAATAGTGATACATAACAATAAGTGTTTTTGCAAATAATATATAAGCAAATAACAATTCAGAAAACATATGAAAAATACCGTCTGCACGAAAGTATAGTGTAAAGGTTTGTTATTTTACGTTTGCTGTTTCCAACGTGTGCTGTGCGCCGTTAATTGTGTGAGTGATGTTGAACATGTGCGAATATCTGCAAAAGTAGACTACAAGAATACCGCAAGTAAAAGTGTTTTCTGAAATCGAAATTAACTCTGTATAAAGATCCAATATTAATTACAAAATTTCGGGCGTTTTTATACTACAGCCCTGCAGGCCATAATACACGAAGAACGCACTTGAAAATTGGAATCATTTCCCGACTACTCTTGTGCAAGAAGTAATGAAAATAAAATCATGACTGAAAGAAGCAAAAGTTATTTCTTTAACGAAGCTATTCTTTTTAAGTCACATACTTTCGTTAACCATTTTTAATGGATAACACAAGTGGCTCAGTACATACCACGGAAAAAATTCTACTCAAGTGTTTGCAATTTTTGTAAAGAAAGATACTTTTCAGGATAATAACGTTACTCACAAGGGAACCTCCCCATCGCACCCCCCTCAGACTTAGTTATAAGTTGGCACAGTGGATAGGCCTTGAAAAACTGAACACAGATCAATAGCGAAAACAGGAAGAAGTTTTGTGGAACTATGAAAAAATAAGCAAAATAGAGAAAAAGAGTAGTCCATGCGCAAGATAGGCAACATCAAGGATAGTGTGAACTCAGGAGCGCCATGGTCCCGTGGTTAGCGTAAGCAGCTGCGGAACAGGAGGTCCTTGGTTCAGGTCTTCTGTGGAGTGAAAAGTTTACTGTCTTTATTTTCACAAAGTTATGATCTGTCCGTTCATTGACGTCTCTGTTCACTGTAACAAGTTTAGTGTCTGTGTTTTGCGACCCCACCGCAAAACCGTGCGATTAGTAGACGAAAGGTCGTGCCCCTCCAACGGGAACCAAAAACATTTGATCGTACGGTCATAGGTCAACCGATTCCTCCACAGGAAAACACGTCTGATATATTCTATACGACACTAGTGACGGCATGTGCGTCACATGACAGGAATATGTTGTCGACCCACCTAACTTGTACACTTGGCGAATGGGTAAAAAGATTCTTCTACCTTGCCCGATTTAGGTTTTCTTGTGGATGTGATAATCACTCCCAAAAAAGTGATGAAAGCATAAGAGTTTGTCACATAAACTGCAATAAATGAATGCAACAGTTTCACAGTCGCACAGTTTTCCTTGTGCTCTGTCAAAACATATGTTTTTAACGTTTTCAAATTTTTCCGTGTGTAGACCGTCAAATCCTGCACATGTCCAAGCAAATCTGAACATGTCTTGGAATTTTGGAGAGCGCAGTTGATTATGTGTGAGTGCCTGAACTTTGAGAATTGTCTGAAAATAAAAAATTAAACTTTTCACTCGAGAGAAGACTTGAACCAAGGTCCTCTCGCTCGGCAGCTGCTTACGCTATCCACGGAACCATGGCGCTCCTGACGTCAGTCTATCCTTGATGTTTCGTATCTTGCGCATGGACTACTCAGTTTTTATATTTTGCTTTTTTTTAATAGCTCCACACAACTTCCTCCTGTTTTCTCGACTGATCTGTGTTCAGTTTTTCAAGGCCTATCCACTGTGCCAACTTATAACTAAATCTGAGGGGGGTGCGATGGGGAGGATCCCTTGTCAGAATGATCTGTGCTGCGGCATGCGAGGGAGAGACTGAAAATTTTTAAGGTGTATTGGTTCTAAAAACAAGGAGAATTTATTTATATTTGACAGCTATTTTCTAATGTTTTGAGAGTTGCTTGCCGCTTAAGATTGGCGCGACGAAGAAGACCCATTTAAAGCAACATTTTACAACTAGTACAACGAATTCAGAAGAGGCCAATTCTTTCTTAGTGGTGAATTTCGCGAAGGACGTCCACAAGTCACTGTTACTGATGAAAGTATTGCCATAGTTCGAGCAATGCATGAAGAAGATCCACCGACAGCTTATGAATTTATTCGGTGTCTTTGGGCTTTAGTATAAGTTGAAACCAAAACATTTTACATCAGCAGTTAGATACGAGAAAACTTTGTTGTCAGTGGATTCCACATAAACTGACTCCACATCAAAAACAACAACGCACTGATTGGTGCAGAAGAATTCAGGATTGCACAGTGACACTTCAAATTTTGTTTGGAATATCGTTACTATTGATGAACCTTGGATTCATTGTTATGATCTCGAAATCGGCGCACTGGGTCTTTCGAACAGAACCTAAGCCAACAAAAGTCCGACGAACGCACGGTACTGTTAACAAGATTGGTGCAGTTGTGGTTCAAACGGTCTATATTGTTAATGTTGGGTTGTTTTTTGGGGAGGAGACCAGACAGCGAGGTGATCGGTCTCATCGGATTAGGGAAGGAAGTCAGCTGTGCCCTTTCATAGGAACCATCCCGGCATTTGCCTGGAGCGATTTAGGAAAATCACGGAAAACCTAAATCAGGATGGCCGGACCCGGAATTGAACCGTCGTCCTCCCGAATGGGGGTCCAGTGTTCTAGCGACTGTGCCACGTCGCTCGGTCCTATATTGTTACTGTAGCATCAAAAGAGAGACGTACCGCTGCTGTACATCGGTACACAAATGTCTGTTTACAGCAAATATCTGAAAAAGATCGTGAAAAAAAAATTTCCATCACGTCAGTGCATCGCCACATGCAGAAAAAGTAGCAACTATCTGAGTGCCTTTAAGGTCAGCACCATGGACCACCCCACCATATACCCTCGACTTAGCACCCTGTGACTTCTTTTTGTTTCAAAAATATAAAGACAAAATGCATAGAATCATGTTTTCGTCATCATATGAAACGAGAGAACATTACAGAAAACCTAGTTTTTGAACCCTCAGGAAGACTGGCATCGTTGCTTTAAACACTGGTTTCATCGAATGCAGTTCCAGTCACCCTGACTTAAGTTTTCCGTGATTTCCCCAATCGCTTCAGGCGAATGTCGCGATTGTTCCTTTGAAAGGTCACGGCCGATTTCCTCCCCCATTCTTCACTCATCTCGAATGACCTCACTGTTGACAGGACGTTAAACACTAATCTCCTCCTCCTCCTCCACCTCCTCCTCTTAGTTTGGTCCCTTTAATCCTCAAACCAACCAACCAACCACCTCCTCCTCCTCCTCCTCTTCCTTCTCCTCGAATGCAAAAATGTTCAAAATGGTTCAAACGGTTCCAAGCACTATAAGACTTAACATCTGAGGTCGTCAGTCCCCTAGGCTTAGAACTACTTAAACCTAACTAACCAAAGGACATCACACACATCCCTGCCCGAGGCAGGATTCGAAGCTGCGACCGCAGCAGCAGCGCGGTTCCAGACTGAAGTGCCTAGAACAGCTCGGCCACAGCGACCGGCTGCAAAAATGTATTGATGTTAAAGGGGAATACTTTGAAAAAGAAAAAACATTTAAGTTTCTTAAACTAATCCTGGTTCGATTTTCTAAAAATTTATATGAAAGTAAAAAGCTAATGAAAGATTACTAAGTTGCAACAAAAGGCCTAAAACTGTTGCAAAAATAGATATACAGATGAACAAAGGGATAGAAGAGAGAGAGAGAGAGTCTTGTACATGCAGTATAGTGATAGGAAAGCGGTCAGCGCGGTTGGCGTTTCAGGCAACGCAGTGAGTGGTAGCTGAGCTGAGGTGGCCAACGGTAGGAGCCGGCACGCAGTACGCTGGCGTACCCAGCGCGCTGTTTACAGGACGCTGTTTGCGTGTTTGGAGAAGAGCCCGTGTGTGGGTATACAGGGCGGGCGGCGCAAGGACTGCGGCGCTGAGTATTAGGTGGCGCTTGTGTCCGGACACTGATGGATGGCCGCCTGCCACGTGGCGGATTTGTCTTCCTCGGCTTCGACCGCTGCGGTCACCACACAACGGCCGAAGAGCCACTCCCCACGTCGCGCTGCGCTGGAGGAGGCGCTTTGTCTGTAGGTTCCTCCAACACTCTGCCACACCCGGCTCATTTATTTCTGCAACAAACAACGGTAATTACATAGAACTGTTTCTATCTCAGTACTGTCGATAAAGAAACTTTATAACTGATAAATTCTAAATTGTGGGTATTCGACGGTATTAATTTATTTCCTTAACCGGTTTTCCCCTTACAAAACCATCATCAGATTTCAACTGACTTGTCGTCAATGAGGATACCATACTGCTGCATAACATTGTAAATACAGGGTGTCCCAGGAGAAATGGTCAGCGCTCAGAGATACGAGACGATCATTCGATGCAGGGAAGTCTGTCAAACACGGGCTCTAAAACGCAAACCTTAAGAGCTATGAGCACCTGTTCAGTAGAAGAGGTGTGTTTCACACTAGCAAAGGTGATTGGTTTGTGGGGCGCTCAAATGCGCGGTCATCAGCGCCCATAGAAAGTCACAATTTTTGCGCAGTCCAGTTTTTTTCGTAGTCCAATCTAGCCACTGTCACGAATGATGATGATAACACAAACACCCAGTCCCCGGGCAGAGAAAATCCCCAACCCGGCCGGGAATCGAACCTGGGACCCCGTGATCAAGAGGCAGCAACGCTAGCCACCTTTTTTTTTAGTTGATCTTATTTTGTTCGTTTTCGTTTGTTCTGTTTGTTCGGGGCGGACGGCCTATGACGTCCGTTCAAGTTCTTCGTTGATTCATTCAATCAGTTTTTTTTTTTTTTATTGCAGAGGGCATCTAACCCTCTGACCGAGCACGCTGAGTTACCGCGTCGGCATTCATCGTTGTCTTTGGTCGTTGTGGACGTCACATGACATCCGTTTAAGTTCGTTGTTGATACTTTCACTCAGCTTTTTTTATTACAGAGGCAAACCAGCTCTCTGACCGAACACGCTGAATTTGTGCTTGACCTGGCTTCGAACCTGCGTCTCCTGCATACTGTGCAGATGCTCTTACCACTGAGCCATCTGCAGACGTCACTAGACCACGAGATGCGGACAGTAGCGAAGGTGAACAAATGCTCGTACCTCTTAGGTTATGCACTTTAGAGCCCATATTTGCTGGACATCTCTTTTTCTTATTTTGATCCACACTATCACCTCCCAAAACATGGAAAGCAAAAAAAGCCTGCAGAGATCTGTTTCACAGTATCGAAGATGAAGAAAAGCTCACAGCTCTGAAGGTATGCATTTTAGAGACCATATTTACAACACTCTTGTGCTTCAAATGATCGTTCCTGTCATATCCCTGAATACTGACCATTCATGCTGGAACATCCATTACAAAATGGCAAAATGAAGTGCAAACACAGAGCAAACTTCGTCTTTGACAGCGCAGTGGTAACGCAATTCAAAATGTTTAAGTTAGAAGGTAAATAGATGTAAAGGGATCAAACTACAAAAATATTAAGACTAAACATGGAAACACGTTCTGTGTGTGGGTGCACGCGTGTGCAATTCTGAAGCGTAGGAGGAGGTTCATATGGCTCTGAGCACTATGGGACTTAACTTCTGAGGTCATCAGTCCCCTAGAACTTAGAACTACTTAAACCTAACTAACCTAAGGACGTCACACACATCCATGCCCGAGGCAGGAATCGAACCTGCGACCGTAGCCGTCGCGCGGTTCCACACTGTAGCGCCTAGAACCGCTCGGCCATCCCGGCCGGCGTAGGAGGAGGAGAAGGACATTAACAAAGAATTCAGTCAACAAGAGTTGTGCATGTGCTGAAACAACCTCATTAGCTTACATTGCAATATGAATCAAATTAACAATCATAATAAAATAAAACTAACACAAGACATGGTTATTGGCGATTGAACGGGTATTACACAGGGGGGGGGGGGGGGGGGCGTGAGACAGAAACTGTGCAAGAGGTAGAACTGACGATTGAAATAGTAATTACATTAGCTAAATTATACGAGGTGCGACAATATCCGCCAGGGTAGCCGAGAGCGCTAACGCGTTGCTTCCTCGACTCGGGTAGTCGCGCCGGCCCCGGATCGAATCCGTCCAGCGGATTAACGACGAGGGTCGATGTGCTGGCCAGCATGGATGTGGTTTTTAGGCGGTTTTCCACATCCCGCTAGGTGAATACCGGGCTGGTCTCCATGTTCCGCCTCAGTTCCGCAGCTCGCAGACATCTGAACACTTTCGCACTATTCCATGGATTACACTCGACACAGAGAGTTGGGGTACATTAATTCCGCCCCCTGGGTGGAGGGGGGGGGGGGGGTAAGGGGTGGCGGCAGAAAGGGCATCCGGCCACCCCTTAAACATTGACATGCCAAATCCGATTAACGATGGCTGACCATGCGTATCTGCAGGACAAGGCTCAAGCGATAGAATAGAATACGAGGTGCGACAATAAAGTAAAGAGAGTGATTTTTTTTGCAAGATGTGGCAACCCTGCAGGCTTATTTAGGCACTATATCTTTGACATTGGTCTACAAGCTGCTTCTTGTCCAAGCGGCACATCGATGCAACTGCTCAGTCGTGAGTTGTGCTGTAATAAGTTAACACAGGTTTGTATCTCTCACCACGGAAATGGAACAGCATGATATTGCGCAACGGTATGCCACTTCTTTTTGCGTTAAATTGGGTGAAAATGTGACGACAACTTACGGTAAGCTGCAGAAGGCTTTTGGAGAGGAGGTTATGTCAAGAGCTCAAGTTTTTCATTGGCATAAAATGTTTAGTGAAGGCAGAACGAATGTTGAAGATGAAGACCACAGTGGACGACCATCAATCTCACGGACGGATGTCAACTTGGCCAGGGTGCGTGAACTCGTACGATCTGATCGAAGATTATCCGTGAAAATATTTGCAGAAGAACTGAACATCAATCCAGAAACGGTTCGTCTAATAATAACTGAAGATCTTCGTATGAGAAAGATTTGCAAAAATCGTCCCCAAAAATCTCACACCACAAGAGCGAAAAACACGGAAAAATGTGGCAGCCGATCTGTTAGAGCAAATGGAAATCAATTCAGAATTGTTGAGCTGTTTCCATAATGAGATTTTCACTCTGCAGCGGAGAGTGCGCTGATATGAAACTTCCTGGCAGATTAAAACTGTGTGCCCGACCGAGACTCGAACTCGGGACCTTTGCCTTTCGCGGGCAAGTGCTCTACCAACTGAGCTACCGAAGCACGACTCACGCCCGGTACTCACAGCTTTACTTCTGCCAGTACCTCATCTCCTACCTTCCCAACTTAACAGAAGCTCTTCTGCGAACCTTGCAGAACTAGCACTCCTGAAAGAAAGGATATTGCGGAGACATGGCTTAGCCACAGCCTGGGGGATGTTTCCAGAATGAGATTTTCACTCTGCAAGGTTCGCAGAAGAGCTTCTGTTAAGTTTGGAAGGTAGGAGAGGAGGTACTGGCAGAAGTAAAGCTGTGAGTACCGGGCTTCAGTCGTGCTTCGGTAGCTCAGATGGTAGAGCGCTTGCCCGCGAAAGGCAAAGGTCCCGAGTTCGAGTCTCGGTCGGGCACACAGTTTTAATCCGCCAGGAAGTTTCATATCAGCGCACACTCCGCTGCAGAGTGAAAATCTCATTCTGGAAACATCCCCCCGGCTGTGGCTAAGCCATGTCTCCGCAATATCCTTTCTTTCAGGAGTGCTAGTTCTGCAAGGTTCGCAGGAGAGCTTCTGTAAAGTTTGGAAGGTAGGAGACGATGTACTGGCAGAAGTAAAGCTGTGAGTACCGGGCGTGAGTCGTGCTTCGGTAGCTCAGATGGTAGAGCACTTGCCCGCGAAAGGCAAAGGTCCCGAGTTCGAGTCTCGGTCGGGCACACAGTTTTAATCTGCCAGGAAGTTTTGTTGAGCTGTGTTATCACTGGCGATGAAAGTTGGTTTCTTCAGTACGATCCAGAGACAAAACGCCAAAGTTCGTAATGGTGCTCAAAGGGATCACCCAGACCAAAAAAAGATCGCATGTCAGAGTCAAAAGTGAAATGCATGCTTGTGTGCTTCTTTTATTCCAAGGGAATGGTTCATAAAGAGTGGGTGCCTCCTGGACAAACAGTTAACCAGTATTACTACAAAGAAATTTTAGAAAGACTTCGTAAAAGAGTTCTTCGTGTCCGTGCCAACATTGCTGATAATTGGATTCACATCACGATAATGCGCCGTCCCATACTGCTCTGTCAGTACAGCAATTTTTAACCTCAAAACAAATTTCAATACTACCACAGCCACCTTATTCACCAGATATCGCTCCGTGCGACTTTTTTCTATTTCCAGGAGTCAAAACGGCGGTCAAGGGACACCATTTTCAAACAATATAAGATGACCAAAAATCTGTGACGAGGGTCGTGGGGGATATTACAGAAGGTGAGTTCCAGAAATGTTATCGTCAATGGCAGGAGCTCTGGAAAAAGTGTGTGCAGTCAGAAGGAAACTACTTCGAAGGAGACAACACTAAATTTGACTAACATGGTAAGCAACATTTTTTTTCACATCAGTCTCATTACTTTATTGTCGCACCTCGTACATCAGTGGTACGAAGATTTATCTCTTACTGCAGAGAAGATGTGAAGCAAACAAAAGTGGGCTTTCTGGCCCTGATGGGCCATTTGGAACTGACCGACCGCCATGTCATCCTATTCAAATTGCGTCTTTGGATGAGATATGAATGGGCGTGGAGTCGACACACCACTCTTCCGGCCGTTGTCGGCTTTCCAGATCTTGGAGCCGCTGCTTTTCGCTCAAGTAGTTTGTCAGCTGGCAACTTGATATTGGTAAAGTGTAACCTGTATCAGTCCCCCTCCCAGGGAAAAACCCCTGCCATCACCGGAATCCCCTGCACAGCAGCCAGACACACTGATCCAGACGGGGGAGATGTACAGCACACATGACAAAACAACAGAATATGTCTAGTACAAAGACAATCGTAATAAAATATAGCTGTGTTTGGTCATTTAATATTAAACGTGGGTTACGTGCTAGATGTCTACTGACTTCCAGGGCTTCCATAAGTTTAGGTTTTTTCCCTTTGCATGATAAATGAAGGTCATGGGACTGTGAGAGGTTGCTGTGGTCTTCACTAAATACGTGCTCAGCAAATGTGGCGTCAGAATTCTGCAACCACCAGTTGCGTTCATCTCCAGTCTGACTGATCAGTATAAAACTTACCACAGTCTGGATAAGTAATTTTGTAAACACAACTGTTGGCTAGTAATTGGATCATATTTATGTTGTTGAAAATATCTTAGGCTGTGGTTTCCCTTAAGTAGTAGAAAAACAATATAGCTGTGGGATGTCAGTGCTTCGGCTATACTCTGTGATCCTACTAACGGGTCAACTGACAGGTTTTAACAAACGATTGGCTAGTCGATTTTTATTTAAAACAACCAAATGAAACTAGTCTCTGCGGCGACGTCAGTTCTATGAAAGTTTTTTACTCACTTTCCAGGTTTGAATGGGTTCACTTAATTTGAGGCTGACACATCTCTGATGGCCATGTTAGTTACATGAATTTTGTCATTGAGTCTCCGGGAATGGATGGATTTTTTTACTTACTTACTTTTCCAGTCTTTTCGTTTATAAATGAACCATCACAAAGGTTGCCAACATTTTTAGAGAGAAATAACATATCTAAGTTCAAGGAGAAGTGAATAAAAAGTATATTTATAAAAATTAAGTATTTTCAAAATTTATGTACTTATTTATTTAAATACGAATTTGCCGTACATCGAGGATTAAATATGAATTTTTTGTTGGATTTAAAACGGTAATGACTGTTTCAGCTTTATAAATTGATCTTTAAATAAATGAACAATTACTTTTTTATTTCAAGTTATTTTAGCTCTGTCTCTCTGTTCCAGGTGGTTTGCACACATCACTGATACTCTCTTTCAGGAAATTCTGTCGTGACGTTGTGTAGTGTCTGTTTGATGAAAACTATAAAGAGCAACACTGGTTGGTGATGAAGTCCCCCATAGAAGTTACCCTACTTACGTAAATTAATAATCCCAAATTAATGTTACACAATTTAACTACCCACAGTTAAGGTCCACAGACATCGATATTTAAGTGCGGCAATGGAGGTTATATTTTTTACTTGAAATAATTGAAAATTGGCCAATGATCAATTTTCCTTTCATTAAATACATAATAAATCTTCCTAACAACATTTAGCTCATCTCTAATTATTAAGAAATCTTTCCAAGTTTGTGCATTCATGTATAACCCGATTATCTTTCAGTGCGCCTAGTTTGTGATGCCACCGTAATTTAAGACATGTAATCGTAATGTCATGTAGCTGCTCTCTCGAAGTTCTCGAGGTAATCTACCTTGCATGACTTACAGATAGCTTAATGATCCGAGGAGTTGCTTATTTCTGAGTATTCGTTACGAGCTAAAGTATGGCAGAATGAAGTACAAATTGAATCGGCGACAAAATATAGTATCTATTTTAGTGATTTGCACACAAATCATTTGTGCAAGGTCTTTTATTTGGTCGTTTCTATTACATCACAAGAATGGCACCTCATTTAACCCAATATGCGAATGAGATGGATTTAAAATAAACGTTATAAGATTTACATTATCTTGGAGTATTACTCTGCCACATAAAAACAAAATTTGCAAATCCCCTATCTATTACAGTGCCTTAAGACCCGTATTGTCTTTAGCACACTCATACAAAGATCCATTCTTCAATGTATATTTAAATAATCATGAAAAACACAGCCTATTCCGTGAACGAAAGCACCGACATGCTGGTTCCGATCGCGAGATAAATGCAGTCCATATACAGAACGGAAGCTACTTCACTGAATCGCATTTGGAAGGCCACTCTCCCACAGAAGTTAACATTTAATCCATTTCGCACCATAGGAAAGTACAGTTTATTACTATGACAGACACGAATGGAATGGGGAGCAGCCACATTCCCTGTTGCCCTTCGAAATTCACAAAGCAGGCCAGCGACTATGAACTTAAATACGTCACTGACCACGCCGCGGCCTGCCACGAAATCCTCTCCTATGGCCTTTACTGTTTTCTGGATGTATTCTAATCTCTGTCTTCCTCTATAGTTTTTGCCCTCTACAGCTCCCTCCCATAATTCCCTGATGTCTTAACAGATGTCCTATCATTCTGTCCCTTCTGCTTGTCAGAGTTTACCACATATTTCTTTCCTCTCCGACTCTGCGCAGAACGTCCTCGTTTCTTACCCTACCAGTCCACTTAATTTTCAACATTCGTCTGTAGCACCGCATCTCAGACTCTTCAATTCTCTTCTGTTCCGGTTTTCCCACAATCCATGTTTCACTATCATACAATGCTGTGCTCCAAATGTACATTCTCAGAAACTTCTTCTTGAAATTAAAGCCTATGTTTGATACTAGTAGACTTCTTTTGGCCAGGAATACCCTTTTTTCCAGTGCTAGTCTCCTTTTGATGTCCTTCTTGCTCCGTCCGTCATTGGTTATTTTACTGCCTAGGTAGCAGAATACCTTAACTTCATCTATTTCGTGACAATCAGTCCTAATGTTAAGTTTCTCACTCTTCTCATTTCTGCTACTTCTCAGTACTTTCACCTTTCTTCCATCTACTCTCAGTCCATATTCTGCACTCTTTAGACTGTTACTTCCTCTCAAAAGATCACGTAATTCTCCTTCACTTTCACTCAGGCTAGCAATGTCATCAGCGAATCGTATACTTGATATCCTTTCACCCTGAATTCTGATTCCACTCCTGAAACTTTCTTTTATTTCCATCATTGCCTCTTCGATGTAGAGATTGAACAGTAGGGGCAAAAGACTACGTCCTTGTCTTACACCCTTTTTGAATCCTAGCACTTGGTTCTTGATTGTCCACTCTTGTTATTCCCTCTTGGCTCTTGTACATATCTCCCCATAGCATATCCCTGTTTTTCTCAGAATTTCGAACATCTTACACCATTTTACATTGTTGAATGCTTTTTCCAGGGCGACAGATCCTATGAACGTGTCTTGATTTTTCTTTAGTCTTGCTTCCATGATCAACTGCAACGTCAGAATTGCCTCTCTCGTGCCTCTACTTTTCCTCAAGCCAAACTGATCGTCATCTAACACAACCTCAGTTTTCATTTCCATTCTTCTGTATATTATTCTTGTCAGCAACTTGCATGCATGAGCTGTTAAGCTGATTTTGCGATAAATCTCGCACTTGTCAGCTCTTGCAGTCTTCAGAATTCTGTGAATATTTTACCGAAAGTCAGATGGTGCGTCGCCAGACTCATACACTGTACACACAAACGTGAATAGTCGTTTTGTTGCCACTCCTTCCAATTACTTTAGAAATTATGATGGAATGTTGTCTATCCCTTCTGCCTTATTTGTTCTTAAGTCCTACAAAACATTCTAAATTCTGATTCTAATACTGGATCCCAAATCTCCACTAAATCGACTCCTGTTTCTTCTTCTATCAGGTCAGACAAATCTTCCCTCTCGTAGAGGCCTTCAACGTACTCTATCCACCTATCCGCTCTCTCCTATGCACTTAAGAGTGGAATTCGCGTTGCATTCTTAATCTTACCACCCTTGCTTTTATTTCAACGAAGGTAGTTTTGACTTTCCTGTTTGATGAGTCAGTCCCTCCGACAATCATTTCTTTTTCGATTTCTTCACATTTTTCATACAGCCATTTCGTCTTAGCTTCCTCGCGCTTCCTATTTGTTTCATTCCTCAGCAACTTGTATTTCTGTATTCCTGAATTTCATTGAACGTTTTTGTACATCATTCTTTCATCGATCAATTGAAGTATTTCTTTTGTTACCCATGGTTTCTTCAGAGTTATCCTCTGTGTAACTATGTTTTTCTTTCCGACTTCTGTGATTGCCCATTTTAGAGATGTTTGTTCCTCTTCAATTGTACTGCCTACTTAGCTATTCCTTGTTACTGTATCTATAACCATAGAGAACTTCAAGCGTATCTCGTCATTCCTTAGTGCTTTCGTATCCTACTTCTTTGCGTACTGATTCTTCCTAACTGCAGCCTACTCTTCATCACTACTACATTGTGATCTGAATCTGTATCTGCTCCTGGGTACGCCTTACATTCCAGTATCTGATTTCGGGATTTATGTTTGACCATGGCGTAATCTAACTGAAATCTTCCCGTATTACCAGGTCTTTTCCAAGTACACCTCCTACTCTTGTGATTCTTGAACAGAGTATTCGCTATTACTAGCTGAAATTTATTACAGAACGCAATTAGTCTTTCTCCTCCCTCATTCATTGTCCCAAGCCCATATTCTCCTGTAATATTTTCTTCTACTCCTTCCCCTACAACTGCGGTCCAGTCCCCCATGACTTTTAGATTTTCACCTCCCTTTACGTTATGTATTACCCCATCAGTATCCTCGTATACTTTCTCTATCTCTTCATCTTCAGCTTGCGACGTCGGCATGTATACCTGAATTATCGTTCACGGTGTTAGTCTGCTGTTGATCATGACAAGAACAACCCTATCACTGAACTGTTCACAGTAACACACACTTTGTCCTACCTTTCTATTGATAACGAATCCTACTCCCGTTATATCATTTTATGCTGCTGTTGATATCACTCTTACTCATCTGACCAGAAATCGTTGCCTTCTTTCCATTTCACTTCTTTGACCCGTAATATATCTAGATTGAGCCTTTGCATTTCCCTTTTCAGATTTTCTAGCTTTCGTATAACATTTAAGCTTCTGACATTACACGCCCCGACTCGTAGAACGTTATCTTTTCTTTGATTAATCAATCTTTTCCTAATAGTCACCTCCCCCTTTGAAGTCCCCTCCCGGAGATCCGAAGGGGGGACTATTGTGGAATCTTTTGCCAATGGAGAGATCATCATGACACTTTTTTTAATTACAGGCCACATATTCTGTGAGCACACGATATGTGTCTTTAATGCAGCGGTTTCTGTTGTCTTCTGCATCCTCACGCCCTTGACAATTTCAGATTCTTCCGTGTTTCGGGGCAGTTTCCCATCCCAGGGATAAGAGAGTGCCCTGAACCTCTGTCCGCTCCTCCGCCCTCTTTGTCAAGGCCGTCAGCAGTATGAGGGTGACTTCTTATGCCAGATGTCTTCGGCCACCAATGCTGATTATTGATCGAAATTTGAGCAGTGGCGGATTTCGAACCCGGAACGAGGATGTTTGATTTGTAATCAAAGACGCTACCACGTAGCCCAAAACCGTAGCAAAAGTCGATTAGTGAGATCCAAGATAAAAGAAAGGTTGGTCGCCAATAATCGACACAGGACAAAGTGAATCAGTGGACATTGTCAAATATGCACAGGGAACTTTCAACGTGAACAGAAAGCATATAAGATTCTTTTATTCGTTTCATTACTTAATCACTTGCTTCTTAAGTGTGTACTTGAGGCGTAGCGCTGTACATCGTACCTGTTGAGATCGTAACAGCAGTGGACTGCCGTGCAATATGAGTCACGCGCAGGACATGTGGCATCAGATGCTAGAATGATGTAGTTTCCATGCGATCTGGTAGAGATCACTAGTTGACGGACACTGCTTTTTTTTTAACTGTCATTTTTATTTGCAGTTCCGTTTGTTTAATCTTCTAATTGTTTATCAATTACTATTATAATTGTGCTTGGTTATGGGAGTGAATGAAGGTGTGAATGTGAAATAACGTTTTATCTAAAGCTTATTTACTATACATTGAAGTAACTGGTCTCGTGAGGAATGTTTGAGAATGACGTGTGTGTTAGTCATTCGTACCGGGGAATTCATAATAAACTATTTCCTTAGTTTATGGTTCTGGGGAAATTAGATTATGATTTCGGTAAAGCAGTTTGGTCAAGAGGGAGTTAATTGTATATTTGTGAGTCTTCAAAATTTATTTACGCTAATTTACTGTTGTGATGCAACACTGCATTCCTATTAGCTATGACGTTTCTCTGCCAATCAGAAATTAGCATTATTTTGCACGTATTTTGGGAACTAAAGACTTCTTTTGCCTAGAGAGATGAGTAGAGTTGGAGCTTCGATCTCGTAGTGATTAGACCTATTGATAGGTGCTCTGATGAAAATTATTAAAATTGTGATATTTCGGCAGCATAAGGCCTGGAGGTGGAGCAAACTGCGGAAGAGAGTTCGGTTTAGTGCAAGGTATGAAATTCAGAGCCTTTGTGATATTTTAAATAACTAAATTCCGCGTGGCGTGTTGCTTACTTGCGAACGTGAACATTTTGTTGCGTGACACTGATAATAGCAACGTTTGAGCGAGCTAGTCTAAAAGAAACAACGTTTGGTATACTTTTGTGAAGGATAATTAATAATTACCATAAACTGGCTGCAGTTATGAATGATGTGTGCGAATAGACTTTTCAGACGCTGTGTAGCTTAGAGTAAGACCTTGGTAGTAACTTGTGTTGCAAGCATACCGTAACAGAGTGAAATTTTACGCACATGAATACATTCAATTAACTGTCATTAACCTTCCACCGACAAAATAATTTTTAATGCGACTTGTGGTTACGAGTTGTACAGCTGTTTTCTCTATAGCTTTTTCCGGCTGAGAACTGCATTTCAGTGACTTCAAGAACGCGTGCATGTGAAAAGAGATTCACCACAAGGTGAGTGGAACTTCATACGCAGCAGAATCGCATCGCGCCTCCGCATACATTCACTCGTCGGAAAAAATTTTTGCGACAAATATGTGTCATCATTCGTTAATTTTTTTCGAATTTCTTTAATAAATATAGTTTCAGAAAATGAATCATGCCTCCAGATATCGTATATCGCATTGAATATATCTTGATCACTTTTTGTCCAGTCAGATGGTTGTTGCCATTCCCACGCCACTGAGCAAGTAACATAATTTTCGGCCTAATCTATTTACCTTCTACACAAATAAATAGCTGAATAATTGCTTAAGTGCTAAATTCAAATGATTTTCAGTTATTGGACATTATCACATCTTTTCATTAAAAGAAAAAGCAAACATTCGCTAAAATTTCGTAATGTTCCTTTCTTTCTCACATACCCCTAAGGAAACTTTTAATCCGACCTTTTTATCATCAATGATACATCATCTTAATTAGTTACATGTTAACTGCATCTGGAGCAACTTAATCCACAGCAATATATAAATCAATATTAAATGATGAAAAGAAGACTTAGTCTATTCAATACATAATTAAATGAACACGTATAATGGTTGAGTTTTCTTCTCCTATCCTCCGGGGTAGGGTTACACTCCGGGGATATGTATACCCAGGTTGCATATTACTGATTTAGTGCGTCTAATGAAAGTACTACAGACTGATATCGCTTAGAAGACTGAGTGGATAGGCGAGTTAATTAAAATAGTAAAGAGTGTTTTCAGATGAAACAACGAACGCATGTTTCACCGGACAGAAAAACTAAGGACTAGCTTCACTTGTACAGAAACAATGAAAATCCAGTGAAAATGCAAAACTACAACGGACTGTGTGGTGAATCAACTATTTGCATCAATCTGCTCCCACAGACTGGTTTAGTTCAAAGTATGAATGAATAGTCCAAACAATACGGAAAACTACAACTGACTGAATCAATTGTTTTCAACCAGTTGCTCAAACAGAGTGGTTTAATCCAAAACTATGAATGGATAGCCGAAATGATACATTAAACTACAACTGACTGAATCGATACTTTTCATCCCGTTACTCCCACAGACTAGTTTAATACAAAAGTATGAATGAATAATCCAAATGATACGTAAAAGCACAACCAATTGAAGCGATTATTTTCATCCAGCTGCCCTCACAGTCTATTTTAATTCAAAAGTATGAATGAATAGGCCAAACTATACGTAAAACTACAACCGACTAAAACGATTGTTTTTATTTGATCCCTCATAGACCGGTTTCTCCAAAAGAATGACTGAATAATTCAAATGTAAAATAAAACTACAACCGACTGAGTCAATTGTTTTCATTCAGCTGTTCCCATCACTATGTGATACCTGTCCAAAGTATGGGACAGTACACCACGCTCTGCAAACACTTGAGAGAACAGCAGACGGAGCACAGATGTGGGGTCCAATATCCTAAATTTTCGTTTCTTGTGTAATACATAGTCAGTCAGGATTGGGCAATAGCCATTGGTTGAGGCTATAAACTACATTGCGTCTAGCTCTGATCTGAAATCAGCTTTGAACACTGAAAGAGTTTAAGTTATGAAAAAATGAGATGTCTTATAGTGCCATATCGCAGCACATCGTGTATTTATCCGGACCAATATTCAATATTTCCGCTCAAAAATACCTTATTCACGAAAAGATGTTCAAAGTTGTCCATGAACATTGTTGCCAGAAGTGTAATAAGAGAGGATCCCATACCTCAGCCACCTGTTTGTATAGAGTACCTTGGAACAGGAAATAATTTTGTGTTAAGCCTGTCTGAGTTGTTAGCCTTAAGTTACCCATTTTCACTTAACTATTTTTAAAGCCATTAGTGTTTCTGCTGGGTCGGTACTAGTGTACACACCTCGTTATGCTCTGCAGATCTTATCGTCTCTATAATTATAACTGCTACACCTAACCTCTTCGATAACCTGTCTTACATATTTCAGTCTCCGTTCGCACCTACAGCGTGTTACTTGTAACGCCTGCTTTATAACACATATTTATATGCTTTAGTAGGATATCCCACTAACTTCACTGTAAATAAGAATTTTCCATAGACGTTGTTGCCCTATTGTAACCATATAATGAGATATTAAGGATGGGGTGGGATACTAAAGAGAGTCGAGACGCAATGGATCGGAGAGGTTATTAGAAAACTTCGATATTCTGGGGATCTGTGTAAGAGGTTCCTAAACAGTAAAAGTGTGTTCTGTACAGAAGCATTGAGACCTGTACTTCAGTTTAACGTCTGCTTAGTTGTAATTAATCCATTTACAGTACTATATAATAAATGAATTTTTCTGTATATTGCGCAACAAAATTAAAGGATCACTTTTTCAGAACGCCGTAACAGTTTCCCACTACAGAGCATAAGTCTGAATTTTGGCTCAAAGGTGGCTACAACTTTCCTCTGTAACGATGCGACGTCACCCAGGGCTCACTGACGCTTCAGACAGCAAGGTGTCGACGCGTGAGAAGAAAACGCCACAGATCAGAAGCACATGTGAGCTGTAGCGTGGTTTAATGATGTTACATTGGCAACAGATTTCACCAAAAACTTGAACAACGCCATCGTGGACATGTCACGCAATGGAAGGTTTATCACGTCCCCTCTTACATTTCACTACTTTTTTTCGCCTCTGCGATGGAGATCAAAGCCGCGGCACTCAGTACTCAATAAAGGTGCATGGGCGCACAAATGGTGTTGTCGAACTATGTAGTCTTAGAGGGACACTTTGCCATTTTATTCAAGCATGTGTCACTGTCGGACCCACCCGTTACCACGTCACATGAGGGCGAGAAAAAGGAGGATAAAAACACATAAAAATACTTTTCTGCTTCAGATCAGATTCAAACTTCGTAGTTTTTTTGAACGGTTTTTAGTGATTGCACCCTGCATGGCACAGAAAACACTGCTGTCATGCTAAATTCCAAAGTGCGCGATTACGTAAGTAGATCTGCAGCCCCGTGATGTCCGTAAGTAGGGCAGAAATGCCCAGGGGGTGGCAACAGTGACCATATTTGTCAAGAACGCCGACCTGTTGCTCATCGCACTGTGAACTGTCGTTTTTGACCGCGACATATGCGGCAACCAACGCGCCATGGGAAGGGCTGGTTTCATTGACGCCCTTTACGCCACCCCCAACCCCCTAGAGGCCTTTTCGTGCCGATTATGAGCGGCAGCATGTCTGAAATGTCTTCCTCTGCCACCCATGCGGAAACCGCGTGATTTAAATGCTGGGTGTCGCGGTTCTGACCTCCATCTCAGAGGTGTCAAAAAAAGCTGTGATGTAGCAGCACAGGCTTCAGCGGCCAGAGTCTGTCGACATAAAAGTTTTCTGGGTATGGTACCGGTGGCAGCGGCCTGTACTGTAGACACAGAAGAAGGTCGCTGCAACCGTGGCCGAAACGTTGGTATTCTCCAGCAGTAGTTTTATACAATATAACGCGGTTAAATACCCAGAAAACTTGTATGTCGAAGGTGTGATATGTGGGTAAGTGGGACTGTATGGACTGTGACGACATTTCCATCGTGTGTCACATCCACGGTGGCGTTTAATAGACCCACCTTACAGCTCTCATGAACTTCTGTGTTGTGAACTTTTTTTACGCATGTATCGACACCTTGCTGCCTGGCGAGTCGCGGAGCCGGAGGCTGAAGTCGCAGCGTGCCACGCTTTTGCGCCACCACAGAGGTACGTTGTAGGCACTCTTGGGCCAAAATCCAAGCTTCTGTGTTGCAATGGGAGACAATTACGGGGTTTCGAAAGACCGATCCCTTAATCTTGTTGCACATTGTGCAATAAATAGAACTCTATGCTGTAGAGCCAGCCAAAAACATCATATTATTAATTTCGTTATTTGTAGAGGAATGCTATAATGTACTCTGCATACTAAATAATTCTTAAAACTATCAAATTATAAGTACATCATGGGGCTACTTCGTTCAAACGACTAAGTCCCTGCTTTTATCACTTATTCCAGCAAAATCATGATATTTAACCCGAAATTAAAACTTTCACTGAGAAAATTAAGCTTAAAACCCACATCATTCGCGTTCACCACGAGGAAATAATACATTCTGATACCTCCCATTGTTACCCATATATGTAGAGCTGCACCCGGCTGCGTCCGCTCATCTCTGCGGGTCCCGCTAGACTGGGACATAGCGTGATCCCTGAGAACGGCTCTCCCATTCAAACTTTGGTGGTTGTCGTACAACGACCACCCCTGTCACCAATCAGACGACTCTTACTGTGCCAGCTAGGTTATCTTTGGTGCTACCTTCCCTTTGCTGAACTTGCCCACCAGATTAAGTTCGTATTGCCTCTACATTACTTTGGCTACCTCTGGTCCGCCCTTATCCCGCTAAATTCAACCTGTACTCACTCTCACACGATCGCTCATACAAGGCTGGAGAAGGATACAAGGGAACGTGACACGTAAGACAAAATAAATGGCAGACTCCAACTTTTCCTTCATCGTTGGAAGTATATCAGTGAAAAGTACGAAATGCTTATTGACGTCATAGGTATCGATATCAAAATTGTTATTACTTGAATGTAATGGAATGAAGCGAAACAAAAGTAACGCTTCAAACAAAAAAGCTGCCAAGCTGCACGGCACGTTTCGCTCAGTGCGCCGCTCTCCCGTCACCAAACAGCTATCGTGTGAAACCCAGCTCGCGCTCGCTGTGTTCGCCCACGAGATCCAGAAAGCAGTAGATACCGGCGCTGATGTTATACCGTGTTGCTTGACTTCCGGAAGGCGTTCAATACAGCTAAGAACAAAAGACATGCGTCGGATTATCAGAGAAAATGTGTGATTAGACTGAGGAGTTTCTAGCAAACAGAACACCGCATGTCGTTCTCAACACAGATAAGTCTACCGATGTAAAAGTAATTTCCGGCATATCCCAAGCGAGTGTTATAGGGCCCACGCAACTCTGTTGTGTACGTTACAAATTTACCTTCAGAAATTCCGACACCAAATCATCCTGGCGCTTGCTCTAGCGCCTGAAGTTAGGCAAATTGCAGACAAGGGTGTTGAAGGGGTTGCCTAGCCATCAGGCACTAGAGCAGCCGCCAGGCTGATTTGGTATCGAATTTCTGAAGGTACACTCCTGAACAAAACGAGCGAGACCCCTCGCCTTTTCTTTATGCCGATCCGCACAGCTTTAAAGTCTGCTACACAGCATAACAGGCAAGGAGACGAAGTGCTACCAACATACTATGCACAGGCGTGAAATTGAAAAACTATCCGAACTATGTCAGACTGTTTCCAGTCATGCTTAAGACTATATTAATGCTGATTAGTGTGTTAAACACAACACGTAAATATAATATATAAATGAAAGCAGAAACGCTAATTAGTATGAACTGTACTAATACAAATGATTTCAACTTATCGAGATAACTGTTTTAGTAATACAAAGTACCCCAGATCGTTACGAATTAGCAAATAATATGCGCATTCGGCCACGAAACGATCTGTGTCAACGTTCAGATCAGTCATACTGGACTACCGTTGCTGACCTAGCATGAAAGTGTGCAAATTTAGCAATGCGTGAAGATTCATAAGGAAATTCAGTTAAAAATAATTTAGTGCCACACTTAAGTCAATTCATATTGACATCCACAGGGCGCCGGTAGAGAATAAAGGTATCAATAAAACGTATTGGGGGGGGGGGGGGGGGCGCGATAAATTCTTAATATTGCTTTACTGATAGTCTATATGCCTCCATCGATATTAGAACCGAAAGCAAACCAGACCTCCCTTGCAGTAGCATACACCTTTCACTATTCTGGCAGACAACCCAGGCAAACAGCCCTCTATTATTACCCCAGACATGAATAAGTCTGCAATTTCACAATGAAAATGGCAAAATGATCTGCAGTTTCTGTTGCATAGAGCTTTCTGGACTCAAAAATATGAATTTTCTACCTTTATGTCACCGCTTATGTGACAATCATTCGGGATATTTATCGAAATAACAAAATACTGTTATTAACGAGTAAATTTAGTAGGATAGTTCTGCACCACCCCAGGAAATAAACAGCTACAAAGCTGCCAAACGTGTTATACAAGGTTTCGAATTCTCCATTAGACTCGCCACAGCCAGAAAACGTTCATTAGCCTAAGTGTTTCTTGAGCTAGCTAGCAATGGGAATGCTCGCACTTCTAAACCGCGGTGGCATTAATATTGGGATCTGAATTACCACGTGTATAGGCAAATGGATTTTATTTGCATTCCTGTAAACGTGATTTGAATCGAAAGCGTAACTACGAGTAATATACTGATGTATCGACTGCAACTACAACATTTCGAATAAAGAGTAGGGGTAATTGTTTATGCGGCCCTCTTCTTCAGTAATTGTCGTAGCTATTTTCGTCACCTAAATCGGTAAAAATGGAACCCTACTAGTCTTACTTTCTTGACCGTCTATCTGTCTACCCAACCCTTAAAACCTTTTTACCTCGAGTACAGGTAGACATAATAAGCGGAAATGTATCACACTTTCTGCGGTATAGGTTCCCTTGGTGGTGTAAAGAAGTGAGCGTCTATGTTCACACTTTATGCGGTATATGTTCCCTTGGTGGTGTAAAGAAGTGAGCGTCTATGTCAACGCAATCTAAAGATACGGCCGTTTATTAAAGAAAATTTACGCGAAAGGACAACAAATGGCTCTAAGAAATATGCAACCAAACTGCTTAGGTCATCAGTCCACTAGACCTAGAACTACTTAAACCCACCTAACTTAAGGACATCACACATATCCATGCCCGTGATAGGATTCCAGCCTGCGACTGAAGCAGCCGCGCGGTTCGTGACCGAAGCGCCTAGAACGCCGGCACGGTAGCTCAGTGTGTCCGGTCAGAGAGCTGGTTGGCCTCTGTCATAAAAAAAAAACTGAGTGGAAGGATCAACAAAAGAACTTTAACGAATGTCTTGTGACGTCTGCGACGACCAAACACAACGAACAAGATGGGGAAAAAACGCTCGGCCACCGCATCCGGCTAAACCATTTTCACCTCATGTATAATGATAAAATATACTGTCTAGTGAGGATAAACTGTATTCGCCAGCAACTCAGATCGTTTCATCACGAGACTTTTACGAAGCTACATTCAAATTTTGTTCGAAGTCTTCTGCAATAGCCACTTATAAACACCCTAGGAATGTCGTAGGCGATATCCACTTCTGAAGACGCTGGCAGATACTGCAGTAACAAGTAATTAAGAATTCATTGTTATTGGTCCATGCATGACACTTTGTTTCAGTATCAATTTAACGCACCTAGGTGTTTGTCTATGGCTGAAAATAATGAACAAAAAATAAATAAACAGCAGACAACTTCGAAGTTCAAATCAAATTTATCTCACATGTCGCAATTACAACATAATTTCGTTGTTACATCTACATGACTACATCTACAGGATTTCTTTGTAATCCAGACTTACGTGCCTGGCAGATGGTTCATCGAACCAACTTCGGACTATTTCTCTACTGTCCCACTCTTACTCTATCAGTAAAGAAATTTTAAGAAATTCTCGTGCCCCCAATACGTTTTATTGCTACATTTGTTCTGTACCGGCGCCCTGTGGATGTCAATATGAAACTCTCGTAGAATTTTATACTTGTTACCGCCTACTTTTTCCTCTTCTGTCAATAACTGAATTGACTTAAGTGTGGCACTGAATTATTTTTAACTGAATTTCGTTATGAATCTTCACGAATTGCTAAATTTGCACACTTTCAAGGTAGGTCAGCAACGGTAATCCAGTATGACTGGTCTGAACGTTGACACAGACCGTTTCGCGGCCGAATGCGCAATTCGTAACGGTCTGGAGTACTTTGTATTACTAAAACAGTTATTTATATTATCTCGATAAGCTGAAATTCATTTTTATTAGTATAGTTCACACTAATTAGCATTTCTTCTTTCATTTACATCTTATATTTACGTGTTGTGTTCACGTGTTGTGTTCACGTGTTGGTAGCACTTCGTGTCCTTGCCTGTTATGCTGTGTAGCAGACTTTAAAGCTGTGCGGATCAGCATAACGAAACGGCGAGGGGTCTCTCTCGTTTTGTCCACGACTGTACATTATTTTGTAACGTACTCAGCAACATTGCGTGGGTGGCACCGAGGGTGTTGCTGAACTTTGGGAAGCTTGGCCGCTTTATTCACGCACATGTTAATATTGTACTCCCGCATGTACACGCAATAGGAGGGCAGAAAACGGGAAGGCTGAAGAAGCATAAGTACCCTTTCCTGCTTCTGATCTCTTTCAAATTTCATTGATGGTTTTGATCGCTTCCTAGTGATTCCAACTTGTAGAGGAGGACAAAAAATGTGGTCGCGCTGCCCTCCAAAGGCGCGCTCACGAATAATGTTTACGTAGTTACACAGTGTCCTTAGGGAAAGGTTACAACATCCGAGGGTGTTAGCGGTGTCAAAAACTGTCAGGGACATCTTTCTGTTGCTCATCGCACTAAGAATGGCCTTTCTAGATGGTGAAATGTACGGAAATCAACGCCCCAGGGAAAGGAGTGTTTCCATTGACGCTCTTTATGACAAACCTTTTATGTCGATTGTGAGGGGCGGTGTGCCTGGAAGGTTTTCCTCGGCCACTCATAAGAAAACAGCGTTATGTGAACGTCGGGGTATCGCGGTTCTGACTTCCATCGTAGAGGCGTCAAAAGAAAGGGTGGAACGTGGGCAAGATTGGGTACATCTACACATACATCTACATCTACATCTACATGATTACTCTGCAATTCACATTTAAGTGCTTGGCAGAGGGTTCATCGAACCACAATCATACTATCTCTCTACCATTCCACTCCCGAACAGCGCGCGGGAATAACGAACACCTAAACCTTTCTGATCGGGCTCTGATTTCTCTTATTTTATTTTGATGATCATTCCTACCTATGTAGGTTGGGCTCAACAAAATATTTTCGCATTCGGAAGACAAAGTTGGTGACTGAAATTCCGTATATAGATCTCGCCGCGACGAAAAACGTCTTTGCTTTAATGACTTCCATCCCAACTCGCGTATCATATCTGCCACACTCTCTCCCCTATTACGTGATAATACAAAACGAGCTGCTCTTTTTTGCACCCTTTCGATGTCCTCCGTCAATCCCACCTGGTAAGGATCCCACACTGCGCAGCAATATTCTAACAGAGGACGAACGAGTGTAGTGTAAGCTGTCTCTTTAGTGGACTTGTTGCATCTTCTAAGTGTCCTGCCAATGAAACGCAACCTTTGGCTCGCCTTCCCCACAATATTATCTATGTGGTCTTTCCAACTCAAGTTGTTCGTAATTTTAACACCCAGGTACTTAGTTGAATTGACAGCCTTGAAAATTGAACTATTTATCGAGTAATCGAATTCCAACGGATTTCTTTTGGAACTCATGTGGATCACCTCACACTTTTCGTTATTTAGCGTCAACTGCCACCTGACACACCATACAGCAATCTTTTCTAAATCGCTTTGCAACTGATACTGGTCTTCGGATGACCTTACTAGACGGTAAATTACAGCATCATCCGCGAACAACCTAAGAGAACTGCTCAGATTGTCACCCAGGTCATTTATATAGATCGGGAACAGCATAGGGCCCAGGACGCTTCCCTGGGGAACACCTGATATCACTTCAGTTTTACTCGATGATTTGCCATCTATTACCACGAACTGCGACCTTCCTGACAGGAATTCACGAATCCAGTCGCACAACTGAGATGATACCCCATAGGCCCGCAGCTTGATTAGAAGTCACTCGTGAGGAACGGTGTCAAAAGCTTTCCGGAAATCTAGAAATACGGAATCACTTGAGATCCCCTGTCGATAGCGCCCATTACTTCGTGCGAATAAAGAGCTAGCTGCGTTGCACAAGAACGATGTTTTCTGAAACCATGCTGATTACGTATCAATATATCGTTCCCTTCGAAGTGATTCATAATGTTTGAGTACAGTATATGCTCCAAAACCCTACTGCAAACCGATGTCAATGATATAGGTCTGTAGTTCGATGGATTACTCCTACTACCCTTCTTAAACACTGGTGCGACCTGCGCAATTTTCCAATCTGTAGGTACAGATCTATCGGTGAGCGAGCGGTTGTATATGATTGCTAAGTAGGGAGCTATTGTATCATCGTCTAACACGTCCACTGTGGCGTAGTGAAGAATTTTGATGAAATTTGGTGCCAACGTGACATCACTGACCCACTTTACACATCGCATGAAATTTAGATCCCTGGCCCTTTTTTCACATGTGTCGATACGTTGCTGTTTGAAGCGTCACCAGGCCCGAGTGGACCGTCGCAGGGCGCCACGCTTTTGCATCATTAAGCCCATTTTACAAGAGCGACTTTCTGCTCAAAATCGAGTATTAGAAGTACGTGCGCCTTCGTTTCTGCGTGTGAATCACCAACCAACCACGGCGCGAGTGTCTATGACGTCAATGATCTATAGATTCTATCTATAGAGCTATAGGTTCTGCTAAATTTCCGAGTATAGTACACGCTGCGCATGTGCGCAGGCGAGAGACTATGGGGTCGTCTGCTAACGACGGGAGTTTTAACCCGTTATGGTCGAGTTCGCACCTATTATAGAAATGTATTTTTTGCTGTCGTGTCTTCTTTATGTTTCCAGAATGAGATTTTCACTCTGCAGCAGAGTGTGTGCTGATATGAAACTTCCTGGCAGATTAAAACTGTGTGCCGGACCGAGACTCGAACTCGGGACCTTTGCCTTTCGCGGGCAAGTGCTCTACCAAGCACGACTCACACCCCGTCCTCACAGCTTTACTTCTGCCAGTACCTCGTCTCCTACCTTCCAAACTTTACAGAAGCTCTCCTGCGAACAAGTCCCGACTTCGAGTCTCGGTCCGGCACACAGTTTTAATTTGCCAGGAAGTTTCATATCACCGCACACTCCGCTGCAGAGTGAAAATCTCATTCTTTGAACATCCTCCAGGCTGTGGCTGAGCCATCTCTCCGCAATATCCTTTCTTTCAGGAGTGCTAGTTCTGCAAGGTTCGCAGGAGAGCTTCTGTAAAGTTTGGAAGGTAGGAGACGAGGTACTGGCAGAAGTAAAGCTGTGAGGACGGGGCGTGAGTCGTGCTTGGGTAGTTCAGTTGGTAGAGCACTTGCCCGCGAAAGGCAAAGCTCCCGAGTTCGAGTCTCGCCCCCTCACACAGTTTTAATCTGCCAGGAAGTTTCATATCAGCGCACACTCCGCCGCAGAGTGAAAATCTCATTCTGGGAACACTAAACCATCTCTCCGCAATATCCTTTCTTTCAGGAGTGCTAGTTCTGCAAGGTTCTCAGGAGATCTTCTGTAAAGTTTGGAAGGTAGGAGACGAGGAACTGGCAGAAGTAAAGCTGTGAGGACGGGGCGTGAGTCGTGCTTGGGTAGCTCTGTTGGTAGAGCACTTGCCCGCGAAAGGCAAAGGTCCCGAGTTCGAGTCTCGGTCCGGCACACAGTTTTAAACTTCCTTATGTTGTTGGCCTTGCCTTCTGGTACACTGAAAAACTATATGAGGTCCTGGTGTTTTTCCCACCAATGTTCTCCTACAAGAGAGACGGAGTATCTGAAAGCAAAAAGTATTTACCTTTTAGAGTTAAAAAATATACACTATGCATAAAACAGAACGTAAATAGATGAACTTGTTTTAATGAAAATTATTTCAACAGTGAAAAAGCCAGAGTTATTGGTCGAGAAAAATAATTTTCATTTTTATTTGGCATTTAGGAAGAAAACAAGACAAAAGGCATAAAGCAAAAAGGTGCTCTTTGCTGTATTTTGCATATTGTCTGATGTGTTTGCAAGTATATATTTTCTCGACCAAATAAATGTGCATGTTCTGAAATGTTTGGCTGACACTTCTCCTGCTCTTTTAGTTATCAGGAGTAAGAACAATTTACCGCAAGGCCTTGTGACAAGAACTTCCACTACGAATTCTGCTTTGGCCGTTAATCAAATCTATTGTCATTGCTTGTTCCTACATTTTGTTACTAAATTTCGATTTGTCCGTGAAAAGAATAGTCCGTTTTATTAAACTCACTTTCACCATATAGAAGCCAAACTGCATAGCAGAGAGCTCTCATAACACCGGTAATTTTTGCACTGACGTGTAAACGAAAACGACCACTCGAAACAGACGAGACTGAGTATGAGAATCCAACGCCAGGGGCGTTGCAGTAGACGCACTTGTCTCGAGTAGTCGATTGAGCCAAGAAAGTCGATCATATAAAAGGGGCTTTACAGAGGGAGGTTGTGGACACTTCTGACTTAAATTTCAAACCTATGCGTCGCAATAGGAGGCAATTTCGGGGCTTCGTAAAAGTGGTCCTTTAATTCTGACCGAGCGAGGTGGCGCAGTGGTTAGCACACTGGACGCGCATTCGGGAGGACGACGGTTCAATCCCGTCTCCGGCCATCCTGATTTAGGTTTTCCGTGATTTCCAAAAATCGCTTCAGGCAAATGCCGGGATGGTTCCTTTGAAAGGGCACGGCCGATTTCCTTCCCCATCCTTCCCTCACCCAAGATTGCGCTCCGTCTCTAATGACCTCGTTGTCGACGGGACGTTAAACACTAATCTCCTCCTCCTCCTCCTTTAATTCTGTTGCACAGAGTGTGGGCTATTTCTCAGTCCGCCTCCGTATCTCAGGTGTCAGCGTGTCTCGCTGCAAAGCGGAAGACCCGTGTTCGATTCCCGGTACTGCCAGGGGTTGTTTTTTGGTGGGAAAACTGGAGCGTGGTGCGCTGATCCTCGCTATGCCACTTGAGGAGCTACTTGAGTGAGGACTAGCGGCTCCAAGATCAATAAAGCCGACAACGGGCGGGAGAGCGCTGTGCTGGCCCCACGCCCCTCCACACCACATCCATTGATGCCGTTCTCGAATGACGAAACGGCGGCAGAGCGGTCCCGATTGGCCCTTCAGAGCCAGAAAGCTTATCTTCTCTTGATTTTTTTCAGGTATATCGCGAAAAGACCATGAATGTAAAAGCAGAGAAAGTGAGATCACACGGGGCTTACCAAAAATAGTATTTCCTGCGCACCCTTCTCGACTGGAGCAGGAAGAGGGAAAGTGAGAGTTGTACACAAAGTACTCTCCGCCATACATCGTAAGGTGCCTTGCGGAGTATGTAAATGTAGATCTAGATGTCGACAAAGCAGTTTTCAGCTGTTCGCGAACAGCAATCGACTCGTTCATCGCGATCTCTCAATGGCCACATTCCTTGCCTTATCTACTCATGAATCTGTTTGTAAGTTAATACGGAGGAATTAAATCCAGAAGTAGGTAGTTTTTTATTTAAAAGCTAGATTACACGCAATACACAAACTTCAAGGTGCAGCTGTGGCCAAATGTCGCTGCCACGTAGCGCTTGTGGATCGGGATCTGAAAACAACTAGATAGTCCAAATGGGATTACATACGTTAATAACGTGATACTGGGATGACTTCGATATGAAACCCAGCGACGCACATTTTACAAGGCCCTGTGAATAGCAAGAATTCTTCGAGTTGGATGCGTTCTACAATGTTCCGGCAGTTGGGAACAATAGGCTGTGTCGGTGTTCCTAGGGCTTTGATAGAACCTGGCATTCATCTGCAATGCAGATTCAGAGGTACCTGCAGGAACACGTCAAAGGACTCTCTAGACACGAAAAAGGACTGCCCTAAGCCTCCGCCTCGTCCAGTTTCATACGATGACAAGGACATCCATGCTTAGGCACTGACACCAGAGTAAGGACACTTAGCAGACTTTCTTTATAAATAAAGCATTAGTTAATTGGTCAGAAACTTAAAGAACAAGTTTAACAATAACAATAATGAAAAACTGTGTATTACGTTGTCCGAGAAAACAGTGGTTTCTACTTTGGAACTGGCGCACCTCTGGTCCTGCAAGACGAATGAGTTGGATTGCAATCGGCGGCAGCCGTTAATTAGTCTTATCGCGGCAGCGCGGCAGCTATCTGCAGCGTTTCCTTCTCAGTAAGGAGCATCTCCTGAGGCGCTGGTGGGGTGGTAATGGCTGCCCAGGGGCCCGGGCGCAAACGCTGGCCGGACACTGACCGCCAACCCCCGCGCGCCTTAAACCTGCCCAGCGATAACGACCGTAGTAAGCCGCAGATGCATGGCCACAATAAAGATAAACCCAGCCACAATTACCGTGTCTGTGGGCTATAATTAGGGCCTTTGTCGTAGCTGCAAAAGAGCTCTGGCACGTACACAGTTTTGGAGAATTATTGGAACATGCAGTACCTAAGCGCATTAGACGATAAAAACTCAGATTGAAAAGCTGAAAGCGTTTGGTTACTCTTTGAAAGTAACAGAAAATTTCACTGTCACGTTCTCTTTGTTGCCATATTGTTTAGTTGAAATCAAATTTATTTCGATAAATGTTTGGAAATTAAGTTGTTGTCGTGGTCTTCAGTCTGAAGATTGGTTAGATGCAACTTCCCACGTTACTCTATCCTGTGCAAGCATTTTCACCTTGTAATAACTGCTGTAACCGACATCCTTTTGAACCTGGTTACTGTACTCGTCTCTTAGTCTCCCTCTACGGTTTTTACCCCCTCCCCCACGACCCCACACTTCCCTCCATTACTAAATTGGTGATCCCTTGATATCTCAGTTATCTACCGATCCCTACTTTTCGTCAAATTGTACCACAAATTTCTTTTCTCATCAATTCTGTTCAGTGCCTCCTCATTGGTTACGTGATCTACCCGTCTAATCTTCAGCATTCTTCAACAACAGTACATTCAAAAGCCTCTGATCTTTTCTTGTCTGAACTTTTTATCGTTCCACGTTTCAGTTCCAGACCAATATAATCATAAAAGTCTTTTTAACACTTACTCTATATCCGAGGTTAACAAATTTCTCTTATTCAGGAACGTTTTTATTGTCACTGTCAACCTACATTTCATATTCCCTCTACTTCCGTCATTACAAGTTATTTTACTACCCTAATAGCAGAATTCATCAATTAATTTTAACGTCTCGTTTTCTAATCTAACTCCCTCAGTATCGGCTGATTTAATTTTAGATTCCATTACCCTTGTTTCGATTTTCTGGTGTTCGTCCTATTTCCTCTCTTCAAGACACTGTCCATTCCGTTCAGTTGGTCTTCCAAGTCCTTTGCTGTCTCTGACAAAACTACAATGTCGTCAGAAAACCCCAACGTCTTTATTTTTTCTCCCTGAACTTCAATTCCTTGTCCAATTTTTTTTTCATTATGATGTTCAGTACTATAACTTGGTTAAGATGTGATTGAAATAACAAGATCACTCAACAAATAAGAGATATGTATAAACTTACTCAATATTGTAAGACCTGGAATGTGGCGGATACTTTATAACTTTGGCAAGTTGTACTTTTATTTAAAACATATCTGATGATAATCATCATCTTCATCGCCATCATACTGATTATCATCTCCTGCACGTATTTCTCTTTATCTATTGGGCCTACTTATAGAGATTGGTCCTTTCATCTAATTCTGGGTCTCCCTATGTTTCTTCATCCTGTTAGTTTGTATTTGTACAGTATTTTTCGTTTTCTGTCACCTTCCAGTCTAGTGATTGGCTCTTTGCATTTCCTACCGTATTCTAACATTTTTTTTTCGCTTAGCAATATTAAACCTAAGTCTGCTCTTATTTCCGTATTTCGCTTTCCATCTTGTCTTGTGTATCTGAGAACTCTACTTCCGCACACTAGATTCTTAGTACGTCCTTTTTTCTTGTTGTTGTTGTTGTTGTTGTTGTTGTTATCCAGATGTCATAAAACTGGAAGTGATGTATTCAAATTTTTTTACCTGCCCTGCTACTTAACTTTTATGAAAATTGAAACTTCTTGAATAAATAGCCTGAATCACTCCAAAATTGGAGGATTTTTACAACAGTGGAATCATAAGAAGTTAAGAAAGCAGAGCGATGGTGTGCGCGTAGACCCAGAAGCGCGCCCCTCCGTGTTACGCTATACTCATCCGGTGCAGAGCCGTCAAACGAAATGAAAAATTCCAGTGTGTTTCGTTAACGTCAAAGACCGTAATATCAGGATATGAGTTCGAAAGTGGCAGAATGTTTGTTCTCCAGAAACCAGGTTTGTCGTACCGTGGCTTTGCGGCTCATAAAGGGGAGCTGCTACGGCAGTGATGCGTTTGTGGAACCAGTGGATAGAAGACAGCTGTATTCTACCACCAATGTCACCGCAGCACGGAAAGACCACCATCTAGCCTGCATGATTGTAACTGATCAAACAGCTTCGTCAACACTGTTGATTCAATGTTGATACACTGCAACGTATGTGGATATATCTGCGTTGACAGTTCGACGCCACTTTGTGAGGCTGGATTGGTGGCACTCACGGCATCGCTTTGGCTTCTATTGACTAGAAACCACCAACGCCCCAGACTGCAGCAAACATGTGAGCACCGGTTGTGCAGTGGTGCGCTGAGTGCCTTCAACGTGACCCACAGTCATAACCACGTAATCACGTTGTAATCGTGTATCTTCCTTTTCCACAGACAGAAGTGTATTTTACAGGTTACAGCATTTTGGACCTAATTTTGTTTTTCACATAAAACGCCATCACATCTCATTTATTTAGTTATGCACAAGCAATGCACATATGAAACTAGATTTTTAATATATACAATACAGAGTTAAAGATTAATATTTCTATTATTTACCCCATTCCCTTAAATGGCACAAAATGCACATACTATATTTATAGATTTATTTATTCCTATCCAAGAATTCATCTATGGTATAGAAGGAGTTGTCAAGGAGATATGATTTCAATTTATTTTTGAAGCCATTACTGCTGTCGTCTGTCAGACATTTTATTTCATCTGGTAATCTGTCGAAAATTTTTATGGAAGCATATTTTATCCCTTTCTGTGCCAAGGATAAGTTGAGTAAAGGATAGTGTAAGTCTTCCTTTCTGAAGTGCAAGAAGTTACAACTCTAGTACACATTTGCTATTTCTGGAGGGGATGCTAACAAGCACACGGTAAGTGCGGAATTTCTTAGACCCGTTCTCTTGCTGTTCTTGCAACAGGAAGGTGATATGGGTGATGTACTGTTCTAACAAGACAATGCTCGTCCGCACTCTGCCCGTGAAACTCAACGTGTTCTGCAAGACCTGCGGCTACTTTTCTGGGTAGCCTGATCTCCGTAGTCGTCTCCAGTCGAGCACTTGTGGGATATGATGCGACGGGAATTGACTCGTGCGACTCATGAACCAACAACTGTTGCAGAACTAAGTGAACGGTTCGAGCACGCGTGACATAACGTATCGCAGGACAGTATTCGGCATCTATATGATCGACTGAATGTCAAAGTCAGCGCCTGCATTGGCACCTGTTAAGGCTACCGCACATACTCAAATCAGCATGAGTCGATTCTACTACCGCAATACCGCTTGTGCTATTGGTCTGTAAATGTAATCATTTCATGTACTCCATATACACTGACGCGACAATAAATCTTCAGTGAATTGGAGAGCTCTAACTATGTGAATGAATTTTTTCCAGTAATGTATAATTGGCATGGAATGCTTGGATATGCAAATGATTAGCATTCCAACCGGAGCGCAAAATGAGTAACAGTAGTGCCATCTACATTCTATACATAAGGAAAGATTATGCAGCAGGACTCTTGTTCAGAAATCACATTTTAAAGTTATTCATTTGAGAAAAAATCGTGTTACGTAATAAGATGAAACGCCTACAGCCGTCATTTTGATATTATTTTATTACATTGCAACCAGTTTCAGTGACTCAATACACTATCTTCAGGCCTTAACTGACGCTGAGGGGGTGAACTTCAATCATATATACGACACCATCAGTGGCCACATCTATGAACTGGCTTCCACAGAATATAGCATAGCTTTTATAATATTCTATGGAAGCCAGTTTATAGATGTGGCCACTGATGCTATCGTCTATACAATTAGAGTTCACCCTCTCAGCGTCAGTTAATACCTGAAGAATGTGTATTGAGTCACTGAAACTATTTGCAATATACAGTAATAAAATAACACCAAAACGAGGGCTGCATTGCATAAGTGAACGGCCAAGCTCCCACTGACCACCAGTGGCAAGGAGGATATAGAAAGTCGTGTTATGCCTCATGTTAGAAGGAAAAACGTCTATCAGCAGAGGTCGGAATTCGACAGTGGCAGTATCGTGACCTTTCGGGACTGACGTTCATCGTTCTGTGATACTGCTTCTTGTATTGGCCAAGATCCATGGCTCTCATGCGAATATGAAACTGACTGAGTCTGTGAAGGAGAAACGCAACGCCATTCATGATCACAAAGGCCGCATGCGACTAGGACATGAGAAGACGAACATTATTTACTTGGTTGTGTGGATCATAAAGCCACGTCACGTACCACGAGCCAGGAAATGGGCTAGTCTGCAGCAAGACAAGTACCCACACAGACAGTGTGATGCCTGGAGTATCACAAACTGGTGGCATTGCGACCATCGTTACGTCTTCATTTGACGCAGTATTGGAGAGAGGCATGTCGACAGTAGTTCAAATGGTTCAAATGGCTCTGAGCACTATGGACTTAACTTCTGAGGTCATCGGTTCCCTATAACTTAGAACTGTTTAAACCTAACTAACCTAAGGACATCACAGACATCCATGCCCGAGGCAGGATTCGAACCTGCGACTGTAGCGCCTAGAACCGCTCAGCCACCCCGGCCGGCATGTCGACAGTGGTCTGACTAAGAACAATAGTGAACAATTGAAAGTCAACGTTGGAAAATCAGCAATATTATGAAAGGGATAGACTGCTTCTCACCGTAAAGATGACACACTGAGTTGCAGAAAGGCTCAATGAAAAGACTGTTACACATTAAGCATTTGGCCAAGGCATGTATAGTGTGTAAAAAACACACCCACATTCACACAAGCAGGTACACTACACGCACACATGACTGCTACTCTGGCCATTGTGGTCAGGATGCAACTCTCAGTTGAACGAAAGCAGCGATCTGGTATCGGGCTGGTAAGGGAGGAAAGATAGCAGGGTACAGGTGGGGGGAGAGGGAGGGAGAGCGGCAGCGCTGTCTGGCTAATATGCAGTAACTAAATGGCAGCAGAGCAAGGCTACCAGGCATAGCGTCAGGAAGCGCGGGAGAAGTTGGGGGGAGGAATGGGGAGCGGAAAAGGAGAGGGGCAGAGAAGGAGAAAATATCAGTGAGTGCACTGGATGAGAGCGGCGCACAGTGAGAGTGAGGGAATGTGAAATTGGGAGGAGGTGATAGGACAGAGGACGTGGAAAAGGTTGGGTGGAGTTTCTGGGCACAGTAGGGTACTGTAGGTTGAGGTTCGGAGTGGAGAATGTGTTGTAGGGATACGTCCTAGCCACACAGTTAAAAAAAAGCTGGTGGTGCTGGCGACAATTCAGATGGCTGGATTGTGAAGCAGCCACCGAAAGTGAGAATATTATGTTTAGCTGCATGTGGTCCAGTTTGCTCTTGACCAGAGTTTGGCACTGGTCATCGTTTTGGTCGACAGCTGACTGGTAGTCATATCAATATAAAACGCTGTGCAAAGATTACAGCAGAGCTGATATACGACATGGCTACTTTCGCTGGTGGCCTGGCCTCTGATGGGGTGGGATAACCTGTGATGGGACTGGAAGTGCTGGATGGTTGGATTAGACAGGTCTTGCACTTGAGTCTTCCACAGGGATATGATCCCTGTGGCAAGTTGTTTGGGCTGTAAATGACATAGTGATGGATAGAATGTTGTGGATTGTGGGAGAGTGACGAAACATCGTTGGAAGGAGTGGGAAGGTTCTTAGGTAGGACTCCTCTCATTTCATGGCATGGTGATCGATAATCAAAGCCCTGCTGATGTGGCTCTATTGTTTCAATACAGGGTGTTACTGGATGGCAAAGGGCTCATTCCTTTGTATCTGGATCGTGGGAGGGGTAGGAAGAATGGGAGTATGTGAGGATGTTATATGGGAAATCTGTTTGTAAACTAGGCCTGTCTGTTTAGGCCTTTGTGATACCTCAGCATACTGGGCAAAGGAGTTCTTGTCGCTCCAGATACGCCATCCCCAGTGCCAAGGCTGTATGGGACAGCTTTTCATGTTGGTGTGACTACGAACCAGCTGTCTACCAGGATGATTGGCCACTTCTGAACTGTGGCCAAGAGGAATGTGTGGCATGCTGTGGTGCAACATACAGCTGAACGTAACACGCTCTATTTCAACAGCAGTTTCAGAACCTGTGCCATCTGATCCTCCCCTCCACCACCAGCTTCTCTGAACTGCTCATGTGGGTGTTATTCTTACAACGTATTCTCCGCTCCTGAAATTATCTCGGCCACAGACTACGGTAACCTACTGTCCCCGGACCCTCCCCAACAGTTTCCGTCCCCTCTGTCCTAGCACCTCCTCCAAATTCATGTCCCCTCACTCTCACTGTCACCATTATCCGCCAACGCGCCCACTGATCTCCTCCCCTTCTTTACTCCTCTCCTTTTGCACTCCCCATCGCCATCCTCTCTCCCTCGCAACTTCCCGACACTGAACCTGGCAGCCGTTTCCTGCTGCCACCCAGTCCGTTCACACTCCGCTCTAATATTCCCCACCCCACGCTGGATTGCTTTCGTTCAATGCGAGAGTTGCATTCTGGCTGCAGCGGCCAAAGATAGAGGTCATGTGTGTGTGAGCTGTGCTTCCTTGTTTACACAAGCAAGCATAGCTCTCTCTCTCACACACACATGTGTGTGTTTTCTTTTCTGAAGACGGCTTTCGCCAAAAGTTCAAACTTGTTACACGCTCTTCGTTGAGCCTGTTTGCACTTCAACGTGACATCTTTATGGTAAGTAACAATGAATCCATTTGATAATATTGCTAAAGAAAATGTTGGGCAAAGGAGAGGCACCACGTCGACCTTCCAGACGAGTCCCACTTCTGTGTACAGCATTGCGATTTGACGTCGTCATACTAGTACAACACACCCACATTCACACAAGCAGGTACACCTCACGCACACATGACTGCTATTAGCAAGCATTGTCTGGTAGTAAGATAGAACCAGCGAGTCTCGCCTTACCTCTGTCGAGCTACGGGTGCCCACAATGGGAAAAGAAGGGACATTAGTCGTAGGTCGTAACTCAGTATGAAGCCTTCTGCCACTGCTCCATAGTCCAAAGACGTCATTTCCCACACCACTCCAAGCAAACGTTGAGTGGCTTTACGTAGTCACCTCTAGATGTGTCTTTCAGTCACTGAGCTTCCTACGTGAGTTACGACGAGACACCTCTGCTATAGTTTACAAGCATATTTGACGATAGGTTCTACATAAACACGTGTACTCGGCAAGCTACTGCACAGTGCATGACGGAAGGTATTCCTTACCAATATTAGTGGCTTTTATCGTACACGAAGCGAAGGAAAGTTGTTTGACTCTATGCCTCGGTATGCGCCCTAACATCTTTTACCTTTCTTTCCTTTTCCTTACGCTAGATATACGAAAGTAGAACTGTCATGCAGTCTTCTTCGAATACCAGTTCCCTAAATTTACCCAACAAGCTTTCACGTGAACAACCTTCCTTCTTTCTTCCAAAGAATCTCGTTGTGCTGTTGTAAGTGTGGTGCAGTCTGGTTGCGATTGTAACAGTGTGTGTCTGAATTCGTCGCGTCTACTGTTATGTGTTCTTGATAAAGACTACAACCGCTGGAGCAGTACTCTAGAACTGCTCACTTGAGCGTATAGGATGCTGTTTTCGACGCAATAGAGTTCATCCTTCTCTTTATTAAGCCTACCAAATCACTGATAGGGGCTTAGTGGTCCCGCGACGTTTCCACTCGACATAACACCGCAGATACTGGACCTCTTCAAAAGTGAATTTTATTAAATCTGCCGGAATGACGAATGTTGTTGGCCTTTGTAGCGATGCCCCCTTTCGAATTCACTGGCAGGGAACCCCTTGAGTGCGAGGAGGCAAGTTCAGTCTTTAGTAGCGCTCATCTAAAAGTGTTGTGTTAACAATTATGACAGGAAAAATATTAGCTGTTAATGACACTCAATGTGCATGGGGAGGGCGACAAAAATGATTGTCCGGGAGGTGCAGAGATCAACTACCGTGGAATGTATATATTAAACTTAACGAAATGGACATCGTCGACATTCAAGAAATGTTCAAAACAAGCCATTAACTTGCACCATGAGCATCGAATGAAAAATGGCCCTTCACAATGGTCACAAAGATTCGCATAATCGAGAACGAAGGCGCACTCCTTGAGAGTTGCAAAACGTTGAGCCAGGTATCAACTCTTAAAGAATGCATACAGGATAATATTGATGTAACTGGATAACGCAAACTGATGTAATATGATTACATGCAACCAAATGCTAAACAGTCTGTCGTAGAACTTATTGGCTATCCTTTAAGGCGTAGCTGCAGATATTGCGACAATATGTTTTATAGGCACGGAAGAAAACAAACATTCAGAGGCTGAATTTGTCCAGTGGTTCCAGGTGGTATGAACTGCAATGTCACTCACTTTTCAGAAGGGATAGTTTGCGCTGGAGAAAGATGATTTTTATATGCAGACCAAGAATCAAGCAAAAGCAAGTTATTTTGACCGCTATTGGGCAAAATCAGTGCTCGTGCCATAGTTGAATTCTCTTACGCTTATTTTCCCACTATTGCTTGCTGTCACGTAAATATTTCCTACTGTCCTTGCAAGATCCACCCAATAAATAACTCTCCAGCCAATTTACCATCCACGTTAACAGTCGGTATAATTGCAGACAAATGTGTTGTTGTTGTTGTTGTCTTCAGTCCTGAGACTGGTTTGATACAACTCTCCATGCCACTCTATCCTGTGCAAGCTTCTTCATCTCCCAGTTCTTACTGCAACCTACATCCTTCTGAATCTGCTCAGTGTATTCATCTCTTGGTCTCCCTCTACGATTTTTACCCTCCACGCTGCCCTCCAATGCTAAATTTGTGATCCCTTGATGCCTCAGAACATGTTCTACCAACCGGTCCCGTCTTCTCATCAAGTTGTGCCACAAACTTCTCTTCTCCCCAATTCTATTCAATGCGTCTTCATTCGTTATGTGGTCTACCCATCTAATCTTCAGCATTCTTCTGTAGCACCACATTTCGGGAGCTTCTATTCTCTTCTTGTCTAAACTATTTATCGTCCATGTTTCACTTCCATACATGGCTACACTCCATACAAATACTTTCAGAAACGACTTCCTGACACTTAAATCTATACTCGATGTTAACAAATTTCTCTTCTTCAGAAACGCTTTCCTTGCCATTGCCAGTCTACATTTTATATCCTGTCTACTTCGACCATCATCAGTTATTTTGCTCCCAAAATAGCAAAACTCCTTTACTACTTTAAGTGTCTCATTTCCTAATCTAATTCCCTCAGCATCACCCGACTTAATTCGACTACATTCCATTATCCTCGTTTTGCTTTTGTTGATGTTGATCTTATATCCTCCTTTCAAGACACTGTCCATTCCGTTCAACTGCTCTTCCAAGTCCTTTGCTATCTCTGACAGAATTACAATGTCATCGGCAAACCTCAAAGTTTTTATTTCTTCTCCATGGATTTTAATACCCACGCCAAACTTTTCTTTTGTTTCCTTTACTGCTTGCTCAATATACAGATTGAATAACATCGGGGACAGGCTATAACCCTGATTTCTGTACAAATTGTAAATAGCCTTTCGCTCCCTGTATTTTACCCCTGCCGCCTTTAGAATTTGTAAGAGAGTATTCCAGTCAACATTGTCAAAAGCTTTCTCTAACTCCACAAATTCTAGAAATGTAGGTTTGCCTTTCCTTAATCTATTTTCTAAGATAAGTCGTAGGGTCAGTATTGCCTCACATGTTCCAACATTTCTGCGGAATCCAAACTGATCTTCGCCGAGGTCGGCTTCTACCAGTTTTTCCATTCGTCTGTAAAGAATTCGCGTTAGTATTTTGCAGCTGTGACTTATTAAACTGATAGTTCGCTAATTTTCACATCTTCCAACACCTGCTTTCTTTGGGATTGGAATTATTATATTCTTCTTGAAGTCTGATGGTATTTCGCCTGTCTCATACATATTGCTCACCAGATGGTAGAGTTTTTTCAGGACTGGCTCTCCCAAGGCCATCAGTAGTTCCAATGGAATGTTGTCTACTCCCGGGGCCTTGTTTCGACTCAGGTCTTTCAGTGCTCTGTCAAACTCTTCACGCAGTATCGTATCTCCCATTTCATCTTCATCTATGTTAAATGTGTTAAGGTATTGATTTTAATTGATTTTGATACAACTCTCTTGGTACCTCTAATTCCCAGGGTTCCATTCATATGCATTTCCTCTTCAAATGCCGAGTGGTCGGAGTTGAAAACAAATTTCTTACTGAACGATGGGATAAATTTGTTTATCTCATCCATAAATTTTAGCTCCATTCCGCAGTATACAATGCATCGTAAAGTTGAAGCTTTGTTTCAGATTTCGTTATCTTACTTCTTCAAGTTCTGTAGCGGTGTTTGAAGCTATGCAGCCATCCATTGCTTCTCTTGAAAACACTGTAATCTATGTCGCGTGCAATTTAATGTGCGTGACACAGTAGGTCACTAGCATGCACAACCTGTAAATCGTATCGACCATCCTTGAAACGCGCAAATAGCAGTTTTTGTAACAAGTGCGCCATGTCCTCCCTTAAATATCCGTAGTTTTTCTTATGTACTGCAGGGCCATATTGCTGCGAACTTATTTGAAATCCGTTCATAATTGTTTTTTACTGTGCTGCATATAATCTTCCGGGTAAGCAATTATGTTTAGCACCCGCTCCTTGGACAACGACTGTCTTTACTACGTTTCACTGGAGTGAGGTCCGCCTCGATAGCTGACAGTCAGCCCTCAGCGGCGCAGCGGTTCGGACGGTGTTTATGTTCCTGCCGCACGTGTGCGCGAGAGCTGTTTGCATTAAGCGTGTAGCGGCGTACCGCGGTAGTACATAAAACTAATCATGGCCTTGTCGTTCCGCAAATCGACACTGAAATTTAGTTTTGTTAACGAATAACGAATATGCTCGACTGAAGGCTTATGAGATAGAACGTTATTTATGGGACGAAGTAAAAATCGAACCCTCGTCTATAGTCAGCAACTTGGTCTATGTCAAGCTCATCAATGAAGCGGCGTGTGACGAACTACTACTTCGATATCGACAAGGACTTAGTTTTTGTCATTCTGACGGGAATGTTGAAGCGGTTACAGTTGAATACGCCGACATGGGACTACAAACGACCCGCATCTTTGAACTTCCATTCGAAGTGCCAGAAGAATTGGCGACAGACGCCTTGCGTCCTTACGGAACGGTTCTATCTCATGTGGCTGAAAAATGGGCGAGTTTCAAAACGCATCCTGTTAGACAAATACGGATCGAGCTACGAAAACACGTTTCGTCATACCTATACATCGCTGGTTGTAGGGCGATTACCATCATGACGGACAACCAAGAACGTACTCTCGGAGTGGGAAGGAGGGACACGTACGTTCTGAGTGTACGCAACGAAGGATGTTACAGCTGCCACTGGGTGATCCATCACTCTCACTGCATCCGACTCTACTCCCCGTGACCTAGGTTGCGGCATTACACGATGACGTAGGCCGCGCGAGAGAAACGTGCCGGACCGTACAGACAGAGACAGATCGTGGCAAACCACGGAAGGAAGACGTTGTGCTGGACCGCCTACAGCAGTCACAGGACGCCCTTTCTTCGGTGCTGCTCGCGGTCCCTTCGGATACGGCACTTACATACGTCGGCAATTCAAAGGAGCACGATTTCGAAGCCCCTCACGAACATCAACAAGCCATGCTGATCTCTGATTCTGTGGCTTGGCGACGGAAACAGCGATCACCGAAACGCCGAAAGAAGCGCCGCCTCACAGTGGAGAACGACCAGCCAGATGCAGCAGGAAATGTTGAGGCGTTTTCGGGTACTGGGTAGACGACCATGGATACAGAAGAACTGCCTAACGTGCATGCAGGGGTGGCCAGCGGGACGGCGACACGACCTTCTCATGGCAATGCTCCTGAAACAGCGGAGGAATCCGATCGACGGCAACAGGATACTGGGAGGCTCCGGTGTCTAAAACGCACGACAGCGGTGGGACACTGGGCGATGGTCACAAGAACCATCCCCATGGAGAACAGATGATGCTGGAGGAGCTGCATTCACACACACTCCCGATGTAAGACCGGAAGAGTGCACGGAATAATGGCAGACCACATAAGGGTACGGCGAGGGACGGTAGAAAGAAAGCAGCTTGTGTACGGAAGTATTATCGACCGTAATGTGCCCTAACTATGTTCACAGCCATGCAACTAGCTTATCAGATAGGGTCTGTTAACATCAGTAGCATTGGGACGCCTGTAAAAATCAAGATGCTCAGTGACATGATAAGGGATGCAGACTTAGACATAGCGCTGTTGCAGGAAGATCGGGTGCTTCCCCTCTCGGACTTTTACGGTTACGACATTTACTGCTCCCCGTGTGACGAGAGAGGCGTTGGCACTGCGATACTGTTAAAGGAAGCGATCCGTGCAGACGAAGTGGAGTATTTGCCTCGGCCCGTGGTACGGCTGTTACCATAAGTGAAATACGTTTGATCAATATATACCACCGTCAGGATCGGGTAAGAGCAGGGAACGAGCCGATGTTCCCGCCCTTGAGGTTACACCTTTGTACCGGGGACGATAACGATGCTTGCATACTCGGCGGAGATTTTAATTTTGTGCTCGGCAAGAAGGACCAACATCCAAACTATACTCCTAGCCAAGAACTTCGGGAGCTGGTGAACTGGATGGAATTAGTTGATACGCGGAACCTTAAGTATCGTAACCAACCGGGATATACATTTTTTACGAATCAGTATGCGAGCCGTTTGGACCGGATCTATGTTTCAAGGGAGTTATCGACGTCGACGGTGGACGCATAAATATGGACGACCGCGTTTACAGACCATTAGGCGTATATTTGTACGGTTACCCATGCTAGACAGCAGGTATGGAGACGGAGAGGTAATTGGAAGGTGAAAGTCTCCTACCTGCGTGATGTAGAATGCCGGCGCATTCACGTGGCGTGGCTGCCTCTGTCGACGAAATTCTTATGGCTCTCTCCTACAGTGGTGGATCGCGCACGCGAAGCCAGCTTTACGGAGGACGTTAATAGGTTATGAGAAGGAAGTTTCTCGATGGCAGTACACGATCTCCGGCTTCTATTTTACGGCCCTCCGGAAACTGTTCGCTCAACAACCTACGCCAGAACGTCAGACAGCCGTACATCGACTCAAGGCGAAACTGATACAACTTACGACGCTAAGGATGGCGAGTACGATGATACATGCGAGGTCGGAGGACTGCCTGTCCAACGAAGTTCCCTCGATGCATCATGTGATAAAAGAAAGAAGGAGACAAAGGACGTTAATTCATGATGCCGATCTCGGCGATGGTCGTCGTTTTTAGCATATTCTACACGAGCGACGGGGAGGGCCAGAGGGAGCTGGGGACTGTCCTGAACGAGACCCCAGACGAGACGCGTGTGAACGGGGAAGCGGACCTGTTATCTGGCATTACGTGCGAGGAGCTGGAGGAAGCGATTACACGCGGTGCCTCCAACAAGTCCCCAGGCCCTGATGGATTCCCGTTGGCATTTTACGGTGCCTTTATGACCATTAGGACACCGATGTGGCTATGCATGTTCAATGAGCTTCTGCGGCAAGAAGTTCCGGTTCCCGTAGAATTCATGGAAGGGCTCGGAATCCAGATACCCAAGCCACGTGGTGGCAACAGCGTTGTGATTATCGCCCCTTGACCCTCCTTAACAGACTACAAGATCTTTATGTGGATATTGGGAAGCCGTATCAGAACGGCGTTGACGTATCGAATACATGCCGATCAGACATTCTTGGCGGCATCAGTAATATCCACAGAGCCTTGGGAGACTATCGTGCCGGCCGCTATGGTCGAGCGGTTCTAGACGCTTCGGTCCAGAACCACGCGGCAGCTACGGTCACAGGTTCGAATCCTGCCTCGGGCATGGATGTGTGTGATGCCCTTAGGTTAGTTAGGTTTAAGTAGTTCTAAGTCTAGGGAACTGATGACCTCAGATGTTAAATCCCATAGTGATTAGAGCCATTTGAACCATTTTTGAAGACTATCGTGACGGCGTAGCCCTCGCGGCTGCATGCCGCCTCCGGCAGGCACTGGTTGCTGTAAATTTCGATCAGGCGTTTGATCGGGTGTATCATGTGTACCTCACGGCGGTGATGAACAGGACGGGTGTGTCGCCGTTATTGACCACTGCAGTGATGCGGCTGTTGCGCAGTGACAGATCAGCAATGGTGATCATCGGAGGGAGACCAGGGTATTTTAAGATCTGTCAGACAGGGGTGCGTCTTGTCGATCCCCCTCTATGCAATTGCCTTAGAGCCCTGCCTCGCAGGCCTTCGCCACCGACTTACCGGGATCTCCTTGCGGCATCTATCATTCAAATGTAGAGCATATGTGGATGATATTGTGTTCCTCGATCGGAATGAGGGGGAGACTCTCAGTACTGGATTAGCTACAGACGTATGGGATAGCAGCTGGCAGTGAGGGATGAGTACTGGATTGGCTACAGACGTATGGAATGGCACCTGGCAGCGAGGTCAACTTCCAAAAATCACAATTCATGCATGTGGGGAACGAAAGGTCCCTTACCTATGAAGCAAACCCTCCGATGTTTGGGTATAACCTTTCATAAGGATACAGTAAGAACGGCTGCGGACGACTACTTAAGGCTGCTAATCAGAGTTTGCACGTCAGTACGACTAACGGCCTTACGATCGATGGATATGCTGCAGGGAGTGTCACTCGTCAACCTTTATATCGCTCCTATGATACGCCACCTGACACATCTCCCCTTGACGCGCACTATGGCTGTGAGGATTCAGGTGGCTTTTGGGTATTATGTAAGTCTGGGACAGCTCTTTAAGGTACAGTACAACACAGTTACCCCCCCCCCCCCCCCTCCCAGCGCGACATTGTGGCATTGGTTTAGTCAACGTGCCGTGTATGTTAACGCCACGCTAAAACGGTTGTCCTCTTACGGGGACGATCATCGAAGAACTAGTACCAACATCGCATCTTGCCCCTGTCAGTGTCGGCCGTATATCGCCCCCGTTAACGTATGTCCGCACATTCATCGTTGTGCACAGTTGCGTTTGAGCTTATTTAACGACATCCCGACAGCCGACACCGAAGGACGTATATCGTTTGCTTCTTCGACAGATCGTCCGGAACAGGGTAGAACGGAAACATCCAGCCGTTAATTGGCAAGTGGTGTGGCCCACGGTAAACCACCCCCCCCCCTTTCCTACAACAGTCAGATCAACATAGTATATTATAGTGAAAAGGAAATACCCAACAGAGGCCGGAGGTGGCATACAGCCGCGAGGGCGACGCCGTCACGATAGTCTTAAAAAAATGGTTCAAATGGCTCTAAGCACTATGGGACTTAACATCTGAGGTCATCAGTCCCCCAGAACTTAGAACTACTTAAACCTAAGTAACCTAAGGACATCACTCACATCCATGCTCGAGGCAGGATTCGAACCTGTGACCGTAGCGGTCACGCGGTTCCAGACTGAAGCGCCTAGAACCGCTAATTATATAAATACTGTTCTTAAAGTGTTGTTACTCATACTTTCTGCTGCATGGCAGGGCGGCAGCGAGGTTCCTTCCAGGACAGTTACAATGTTGCATGGACATACTATGGTTTTGTGTCTAATAAAGGTTTCTGTTTCTCAAAAAGAAAAAGAAACTGGCAGGGATTGAGATTTTTTCTTTTTTTTAAAAAAAAAAGATACAAATCAATAGAGGAAAAAGTGGTCAGGCGACCGCTTGCGATACGCGGGGAATCCGGGCTCCAGTCCCAGCCCTGCACAAAAAATCTGGGTCGGAGATATTTCTCCGCTCGCTGACTGGGTGTTGTGTTATCATTATATCCTCCTTATCGATAGGCAAGTCGCCGAAGTGGCGTCAACTAAAAAGACCTGCACCATGCGACCGGTCTACAAGACGGGAAGCCCTAGCTACACTACGTTTAATTTCATTTACTGGAATTTATCGCTCCCTGTCCGACAAGGATGATGAAATGTATGGCTCAACATCTGTTTCAGTATCACTTTCACTTGTTAAACACGTACCCACCAGTGTACTCCTTATGTACATTGTCCGCACAGTCGAGGGTATACGACACCACACATTCCACTGATTCATATAACAGAAACGCTAGTATCTCATCTGTCATTTCTTCCTCACTCTGCAAAGGGTTCCTTTCTGACGAAACGTCAAAACCGGCAACTGTTGGGTAGATATAATGCAATGTTTGCTTTGTTTATCGTCGTCATTGCTCTGCTTTGTGTCAATACCACTAGCTCTGTAGCACTGTTGCGAATCACTCGTCGACTGTGCAGTTCGAGTACGGTCCTTAGCCTCAAGTTGTGCTTCCAGTGGATACCTCCATTTCCTCCCCTTTTGCCAATACTGTGGTTGCGTGGTAGACATCGAATGCCGTAAATATCATTGGCCTTTTGCTACCTCGCTCTCAAGGGGTTCCTTGCGAATTCTTCGCGTTGGGGGATTCTGAGAGGAAAACGCTAATGACACATCATGCTGCACTTTCGTATCCTTACCCATACTACATAGAGTGCATTCAGTGATGTCTTGCGATCATTCTGGCCACGCGGTATCCATCACTGCATTAACTCTGTGTTGAACAGAAAGCTCAAAAACTGTGAGATACGTTAATCGCATAACGACGAAAAAACTTTGACACTTTCGACTGCTAGCTATCTGCCAAAGGACATTATTAAGGGAATGAGGCCATATACTTGCGTTTCATCTAGGTTGCACGGATTGCCTTACGTAGGTCTTTCTTCCACAGCGAATGATCTGCAACTACTTTTGGTAACCGACTATCGTTCATCGCACTATCTCTGATATCTACACTGCAATTTTAAATCAACAATGTCGTGAGTATAGTACAGATTTGATCTAGCATGAACATTTTTTGGCTATTTTGTGGGTGATGTGTGCATGACTTGTGCTCCTCTTGAACAATTTTTGTTTTAAAGCCTAACAGTACGTAAAAGGCAGAAGAAAAGTAAAGGGAAGAGTGCGAAGGAAACAGCGCATGTTTTGCATTTTGAGCATTAAAATTCATAGGCAGCAGTTTGGATCGTTATTCGAAAAGTTCCAGTTCAACAGTTCCAATGTAATCCAGGCGACGACGTCCGTTCCGTGCTGCTGGCGGTATTCGATAGCGCAAAATCCGATTAATGGAGTGCAATAAAGGCCGTTCCGCTAGAGTGACGCACAATGACAGGAAAATTGCATTTACATCACATCGCACTCAGCGAGACATGGCCGCTGCACGCTGTTCTGTCCGTTTTCATTCTCGAAAAGGCATACAGAAAGGCGAGAAGGTGGAAGCTGGCGATAGTTACCTTTGCTTGTATTTCGAAATAAAACTGCAATCTGTTCCCGTTAACATAATAGGTTGGCCAGTTTTGATTCAGTCTTTTTAGCGAATATGATTTAACGCCTTGACAAAGCGAAAGCTAACTTCTCAAAGACTTCATCGAGATCAACTACGGAGCAGCATAAAATTATTTTCGTTCTCAACGAAGTAGGAAGTACACGATTTCTCAATTTAGAAGGCAATTTATCTTTCGTAAAATATCAATTTTGGGTAGGTGGCATGGTAATGACCGCGACAGCTTGAGAATAAGCGGCCATGAAAGAAATGTTCAATTCTACCACTATGAATTAATTTAGTCGCTACACTAATACATTATCTGATGAAAGGTGTCCGGACACCTATTAGTGGATATTAATATGTGGTGTGTTAGCCCTCCCCATTTATGGCATCTTCTCTTACCATTTATGACAACTTGAGCTCTGCTGGGGACATTTTATGCTAGGTGTCTGAATGTTTGTGGAGGAATGGCATCCCATCCGTCCTCAAGAGCAAATCAGAGAATTTAGATATCTTGGACGCTAGGGTCTCGATGAAGTCGTCCTTCTAAGTCTGTCCGAAGGCTTGTTAGAAAATTATGTAAAAATCTGAAGTAAATCCGTCATGAACTTTTCTAGTTTTCTGGTAACAACGTTAAATTGCAACTTGTCTGTATATGGTAGTACAGATTACTATTTTCGTGATTTAGTTATGGTATTTGTGATAAATAACAGCTCCAACGTTTGAGAATTACATTGCCTCTATCCTCCATCGTCTTCTCCATTTAGTTAATCGCATCATTACGATTGATCGTAGCCTCGTCGGCAAAGACAGGCTGCTAAAGTCAATGGAACCTTCCGTGTTTAGCCCTGGCTGCACCTGCCTGGAACGTGTACACTCACCCATCGCTACGGCACCGCCACGGCTTCTAACAAAACTGCCTGCCAATGGAACGTGCATGTCGACCAGCCAGTCTGGGCGGGAGAGGGCGTTACGCAGTTTTTTTGCTATTTCTAAGTTTTTTCTAATTAAATTTGAGTCTTTAATATTCAAGTACCAACTACGTAGTCTATGTGCCGAGCAGAGTCGTCACTTCAGCTGAGGATGTTTGTCCCCGTAAAACACGCTGACCAACGATCTCCTACACACCACTTTTCGAACACCGAAAGAGGAGCTTCGGAGGGAAATCATCTGTCGGTTGTAAGACCCAGCCAGAACGTCGGACCACATGACGAGCGGGGCCCACGAGAAATATGGGCCCCGAAGATGACTCGTGACGCGCGCTAGTCGCCTTTTCCGCCATACTTCACGACAGCCGGGCTCCGTGGAAGGCCCACGGGAAACCAATACGTCAATGAACAGGTCTGTGCTATCGAGAGCTTGCAAGCATTTAAACGTGCAGTGAAGAATTATTAAACTTGTCCGAAACAGTCACTCGCCCCCCTTCCTCCCCCCCTCCCCCCCCCCCCTCGCCGGAGACGGCTGCTGGCACTCGTAAGACCTACCGCGGTCTGTCTTTCCCGTGGGCCTCTATGAGACGCTCGGTCTGCTTCCGGTCTTCAGCTAAGTATGTGTAGAACCTTTCCTCTCACTCTCTCCTGATTGCTCTCAGACTACGTTCCAATGCAGAAGATTTCACTACAACCACCTTCAATGCCTAGTGGCCCGTCTTTCTAACCTGGACGCTATCAATTGTTGTGCATACTGGAAAGAGTGATTTTAATCCTACCGTTTATTTCAAAAAGTATTCGCTTTGAATGCCCACATCACTGAACGGAATGATACGAATTCTGAGATTTTCACCACAATATCGTCTCAGTTTCCGACTGGATTCGTGAATTTCCTGTCAGAAAGGTCACAGTTCGTCATAAGCGATGCGAAGTAATCTAGTGAAACAGAAGCGGTATCTGGGGTTCCAAAAGAAGCATTACAGGCCCTCTGTTGCTCCTAATCTATATACACTATATTATCAAAAGTATCCGGACGCCTGGCTAAAAATGACTTACAAGTTCGTGGCGCCCTCCATCGGTAATGCTAGAATTCAATATGGTGTTGGCCCAACATTAGCCTTGATGACCGCTTCCACTCTCGCAGTCATACGTTCAATCAGGTGCTGGAAGGTTTCTTGGGCAATGACATCCCATTCTTTCACGGAACGCTGCACTGAGGAGAGGTATCGATGTCGGTCGGTGAGGCCTAGCACGAACTCGGCGTTACAAAACATCCCAAAGGCGCTCTATAGGATACAGGTCAGCACTCTGCGCAGGCCAGTCCATTACAGGGATGTTATTGTCGTGCAATCATTCCGCCACAGGCCGTGTATTATGAACAAGTGCCCTATCGTGTTGGAAGATGCAATCGCCATCCCCGAATTGCTCTTCAACAGTGGAAAGCAAGAAGGTGCTTAAAACATCAATGTACGCCTGAGCTGTGATAGTGCCATGCAAAACAACAAGGGGTGCAAGCCCCCCATGAAAAACACGACGACACCATAACACCACCGCCTCCGAATTTTACTGTTGTCACTACACACGCTGGCAGATGACGTTCACCGGGTATTCGCCATACCCACACCCTGCCATCGGATCACCACATTGTGTACCGTGATTCGTCACTCCACACAACGTTCTTCCACTGTTCAATCGTCCAATGTTTACGCTCCTTACACCAAGCGAGGCGTCGTTTGGCATTTACAGGCGTGATGTTTGGCTTATGAGCAGCCACTCGAACATGAAATCCAAGTTTTCTCACCTCCCACTTATCACAGTACTCGCAGTGGATCCTGATGCAGTTCGGAATTCCTGTGTCATGGTCTGGATGGATGTCTGCCTATTACACATTACGACCCTCTTCAACTGTCAGCGGTCTCTGTCAGTCAACAGACGAGGTCGGCCTTTAGGCTTTTGTGCTGTACGTGTCCCTTCACGTTTCCACTTCACTATCACATCGGAAACAGTGGACTTAGGGATGTTTAGGAGTGTGGAAATCTCGCGTACAGACGTATGACGCAAGTGAGACCCAATCACCTGACCACATTTGAAGCCAGTCAGTTCCGCGGAGTACCCCAGTCTGCACTCTCACGATGTCTAATGACTATTGAGGTTGCTGATATGGAGTACCTGGCAATAGATCGCAGCAAAATGCACCTAATATGAAAAACGTATGTTCTTGGGGGTGTCTGGATGCTTTTGATCACATAGCGTAAATGATTTAGGAACAGCCCTCTTATATTATTTGCAGATTTTGTCATCTACCGTCTTGTGATGTCATCTGAAGACCAAAAAGAATTGCAAAATGATTTAAAAGGCATCTGTATAGTGCGAAAAGTGACAGTTGGCTCTAAACAAAAAAGAGCACTAAAAAAACAAATCCGTTAAAATTCATTTAAAGGGGAAATCATGCAAATTTGAAGGTTGTCAATACCTAGGGACTACAATTATGAACAGCCTAAATTTGAACTTCTATATACAAAATGTTGTTAGGAAGGCGAACCAAAGAGTGCTATTTTTGCAGAAGACTTAGATGATGCAACAAATCTACTAAAGAGACTGCCTACACTACACTTTCCCGTCCCCTTTTGGATTATTGCTGCATGATACGAGATTCTTACCAGGTAGGACTGATAGAAGACATCGAAAAAGTTCAGATAAGGACAGTTCAGTCTGTATTATCGCGAAATAGGGGAGAGGGTATAACAGATATGATACGCGATGGTATTCATATCGGGTCTCCACCCGAAATATGACATCATCTTGACACAATTTACAGAGCCACGTTGCAGCGAAATCTTTTCCCGAAATTCAATTGCCAACTTTCTTCTCCGAATGCGAAAATATTTCGCTGATTCCCAACTACATAAGGAGAAACGAACGCCGTAATAAAATAATGAAATCACAGATCGCTCAGAGACATTTAGGTGTTCATTTTTGTCAGGTGCTGTTTGGGAGTGGAATGATCCAGAAAAAGTCTGAAAGTAGTTCCATGAAGCCTGTACCAAACACGTAATTGTGGACTGCAGAGTAGTCATGTAGATGCAGATGCCTCACGCCATATCTTGAATCGTCGCTTCCACTGTAAAAACTCCGAACTCTATCTACACCTTAACAAAATGCAATCTCAAATGCTTCAATACACCTTATTTAACTTCCTGTTATTTTATGATACGTCACAATACCCAACCGCTGACCTTCTTCCCTCGGAGAATGTCGAGAAACAGAGCCGCCCCTTCGGATAGCTGCAATCCCGCAACGACTAGGAGTCTGCCGGGTTGCCGTTCAAACTGTTCGCAGGCGACCGATCTTAATACGATACTAGCGTATTAAACTTCAGAGTAGTCAAAAAATGAGAAACGAGAAATGTAAGCCTTATCATAATGTCTTTTATTACAAATTTACTGTTGCACATTTTTCACAATGATAGTGGATTTCGTTCAAGTACAGAACATCTTTGGACCTGAGTCTCCAGTTGGTTTTCAGTGGTTTACACAGCGTCTTTTCCATTTATTTCTACGTCAACAAGGGACTGGGTTATCGCTGTGTAACCAAGTTGGACAGTAGACTGAAATTAAAGATTTACAATTCTTTTATTTCGGATGTCTCCAGGGACCGATGAACTCAGCAGTTTGGTCCCGTAAGACCTTACCACAAAAAATTCGGATGTCTCCAATTGGCATTAGGACAAACCCACTTAAAACTCGAATAAAATCTTCTTAGGCTTACAAATATTCGAATATTCATGAGCTTTCTGTTCATTGCTCCTGGGTCATTATCAAGGAGCTGCATAATCTATACGAGAACAAGGGCAGCGACACCACGACTGTCAGTTACCAGTTAGCAGTGGCCGAGGAACACTCGGCCAAAGGCTTGACGCGAGACGATTTCATGTAGTCATGCCACCATGAGTTCATCCTTTCTTAAAGTTTATTTACAAGACACTTATCATACACCAGTGCAGCAATCATGTGATCAGAGAACTTCTAAACTCAAATATAAACTTTCGTCAAAAAAAAAAAAACAACAAAACTGCAAAATATTGTCTTCCACAACAAAAGAAGAGTTAGCAGGGCATTACCCCTAGCTGCCACAAGTTCTTCGCAGCGCCGTGTACTTAACGGTGGCCTGTATAGGACGTCGATTTGCAACCTGGCGTCAGTTCTCAGCGGGACTCATCAGCAGAAACAGCATTTTCCTGAAGATGGCGACCAGTTGGATCGCCGAAATATCGAGCCAAGTTGATTTTAGGATCCGGTAGCAAACCCGAAGAGACGTTCATGACATGGGACACTCTCCCTGAAAATGGTTCAAAAGTTCCATTGACAGCCAACCTCATTACTGAGGCAGAGTTCTGCAGAGACCAATGGCGGCTGTGTTAGTATAATTCGTCTCCCCAGTACTCCATAGGCGGACTCTACATCTTTCAGAGCCAGGGATGTTATAAGCCAGCTCATGCGATAGTCTTTGTCACGTATGAAAAATTCCTCCAGCAAAGCAGCTCGATGCGGATAGGTACTATCGTCAATGTAGACGAACTTTGAACCGCATCCGCCACCAGTTCACTTTGCACGATGTAACTGTGATTTAAACGAGTACCACTTCTCCTCCTATTAGTATCATTCAACAGACCGAAGCAGGATGCATCTCAAAAAACTGGTTTCTTCAATTACACTGAAATGACGAAAGTCATCGGATACTGCTAACATTCTTTCGCCCAACGTAGTGTAGCAACTGTGCGTGGCATGAACTCAACAAGTTGTTGGAAGTCCCCTTAAGAAATACTGAGCCGTTCATAATTTCGGAAGGGTCCCCGGTGCAAGATATTGGGCACAAACTGAGGTCTCTATTATGTCACATGTTTATGTCAGGCGATCTGGATGACCAAATCATTCGTTCGAATTGTCCAGAATTTTCTCCAAACCAAACCCGAACAATTGCGGCCCGGTAACAATTCCAACGTTGTTTGGAATCCTGAAGTCCATGAATGTCAGCAAGCCGAACATAGTAATAATATCTGTTCATTTGGAGCAGAGGACCCAGTCCATGCCATGTAATCACAGCCCACACCATTATGGAGCGACCACTAGCTTGAACAGTACATTGTTGACGACTTGGGTCCATGGCTTCGTGGGGTCTGCACCACACTCGAACCCTACTATGATCTCTTACTAACTGAAATCGAGACTCAACTGGCCAGGCCATGGTTTTTCAGTCGTCTAGGACCCAACCTATATGGTCACGAGCACAGGAGAGGCGCTGTAGGCAATGCAGTGCTGTTGGCAAAGGCACTTGCGTCGTCTTCTGGTGCCATAGCCCATTAACACCAAATTTCGCCGTACTATCCTAACCGATACCTCAGTCGTACGTCCCACACTGATTTTCGATGTTATTTCACGCAGAGTTGCTTGTCTGTTGGCACCGACAGCTCTACGCGATCGTCGCTGCTCCCGGACGTTAAGTGAAGGCAGTCGGGCACTGCGTTGTCCTGAAATTTGTTATTCTCGTCACACTCTTGACACTGTGGATCTCGACATTCCGAAATGGTTTGTCCCAAGCGTCTAGCTTCACCTATCATTTAGTGTTCAAAGACTGTTAATTCCCATCGTGCGACCATAATCACGTCGGAATCCGTTTCACGTGAACCATCTGAGTACAAATTACAGCTCCGCCAATGCACTGCCCTTTTATATCTTGTGTACATGATACTAATGTCACGGCTAAGATTTTTCGTTTTTAAGTAATACATTTTGAAGAAGTTAATCATGTTTAATCGTAAATTATCCATTCCTTTGAAATATTCGATTATTATAGAGATTGGAAAAAGCGATCAGCACTATTTTTATAACAATGCCTCCAGTTATAAACCAGCAAGAAACACACGACATAAGAAACGGTATAGTACTGCAGAGACAGTAATGTACAGGGTGGCGCACGAAATGTGTTACCATTTTGTTTTTGAATATAAACTTTATTGTCAATACAGTCTAAAAGGAACATATACTGCAATGAAGAGCCGTCCATGGAGATTTGTTCTAACTCAGCACATGCTCAATATGTCCACCGTTTCGTTTCCTAACTTCCTTCAAACGAACACTGAAGTTAGTGATTACCCTACGCCACATGTCTTCCGTAATTTCACTGAAAACTAGAAGAATAAGTCTTCTGAGCTCCATTAAATCACGTGGACGTTTCGGGAATTTTTTTTTCTTTACGTAACCCCAAAGAAAAAAGTCCCATGGATTGAGGTCTGGACTATTGAGGGGGGGTGGGGGAGGGGCAATTTTGTCCGTCATCGAAGCGACCTGGAAACCTGAGTGAAATGATCCGCATGTCGAAATGCTCGTGTAAAAACTCCATCACAGTGTTTGCAGTATGTGGCCTTGCTCCATCTTGCATGAACCACTGCATGTTGAAGTGCAAGGCAGTAGCAAGAAGCTGTGGAATTTAATGGAGCTCAGAAGACTTATTCCTCAAGCTTGCAGTGAAATTATGGAAGACATGTGCCGTAGGGTAATCACTAACTTCGGTGTTCGTTTGAAGGAAGTTAGGAAACGAAATGGTGGTCATATTGAGCATGTGCTGAGCTAGAACAAATCTCTATGGACGACTCTTCATTGTAGTATATGTTCCTTTCAGATTGTATTGACAATAAAGTTTATATTAAAAAACAAAATGGTAACACATTTCGTGCGCCACCCTGTACTTGTTGCCGTGTGGCGTGACCTGTTAGACGGTACGCGTGTATGTGCATTGTGCGAGACTTGCTCCCACCTGATCTATACGGTAGATTCTCACTGTCGTGCACGGACACCTGTTGTATTGCAGAATAGTACCACCTATAGTTTGGAAATATTTTGCGAAGTGCGATAGCAAGGAATTACAGTTCTCCATTGGCTTTACATAGTTAAAAATGGGAGAAGCACAACAAACTTACGACACCATATGAGAAGGAAACATCCACATTGCTCCTGGGAGAGAAGTTAAATTTGACTGATATACCTATAATATTACTGGCGTGCTATAAACCTGGGATAATAACTGAATCTTTAATTTTGTGGTTGCTCGACACCATCCAAAAGTGATGATGCAGTTAAGTCTTCAGCTTCTGACCTTCCGATCTCACTGTCGCTGTTCCTGCCTCCTTCATCTTCGCAATCTTTGTTGGAGACAGTGGGACCGATATCTGCCACAAACTCTACCTCGTATCGCTCACGATCTCCTACTCCTTCACCTTCAGTAGAACTTTTCATTAAATATTCAGATTCTACGTTTATTGATGAAGTAATAGCAACAAAAAAGAAAATTGGTTATTTCAAAAATCGGTTCTTTGTGAGCGGTTTCAACATCCAGACTAAACTGATGACGAAAAGAACAAGTGTAACCCAAAACCTGTTTCTTCAGCGATAACCGCCATCTCTACTCGGAACACGGGACACTGTACCAAAGCTCATTTGCAGGTTGCCTATCTAACGGCATCCAGAGGCAACAAAATTTTTTTTTTCAATATTTTGTGTAATTATTGACGGAATTAAAAAAATTTAGATGCTGTCGTAATCTACTCATTAATAGCTAAAATCTTACGTTAAACTTTTAACGAAATAAGGCATGTATTACGTTTAGAAATTTGTGTTCGTCTCGAGACAATGAACAGAAGTCACAAAAATTCCTGATATTTATTCCTCCATTATTTGAGAATGAGAGCACTTAGCGGCTTCCAACAAACTTCATACATATTTTCAATCCTTTTGGAAAACTTTTCTCTCTGAGAACCTCCTCAAAATACTGAGGGAAAAACGTTTATAACGTACTATTACATTTACGCTGTTCATGCAGTAAAACAGCAGCATCGGGCATGACGCTTGAATCTATTTCTTCTTTACTACTATCTATATGCGCAACATAATTTGCTGATAGTATTCACATATATCACTGACTGTACCTGAAAAATCATATTATTGTACCACACAAAGTTCAGGAGTTATGAGCTCATAAATATTTAGATGCGTGAAAAACTAGCTTTTGCTTAGAATAGAGCGCAAATTACCTAATTTATATTCATCCAGTGTTTCATGCTGAGAGCACTTAGTGACATGCAAAAAATTTCAAGCATAATTTCAAACCTTTCCAAAATTTGTTCTCGCTCACAGGCTAATGGCAAATATTTAACACACTATTCATTTGTAAAGTAGTCAGACATTTTAAGTCTTTATATGGGAGTTCGATACTTTAAAGAATCGGGGGTTTGCTGGTACTGAACGAAAGGTAGAGGAGCGTGAGGCCACCTGCGTGAAGTTTCGGACGTTAACCTCTGCCGTGCCTCACGTGTTATCTATAAACATTAGTGTAAACGAAGATTAAAACCGTCGACTTCTGTGAGGCCATAGACATTTTTAATTTACAGAGGGCCTTGGGTCTTCCTGAGCTGTACCAAGAAATTAAACAACCCGCGCACAAAAACTGGCTGCCTGTGGTCGGTCAGTCGGTTGCTAGTTAATTCGATTTGTCACCACGGCCACTTCCGCACATTGCCTCGTAAACTAGCCCATTAAAATCACTCTGTTGAAGGGCCGGCGGACCCTCCAAATAGGCCTGCAGTGGCAAGTGCTGAGCGGTGCCCATTGGGACCACGTTGAGGCAGTACCGCCGGGCCATCTGTACAGTGAATACAGATACACTAACCAAATCGTCTCACTGTCGAACCCAGTGGGCTCCAAATTGTAAGACACATCTCGTGAAACCCATAACACATTGCTGAAAAGAATTAGTGGAACTTGACTTTATGCATCTTCCATACTCCATTGAACAATAATTACACTTTTATCTTTCAAAAATGAAGTACACGTCAAAACATTATTACACCCTCGATGGTTTACACAAGTAGAAGTGAAGCGTGTGACAGGTATCGAAAACAAAGTGGAAACTATCATTCATATTGTCATCGTGGATTCTTTTCATTGCACTTTGAGAACTTCAATAACATGTACGTCCTACGCGAGCGTGACACGCATGACACCCATGACACCCGTGACACCCATGTGGCATACTCTGGTAAAAGTCTGCAGAGGTCAGTCAGTGGTATCAATTTCCATTCCTCAGTGAGAGCCCATGACAGTTCTTGGAGAGACTGTGGTGGAACAAGATGACCACTAACACGCCTGACAAGCATATGCACGATGATGTTTAGGCCGAGACTCACCGCCGGCCATTCCATTTTTTCAATGTCTAGTCTTCGCAAGACATCGCAGCTGACGCCCGACACACATGCTCTGGCAATACCACCGCATGCAGCAGCCACCAGATAGTCCAACAGGATCTGTTCGATGTAAGCTTGGCGGTAAAGCGACCATGGACAACGACAAGATCCGTATGGCTGTCAACAGTGAAGCCTCCCCACAACATCACAGAACCTTGGAAGTCTGGCGATTTCCTGTATAACATCACGGGTCTCCGCACACGAAAACGGCCATCGCCTTGCGTCAGAGGATATCAGGACTCGCCCGTGAATGTTTCGCCAGAGACGAAGTTGCCAGTTGACGTGGGAATGGCAGAAGAGAAGGCGAGATGCAAGATGTTGTCGTGCCAAGCGGAGTTCTCGAAAGGAACGTCTGGGTCGTAAAGTCTTTTCTCGTAACCTATTCGATACAGTTTGATCGTACACAGCGACTCCAGTGGCCCTTCTCAAATCATCCGGCAGTGCTGTGACGGTATACGTAGGACGCCGCAACGAAGAGATGGCCAGATATCAGTATTAACACGGGGTTGTAATGCATCGGCGACCTGTCCAACTAGACTTGTGTACTGTCCTGTCCACCTACATCTTCCTATAGCGTGTCCACAACCTATGGATGACACATGGAGAGGCATTGGCATCTGCAGCAACACGACGCAAAATCCATCCTTTTTTGGATCAAACATCGTCCTTACAACTTACACTGTATTAAAATGTCGCATTGCGTTTGCTTGATTGAATGCAACGTCCACATGCCGTCTGTGTGCCTCATTAGACAACATTGGGACACCGGTACTCACTTCCTTCTGAGGTGTCATCTGACACTGTAATGCATAACACGGGCAGTAGACGGCGAATGATCTCAACTGTTGTCTGCATTGGTTGTGAAGATCTCAAAACATCCAGTAAGGCTACAGGTGCCGCTTGTATCAAAACAGATTTAACAAAATGGCTCTGAGCACTATAAGACTTAACTTCTGAGGTCATCAGTACCCTAGAACTTAGAACTACTTAAACCTAACTAACCTAAGGACATCACACACATCCATGCCCAAGGCAGGATTCGAACCTGCGACCGTAGCGGTCGTGCGGTTCCAGACTGTAGTGCCTAGAACCGCTCGGCCACCACGGCCGGCACAGATTTAACATACAGGACGTTGATTCAAGTGTCCCCCTAATCCTTTTGAACAATGTACTTGCGTTGTTGAGTGTTTTCTTCCTGTGTCGTCGTTGAGGACCCTTTTTACGCACCTCAGTTCCGTGCCATCGCTTACGCCCGTTGCCCTCGTCTTACCCACATACAATGTTAGCGGTAAATACTCAAGGTAACATGAAAAAAGCGTATAACGAGTATTTTTCAAATAAACCCGTGTTGAATATTTCTCTACTAGTCGTTTTACACATCTTCTTTCCTATTAGAATTCCAGAACCAGAGCAATGTTGTCAGACTTCACACTGTCAACTTCAACATGAGTATTGGCAATAGAGGAGAGAAAAGTAATGTTCTACCAAAGTTCGAACGAAGTTAGGTAAACGTAAGTAGATGAATTTTGTAGGTTCTGTACCACTAGACCAATCTTATAATAAATAAAAAATTACTCGTTAACACTCGCAATTTTTTATTTTTTATTAGATTGATCTAATAATCCAGAACCTACAAAATCCATCTACTATCCCTTTTACCTAATAATTAATAATTATAATGTAATATATTAATATAATGTAATATAATAATAAAAATCACTTATTTTACATACATTTCTCTAGGCGAATGTAAGAAATAAATAGGTGAATACAATAAGAAATCTACTCTTTACCCAAGATTTTCCTAATTCTTTCTTCTTGAGCAACCATAAGATTATTATGAACTGTTGTCTGTAAATGTTTTCTGAGATTATTGTTGTTTATAGTTTTACCACACTCACAAGTAACTTTAATTTTCTGACATTCTTTCCAGCATTCTTTACATATATAACTATGTCCACCTGTTCGATATTTATCTTTATAAAATACGTCAATACTTTTTTTAATCATATATTCACTACACTGTCTTAATTGTGGCTTGACACAACCTAAAGACTTCTTTAGCTGTCGCTTAGTGTTGTCCATTTAAATAATATAAATTTTTTTCACTATCTGAAAACTGCAAAACATCCAACACATTGTCCTACACACATTTTCTGTGTTTTGGACTTCTCTAACCTTATGTACACAGTGCTACACAAAGACTAAGTTCTGAATTAATAGAACTGCTTCTTTTATTTGGGCTGTTATAAAGTACAAAAGTGAGAGTGTTGAATATTTTAGCCAAATGGCTAGCACTCTTCACAAAAATACGTTATACGTTGATATGCACACTCTCATTGCTCAACAAATGTGTGAAGTTTGGCTAAAGTAAAGGAGCTTGAAGAATGTATATATAGTTGGAGTTCTACTGACAAAGTATCTTCTAAAAATCAACTTCTTTTTCAATTTATGTCAGGATCAAATTCATTATTTTCTGAACATTATTCCATTTTAAAATGGGAGAACAAGTGTGAACAATTAATGAATACGATTTGAAAAACAAAGCTAAAAACAAAAATAGAGAAAATTACACCTAAAGTAAAGCATGTTGCCACATTAAAGTAAATGGAACTTACTTCAGTTCCATCTGTTGACAGAAGTTAGAATCCACTTAGTTCATACTAATGCTTGCAGATGTCTCTCTAAGTACAGTTAGATACATATAAAATGAAGTACAGTTTCATACATGCAAAATGTATCTACCATGACTCAGCACTTTTTTACTTGTGATTTTCTGTTTAAATCTCAAGGCTATGAAAATTCGTTTTTACTATAACTTTTTTATTTTTAGAGATATTGAAATTCTGATTGCATTTTTCGTTAGGCCCTTTTCCCATAAAAGTTTGCTACCCACAATACTGGGAAGTAAGTCTGGTTGCATAACTCACTGGGGTAAGGGGCAAAATACTTTTTGTTAATTCCTCAGTCAAATATTAACCGATTTTAAAAATTCAAAGTGCTAACATAATCAACATAAAAAGAGCTATCTAGAAAAAATATAATAAAATAAATCGAAAATCATGTAATAAGTAAGATACTAAAATCATCAGTTTTTATTTTTTCTGTCTGTCTTAAAATGTTTCACAATTGTATATCAGCAAGAAGTTAACACTTTTATAAATTTTTTAAGTTTCTCATTCATTTATATAGAAGCAAATGTTAATAATTAAAAATTTTCAGTAAGTAATCTATGTTGTGCATCATACGTAAGATACTTTTTACCATACATTATTACATAAGCAAGTGTATCATTTGGAATTTTATCACTAATAGTTGCACAAAGTTTCATAGTAGTTTTCTGTGTAGCTACAACATTCTTCTGTGTGTCATATTGATTACATAAAATCGATAATTATTTATAAAACTAAATGGACTAATATCAATATCTGATTTTAGTAAAGTAATGCTTTTAAAATCAAGATATGCATCATATCCTATCAGGAAATTATTTGGCGGAATAATATTCCACATTTCTTGAGGAAAAACTTCATTTCTACCATTTTTAAAAAAAAATATTCTGTAGTTTGACATGACCAAATAATGATGAACCAACTAATTGATTATTTTTACGATTTGTTTGAAATGTAACAAATACGAAGTATGGCATATCAAATTCTGTAGAGTTATAGTAATTTGTAATATCTAGTTCAAAATTTTTTTTACCAGATAATCCGGCAACTTCTTGTGTTTGATGCTCATAAAAAGAAATAGGAATTTTCAGATTTTTAAGAATAATTTCACATTGTTCAAGTTCATAATTTGGTTCATATTTAACAACTGGTACACGAATTTCCATACATTCATAACTATTTTTCCTTCTTTAGCAAGTGTATCTTTTTTTCAATTCCAGCATCATTTTATCAGACCAACGTTAAATTGTGTCTCCAGAAGATGACCTACGTGTAAAAATTACAGTTGAATCTCCTTCCCACATAATTTCTTTATAATCTTTAAAAAATTTGCCAAGTAATGATAGTGGATAAAGAACTTCATTTCTTTTACTATTTATTTCCTGTAATAATTATATGTCCTTCTAAACTTATTTTATCAGTAACATATAAAGTTAGATGAAGTAAAACAGATGAAGAAATAAAAGGATGTACAATTCTAGATAGAATATTATTTCCTTTCTTTATCGTTATAAAATCAAACAGTTTTGCTACATAATTATCAATTAATATTTTATTTGATTTTCCATCATAAGTTGGATAATCTGTGCCATCATATCCAATAATACTAAAATTCATATTCAATTATGCATGATTTGGATGAAGCCAACCATCACCAATATTTATTTCAGTTTCTGTATCTTTGTTAGGAATATTTAAATTACTTTTAGTTTTCTCATTCACAGGGAATGAGTAGAATTCATAACTTTCAATTTTATTCATGATGCAGTCTAGGATTGTTTTAGCAGTTACTTATTTATTAAGGAAAAAATTTATGAAGATATTAAGATATTTCTAAAACAACTGTTACAGTAGCATCATTAAAGTCAATTAAATTATCATTTTCATCAGTTATAGTAACTTCTAAATCTTGAATTGTATCAAATATTGGAACATTTACAGGATATTTTGGTTCATAAATTATTGGTCCTCCAAATTCTTCATTATGGTTAAATGAACCAAGAATATTAGTTTCTTTATGAAAATGATCATTATGTTTTACATACATTCCATCAGCAAGATTAAAGTTTGTATTTATTAATCCAAAAGGAATACTATTAGTAACATCATAGCTACAGCTTTTTCATTAGGTAAAAAACTTGATTATTAAAACCAAGTAAACTTCCAATACTATCTGCTATATCCATATATAACTTTACATCACTTTCAATAGTCATTCTGTTTAAAATTTCAACTGCTTTAATATGTATATTAGGCTTTTCCGAATGAATAAATTTTTCTAAATTTTTTCAACTATATCGACCTATACGAATTTCTATCTTTTCTCCATCACAATAAAGTTTATTACTTTTTGTTGTAACATTTGGTGTTAAGAAAGTTGAATAAAAACCAACTAGTGAAACATTAGTATAACTATCACGCATTGGAACGGTTAATCTTTTTCTAAGTATTGAACATTAATCACTAAGTTGAAATAATCTGCTCATTTGCTACTGAAAACAATTATTAAATAAATGAATAAAACAGATTGGGAACCTAAAGTAAGAATTCCAGAAAATAAGTTAAAAACAAACATGTTATACTTTTACCAAATGGTGTTAGTTGTGCAATAATTGGACCAAGTGGTTGTGGAAAAACAACAATAATCATTGATAATTATATTTTAGCTTCAGGATGGTTAAATTGGAATAAAATTAATCGTTTATATGTTTATTCAAAAAGCTTAGATCAGCAAAAGTATCAAGAATTTATAAAACGATGCAAAAAATTGAAGATAAAATTAATGAAAATATTGTTAGTTTTACTGAAAATAACGAAGAAATTATTCCTTTAGATGAATGTGAAGAAAATTCAGTTGTTGTATTTGACGATTTTATTCTAGAAAATCAAGATATTGTAAGAGAATATTTTACTAGAGGAAGACACAAAGGTGCCGGCCGCGGTGGTCTAGCGGTTGTAGGCGCCAGTCCAGAACCACGCGACCGCTACGGTCGCAGGTCTGAATCCTGCCTCGGGCTTGGATGTGTGTGATGTCCTTAGGTTAGTTAGGTTTAAGTAGTTCTAAGTTCCAGGGGACTAATGACCACAGATGTTGAGTCCCATAGTGCTCAGAGCCATTTCAGACACATAGGTATAGATTCCTTTTATTTAGCTCAACTTATTCGAAAATACATAAACAGTTAGTCAGAAACAATCTAAATTTTTTAAATATCTTTAGACAAGATGATACAAATTTAAATCATATTTATCATTAATTTGTTGGTGGAGATTTACAGTTTGATAATTTTAAAGAAATGTGTAGCAAATGTTGGAATGATGAGTTTGGATTTTTCACAGTAAACATGACTAGGAAACCAAATGAAGGTAAATTTAGAAATAAAATACAACATTATGTAAATCTTTAATAATTTTTATCTATAATAAATGGACACTTTAAAATGATGTTACATATGTATTAGACCATGATGATGATGTTTTACCTCAACATATAAATGAATCTGAAGAAGCTCTTGATTACTTTAAAAACTATGAAAAATCAGAAAAAGCAGAATCAATTTATGGTCAACATTTTCAAATTGTTAATGGACTAATGATAATGCTACATGTGGACCAGGAACATCTGGTTGTTATTATTATGATAAATGTATAAGTAAAACATGTTACCTTATTAATTTTTGTAAACATACACATTAAACATAAACTTAAACATTAAACATAAACATTAAAGATAAACATTAAACATAAACATGAACATAAACATAAACATAAATGTTAATAATAAACATAAACATAAATGTTAGCTTAAACATAACATAATTAATGTTTTTCCTTCCTTAACAAATGTTTACAAAGTACGATGAATAACTTGTTAAACAAGCTAAACAATATAGAAAGGAAGCTAAAGAATTAAAAGAGCAATTTAAGCTTTGGAAAAAGCAACCAAGAACAGAATATGAAAAATATAAAAAGGAAGATGAACCTATTACTCATGCAATTGAGCAAGTTAAACAAGGAATCGAAGGATTAGATGATAATGTTTTAAAAGAAAATAGAGAAGTTGAAAAACAAATGATTCCACATCGTTATCATATAGAAGATTTTGGAGACTTATCACCAATTAAACCATTAAAAGATTGGTCTGATGATATTCCTGGAAAATATGATTATACATTAAGTGTACCAGAAATTCAAGATGTATTAAATAAATACCAAGAAGAATAAGAATCAAGTAGTCATCAAAATGAAAGTAAAAAGATAAATGTTAGTGAAAGAATGTTAAAGTACATTAATCATACTGAAGATAAAGTTTTTGTTTAAAACCTGTTGGCATGTTTAAATATGTTGGTAATTTACCTGTTGCATTCAGTTGAGATAAATTAAAAATATGTGAAAAAACATATGACAGTACAGATAGATTAATGAGACTTCTAACTGAAAAACAAAATACTATAGATCATATGAATGACAATTTAAATTCTGTTGATTTATCAAATTATGCAGATATATTAAATAATTCTGGAGCATTATAATCTGATAATAATCCAAATGAAATAAGATCAAGTAAAGGTAATAAACATAATAAAAGAAATTGTTGATGATTAGTTTCCAAACTTAAGAAGACAAACTAAAGATTCTTAAGATTTTAGTTCTCCAGAACTAAAAGGTAAAGGTTTAATTAAAAAATATATAGATAAATCAATAGAATATGTTTGGATGAATGATGTTAGACATTTTCTTGATACATTAGCAGTTATTCATAGTGAAGAAATAGCTGGAAATAAGAATTATCATAATGAAAAAGTCAGTATTGCACAAATGTTAACAAATAGATTTAGTGATTTAATAATTGACAATCCAAAAGGAATTCCATATTTAATTAGATTTTTGAATAATCTTCCACAAACATTTTGGAAAAGCGATAAATGTGGAAAAGGATTAGTAAATTCTTTAATAAACAAATTGCCATTTGAAATGCATCTTCCTGGTTATGGATTTTGTGGTCCAGGGACGAAATTAGAAGAAAGATTTGCTAGAGGTGATAAAGGTATAAATCCATTTGATGAAGCTTGTAAAAAATATGATATTGCTTATAGAGATAATAAATATTTAGAAAGAAGGCATATAGCTGATAACGAACTTCAATTAGCTGCAAAAGAAAGAATATATGCAAATTATGCTCAATTTGTGAAAAAGTTGCAGCAACAGTGGTTAGACGAATAATGTATGGAAAACGAAAATTTGGTATGGAAATTAATGTTGATGATAATGGTTGGGGATTATAAATTTTAAAAATCTTTAATAAATTTTTAACTATATAAATGAATAACTTTACAATCGATTATACTTTGCTACCTACTGGCAAAACTAAACCAATGTCAATTAAATTAAAGTTAAATAATTAAATTCAATTAAATCCAGTTGAGCCATTTTAACAGATGTTCAAAAAAGAAAGAAAGAAAAGAAAGTTGGTGGAAATTTTCTTGAAATATCTATTCCTGTTGTAAAAAAAATTATTGAATACTTAACAAAAAAGAAAGCTGTTCAAGGATTAACACAACATGAAGGCGGATTTTTACCATTATTATTAGCTGCATTACCATATTTAGCAGTAATTGGTTCTTTAACTGGTGGATCTGCAGCAATTGCAAATGCAGTTACTAACAAACAGAAAGCTGATAAAGAATTAGAAGAACAAAAAAGACAACTTAGAAATGGAAAAGAAAGCAGGAACTGGAGTAAAGAAAACAAAAAATATTCGAAAAAGTAGTTAATAAATACCCAAATGCATTAAGTAATTTTGATATAGAGGAACTTACTAAACAATTAAAAATTAAACACATTCGTGGTGTACATATGATTGATGAAATACCAAATAAGCCACTTAAAATTGAATGTGGTATAGTAAATATAGATACATCTGATAATCATGATACACATTGGATTTGTTATTGTAAAAATAAAGATAAAAAAGTTGTTTTTGATTCATTTAGCGGTAATATACCAAAACAATTAGTTAACTATTTAGGAAAAATCGAATTATATTACAATACAGAAAGAATACAAAATTCTGATTAAGTAATATGTGGTCATTTATGTTTATTCGTTTTAAAATTGATATGTGAAAATTAAAATTTTAATGGTATTTTAAATTTATAAATGGACATTTTGGAAAATAAGATACATGTAATTAAATAAAAGGAGCAAGTAGTTAATACAACTACATTAAATTTAGAAAATATTGAAAATATCGAAAATACTATTAAACAACTACAATCATCAATAGATCCAAAGATAATAATGCAATTAAACTACTTCATAAAGAATGTAATGTTATTTTTAAAGCAACTAAAGGATATATTGGTTTTAAAGGTAGAAGAATTGCTAATGTAAATGATCCAATTGATCCATAAGATGTAGTTAACAAACAGTACTTAGAAAAAGATTATGTTACAAAACCAGAATACATGAGCATTCTAACACAATTTAATAACTATGTCACCAATACAAAATTTAATGAAAAAATTAAAAAGATTCATCAAGATAAGTACAACACTTTTAAGAATTTTTTTACAAAAAAGGAAACAGAAAACATTTTTTCAGATTATTTCACAAAAACAGATTTAACTCCATACTTAGAACAGTTAAATAATCTAAAGGAAAAAGTATATGATAAGCAAATAATCGAATTTACTTTTATGACAGGTGGTGAACAAAAAATGTACAATTTTGAATATGATATCATATTTAAAAGAATTACTGTTGTTGGTAAAAATATAAATAGAGATTTAAACTTCTATGATTGTGATATAACAGTCAGTGTAGCTGATAAGCTATATGAATTAAATAATAATATTCAATCAATAATGGTACATAAATCAAATTTTATAACTGTATTATTGAACGATTCTGTTAGACCTGTTCCTGTAGATGTAAATATAATCCGCATAGAGTATTAACTAAAAATGAAACACAAAGAATTGAAGGTCTTTGTATAGTTTGTAAATCTATAAAGAGTAGATTTGTTAAAATAAATTTGTAGATGAACAAAGTTCCAAGACTGCTGTAGCAGTCGATAGGGAAGGTTTAAATAATAATAATGTTCATGAAAATTTAATTAATGAATTACATAAATCAATGAGAAAGAATTTTAAAAGCAGAAATGTTGTTTCTTTTGGTATAGATGATTTATGGCAAGCTGATTCAGTTGAAACAGATTCTGGTAATGTAAAGGAATTTCTAAAATAAAAAAGTATATAAATATTTATTAACAACAATTGAATTTTTTTCCAAATATGCATTTGCTGTTCCTATTAAAGATAAACCAGCTAAAAATATAGTTCATGCTTTCCAAAAAATTGTCATAGATAGAAGACCAAATAATTTACAAACAGATAATGGTAAAGAATTCTATAACAAAGAATTTAAAGAATTAATGGAGAAATATAACATTAATCATTATTCAACTTTTTCAGAAATAAAAGCATCTGTTGCTGAACAATTGAACAGAACACTTAAAGAAAAAATGTGGAAGAAATTTGCTTTACAAGGAAATTACTAATGGATCCATCTACTTAAAGATCTAATTGATGAATATAATAATACAAAACATAGTACAAAAAGGATGAAATCAATACAAGTAAATGGAAAATACTTGAACGTGACTATTATTGGTTCTAACGAAGCTGACGCTAAATTTAAAAAATGTGATAAAGTGAGAATTAGTAAACTTAAAGGTCTTTTTGAAAAATGATATACAGCTAATTGGTCAACAGAAATGTTTGAAATTGAAGAAGTTATTTATTCTAATACATATAAATTAAAAGATATACAAGGAAATTTTTCTGAACAAGAACTACAGAAAACGAAATATCCAGATGTATACTTAGTTGAAAAAGTTTTAAGAAAGAATGTTTATGTTAAATGTGTAGGTTTTGATAATTCGCATAACAGTAGGGTGAATACAGATAAAGTTATTTTATAGTAGCTCAGTTTAATTAAGACTAATTATATCATGAATAAATTGTTCTTGTATATACTTATTCAAAATATTGAAATAGTTCATATGACAGTCAATCCTTATATTTTCTTTCATTCTTTGATACAGATTTATTGAATTAGGATTATAATTCAATCTTAACATTTCTTCACAACTTGGATGTCTATCTTCGATTTTATATAGTTGTTTCTGTAAATGTTTTCGTTGTGTTCTAATGACATATTCTATCATTTTGTAATTGATTTATTTCCATGTTTAATTTATTCAATTCTTGTAGTTGTTATATACAATTATCTTTGTGTTCACATTCATCATCAAATAATTTTAAAAGAACGAATGTTGGTCTTAAATTTCCATAATTGTTTTAGGAAATACATGTGGTAATAAATTATTTATTTCTTCATTTCTTTTACCTATTATTTCCAAAGAGATATTAACTGTTTCTCTCAAATTCTGAATATGATCAACTCCCATTTTTATTCTATCATTTTGTAATTGATTTATTTCCATGTTTAATTTATTCAATTCTTGTAGTTGTTATATACAATTATCTTTGTGTTTTATTTGATATTTATAAACACGAATCATCTCTTTTCTAATCTTATTTTCACCATGTTTTCTAATTGATGGTAGAACTTTTTCATAAACCCAATCTTGAAAATTTCTGCAAAAGGCATTTTGGATTTCATAACTAAAGAATAAAGACCTGGTTCATTGATAAATTTTGTTGAATTTTGTATATATTTAGGTAGCAGTGAAAATATCCCTATTAAAATTTTTGTATGTTTAACAGTATTTTTGTTTACCATGGTTTTTAATTGCATCCGTAGGTCGATTATATCCTAAAAGATCAGCAACTTAATTTGCATGAACCCATGGATTATTTTCTTCATCAATAATAATGAAAACTTGTTTATTGTTGTATGTAAGCTTGTTGCTGAACACATCTACAATCGATTCCATTTAAGAGAAATATTTTTTTTTAGTTTTGAGAAAAACAAACATTATGTGAAATTTGTAATTTATCGTTTAAGATTAAATTAAATTAGAAAATTTAACTTTTTTATAAATCTAATAAAAATTATTTCTTATAAATGGAGAACCAAAACGAAATGCAAACTAAACTAAAAGAAACTCATGTACTAATAGATGTATATGAAAAAGATATTTATTGTCCTATTTGTTTAAGTGATGAAAAACTAATCAATTTGTTAAAACAAATTACGTACATATTTTTCATAAAGAATCTATTGATGAATGGCTAAAGGAAAAATTGCCCACTTTGTAGAATTATTATATAAAATAAACTACTAGAAAAACCTCAAATAATTGATATTAATGCTATGTTAGATGCTCAAGATGAAGCAGCTTATTATGGTGATTATGATGATGATTATTATTATTGGTGGAGATTATTTTTAAAATAATTAATTTTGATAATTTAAAATTAAAAAGATTTACAACTCTAATAAATTTTTTTCTTTATAAATGGAACACATTCAAGTTCAACAAGATTGTCCCCAAAAACTAAATTTTGTAAATATTGTAATACAGAGAATTCAATTGATATTTTCACTTTACAAAAGTATACAAAAGATGGTTATAGAACTATGTGTAGACCATGTTTAAATAAATATCGTGTAGAAAATTATAATAAAAATCGAATTCCTTGCATTTATGGAAAAAGTAGTGCTAAATATGAAGAAAATCTAAATCTACAATGAATAATGAGGAATTTATAAGTGAAGAAAAAAAGAAATTTAAAATCTGTCAAGGAATTAAAGATTTAATTTTTTCTTATATAAATCCATCACATAGGGATAAACAAAATAATAAATGCAAAAAATGTACTTCATAATATATCAAGAATAGAAACCTTTAACTCTAAATAATTATCCTTTACGAATAATTATCTACCCATCTATTAAATAATCATCATTTTATTTAATAAAAATAATTTTTAGAAATCTAATGAATTTTTTGGTATTAAATAGAATAGTAAACTAATTGATGGTTAAATTAAATTATAAACTACTTGTTTAAGAACTAATTGATTGTTAAACTAAATAATAAACTAATTCTCTTATTGTTTAATTATTTATTAAATATTTTTAGGAATAATACATCTGAAAATAATACAAATATTGTTCAAATTAATACATACGAAAATGATAGAAATATTGTTTTTGAAGTAAGTAAACATTATATAACTGAAGTAAGTAATAATTATAAAAATATTGTTAATATTTATATACCTGAAGACGGTTCTATGACTGTGACAGCTGCCACTGAAGAAGTGATAATTAAACAAATACTATTAAAAATAATAAAACTGAACCTAGTGAAAATCTTTGGAAAGAGTTACCATTTTTTGATATTTATGAAGTTTTTTGTCACTAAAAAAGATACACCATTAAAAGGAGTATTTCCATTTCTACAAATATATTTGTAAAACCAAAAAATAGAAAAACAATTAAAGATTACTTTTTTGAAAAGGCATTTGGAAACAGATTACAAACTATAAATTTAGAAAATAATATAGATGTACTGGATCCTAACCTTTTTAAAGTAAAAACAACAATTTTTAAAATTGTTACAGACTATGCGAAAGTGCATCATGGCGTAAAGATAAATTTTAATTTATATTTTGAATATAACCTACAAATAGCTGAAACAAATGAAAAAGGTCAAGAATTTGTACAACAAACATCAAACTATACTATTTTAACAGAAAAAGTTATAATAAAAAAATTGAAAATATGGTAAAAGATATATTTTAGAAAATATATCTACTTTTCAAGCACAGGGATTTGGATGGTCATTAAATAGAATAATTGGCATACAATTAGCAATTAACAAATATGTTCCACTAAGAGGATCATCTTATATTGAGTTACCAGATAAAATTAAAAATAAGAAATTATGTGTTAATGTAAAAAATGTAAAAAATTGTGATCAAAAGTGTTTTCTGTGGGCTATAAAATCAGCTTTGTTTCCTGTAGATAAAAGTGCTGAAAGGAAAACAAAATATAATTATGTCTGTCTTGATCTTGATAAAAAAATCTGAAAATATTGAATTCCCTGTACTAGTTGATCATATTCTAAAAATAGAAAATATAATTATTGTATCTATTAATGTTTACTCATTTAATGATGAAGATGAAAATTATCAAGTGTATCCATTAAAAATTACAAAATGTAAAAAGTAAAAACATGTAAATCTACTTTATTTCAAGAAAGATAATAAGTCACATTATTATTATATAAAAAATTTATCTAGACTTGTATCAAGTCAAATGGCTAAATACACTGAAGTAAAATTTATTTGTGATTTATATTTACTACATTTTAAAAGTAAGGAAAAGTTAGATAAGCATACAACAAACTGTTTAACTAATAAACCATAAAAAGTTGAAATGCCAGGTGAAGGAGAATGTGTATATTTTAAAAATTATCAATTTACACAAAAAGTTCCATGTATTATTTATGCTGATTTTGAAAGTTTACTTTTAAAAATGGATAATTGTGAACCAAATCCAGAAACACCATATGCAATGAAATATCAAAAACATGAACCAAGTTGATTTTGTTAATATATTAATATATATATATATATATATATATACGGAAATTATAATGATCCTGTTGTTTATAGAGGACCAAATTGTCATAAAAATTTATAGAATGTATAAAACAAGAAGTTGAAGAAATTGGAAGAATTTATTCTGAAATTGCAGAAATGAAACCACTTACACTTGACGAATACAAAATGTATCATAATTCTACAATTTGTACACTATGTAAATGTCCTTATATAAAAAAGAATAAAAACATATCGCTCCATTATGTAATAATTGTAATTTAAAAATAAAACAACCTGATTTTGTACCCATTTATTTACATAATTTATATGGTTATGATTCTCATCTTTTTGTAAAAGAACTTGGTTATGATAATAAAGAAATAGAACTAATACCAAATAATGAAAATAAATATATTAGTTTTGGTAAACATATAGAAAATTTAAAAATGAGATTTGTTGATACATTTAGATTTATGGCTTCTTCACTTGATAAACTTTCATCAAATTTAAAGAAAAATCAATTAAAAAATATTAAAAAGTATGTTTCTCCTGAATTGTTTAACTTAGTAATTATAAAAGGTGTTTATCCATATGATTACATGGATTCTTGGAAAAAATTTGAAGAAACACAATTACCAACAGAAGATATATTTTATAGTGAAGTAAATGATTGTGCTATAAGTGATGAAGATTATGAACATGCAAAATTAGTTTAGGAAAAATTCAATATTAAAAATCTTGGTGAATATCACGATTTATATCTTAAAACTGGTGTATTATTGTTAAGTGATGTTTCTGAAAATTTTAGAAAAACATGTATAAATACATATAATTTAGAGCCATCTTGCTATTTTACAGCACCAGGTTTATCTTGGGATGCAGTGTTAAAAATTGCTAATCAAAAACTTGCATTATTATATGACTATGATATGCTTCTAATGGCTGAAAAAGAAATAAGAGGTGGAATTTCACAATATTGTAAAAGATATGTAAAAGCAAATAATAAATATATAAAAGATTATAATAATAAAGAAATATCAAATTATTTAATTTCATCTAAATGCGAATAATTTATATGGTTATGCTATGAACCAATATTTACCATATTGTGGATTTAAATGGGATGAACCGAATAATTTTAATTCTATAAAAATAAGTGAAATGTCAAACAATAGTCAAGATGGATATATATTTGAAGTAGATCTAGAATATCCAAAAGAATTACATGATTTACATAAAGGTTTACTGCTAGCTCCTGAATCAAAACTTGTTCCAGGTACAAATGAAAGTAAATTAATAACTACTTTAGATGAAAAACGTAATTATGTAGTACATTATAGAAATCTTAAACAATATTTATCTTTAGGAATGAAACTTAAAAAAATATATAAAGTTTTAAAATTTAAACAATCTAATTGGTTAAAGAAGAACATAGATCTAAACACACTGTTAAGAACAAAAGCCACTAATGATTTTGAAAAAGGTTTCTATAAATTAATGAATAATTCTGTATTTGGTAAAACAATGGAAAATATAAGAAATAGACAAGTTATTAAATTAGTTTCAGATAGCAAAGTATGTGATAAACTTGTAGCTAAGCATAACTTTAAACATAGAACTATATTTACCAGCTGCTATTCATATGAATAAAACTAAAATAATACTTAATAAACCTATTTATATTGGATGAAGTATACTTGATTTATCTAAAGAATCGATGTACGATTTTCACTATAGAGTCATGAAACCTAAATATGAAGAAAATATTGAATTATGTTATCAAGATACAGATAGTTATATTTACAATATTAAAACCGAAGATTTCTATGAAGATATGAAATCAATGATTGATTATTTTGATACAAGTGATTATCCAACAGCTAATATATATAATATTCCACTAGTGAACAAGAAAGTTGTTGGTAAAGTGAAAGATGAATGTATGGAAAAATAATGGAAGAATTTTGTGGTTTAAGAGCAATGATTTATGCTTACAAAAGTTGGTGACAAAATAGAAAAGAAATCTAAAGGAATTAATAAATGTGTCATTAAAAACAAAATAAGTTTAGAAGATTATAAAGATTGTTTGTTTAACAATATAGAACAATATAGAAAATTTAATTAAATTAAAAGTGAAAAACATGATGTATATACAATTCAAGTAAACAAAAAAGCACTAAGTCCTCATGATAATAAAAGATATGTTTTAGAAAATAGAATAGATACATTACCATATGGTCATTACTCATTATTGAAAATCTAATTATTAATTATTATATATAAATCTGATAAAATTTTTCTATATAAATGGAGACTATAATCAAGAAGCTTAATGATGTTAGTGTCTCGAAAGAGATTAAAAAAATAACTGAACTAGAGATTAATGTTTTTTATAATAATACTCACTGTGAATATTTAAATACTAGATATGGAAAAAAATATGTATGGAACTTAATAATGATTTTAAAGATATTTTACCAGATATATATTACAGATTAATCGATCCTTGGGAACTTGAAATAATTAAAAAAGGAAAAATGAAACTGAAATATAAAGGAATGAAGAAACTTAAAAATAGAAATAATGAATTTCATGATATAAAATTCTGGATGTGAAATTTTTAAACAATTATTTTTCTTATTAGTTTTATTTTATTTAAATGGACAACACTAAGCGTCAGCTAAAGCAGACTTTAGGCTGTGCCAAGCCACAATTAAGACAGTGTAGTGAATGTATGATTAAAAAATTAATTGTAAAGTTCCAAATAAAATCATTATAGAATCGAAATATATGTATTTTCAAAGTAGTAATGGAGATAATGGTTTAACATCTCGTGGTGACGAGGTCATGAGGGAGGGGATACAAGCTCGGACGGGATAGATAGGGAAGGAAAGCAGCAGTGCCATTTCAATGTAACCATCCCAGCGTTTGCCTTAAGCGATTTAGAACAATCGCAGGAATTCCAAATACGATGACGACCACTCCTGCTTGTTGCTATTACCTTGTATTTTCAAGCAACAATAACATACCTCATCAAAAACTTAAAAACTATTTGGAGCACAGTAAAAGGTGAGGCAGGAAAAGAACATAAGGTAAATGAGGACCGTTGTTAGAGGCTAACTATAAAGTGAGTAAAGATGGTCAGAAAATTGTGGATACTTTCAAAACATTTTTGTAAGCAGCAAGTAATTTAAGTCTGAACATTTTCTTAGTTGACAGATTATAGTTCCCATTGAAAACATTCAAAAACAAATTTAATACATTGACGAGAAAATAACTACTCATCAAAACTAATTAATGCAGACTAATTCGGGAATACGTTTGTCTAGCGAACAAATTTGAGTGATTAACACTGCAGGATCACAGGCTCATGTAAGAGACATGCCATTGCAAATGTGAAATGCTCGTACATTAATAAGGGGTTTGACCACTAGAATGTTGAACGCAAACATGCAGACGTGCATCCAGTGTGTTGCACAGACACCAGATGTCAGTTCGTGAGATGGAGTTCCATACCTGTTGCACCTAGTCGGTCAATACATGGACGATTAATGTCGACGTTGGAGTTGCCATCCGATGATGTCCCATATGTGCTTGATTGCAAACAGATCTGGTGATCGAGAAGGCCAAGGCGGCATGTCGACGGTCTGAAGAGCATGTTGGGTTACAACAGCGGAATGTAGATGAACGTGTCCTGTTAGAAACACCCAGTGGAATGTTGTTCACGAATGGCAGCACAAGAGGTCAAATCACGAGACAGACATGCAGTTTTGCAGTCATGGTGCGTGATATAACCACAAGAGTGCTCCCGCAGTCGTATAAAATATCCCCAAACCATAACATCAGGTGCAGGTCCAGAGTGTGTAGCACGCAGACAGATTGGGTGCAGATCCTCAACTGGTCTCCTAACCAACTCACGCCACTCACTGGCACCAACGCAGAACAAGATTTCATCAGACCACCACCTTGCACTCCAATGAACCCTCGTTTGACACCTGTGAAGTCACTAATGGTGGTATTTTGGGGTCAGTGGAATGTACCAGATCACTTAGAAGATGCGACAAACCCACTAAAGAGGCAGCCTACATTACACGTGTCCGTTCTCTGCTGGAATATTGCTGCACGGTATGGGATCCTTACCAGGTATAATTGACAGAGGATATCGAAAAAGTGTAACGAAATGCAGCTCGTTTCACGTTATCGCACAATAGGGGTGAGAGTGTCACTGATATGATATGCGAGTTGGGGTAGCAGTCGCTGAAACGAAGGTGGTTTTCTTTGCGGCGAGATCTATTTACGAAATTTCTCTTCCGAATACGTAAATATTTTGTCGACACCCACCTACATGGGGAGAAATGATCATCATAATAAAATAAGAGAAATCAGAGCTCGAACGGAAAGATTTAGGTGTTCCTTTTTCCCACGCGCCATTCGAGATTGGAAAGGTAGAGACGTACACTACTGGCCATTAAAATTGCTACACCAAAGAGAAATGCAGATGATAAACGGGTATTCATTGGACAAATATATTATACTAGAACTGACATGTAATTACATTTTCATGCAATTTGGGTGCACAGATCCTAAGAAATCAGTAACCAGAACAACCACCTCTGGCCGTAATAACAGCCTTGATACGCCTGGGCATTGGGTCAGAGTTTGGATGGTGTGTACAGGTACAGCTTCAATACGATACCACAGTTCATCAAGAGTAGTCACTGGCGTATTGTGACGAGCCAGTTGCTCGGCCACCATTGACCAGACGTTTTTAATTGGTGAGAGATCTGGAGAATGTGCTGGCCAGGGCAGCAGTCGAACATTTTCTGTATCCAGAAAGGCCCGTACAGGACATGCAACATGCGGTCGTGCATTATCCTGCTGAAATGTAGGGTTTCGCAGCGATCGAATGAAGGGTAGAGCCACAGGTCGTAACACATCTGAAATGTAACGTGCACTGTTCAAAGTGCCGTCAATGCGAACAAGAGGTGACCGAGACGTGTAACCATTGGCACCCCATACCATCACGCCGGGTGATACGTCAGTATGGCGATGACGAATACACGCTTCCAATGTGCGTTCACCGCGGTGTCGCCAAACACGGATGCGACCATCATTATGCTGTAAACAGAACCTGGATTCATCCGAAAAAATGACGTTTTGCCATTCGTGCACCTGGGTTCGTCATTGAATACACCATCGCAGGGGCTCCTGTCTGTGGGGCAGCGTCAAGGGTAACCGTAGCCATGATCTCCGAGCTGATAGTCCAAGCTGCTGCAAACGTCGTCGAACTGTTCGTGCAGATCGTTGTTGTCTTGCAAACGTCCCCATCTGTTGACTCAGGGATCGAGACGTGGCTGCACGATCCGTTACAGCCATGCGGATAAGATGCCTGTCACCTCGACTGCTAGTGATACGAGGTCGTTGGGATCCAGCTCCGCGTTCCGTATTACCCTCCTGAACCCACCGATTCCATATTCTGCTAACAGTCATTGGATCTCGACCAACGCGAGCAGCAATAAGCGATACGATAAACCGCAATCATGATAGGCCACAATCCGACCTTTATCAAAGTCGGAAACGTGATGGTACGCATTTCTCCTCCTTACACGAGGCATCACAACGTTTCCCCAGGCAACGCCGGTTAACTGCTGTTTCTGTATGAGAAATCAGTGGGGAACTTTCCTTATGTCCGCACGTTGTAGGTGTCGCCACCGGCGCCAACCTTGTGCGAATGCTCTGAAAAGCTAATCATTTGCATAACACAGCATCTTCTTCCTGTCGGTTAAATTTCACGTCTGTAGCACGTCATCTTTGTGGTGTAGCAATTTTAATGGTCATTAGTGTAACATGAAATTGGTTAGATGAACCCTCTGCCAGGCACTTAAGTGTGAATTGCAGAGTAACCATGTAGATGTAGATGTACCCTACAGTGCGTCTGGCTCGGAGCTGTCCTCGAAGTAACCGATTTGTAACAGTTCGTTATGCCACTGTGGTGCCAACTGTTGCTCAAATTGCTGCTGCAGATACAGTACTATGCGACAGAGCCATACGCAGGACACGATGGTCTTCCCTCTCGGTAACACCACGTGGCTGTCGGAGCCTACTTGCGACCATCCTACCCGTAACCACCGCTGCCAGTAATCACGTACAGCGTCTACACTCTTGCCAACTCTTTCTGCAATATCGCAGAAGGAACAGCCAACTTCTAGTAAACCCTCTCGTTCAAACTCAGTGAGGGGTCCTATAGGGAATGTTAAGAAAGGTAGGAAGATGTACTTGCTCAGCAAGGGTGACAGGATACAAACTTCAGAATCTCTCAGCAGTCAGTATCAAATATTCAGTGACGAGGACGAAGACGTGGAGAACAAATGAAAAAAATTCAAAGGCATCGTTCAATATGCCCTAGACAAGTATGTTCCGAGTAAGGTATTAAGGGGTTGGAAAGATACACCATGGTTTAAACAGCCGTGTTAGAATAGCGCTACGTAAACAAAGAGCACTTCATCTCAGATTCAAGAGAAGTCAAAACCTAGCTGACAAACAAACGCTGAACGGAGCGAAAATGAGCGTAATGAGAGTAATGAGTGAATTGTTCAATGATTTTGAAAGTAAGACGTTGTCAATAGACCTGAGTAAAAACCCTAAGAGATTTTGGTCGTACGTAAAATCAGTAAGTGGGTCAAAATCATCTATTCATTCTCTCAGCGACCACACCGGCACAACAACGTAAGATAACAGAGAGAAGGCCGAAATACTGAATTCTGTCTTCCGAAGTTCTTTCACCGCAGAAGATCGTAATACCGTCCCTCCATTCAATCGTCGTGCGAACGTCGAAATGGCAGATATTGAGATAACCGATAGCGGAACTGAAAAGCAGCTACAATCGCTTAGTAGTGGGAAGGCTTCCGGACCAGATGAGATACCTATAAGATTCTATAAAGATTATGCGAAAGAACTTGCTCCCCTTCTAACAGTAATTTATCGTAGATCACTTGAGCAACGAAAGGTACCTAACTACTGGAAAAAAGCGCAGGCCATTCCCGTTTTTAAGAAAGGCCGTAAGACGTATCGGCACAATTATAGACCTATATCGTTGACGTCAATCTGTTGTAAAATGATGGAACACGTTTTACGAGGTGCGACAATAAAGTAATGAGACTGATGTGAAAAAAATGTTGCTTACCGTTTTAGTCGAGTTTAGTGTTGTCTCCTTCAAACTAGTTCCCTTCTGATTCCCCACACTTTTTCCAGCGCTTCTGCCAGTGACGGTAACATTTCTGGAACTCATCTTCCGTAATATCCCCCACGACCCTCGTCACAGCTTTTTGGACATCTTGTGTTGTTTGAAAATTGTGTCCCTTGACCGCCGTTTTGACTCTTGGAAATTGGAAAAAAGTCGCACAGAGCGATATCTGGTGAATAAGGTGGGTGTCGTAGTACCGAAATTTGTTTTGAGGTTAAAAATTGCTGTACTGACAGAGCAGTATGGGATGGCGCATTATCGTGATGCAGAATCCAATTATCAGTAATGTTGGTACGGACACGAAGAACTCTTTTACGAATTCTTTCTAAAATTTCTTTGTAGAAATATTGGCTAACTGTTTGTCCAGGAGGCACCCACTCTTTATGAACAAATCCCTTGGAATCAAAGAAGCACACAAGCATACATTTCACTTTTGACTTTGAACGGCCGGCCGGTGTGGCCGTGCGGTTCTAGGCGCATCAGTCTGGAACCGCGTGACCGCTACGGTCGCAGGTTCGAATCCTGCTTCGGGCGTGGATGTGTGTGATGTCCTTAGGTTAGTTAGGTTTAAGAAGTTCTAAGTTCTAGGGGACTGATGACCTCAGAAGTTAAGTCGCATAGTGCTCAGAGCCATTTTTTTGACTTTGAACATTCGTTCTGCCTTCACTAAACATTTTATGCCAATGAAAAACTTGAGCTCTTGATATAACCTCCTCTCCAATAGGCTTCTGAAGCTTACCATAAGTTGTAGTTGCGTTTTCACCCAATTTAACACAAAAAGAAATGGCATACCGTTGTGCAATATTATGCGGTTCCATTTCCGTGATGAGAGACACAAACACGTATTAACTTATTCCAGCACAACTCACGACTGAGCCGTTTCATCGATGTGCCGCTTGGACTAGAAGCAGCTTACAGACCAAGTCAAAGATATTGTGCCTACGCAAGCCTGCAGGGTTGACACATCTTGCAAAGAAAATCAGTCTCATTACTTTATTATCGCACCTAGTATGCTCAAGAATTATGACGTTATTGGAAAATGAACAGTTCCTCTATAAAAATTAACATGGATTCCGCAAACAGAGATCCTGCGAAACTCAGCTCGCTCTGTTCCTCCATGAGATCCACAGTGCAGTGGACAACGCCGCTAAGGTTGATGCCCTGTTCCTTGATTTCAGTAAGGCATTTTACGCCGTCCCGCATTGCCGTTTAATGAAAAAAATACGAGGTTACGGTGTATCGGGGCAGACTTGCGATTTCATTCAAAACATTCTTGCAGATATAACTCAACACGTCACTCTTAACTGAACTAAATCGACAGATGTAAATGTAATATCCGGAGTACCTCAGGAAAGTGTGATTGAACCGTTGCTATTTACAATACGTATAAATGAGCTAGTAGAAAGCATCGGCTGCTCTTTAAGGCTATTCGCAGATGATGCAGTTGTCTATACCAAAGTAGCAACGCCAGAAGATAATAAGAATTTGCAGAACGACCTGCAGGGAGTTGATGAATGGTGCAGGCTCTGGCAGTTGACCCTGTACGTAAATAAATGAAACATATTGCGCTTACATAGGAAAATAAATCCACCACTGTACAGCTACACTATTGATGACAAACAGCTGGAGACAACGTCTACCGTAAAATATCTAGGTGTAACTATCCAGAGCTAACTTAAGTGGAATTACCACATAAAACAGATAGTGGGAAAAGCAGACACCAGACTCAGATTCATCGGAAGAATCTTAAGGAAATGTAACTCACCCACGAAAGAAGTGGCTTATAAGGCGCTTGTTCTCACGATTCTTGAGTATTGTTCATCTGTCTGGGACCCCTATTAGGTAGGACTGATAGAGTAGATTGAGAAGATCCAACGAAGAGTGGCACATTTCGTCACGGGATCGTTTAGCTGGCGAGAGAGCGTTACGGTGATGCTAAAAAAAGTCCACTGCCAGAGATTACAAGAGAGGCATTGTGCATCAGAGAGAGATTTACTACTGAAATTTCGAGACAGCATTTTTCGGGAGGAGTCGGACAACATATTACTTCCTCCCACATGCATCTCGAATACTGACCATGAGGAAAAGCTCTGAGAAATTACAGCCAATACAGAGGCTTACCGACAGTCATTCTTCCCACGCACTATTCGCAAGTGGAAGAGGGTTGGAGGGATCAAATAGTGGTACCGTATCATTCAGGATTTGTTTGTTAACTAGGTTTTTACTTCTCTTTAATCTGAGATGAAGTTCTCTTTGTTTACGTAGCGCTTTTCTGACACGGTTATTAAACCCTGGTGGATCTTTCCCATCCCTTAAAACCTTACCCAGAACATACTTCTCTATGGCATATTGAATTTTTTCCATTTTTTCTTCACATCTTTGTCCTCATCACCGAATATTTGATGCTGACTGCTGAGATATTCTGATATTTGTTTCCTATCACTCTTGCTGAGCAAATATATCTTCCTACTTTTCTTAACATTCCTTGTAGGACCCGTCGTCAATCTCTTCATCATCTGCGAGCCAGAAGGAATACAGTGCATGTGATGAGTATTGGCTTCGTGTCTAACTTGATCATGACAATGCGTTCACTACGCTGTTTGTAGCAGTTTACCAGTATTCCTATTTTCTTATTCATTACGAGCTCCAAACCTACATTACCCTTATTTGATTTTCTGTTTACAACCATGTTATCACCTGATCAGAAGTCCTGTTCTTTCTGCCACTACACTTCATTAATTTCCACTGTGAGTTCGATCTATACATTTCTATTTTTATATTCTGTAACCCAATTGACCAGTTAAGTACCTAGCATTCCACCCACCGAACAGCTAAACGCTAGTTTTGTTTCTTTCATTGACAACATCCTCCTGAATAGTCCCCGACCGGAGATTTAAATGTAAGCTATTTTACCTACGAAATACTTTACATCATTAAACCATCCAATAGATCTCTATGCCTTCAGGATAAATAGCAGCTGTAGTTTCCTTTTCCTTTCAGTCGTTTTTAGTACCAGCACAGCAAGACCATTCCCTAATGTTACAAAGACTGGTCAGTCAATCATGCAGACTGTTGCCCCTACAGCTGGTGCTTTTCTTTAGGAACCACAGGTTTGTCTGGTTTCTTCACAGGCACCCTTTCGCTATGGTTGCACCTACTTCCTGCCAATCTGGCACACAAGCCACCTAACCTAGGACACGTCCATGATTCAAGTGGGGTAGGGAGTGGACCCCCATGAACCATGGACCTTGCCGCTGGTGGGGAGGCTTGCGTGCCTCAGCGATACAGATGGCAGTACCGTAGGTGCAACCACAACGGAGGGGTATCTGTTGAGAGGCCAGACAAACATGTGGTTCCTGAAGAGGGGCAGCAGCCTTTTCAGTAGTTGCAGGGGCAACAGTCTGGATGATTGACTGATCTGGCCTTGTAACAATAACCAAAACGGCCTTGCTGTGCTGGTACTGCGAACGGCTGAATGGAAGGGGAAACTACAGCCGTAATTTTTCCCGAGGGCATGCAGCTTTACTGTATGGTTAAATGATTATAGCGTCCTCTTGAGTAAAATATTCCGGAGGTAAAATAGTCCCCCATTCGGATCTCCGGGCGGGGACTACTCAAGAGGACGTTGTTATCAGGAGAAAGAAAACTGGCGTTCTACGAATCTGAGCGTGGACTGTCAGATCCCTTAATCGAGCAGGTAGGTTAGAAAATTTAAAAAGAGAAATGGATAGGTTAAAGTTAGATATAGTGGGAATTAGTGAAGTTCGGTGGCAGGAGAAACAAGACTTTTGGAGAGGTGAATACAGGGTTATAAATACAAAATCAAATAGGGGTAATGCAGGAGTAGGTTTAATAATGAATAAAAAAATAGGAGTGCGGGTGAGCTACTACAAACAGCATAGTGAACGCATTATTGTGGCCAAGATAGACGCGAAGCCCACGCCTACTACAGTAGTACAAGTTTATATGCCAACTAGCTCTGCAGATGATGAAGAAATTGATGAAATGTATGATGAGATAAAAGAAATTATTCAGATAGTGAAGGGAGACGAAAATTTAATAGTCATGGGTGACTGGAATTCGAGTGTAGGAAAAGGGAGAGAAGGAAACATGGTAGGTGAATATGGATTGGGGGTAAGAAATGAAAGAGGAAGCCGTCTGTTAGAATTTTGGACAGAGTATAACTTAATCATAGCTAACACTTGGTTCAAGAATCATAAAAGACGGTTGTATACATGGAAGAATCCTGGAGATACTAAAAGGTATCAGATAGATTATATAATGATAAGACAGAGATTTAGGAACCAGGTTTTAAATTGTAAGACATTTCCAGGGGCAGATGTGGACTCTGACCACAATCTATTGGTTATGAACTGCAGATTAAAATTGAAGAAACTGCAAATAGGTGGGAATTTAAGGAGATGGGACCTGGATAAACTAAACCAGAGGTTGTGCAGAGTTTCAGGGAGAGCATAAGGGAACAATTGACAGCAGTGGGGTAAAGAAGTACAGTAGAAGAAGAATGGGTAGCTTTGAGGGATGAAGTAGTGAAGGTAGCAGAGGATCAAGTAGGTAAAAAGACGAGGGTTAGTAGAAATCCTTGGGTAACAGAAGAAATATTGAATTTAATTGATGAAAGGAGGAAACATAAAAACGCAGTAAATTAAGCAGGCAAAAAGGAATACAAACGTCTCAAAAATGTGATCGACAGGAAGTGCAAAAAGGCTAAGCAGGGATGGCTAGAGGACAAATGTAAGGATGTAGAGGCTTATCTCACTAGGGGTAAGATAGATACAGCCTACAGGAAAATTAAAGAGACCTTTGGAGAAAAGAGAACCACTTGTATGAATATCAAGTGCTCAGATGGAAACCCACTCCTAACCAAAGAAGGGAAAGCAGAAAGGTGGAAGGAGCATATAGAGGGTCTATACAAGGGAGATGTACTTGAGGACAATATTATAGAAATGGAAGAGAATGTAGATGAAGATGAAATGGGAGATACGATACTGCGTGAAGAGTTTGACAGAGCACTGAAAGACCTGAGCCGAAACAAGGCCCCGGGAGTAGACAACATTCCATTAGAACTACTGACGGCCTTGGGAGAGCCAGTCCTAACAAAACTCTACCATCTGGTGAGCAAGATGTATGAGACAGGCGAAGCACCCTCAGACTTCAAGAAGAATATAATAATTCCAATCCCAAAGAAAGCAGGTGTCGACAGGTGTGAAAATTACCGAACTTTCAGTTTAATAAGTCACAGCTGAAAAATACTAACGCGAATTCTTTACAGACGAATGGAAAAACTGGTAGAAGCCGACCTCGGGGAAGATCAGTTTGGATTCCGTAGAAATATTGGAACACGTGAGGCAATACTGACCTTACGACTTATCTTAGAAGAAAGATTAAGGAAAGGCAAACCTACTTTTCTAGCATTTGTAGACTTAGAGAAAGCTTTTGACAATGTTGACTGGAATACTCTCTTCCAAATTCGAAAGGTGGTAGTGGTAAAATACAGGGAGCGAAAGGCTATTTACAATTTGTACAGAAACCAGATGGCAGTTATAAGAGTCGAGGGGCATGAAAGGGAAGCAGTGGTTGGGAAGGGAGTGAGACAGGGTTGTAGCCTCTCCCCAATGTTATTCAATCTTATATTGAGCAAGCAGTAAAGGAAACAAAAGAAAAGTTTGGAGTAGGTATTAAAATCTATGGAGAAGAAATAAAAACTTTGAGGTTCGCCGATGACATTGTAATTCTGTCAGAGACAGCAAAGGACTTGGAAGAGCAGTTGAACGGAATGGACAGTGTCTTGAAAGGAGGATATAAGATGAAAATAAACAAAAGCAAAACGAGGATAATGGAATGTAGTCGAATTAAGTCGGGTGATGCTGAGGGAATTAGATTAGGAAATGTGACACTTAAAGTAGTAAAGGAGTTTTGCTATTTGGGGAGCAAAATAACTGATGACGGTCGAAGTAGAGAAGATATAAAATGTAGACTCGCAATGGCAAGGAAAGCGTTTCTGAAGAAGAGAAATTTGTTAACATCGAGTATAGATTTAAGTGTCAGGGAGTCGTTTCTGAAAGTATTTGTATGGAGTGTAGCCATGTATGGAAGTGAAACATGGACAATAAATAGTTTGGAAGGAAGAGAATAGAAGCTTTCGAAATGTGGTGCAACAGAAGAATGCTGAAGATTAGATGGGTAGATCACATAACTAATTAGGAGGTATTGAATAGAATTGGGGAGAAGAGGAGTTTGTGGCACAACTTGATGAGAAGAAGGGATCGGTTGGTAGAACATGTTCTGAGGCATCAAGGGATCACAAATTTAGCATTGGAGGGCAGCGTGGAGGGTAAAAATCGTAGAGGGAGACCAAGAGATGAATACACTAAGCAGATTCAGAAGGATGTAGGTTGCAGTAGGTACTGGGAGATGAAGAAACTTGCACAGGATAGGGTAGCATGGAGAGCTGCATCAAACCAGTCTCAGGACTGGACCACAACAACAACAAGGGAGTGGGGTAGAAATATTGGTTGAAATCGCTCGAAAAACTGCTCGCCGAATTCCCAGCGAGACATTGTTCCCGAGTGTGTCTCTCAAAATGCTCGTCGTCAATGGAATTACTTGTTGTGTCAGATTAGGGGATACACAATGGCGTAAGATACCAATTGCTGTAACTTATTTATCACCCAAACGAAACACAGCTTTAAGCAATGATGGCAATAGTAGCAGGTACGCCGCGCGGTATTAGCCTAACGGTCTAGGGCGCTGCAGTCATGGACTGTGCGCCTGGACCGGGTTGGAGGTTCGGGTCCTCCCTCGGGCATGGGTGTGTGTGTTTTTCCTTAGGATAATTTAGGTTATGTAGTGTGTAAGCTTAGGGACTGATGATCTTAGCAGTTAAGTCACATAAGATTTGACACACATCTGACACAGTAGCAGGTACATGTCGTACAGTATGCCTTGATCACCGAAATCACCGAAGTTGGCGGCGAGAGATAACAACCTATTAATAGCTCTTATTCCAACACTGCTACAGATTCGATATTAGGGAGACGAGACGCCAAGAAAATATAGGCCCAATATACAACGACTGAGCACGCAAACTGCACTGGCACAAAGGTGAAAAACGACCCTATCTTATTTTAATTATGTGTAAGCATAAATATCAATTTCAAAAATGGTTCAAATGGCTCTGAGCACTATGGGACTTAACTTCTGAGGTCACCAGTCCCCTAGAACTTAGCACTACTTAAACTTAATTAACCTGAGGACATCACACACATCCATTCCCGAGGCAGGATTCGAACCTGCGACCGTAGCGGTGGTGCGGTTCCAGACTGTAGCGCCTAGAACCGCTCGGCCACCTCGGCCGGTTATCAGTTTCAAATCACATTGTATGCCATTAATGAGACGCCTATGATTTAAAAAGCAAATTAATTTTCTGACAAAAATACAGCTTAATGCATGAAATCCATTATAATGCAATAGAAATTCTTGTAAAACTATTTCTTGTGTTATGTGCAAGGAACATACAAGTTTCAAGATACCATGGTGATCTACTCAACTTATCAAATATATCCATATGAACGAAAACAGACAGAAATAGGTATTGAAACAGCATACGAGAATGTATAATTTTGTAATACTCAGTTTTCCTGTAGCTATAAACTTAATGAAATTCATGCTTCTCCAAAGACAAGTTGCCTCAACAAACTGTGGTCTATGTGATGGTAGGCATTCTCGGTGTATTCCAATGACAAAAGTCTTCTAGGGTAATCAGCCGAGTGGTGATGTCGCGCTGCCTCAACATATCAATGAGTTTCAGGTGAAGTGTCGAAATGATGTGTTTTGAGTATCTATAAATAGAAGGCCACTGCCGATTCTAGGAGGAAAGTGCAGAGATCAACATCAGCAATTTCTTATCTGAAATGTCATATTACATCTGAGACGATTGGGCACGTTACATCTCGCTGACAGCAGCATCAGCACTCCCTATCTCCAACGCCATACGCCATATTGCGAACCATGTGCCACGGCCAATGAGGGGAAGGGAGGGAAATACATTTGCAGTTTAAACTTCTTAAAGCCACGGAGCGCCGCCTCTGGCTCTGAGGCGCTTATTAGCTGAGCAGGCCGGCCGCTGTAGCCGAGCGATTCTAGGCGCTTCAGTCTGGAACCGCGCGACCGCTACGGTCTCAGGTTCGAATCCTGCCTCGGGCATGGACGTGTGTGATGTTGAGTTGTATACGCTTACTTCTGCCAGCCGAGTCGTGCGGTTTCGTGAAGGACTTCGAGAAATTGAAGTGGGCTACGGATATATTACCGAAATATGACGCCTATAATACTGAGCACGAGGGCTGTCCCTTACGTCCAGGGCTCCGACAGAAAATAGGCACTGACAGAAATGAACCAGTGACTGCTGGATTAAATTTGACGTTGTTGGAACATTGACGGTGTGATCGTCTTTCACATATGGTAGAAATGTAACGTTCCAGAATTAGTGAGTGTGTTACGGTTTCTGTGGATGGGCTGCTGATATCATAGATATTCAACTACGTTTAAAAAATTGAGTAAGATACGTAGCAGTGACACATGATCCACCGACCAGTTTTAACAGATTTTTACACGTACTATTTAAATCACTGAGATTTCATAGAGGACAATTGTCACTCATAACTTTTGATAATAATGTTGGAAATTGACAGCGATCTGATAGATAATTAAAATACAAACATACGACGGTAAAATTCATTCAGTTCCACAAGCAGCGGTACGCCACTATCTGTTTGAAACAAAGACACTATTGTAAATATATGTTTACATGAAAATACATGTTATTACTACTTGTACAATTATCTAATAGTTAATCCAATCGCAGCCATTATCGAATACATCTTGGCACCTTTTTGCCACTCTTTTCACGAAATTTTCTGCATATTCTCTCGGTAACAATCTCCATATCGTCCTGATTTGATGTGACAGCCGCTTCAAAGTATACATTGGCTTTCCTTTGAGCTTCAGGAAACGGCCTTGCCGCAGTGGATACGCCGGTTCCCGTTGGATCACCGAAGTTAAGCGCTGTCGGGTGTGGCCGGCACTTGGATGGGTGACCATCCGGGCCGCCATCCGCTGTTGCCATTTTTCGGAGTGTACTCAGCCTCTTGATGCCAACTGAGCAGCTTCTTGAGCGAATAGTAGCGGCTCCGGTCAAAGAAAACCACCATAACGACCGAGAGAGCGGTGTGCAGACCACACGCCCCTCCTCTCCGCATCCTTAACTGAGGATGGCAAGCCGGCCGCTGTGGCCGAGCGGTTCTAGGCGCTGCAGTCTGGAACCGCGTGACTGCTACGGTCGCAGGTTCGAATCCTGCCTCGGGCATGGATGTGCGTGATGTCCTTAGGTTAGTTAGGTTTAAGTAGTTCTAAGGTCTCAGATGTTAAGTCCCATAGTGCTCAGAGCCATTTGAAACATTTGAGGATGACAGGGCGGTCGGATGGTCCCGATAGGCCCCTTGTGGCCTGAAGACGAAGTGCTGCTGTTTAAGCTTCGTCTTAATATACGACCAAACATTTCCGGTCGGATTTGCATCTCGAGACACTGCAGGCCAATCCATCGTGGACACCCCATTGTCCTGTTTCCACGCTGTACAGAGACTGCTGCGATGTTTCGGATCATTTTGAAGCACCCAGTTTGCCTCATTTGAACCAAATAGCTTCCAAACGGACCTCAGAAAGCATTTTTGGTAAATATGTAAATATAAATGCAACCAAGTGACGCTTCAGATATTTTTTACTCATTTAAACTGCGGTCGACGAAACAAAACATTCAATTCTCTCACTGTTTATGTATATACTGTACAAAAGGGCGCTGATTACAGATTCGAGATCACTACCAGAGATGTCACTGCAAACATTACATTTAAAATTACGGCGCACACTTTCTTGTGGAACTGACTGTACGTAAAACATAAAACATCGATATAGATGTACAAAAAATACAATATTAAGGATTATTTACGTTGGTTCGTAATTATTTTTGCCAATGTAAAGTAATTACTACTGTGTCCTGCTTACTTTATATTATCCTTAATATTGTTTTCTTATCTACATCTAGATCGATGTTTTACGTTTTGCATATGTCACCATGGTATGCTAAGCCGTATGAGCTATTAATTGATGTCATGCAATAGGCGAGGGCCGGAACCGCCTCTTTACAGCGTGCAGTGTTTTGATCGCCGGATGATATACGAGCTTTTTATAGTATTAAGTCTCTCTATCAATTTTTACTGTGTAGATGAAGTGTGTAATTTTGAAGCCTGTTTCCCTCTAAAGAATATTAATGTTTATCGTTTCAAAGACGTGGCCTGAAGATGATGTTTGAGAAGATCGAAACCGATTACCATCTGACGTGCGATTTTTAGTTTTTAATAAATACTTGCGATTAAGACATTAGTATTTTAATTATTACTCATTTTAAAGAGGTAAATGAAAACACGGGTGTGTGAAAAGATATCTGTTACACAGACATACAGGGTGTCCGAAAAGTCTTTCCCTGATTACATAAATTGATTACTCAGGCTAGAAGTAAGATACAAATATGAAACTGGTGTCTAAATGTTTACAAACTATCAAAGTTTTTTTCACACATCAGTAAACTTCCACATGAGCACCCTTGGTAGCACATAGCACATCTAGGCGATATTCAGTTTCCGTCCACACATTAGTCAACATCACTGGAGGGATCGATTCAACGACTGTGGTTATCCGTTGCCTCAGGGTTTCAAGATCTGGTACATGTGTTCGGTAGACCTCGTCCTTGACATAACCCAATAAAAAGAAGTCAGGAGAGCGTGGAGGTCAAACCGTTGGTCCATCACGACCAATCCATCGCCCAGGAAAGGTCATATCGAGATAGGCACGGACGTCCAAACCCCAATGAAGCGGTGCACCGTCTTGCTGAAACAAGACATCGGGATATATTGAAGCAGCTGAAGAACAGCATACAGTTGCAACATGTCCAGATACACTGCAGATGTGATGTTAGCCTCAGCGAAGAAGAATGGCCCGATAATTCGATCGTGCAATAGCGCGCACCAATCAGTCACCTTTGGACTGCCTCTGGTGCGCTCCATGACCTCGCTAGGGGGTTGTGAACCCCAAATGCGGACATTATGGCGATTCAGTACTCCACTGACAAAAAAGGTCGCTTCGTCGGAAAAGGCAATTCGTCTGAGATAACCATCATCGTCCTCAATACGTGATAGCATTTCGACCGCAAAGTCATATCGAGGTGTACTGTCATTGGGCAACAAGGCCTGAAAGATTTGCACTTTGTATGCACGAAACAATAAACGTTTGTGTAAAATGTCATGGAGAAAGCTTTTTCGTATCGGTAATTCACGTGAGGCCCTGTGCACCGATTTCTTCGTACTTCGCAGAAAAGACTGCCTTAAAGCTTCCACCCTGTCTGCTAAGGTTCTTGGTCGACCAGACCTCGGAAGGTCAGCAACCGATCCTGTGTTCTTGAACCTCTCACACCAGGCTTTAATGCTCTTGACATCAGGTGGATTCCTTCCAAATGTTGTCTCGAAGTGTCTCTGCACTGTGGTTGGTGATCGTGTCTCATGGTACCACAGGACACACTGTGCCTTCTCCTGATTGGTTAACATGGCTTCTTGGGCACTGCACCTCATCCACTACTTACGTACTGTGAACCCAAAACAGAAAAAAACTTTGATAGATGTAAACGATTCGACACAAGTTTCATATTTGTATCTTACTTCTAGCCTGAGTTATCAATTTATGTAATCAGGGAAAGACTTTTCGGACACCCTGTATATTAGCTCCTACTAACGGCACAAAGTTTCTAGTAAGGTTTCACTGTTAGGGACCATCCTCTTTAGAAAATACCTCAAACAGATTGTTCTTTAGTTATGTCGCAGAAGTCAGTACTAGGAAAGAATTTATGCAGAGAACAACACTGTAACATCTTGAATACAGGAGGCGGAGGCAGGGCCATTAGCTATTGACTATAGCTTTACGATATTTGTGAAAACAACAGTTGATACATACGATATTCAGAATTTCCGTAGTTGGAAGCGATAGTTCATGAAATGCCTTCCGCACCCATGAACAATTTACACTGGCAATAGCAAAAAGTACGACGTCTATAACTGTCTAGCAATAACTCTATTCGTCAAACAATGTTTGTTTTTCTGTATGCAAAAGAAAATTATACCTGTTAGCAAGTAAAGTAAGTCTTTGTCTTCGTGAGTTATGGTGTAGAGTACAGTTTTTTGTATAACTGATTTGATCAAAGGATTACGAAGCTATTTACACACTTGTGCGAACACTTGATGAAACAATACCCTAGAATTAACCGGAGAATTTACAGGAAACTTGCGGAATTCTATAAAAATATTTACGTCAGACGAACATCTGAGCCGCGGTAACGTTCGACTGCGTGAAACTTTCGTGTTTTGTTGTTAACAATTTACTTTCCGTTGTACTGAATGTTAATTTGCTATCCAACTATGATCTACATCTACATCTACATCCATACTCCGTAAGCCACCTGACGGTGTGTGGCGGAGGGTACCTTTAGTACCTCTATTGGTTGTCCCTTCTATTCCAGTCTCGTATTGTTCGTGGAAAGAAGGATTGTCGGTATGCCTCTGTGTGGATTCTAATCTCTCTGATTTTACCCTCATGGTCTCTTCGCGAGATATACGTAGGAGGGAGCAATATACTGCTTGACTCCTCGGTGAAGGTATGTTCTCGAAACTTCAACAAAAGCCAGAACCGAGCTACTGAGCGTCTCTCCTGCAGAGTCTTCCACTGGAGTTTATCTATCATCTCCGTAACGCTTTCGCGATTACCAAATGATCCTGTAACGAAGAGCGCTGCTCTCCGTTGGATCTTCTATCAACCCTATCTGGTACGGATCCCACACTGCTGAGCAGTATTCAAGCAGTGGGCGAACAAGCGTACTGTAACCTACTTCCTTTTAGTTTCGGATTGCATTTCCTTAGGATTCTTCCAATGAATCTCAGTGTGGCATCTGCTTTACCGACGATCAGCTTTATATGATCATTCCATTTTAAATCACTCCTAATGCGTACTCCCAGATAATTTATAGAATTAACTGCTTCCAGTTGCTGACCTGCTATATTGTAGCTAAATGATAAGGAATCTTTCTTTCTACGTATTCGTAGCACATTACACTTGTCTACATTGAGATTCAATTGCCATTCCCTGCACCATGCGTCAATTCGCTGCAGATCCTCCTGCATTTCAGTACAATTTTCCATTGTTACAACCTCTCGATATACCACAGCATCATCCGCAAGAAGCCTCAGTGAACTTCCGATGTCATTCACAAGGTCATTTATGTATAATGTGAATAGCAACGGTCCTACGACACTCCCCTGCGGCACACCTGAAATCACTCTTACTTCGGAAGACTTCTCTCCATGATTATGTAAAACGAAATATTCTGAGTTTTCATTATGATTGATTTGAAATCGAAACACTTCAGGAATAGTTAATTACGCCCTTCCACATTGTGAACAACCCATTAGTCGAATATTCTACCACTATTAAATCATAACAAGTGATTACTTTTCCGGCGGCCTTCGCGACTGCCCATCCTCTGAATGGTTGGAAATTTCGGATGTTAAAGAGTCTGTCCTAATAGTCAGCAACATGCCTCCATCAGCAGGAGACCTCCGTTGTGCCACCCTCGCGCATCTTACTTCCTGCACATGGCTTTTGAAATGCTCTGGAAGCATAATGAAGCTTCAAATTAAATATTGCCAGATTTATATTGTCCGTACAGCTTATTAAATACATGCTTATCACCTCTACGAATATTCGAGCAAAAATAAAAGTTGTATGACATATAAGATTTTGCACACGTTGCAAGCATAATAAGAAATCAAATACACGTGACGCCTGACGTGAGACGTCTGATGCTAGACGCATGACACATGACGTAAGTTTTGGTCAAACCTCCCTAATCGTAGGTACTTCAGATTATGCAGAAACCAATCTTTGAGCGTTCTGTTTGCGGACAGAGAAGGTTGTGGTTGTGCCTTGCATGCACCTAGAGCTGCAAATAATTGCATGAAATAATATAGAGGCTTTCTGATATGTCGCTCCCTATTTTTAATCAGTTATAATTTATGAACCAATTTTCTTAGAATTACCTTTGTTAGAAACAGCAATCCTTGAGGTTGTATTTAACAACAGTTTTTGTTTTATTTAAGTGTGGATTGCCACCTGTGTTGACTGTGGAAGACCTGGTCAAAATAGCAGCCCGTGATGAGGTCAGGGGATCTGTAGTGACAGTAAAAAGATGGTGGGGGACCGAACGAGTGATCTATGCGACATTGGACACAAAAAACAGAAATTGTCATTCCAAATTACTAACATTAGGGAGTCAAGGATCTCGCGCAAGTGGACTTTCAAGTTATGCAGTTGCAACGGGTCTTAAGGAGATCTCACTTTTATGCCGTGGAACCCACATAATGTGCAGCAGTTGTTTCGTGATGACTGTGACAGAAGAATGGAATTCGGAGAAATTTTCTTGGGTTGGAATGATGATTGGCCTAAACTTTTTGGAACATCCTGTGGGCTGATGAGGCTGTTTTCCACGCTGGAGTATTTGTAAACAGGCAAAAGTGCTATTATTGGCCAGAAAACCCACACGAATGCCACAATTAATAAAATTTTCTGGGCTATTATGCAGTGGTTGAATGGATTTCACCTTAAAACTCGACGTTTCGTCCCCATCTACGGAGGACATTTTGAAGAGCGATCGTAGCTTCTTTGAATATCCTATACACATTCTAGCTCGCTATTGACTACAGCAAACTCCCGTTTCAGCGAGCTTTCGCGCAGTTGAGTGACTGGTTCATAAATAATGAAATTATAGTTGTTTAAAAATTGGGAGTGACTTTTCAGACACCCTGTAGTTAAGCACTATAGATTCATAAATATACAGGGTGAACAGTAATAAAACCGGCATCCTCCAGAGATGGATTTCTGACTGGAAATAGAGGAAATCTGGTTTACACACAGTCCGCCGCCTCCATGTACGTTCGTCTGTCTGAAAGGGCCCTTGATCAAACAAGCACCTAAAAAAGGGCTTGAGAAGTTGTGTGGTGTGGTTGGTCTCCATGAGACTACTTCTTTTGGTATAGCCGTGCTGCGTCTCGACAGTTTCCGTCTGCTTGGCCGCACACTAACACCATCTCTGTTTTTTCCCGACGTCAATACCGGGTCATCTGATGCTTACATTACGCTGCCTCAATCACACAGCCTGCAACACCCAAGGAACACACGACACGTGGTTAGTAGAGGAAGTGTCATTCATCAGCGTCATCTAACGTGGCAACGACGCATTTGTAAGTAGGCTGTTTAGATTTTTATATGAGTAATGCCACGTAGCGCTCTGTATGAAAATCACTGGCTGTGCTGTGTGCAGTCTGTGGCTAGTTTGCATTGTTGGCTGCCATTGTAGAGGGGCAGCTATATGTTAACAGCGCGTAGCGTTGCTCAGTTGGAGGTGAGCCGCCAGCAGTGGTGGATGTGGGGAGAGAGATGGCGGAGGTTTGATAATCTGTAAGACTGGATGTCAATTATGAATAGTAAGGTAAATACATTGTTTGCTCTCTATTAATATCTTTCATTTGCTAACTATCTCTATCAGTAGTTAGTGCCTTCCGTAGTTTGAATCTTTTATTTAGCTGGCAGTAGTGGCGCTCGCTGTATTGCAGTAGTTCGAGTAACGAAGATTTTTGTGAGGTAAGTGATTTCTGAAAGGTGTAGTTTAATGTTACTCAGGGCCATTCTTTTGCAGGGATTTTTTGATAGTCAGATTGCGTTGCGCTAAAAATATTGTGTGTCAGTTTAAGCACAGTCTTGTATAAGTTGCACTAAGGGGACGTTTCATATGTCGACCCTTAGCCTAGGATACCTCACTGGAATCTTCTGATTTTTTTTCTTGTAGTTTGTGTATTTAGTGTAGCTTTTGTTTATTGCTAGCGCGTAATTGTAGAGAGAATCTCCTTTGTAGTTGCAGTCTTTCATTGTTGTACTGTAAAACAGTTGTGGCATGCATGTAGATTTGCACCAAGTATTTCGCAGCTGCGCTTGTAATTAACTACATATTATTTTCAGTGCTATGTTAATGTGTTCTCTTATTTTTGCTATTCAAATTGTGCTTTTCTGTGTTATCGTGTGAAATATTGTGACAATAATGGCGTGTGAAAAACGTAACACTCGGCTCCAAAGTAAAATGAGAAATGACAGTGAAGACGAAAGCAGTGTGTTCGCCCCACCATGTAATGAATTAACTAATATTCAAAGTAGTAATTTGGTAACTGTGCATAGGGAAATGGAGCGGGCGGCAAATAATGGTGTAGACAGTCAAACAGGTAGTGAACAGGGAAGCATTATCGATCGATCGGTCGGCAACAGCTCGCCTCAGGAATCCGAAATGACAGGACACAATCTTGCAAATACTGTAGATTCAGGTTTTGCGTCCTCACCGTTTTCTCAAATAAGCCAAGACACATTTTCAGCTTGTCAAAATGTGAATGTTGCCAGTGCAAATGCACTGCCGAAAAGAGTAGAGGAACAGATTCCAGACACTAATGCATTGTTATTACAACTAATGCAACAAATGGAACAAAATCAGAGACAAACACAGCAAAAGCTGCAAAAGTTAGACACAATGGAACAACACCAGAAACAAACACAGCAACAGTTACACACAATGGAACAAAATCAGAGACAAACACAGCAAAAGCTTCAAAAGTTAGACACCACGCTTGAACAAACACGTGAAGATTTAACTACTGAGTTACATAACATCGAATCGAAATGTCAAAAAGTCTGTAATGACGTAAAAACACAAATTTGTGAGCATTTTCAGCCTATTTTTTCGCGGCATGAAAATGCATTACAGAATCATGAAGCAGCCATAAAAGAACTGCAAACTATTGTTCATGAAAATCATGAGACCTTGCAAGCTAAAATGGACTCAGTTGCATCTACCGATTCGGTTACGCAACTTGCAAAAACTCAGGAAAACTTAAAGGACACAGTAGAAAGACACATGGGGGAAATTAGTTCATTATCAGAGAAAGTAGCCGAACTTTCGGATCAGGTCACTAACTTATCTACAAAGGTAGATGATGATCTGAATGACACAAGACCCGTAGCCTTCACTGACACAGAAGAGTATGAACAAATTAGAAAATTCAAACAAAATCAAAATCAAATCAATACACAGTACAAAAGAGAAATCCGGGAAGTACAAGATCAGCTGACACAGGTAATACAAGAATTACATATTTCAGAGGACACTCGCGCTCCAACATGGGAAGAGGAACTTAGAAATACGGAAAAGCCACAAAATAATAGCACAGGGCATTTCGGTAATTATGAAAGAAATTGGCAAGGTACACCGAATTTTGAGATGGAACCGCCGAAACGACGTGACAATGACCGACATGCTACTCGCCGACACGATGATTTTGACTATAAGCTGTTCATTACTACACGTAAATTCAAAACATTTAAGAATTCTGGCAACGACATTCATCCACAAGCATGGCTCCATCAATTCTCTCATTGTTTCCCTCCCAACTGGTCATTGGAGCACAGGTTAGAATTTATGTGTGGCTACTTAGAGAATGAACCAGCTGTAAGAATGCGATCGGTCATTCACGATTGCCACAGTGAAGGAGAATTTTACCATGCCTTCCTCTCAGCATATTGGTCTCAAGCTACACAAGACCGCGTAAAACATAGCATCATGATGATGAAACACTTTGAACAATCTGAATTTTCCAGTCTTGTCAAATATTTTGAAGACATGTTGCACAAGAATCAGTACCTGTCAAACCCATACAGCCCCTCAGAACTCATCCGCATTTGCTTAATCAAACTGCCTGAACATTTACGACATATTATTTTGGCAGGACGTTGCAAAGACGACATTGAAGCTTTTCAGGGACTGTTACAAGAATTAGAAATTGACACAGACAGTCGCGGGATGCGAAAGCAGGAACACAATCACTACAGGTCACATCCGTCACAATTCCGTGACGACAGAAACGATAACTGGACGCGACAAGGCTATTCTCACCACACAAATCGTGACCAAAATAGACACCACCCGTATGACAACCGTTGGCAGAGTAGTCATAATTACAGGGAAAGATCACCTCTCCGCAGTAATGACTATCACAGAGACAATCAGAGAAACAGACAATATGGGAACCAAAATAATTATTATCCAGGGAGACAGAATAACTTTAGACGCAACGGTCCAGCGCGCAGTTACGATTCAGGGAGAAATTCTCCACCACGTGACCGACAAGAAAGAAACTATCGAATCTACCGACATGACGACAGACGATATTATCGTAATGACAGACCTGAATTGCATCAGAACTGGCGAGATTTAAACAGAACAGAGCACTCTCGTCACGATGAATTTGTAGAAGTTAGGTCTCCAAATCCCAATAACGACGCACGCCAACAAAGAGACAATAGGCAATGACTCACTCCGCTGGCAGCCACAATACGTACTTATGAAACTGACGACGCAGCTGCCGTAGCTAGTAATTACGTAAAAATGGAAGACATTAGGGACATCTTACTCCAGGAACACGACGTAAAACATAACAACATTGCATATCCTGTGATTCATATTACTGTAAATGACGTAAAATTTACGGCAGTACTTGACTCTGGCAGTCCCATTTCAGTAATTAGTGAAACAGCTTTTAGCAAATGCAACAAATCGAACGATTGCCCCACACTTCCGTTACGTAAGATTAAATTACAAGGTGCAATCTTTGGAAAAAGTGTAGATGTACGCCAACAAACCAATTTAGAATTCTTTTGCCAAAGCCACAGCTTCTCTATGAACTTTCTTATTGTTCCATTATTGTCGACGGAAATTATACTGGGAGTAGACTTTCTGACTGAATACAAAGCAATCTTAAGCTTTCACGATGCTGAAATAAGTTTAGAGAAAGAAGGTAAGTCAATAGCTTTGAAATTTGAAGACTGGCTCTCAAACCATGATGAGGAAATTAATCGGCTTTACGTTCTGTTAGACAACAGTTCGGAATTTTCTACGGAACTAGACACTAACAATCACTCTGCAAGTACTGACAGGGATGATATCGACGGCATGTTTGAAATTAATGAGTTAATTCAGAATAAAATTCAAACAATTGAGAATTGTAATGAAACTGATAGGCAGGACCTTTTTGAGATTTTACAAGCACATTCCACAGTTTTTACTCACAAAACAGGAACGATCAAGGGATTTCAATACCAATTTCGTGTTCGTGAGCATACTAAATTTTGTGTTAGACCATACGTAATTCCAGCACATTATAGGGACCGTGTTAGAACAGAAATACAATCTATGCTTAATGAGGGCATTATTGAGCCTGCAGTAAGCTCATACAACAACCCATTACATGTTGTTGAGAAGAAAAATGGATCGATCAGGCTTGTCTTAGATTCGAGACAAATCAATGCTATCATTATTCCTGAAACAGACAGGCCGCAGACGATGGAAGAACTTCTTCAAAATTTTAGTGGAGTAAAAGTGTTGTCTTCCATTGATCTCAGATCCAGCTTTTATCAGATCGAACTTCATCCAGAATGCAGAAAATACACAGCTTTCCTTTGTTTCGGCGTTTGTTATCAGTTACGGAAACTTCCTTTTGGTTTGAACATTTCTTCGGCAGCATTCATTCGTGGGTTAAATTCCATATTACCTGAGTTCTTAAAACGTCACATCACCTTATATGTGGACGATATTCTAATAGCAGAAGCTTCATGGGAACAACATAACCGCATCCTCGACAGTTTGTTACGTATTTTTGCAGAGTCTGGAATTACAGTTAACTTGGAAAAGTCTGAATTTGGTAGGTCAAAGGTGAAGTTTTTGGGACATATTATTTCTTCTGAAGGCATTCAGCTGGATCCTGAAAAGTTAGAAGCAATCAGAGCCATTCCAGTTCCATCCACAAAAAGACAAGTCCGCAGTTTTCTAGGTCTCGTAAATTTTTACCGTCGTTTTCTGAATATGCAAATTCTAGTTACACCAAAACTTTGTTCTCTCACTGGAAAAAATACTATTTGGAACTGGGACGAACAATCACAGTTGGAATTCAATTCTTTGAAAGAAGCGTTACTTCACGCGCCAATACTAGCTCATCCAGATCTGTCACAAGATTTCTGCCTTAGCACGGATTCTTCTAAAGTCGGTCTTGGTGCCCACTTATTTCAAGAAGCCATAGAAAATGACACTACTGTTCAGAAAACCATTGCTTTTGTTAGCCGAGTGCTAACAAAATCTGAAAAAAATTATTCCGTTACTGAATTAGAAGCTTTAGCTATCGTTTGGGCATTTAACAAATTCCGTTTCTTTCTTTCTGGTAAGCACGTAAAAGTATACAGTGATCATCGTGCATTACAATTTCTTATGTCTTCAAAATTAAATCATGACAGGTTAAAACGTTGGGCATTGTTTCTGCAAGAATTCCGCTTCACAATAGTCTACATTCCCGGCAAGGAGAACATTGTTGCGGACGCGCTGTCACGCGCACCGGCTGGGCTTGAGAAAAGTAACACAGAAGGCAACCTCGAGAAAAATTTCAGTATTCTTTACATTCAGAAAGTCGCCTTTGAAAACTTCATCACCACATCTATAAAGGACATTGCTCATGAACAAGATAAAGATCCGATCTGGAAAGTCATCAAAAGTAAATGGCATGAAAAGACACACACTCAGATTCGGCATTATTACCTGGTTAGGAACAACATACTCTTCAAACGCTGCACTGTTGATGACAAGCTATGGGTACTTTGCATTCCAGACGATTTTGTTAATAAGCTCATTTGGTACATTCATTTCAGCTACGCACATTTTGGTCCACGAAAATGTTATCATATTCTTCGAACGACTTGTTATTTTTGACAATATGGAAAAGAGAATTCGAAGAGTCTTGTCTATTTGTAAACTTTGTCAAAAGGCGAAACCATCTACTGTCTCACATAGTGCTCCGCTGTTTCCTATCATTCCTTCTAAATTAAAAGAATTTGCTGCTGTTGATCTTTTGGGACCCCTTGTCAGAACATCGAATGGATTTTCGTACGTTCTAGTCGCTGTTGAACTTACTTCAAAATTTGTTTCTTTCACTCCGTTACGTAAAGCCACTGGACGGTCTGTATCCAACGCCTTTGTTAAAAATTTCTTACGTGAAGTTGGACAGGTTAGTAAAGTCATTTCAGATAACGGACCGCAATTCAGATCTGCTGTTTGGTCACGCATGCTTCGGAATCATAAAATCAAACCTGTTTTTATTTCATTGTATTCACCACATTGTAACCCGTCTGAACGTATTATGAAAGAAATCAATAAGCTTTGCAGACTTTATTGTCACAGAAAGCATCAGCATTGGGACAGATATTTACACTTATTTCAAAATGTGCTGAATGAAATGATTCCACTGCTTTACCACCTACTCTTGTACTGAAGAATGAAGAACCACCGAACAGAATCAGAGAGCTTGTACCTTTCCCGAATACACGTAAACTTCGACACAAAGACATAATTGATTTGGCTCTTACAATATAAAATCTGCAGCAGACAAAAGGAGAAAACTACACGGTAAAGCAAATGCAAAGCAATTATATATTGGGCAGAAAGTTCTCATTAAAGCTCATTCATTGTCACACAAGAAGAAACACTTGAGTCACAAATTCTTTCTAGTTTACAATGGACCTTACAGAATCCGACGTATACCACATGATAATTGCGTTGAAGTTGAAACTCTGCGTACCTGGAAGAGTAAAGGTTTACACCACATTTCTCATGTAAAACCATTTATTGACAGATAATCTGCTTTTTAACTTAGTCTTTGCAATTTTCACTTCACGCTACTTGTACAATTTGTCACACTGAGAAACTGTTAACATGCAACTATGTTTTAAAGCTAACTAACCATCCAGTCAAGAACCAAGAGAACTTATTTAAACAGATATTACGAATGCATTGTTATTGCGAACAGACGACACAGTGTTATTGTGTGTGTACATTCTTGCTTGTTAGTTGCATGATTACGTAACGACTATTAGGCTTACATACTTAGAACATATACCAGCACTGCTAATGAAATTTTCATGCAACATTTTGGTTTGCTTGAGAGTGGATTCTGGATTTGAGGTGCTTTCTGTGAAATGCCAAATGACACAGTGGTTAGTTTATGTGACAGCTACACGATTTTATCACGACGCTGCTAATGCGTGACAATTTACAATGTTGCTTTTGTGGTGTATCTGTTTTATATCGGCACAGTTTTTTTTTTTTTTTTAATTCTTCTATAAAGTGAAACATGTTTTAGTGGTGACTTTTGTGGTATAGCTACAAGGAGACAGCCTTTTCCGTAGCACAACAATACGTTACAGCACAGTAATTTCTTCATCACAACAATAAGCGTAATAACTAAGTTATCTATACGCAAAGCATTTCACTTTTGTGTATCATGAGGTAAGTACATTGACTTCTGCAGAACTTAGCTTTCGGAGGACAATAACTACGACACTTCCCAGAGATTATCTTACAGTAAGACGCACATTTAGCGCTACAGGACACGTATTTGAGTGATTAATTTTGTACTTAAAACATTTATTTTTAAAGATTTTTGAAATACAAAGAAAGTTTTTCGTGATACATTTCATTCCATTGCTGTGATCTGTAACACCTGAGGGTATAATTACAATAAACCTCAGGGGGGTACACGCCTACTTTGTGTACCATGTGTTTGGCAAGCACAAGGAGCCCTAGCTAATATGGTATTTGCTTATACAATTCAACACATCGGTACCATTTTGCTCTCACACATAATTACACAGCTATCTGATCATTTAACTGAGAGAGACAAACCTTTTCACTACGTCAGTGACACATGTTTACGTAATTACACCATTGGGTAACTTCACACTTATGAAATTGTATTTTGTCTGTACTTTGTGAACTGTTTAATTTTTTCGGAACCATTGTGATACTATGAGAGCTTTGAATGATGTATATGGTATGAGATCATGATTTTTTAAAGGACGTTTGAGGCAGATGACACTTTTGACATGAGCAGAGAATTTTCTTTAGGTTTTGAAACAATTGCAGAAAGCTACGACGTTTTTGAGATTTGACTGAGGTGTTATGATGTTATTATTACGACGACGATGTGTATTATGCTGCTGATGTATGTTTATGATCAATAAGCTAATGCTGTATGAGTTATTTGATTATTCCACGTATGTTATGATGTAATATTGAAGAAGTGTTGACGAATAAGGTAAGGAATAATGAGTAGTGTTTAGGGACTCTTGACTTGTGAAAAAGGATGTTGGAAACCAAGAATCATACTTTAAGAATTATGAAATGTGTGTGTAGATGCGTGAATGTATCACAATGCCGGCGAAACTTTTTGGACACTGTTATATTCATAGGATTTTGTTTCTACACATTTGCAACGCAAATTTTTGACCTGTGAAATATTTTGTATACGAGACTGTCACTGTAGTGGAAACTGCTGTCGTAAATATTTCCGTAAGAAAGTTAAGTGACCACCTGCACGTGCGTCGTCGGCACACAGCTGTGTCAGACACCTGGAGAACTAGCCATTAGGGTGTGCCTTTCCGGAAGCCTATACCTCCACTAATGACATTCCTTTGTAGAGGGCATCGCTAATGCGACACGCTCGTTACTTGAAAACATATGATTTTTGTAATGCGTTGTGGGCACACAGCTGTGTCAAACACCTGGAGAACAAGCCATTAGGGTGTGCCTTTCATCGCTAATGCGACACCCTCGTTACTTAAAAACATATGATTACTCGCACTTTGTGCTAATTACTGAAATGCTTATGAATTGATGGAAAATATTCGTACATCTGCACACCTGATTATGACAAGTGTCTTTCTCCGAGAGTTGAGTGCTACTGACTTACGAAATGCCACATGACTATTGAATGATATTTTTATGCTTTGGTTTGCGTAATTGCTTATTTCATTTGATTTCTGGTTTGCAGCTGTGTTGCAGCATTGCTTTTATAAAATAAAATGCATTTGCTAATGTGAACACTTTCTATCAACAGATCTATTAAATAATTATTTTATGATCCACATTCTTTAAAAAAGGAGCACTTGGAAAGGAAAGAACAATAAGAAGGAACTAGTAACAGTTTCAAATAATTTTCTTTTCAAGTACATGGTAATATTTTTTTACAATCAGTTGTTATGGTGCACCACTTTAATTACATAGACATTAAGATGTGAATAGACATTTCCCTTGTCTGCATTGTTGTTTTTACTGTAATATTTTTTCTGCTTGAGCCTTGTCATGTTTAGAGATAAGTTGCTGCTGCTGTTTGCCAGGCATAGTGCTACTAAATTTCAATTTGTATTACTCTGTTGAGCTATTTTTACTATTGATTTATTTTTATTGTTGCTGCACATTGGCTCATATTATTTGTAATGTTGCATTGCTTGGTAATTTAGATTTACTGTAGCTTGCTTTGCGATTTTCCATTTTTTTGTCATTGCTGTTTGTGATAATTTGTTATGTTCTGCTGCATTGCCTCGTCCCTTAGTTTAGCATCTGAGCTCAGTAGATTTAAGTTAGCTTAAGAGGGGTAGACTATATAAGAAACTAACTATGATGACTTGGAAGAAATGTATTGAGAAGCTATATGAAAATGGTTTGGGCAAAAAAAAAAAGGATACTGTACAGTGGAGAAAAACTATTTTGAAAGAAATATGAATAGAATACAGGAAGGAGGTATAGATAGGACTTTTTGGGAATAATGATGAATGAAGGGAGATCTCCGAGAAGTAAAGAAAGTTTTGTTTGCAAAATCAAACCCTGTCCTTTCCCTTTTGTGTCATCCCTCTATATGTTTGTGTAACCTTGTGTATTTGTGTTTTTCCTGTCTTTATGTGTTTAGCTGATGAGAGCTATGTTGTAGAATTTTTCTAATACTCTGTTATTTTCTTTGTAAAGATGCTTAGACATTATTTATTCTGTTTTGTTTTAATGCTCATGTGTGAAGTTGACGTTTCAAAAGTGATTCTGATCTTTTATTTTTGTACTCATGTCATAATTCCTGTAACACTGATGTATATGTTTATTTCTATTCTTTTGTAAATCCTGTACTACAAATGCTATCTGTATTGTTATGTTTTTAATGATGTATTTTGTATCTTTGTAATTGTATTCTTATGTTATATAATTGTAATTGACGCCAGTTAATCAAATTAAGTAACTTGTAAGCATTCATTTCACTGCACACTTTTCTGTTGGTCATACTATATGGACACTATGTGAAAAGTTGGGACTGTTAGTGTTTGCACGTGTGTTACTAATTCAGCAAGGGACTGGATAACAGCATTGCTGGTTCTAAGGACAATTCAAAAAACTTTGTGAGTGCACGAGTGGTGGTTTATGGACTTGCTATATTATCCGCAAGACTCTTCGATGGTGATTGTGCACCTGCACAGTCGCAGCAGATGGCTGCTGGCCGTCTCCACAAGGACTACAGTGGGTCTGCATCTTTGATGGCCCACCAGTACCATTATTTCTACAAGGACTGCAGTGGGTCTACACCTATGATGACTCACCAATACCACAATTTCTACAAGGACTACAGTGGGTCTGCTCTGTGATGACCTACCTACCAATATTCATCAACTTCGACTGACTCTGCTGTGGGTTTGCTCTGTTGTGGCCCATTACCTGTCAGCATTTCAAGAGTCAGCACTGTCTTTCCGTTGGCAGGACAACACTACTTCTTCAAGACTGCATGGAAACCCACTACTTCTGTGTGCAATTTCTTTTACTAATGAGACTTTGTGAAAAACAACAACTGTAATTACTATTATGATGAACAATCTGGACTGTCTTTATGGACTGTGAGAAAATTTTAGCTTTTGACCAACATTGTATAAATAAGTGTGTGCATTTGATATCTTTGTTATTGTAATTATGAAAAAATTTTTCAAATCTGTATTGGCCAGTGCCCAACACCATTTGTAAAATTTTTTGTGGGGAGCATGGGGGCTATGTAAGTAGGCTGTTTAGATTTTTATATGGGTAATGCCACGTAGCGCTCTGTATGAAAATCACTGGCTGTGCTGTGTGCAGTCTGTGGCTAGTTTGCATTGTTGTCTGCCATTGTAGAGGGGCAGCTATATGTTAACAGCGCGTAGCGTTGCTCAGTTGGAGGTGAGCCGCCAGCAGTGGTGGATGTGGGGAGAGAGATGGCGGAGGTTTGATAATCTGTAAGACTGGATGTCAATTATGAATAGTAAGGTAAATACATTGTTTGCTCTCTATTAATATCTTTCATTTGCTAACTATCTCTATCAGTAGTTAGTGCCTTCCGTAGTTTGAATCTTTTATTTAGCTGGCAGTAGTGGCGCTCGCTGTATTGCAGTAGTTCGAGTAACGAAGATTTTTGTGAGGTAAGTGATTTCTGAAAGGTATAGTTTAATGTTACTCAGGGCCATTCTTTTGCAGGGATTTTTTGATAGTCAGATTGCGTTGCGCTAAAAATATTGTGTGTCAGTTTAAGCACAGTCTTGTATAAGTTGCACTAAGGGGACGTTTCACATTTCCGGACACAAGTTCGTAGGACCTTTTTTCTTCCACTTCCAGTCAGAAATCCGTCCCTGCGGTTTGACGTTTTTATTAATGTTCACCCTGAATAACTCTTTCAATAAACCTTGTCCAAGGTATCATAATATTTAAAAAGAAAAAAAACCTGTAATATTCCACTACACCTTTCTTTGTGCGCTGCTTGACACATTCACATCGATTAAATATCTAGGTGTAACGTTGCAAAGCAGCATGAAATGGAACGAGCACATAAAGACGATAGTAAGGAAGGCGAATGCACCACTTATGTTTATTGAGAGAATTTATTAGGAAAGTGTGCTTCATCTGTAAAGGAGATAGCGAATTCAACACTAGTTCAACGCAATACTTGAGCTTTTGGACTCCAGCCGGGATGGATTAGAGGAAGACATCGAAGCAATTCATAGGTGTGGTACTACACTACTGGCCATTAAAATTGCTACACCACGAAGATGACGTGCTACAAACGCGAAATTTAACCGACAGGAAGAAGATGCTGTGATATGCAAATGATTAGCTTTTCAGAACATTCACACAAGGTTGGCGCCGGTGGCGACACCTACAACGTGCTGACATGAGGAAAGTTTCCAATCGATTTCTCATACACAAACAGCAGTCGACCGGCGTTGCCTGGTGAAACGTTCTTGTGATGCCTCGTGTAAGGAGAAGAAATGCTTACCATCAAGTTTCCGACTTTGATAAAGGTCGGATTGTGGCCTATCGCGATTGCGGTTTATCGTATCGCGAAATTGCTGCTCGCGTTGGTCGATATCCAATGACTGTTAGCAGAATATGGAATCGGTGGGTCAGGAGGGTAATACGGAACGCCATGCTGCATCCCAACGGCCTCGTATCACTAGCTGTCGAGATGACAGGCATCTTATCCTGCAGCCACGTCTCGATCCTTGAGTCAGCAGATGGGGACGTTTGCAAGACAACAACCATCTGCACGAACAGTTCGACGACGTTTGCAGCAGCATGGACTACCAGCTAGGAGACCATCCCTGCGGTTACCCTTGACGCTGCATCACAGACAGGAGCGCCTGCTATGGTATACTCAACGACGGACCTGTGTGCACGAATGGCAAAACGTCATTTTTTCGGATGAATCCAGGTTCTGTTTACAGCATCATGATGGTCGCATCCGTGTTTGGCGACATCGCGCTGAACGCACATTGGAAGCGTGTATTCGTCATCGCCATACTGGCGTATCACCCGGCGTGATGGTATGGGGTGCCATTGGTTACACGTCTCGGTCACCTCTTGTTCGCATTGACGGCGCTTTGAACAGTGGACGTTACATATCAGATGTGTTACGACCCGTGGCTCTACCCTTCGTTCTATCGGTGCAAAACCCTACATTTCAGCAGGATAATGCACGACCGCATGTTGCAGGTCCTATACGGGCCTTTCTGGATACATTAAATGTTCGACTGCTGCCCTGTCCAGCACATTCTTCAGATATCTCACCAACTGAAAACGTCTGGTCAATGGTGGCCGTGCAACTGGCTCGTCACAATACGCCAGTCACTACTCTTGATGAACTGTGGTATCGTATTGAAGCTGCATGGGCAGCTGTACCTGTACAAGCCATCCAAGCTCTGTTTGACTCAATGCCCAGGCGTATCAAGGCCGTTATTACGGCCAGAGGTGGTTGTACTGGGTATTGATTTCTCAGGATCTATGCTCCCAAATTACGTGAAAATGTAATCACATGTCAGTTCTAGTATAATACATATGTCCTATGAATACCCGTTTACCATCTGCATTTCTTCTTGGTGTAGCAATTTTAATGGCCAGTAGTGTATATTCGTTACCAGTAGGTTCGATTGAAATGCGATTATTATGGAGATGCATCGTTCTTTTCGCGTAACTGTGTTAAGAAGAATCAAAAACAGTATCTTCGCGTCAGAAAGGTATGAAGACGTAAACATAAGAGCCAGCTGTGGCGTCGGCAACCGAGCAGACAACGCGACTTGTTGCTAAGCCGCGCCTCGTATATCGGTATGTGATATTGTGAGACGCGTGCGGAGATGACGGTTTTATCAGCAGCGTAATCTAACTAGAGATTGGCAAAACTATTCTTTTCATAGATCAGACTATAGCTGCTCCCTCACTGGAATGAACTCGCTCCTTCTCATGACTCACCAGTCTTCATTCACTCACAAAAATAAATAAAAGGCGCTCTGTAGCGATGACTTAAGATCTTTAGAACAGGCCCTCACTTTTGATTAAGGAAGGACAAGGCCCAATTTTGCACATATAGTAAATTTTACTATAGTGTAGTTCCTCAGCACATGTTCACATTCCATGGTAATCAAAAAATATACTGTACAATTTACATTTATTACACTCTTTATCCTTTAGCAAACAAATTTTGAAATAAATACGATCAATATCAAATGCGCTTTAAATCATTTCAGTAACACCAAAAATTTAAGCAAAGTCTTTCGAAGTGAACTCAGAAAGAAACTCGCCTCACAACCAGGCTAAAGTTTACCTTTCCCTTAAATAAAATATACTAAAAAACTCAACGTTAAAAAGACACAAGCATAATTGCATTTAAAAAAATATTTACCCAATTAATAAAATTATTGAACATTCAACATTATCTTAGCAAACCTTGAACAAAGCAAAATTTCTGCAAGCTTAATTACCACACATTTAAGCATAAGCTACTCAGACAATTATAGCTCAATAAGAGTGATAAATGACAGGAAGAAAATATAATTTAGAATTTTACTGTCCTGCTCTGGACACATGCCCTTCTTGCTCTCCGAACGGACCCACACGACCCGCGTACTCCTCCGGGCCAAGGTACATAAACACTGAAAGCCTTCTAGAACACACAGAAATCTGCTATTAGAAACATTTCTACCGACGGCCTTATACATACGCTGCAGTCTTTAACATGCAAATAAAACACAATAAAATAGTGGCCATACAATTAAGAAAACAACTCCGCAACTTAATTACGAGTAAAAAACCTTAACAATTACACATCTCTCTTCAACTAATGAAAAGAACATACACTGATATACACATATGAAAACCAAAATGCCTCTTTCGCAACCAATTAGCATGTCCCTGCTTAGTCGACTATTATTTAACGACAAGTAATCAGCAGCACCAGTATCATAATCTGAATCTGAACTGAGAAAGTTTTTATACGACGAACGAGCCTGCGCAGTTCTTTAATTTTTGCGATAACCACAGTTGTCGTTGGAATGATGCTCACTAGAAAGATTATCGGTAAGACTGAAACTCCAGCAGATGGAAACGGAGCCCCATAACCAACGTCTGAGGGCCGGAGAGCGGATCAACGTCCAGTGTTAACACCAAGGCAGTCCGGCTGTCATCACTCGCCTCTCTCGCACACTGTGCTCCAGCCGCAGCGCACGACCGTTGCGCCTCCTGGTCGCTCAGTTCCGTCAGCCCCACTGCTTGCCTCAGACATGCGCTATATACCCAGCCAGCGCGAGACAAAATCGATACTGGCTAGCTTACATAGTCTTTGAGCCAGAGAAGATAGATTCTGCTACCTCGATGTGAACACATCACAGTCACCTTGCCTTTTTAATTCAGGCCATTGTACACATATTTTTATCTGATTTAGTTCTGTTTTGAAAGATCATAGAAAGAAAAGTAATAAGATATTCTTATGTCCTAGTAGTTTTGAGATTTAAATCGTCTGCATTTTATCTTCTTTAAAAATTAAAAATGTTGCGACAAAATCGTAAATACTTTTTATCGAGTGGGAAAAATGTTGAAGGTATGGCTGATTTTTTATACTGTTACCATACTTTTATCGGAGACAAAATATAAGATATATAGCATCATTGTAATTAATTAAAGTATCTACAGCCTTCATTTACAATAGATATGACAAAATATGTAGCCAAAAAAGAAAAATTTATCAGCATTATGATTTATAAGCAAAATTTGGTATATTTTACTTGAAATAAGTCAGTTTCTTTACTCACAGGGCAGTGACATAGCTGGGACACATATTTTCAGAGCCAGTTGGTATAGCGTAGGGTACATAAATTTTATGATTCCCTCACGTTTAAGGAATCGCTGTTTCTAGGAAAATATGCCTCAGATAAATATTTGTCTAGTTCGATAATCGCTGCACATGCTTTCGTTGGGGCTGAGAACACTCTCCAGACAACTGTTAATATTTTATCCACAACCGCAAATGGATATAATATGTTTATATCTTCATAGAAAACAGAAGTTAGGTCTTTCGGGGGCCAGAAGCCAATTCCCAACAAAATGATAATAAAAAAATAGAAAGCATGAAGTCATTCAGCCTCTTGGGAAACATTATCTCATTCACATCAGAAAAGGACGTACAAAAGAATGTAGAAAGACTTAATTACATTAACAGAAACATCCATAGAACCTTTACAACTACAGTAAGAAAGGAAAGGCTACCCAAGTTCTACAAACCGATGTCAGCATCAACTATGATATTTGGAAATGAATTGTGAAGTGTAAAAAAAAAGAAAGAAATGAATAAATAATATAAGCATTGGAGATGTAACTTCTAAGCAGAGTAGCTGGGTACACTATCTATGACAGGATGGTAAACGCTGACATCAGAGAAGAACAGCGAGTGAAAAGCTTAAATGAGCAGTTTAAGAAACACAGGAACAACTGATTGGACTAAGCTACAAGAATGAAAAATGACAGAATACCCAAATTATCGATGAATTGTTACCCCATATGCATGAGGTCTTTAGGAAGATGGAGGAAAGGGTGGAAAAATCAATAATTCCAGCCAAGAGAGTCTAACAAGCAAATGCATAATACCTGCAGATAAAAGAAGAAGACATTTCATATTAAAAATGTTATGATTTTTTAAGTAACTGTGACATAACAGGTTTTGGAATTATATTTAAAACCTTGGTCCTATCTACAAGATGTCCTGAAAGTATAATCTGATCTGATTACATAAATAAATAATTAAAACACAAAAACAATATATACATGCACCTTGATACATCTACGAATAATTACGTGAATACATATAGTTATTATGATAAAGAACAACATCCAAAAAAGTCAAACTTGGATGAAGAGGCACTGTGTCAAGAACTTGAGCCAAGATCACAGAGAGCAGAATGACTCCATAGTTGCTTTGTAGCCGACTCCGTGTGACTGGCTGGTGATCTGGATCGGCTGAAGCGCGGGATCGGCTGGCAATTCTTATCGCCCGGCACGCCGGATCCGCTGGCAATCAGAATTACCTGACGCGTGGGTTCGGCTAGCGATCGGTATCAGCTGCCGAGTTGTAGGGAGCAATCGCTTTACGACCTACTCTGTGGAAGTGGTGGGTGACTCACATGATCACCAACAACATATTCTGGGTATGTTGCTACTTCAAAGGATAAGAAGTAAGAACTCATTCAACAGTATGTAAACATTTATTGGGCATGTGGAATTTGAGATTTTCTTTTGAAATCAGAAACTGAAATGCAGGGTGTAAATGATAACTGTTTACTACAGTGGAACTTCGATTTTATATTCCCCAGTTTTACATTTTTCGCGATTTTACATCATAAATTCGTAGTCCCTGTGAAAAGCCCATAAAATCAATGCTAAAAATTCCCTGATATTACATTTCTTCCCGGTAAGGTTCACCTCGATTCTAAGTTCTTACTCGACCTTTCACTTAACTTCTCCCATTTTCTTTCTATTGATATTTGATGTGACTGAACGAGTTATAAGTGACACAAAAGGCAGCTGGTTCGCATCAAGGGTGAGAGAAAAGTTAAGGCCATTATGGAGAAGGGAGATGCTGACGTATCTACGATCTGTGTTGCCTGCACAACTTTTAGCTTCACTGTGCAGTTATGATAAAACTACTGCTAAGTTGCAGTGGTAATCTAAAAACAAGAAAGTCGATGTAAAACATTCTGGACCGAGCCAATAGGTGACAAAGGGGCCTAGCCATCAGCTTTTCTTGTGCCACTTATAACTCAGTCTCATCTTTTTGCATGTATTTCTAATGGGCTGTATTCAGCAGTAATACCAATAGTCAACCTTTTAAATTTAAACAGTCTTGAAGAATGTGCTTGGTCATAATCGAAGAAACGTCGCCCATCTCCGGCTAGTGAATTCTTATCGGCTGGCGAATTGTTAAGTCACCCAATAGCCAGAGCAGCCACCACACATAAAAAAATGAGCTTATGTAATGGACGTGTGGAGAGGGAGAGTGGCCCTTCAGCAAGGGAGTGCAAGTAGGGATGAAAGCATTTTGTAAAGTGGTGAAAACATACTTTCCGTGCAGATGATGTCACACAGAAATAGAACTAGGGTTTTGCAATAGCACATTTTAAAGACTTTCGTGTTCAAATCTGACATGATACAGTTGCAACAGCTACATACAGTACTCATATATATACTTTGCACCGCACACACCACATACTGTAGATCGGTAAGATTGGCAGCAGTGATAGAGGACATGAAGCGAAACTGTAACATTTGAACTTTCTTTCAAATTTACGTTTTACATAGTGTGCAGAAATTTACTGAGACAACTTCTAATAAGTTGTAACGTAAATTGGGGAAGTAAATTCATGTTTTCTCGTCCCTATGTCTCTCATCAAGCCTAAAATAACATTTTAATGGTGATGAACATATGAAGTGCAGCTCGTTAGAAAATCATTAAACAATAACAGCAATGTGACAAAGAATGCCATTAAACAGATGTCTACATCTATGCTTATGGTTTAAACACATAGCTGCTGTGACGTTTTTGATTTAATTCGACATGTTCATTAATTTTTGCATTTGGCCCGTTGAGCACAAAGAATGATCTCTCAAAAACGAGTGTTTTTAATGTATAATTAGTGGTCATAGCACGTCGGAAAACAGTTGATTACCTTGTACCTGGATACCAATTTCAATTTTTTGATGAATTTTTACTTGCTGTGACACATCTGTGATTTTTTAAGAATTGGTTAAATTCATTACCACAAATTAATTTATAAACATTGTATTGTACATTTAATTTCCTTCTCTTAGACACATTTTGTACAAAGTATCGGGGAGATACTTAGTTATATATGCCAATTACATGTGTTTTAGTCGTATTTTTGGGGGTTTTAACATTTTACTCAATTCTGCATTTTCCTCAGTTTTACGTTTTTTAGCTCTGGACAACATGAAAACATAAAACTGAGGTTTTTACTGTATGTGCCACAGTAGTATAGAGGAAGTAGAGACGAATAATTTGGTACAGGACACTTCCAGGCTTTCAGGGGAGGAAACTACCTCAAACTGGCTAAAAAAAAACTACCTAATCAAAGGTGCATGCATGTCACGCGAGGTTTTCAGATTAGATTATATTAGATTAGTACTCTATCGCGGCCGGCCGCGGTGGCCGTGCGGTTCTGGCGCTGCAGTCCGGAATCGCGAGGCTGCTACGTCGCAGGTTTGAATCCTGCCTCGGGCATGGGTGTGTGTGATGTCCTTAGGTTAGTTCGGTTTAAGTAGTTCTAAGTTCTAGGGGACTTATGACCTAAGATGTTGAGTTCCATAGTGCTCAGAGCCATTTGAAGGACTCTATCGCTCTCTGAGTAAAAACTATTAGTCCTAGAAAAATGTTAATAGTGTCTTTTTTGTAGGAAATTCAATATCGTTTCATTTTGACTAAGACATGTTTCCACTAGATGCTGCGTTTTTCGTGTTGTTCAAAGAAAACTTATAAAATTGACCTTCAAACCCACTGGTCCGCCCCCGGTAGCTGAGTGGTCAGCGCGACAGAACGTCAATCCTCAGGGCCCGGGTTCGATTCCCGGCTGGGTCGGAGATTATCTCCGCTCAGGGACTGGGTGTTGTATTGTTCTAATCATCGTCATTTCATCCCCATCGGCGCGTAAGTCGCCGAAGTGGCGTCAAATCGAAATACTTGCAGCCGGCGAACGGTCTACCCGATGGGAGGCCCTACTCACACGACGACGACGACCTACCACTGCACGAAAATGTGTGACTACAAGAATTATTTATCACATTAGACCCTTTTTTGTCAGCACTAACTGGGCTGTTACATCATTTGCTTAATCAGTTATTCGGTTAACATTTAAACTTACCCATGGGAGGAATGAAAGAAATAAAATATTTCTGTAAACGTTATGCAGAAACTGATTTAAGTTTACAGTTCACTCTAAACTTACATCCTTACAAGTACATAAGTTTCATAGTTGGAAGACCGGACAAACAAAACGATTTAAATGTTAATTTTGTGCTTCCCAAATTCACAAAACTGTGAGGTACAATTTACACAAACTTCCAATTTACAGTTTGAAAGTCCGCTAATAAACTAGTGTTGTAACAGCCCAGTCAATGAAGAGAAAAATGTCGAATATGGGAAATAATACGTCTAGTTGGACAGTTTTGTATAGTGGTAGGAGGGAATGTCACAGCAAAATACTAGAAACGCTGACTGGTGAGAGATGGTTGTTGTAGTGAGGGGTGCATTTGAAAGTAACCTTTATAGGTTTTTCTTGAATAACAGCCTCTAGCGAAAAAGTATACCAGTAAAAAATTAAACTACATTAAATTTCCTATTGAAAAGGTCCTATTCATTTTTCTCTTGGACTAATAATTTGCGCAAACAGAGCGAGAGAATACTTAAAATCGTGTTTGACGTGCACGTGCTGTACATTAGGTAACTTTTGTATGCCAATTTGAGGTCGTTTGCCGACTTAATACACCACAAGTCTCCTATATCAAATTGTTGCTTGTCGACTTCCTCTACACCATTGTGGTACGTTATAAACAGTTATCATTTACACAGAGCATAAAGAGCAAAGTGTATTCTGTGTTAATGCAGTGTTCTGAAGAACTTTTGCCGGCCAGAGTGGCCGAGCGGTTCTAGGCGCTTCAGTCTGGAACCGCGCGACCGCTACGGTCGTAGGTTCGAATCCTGCCTCGGGCATGGATGTGTGTGATGTCCTTAGGTTAGTTAGGTTTAAGTAGTTCTAAGTTCTAGGGGACTGATGACCTCAGCAGTTAAGTCCTGATGACCTCAGCAGTTAAGTCCCATAGTGTTCAGAGCCATTTGAACCATTTGAAGAACTCTTCATGGCTCTGAAAAACTGCACACATTAGTAAGAGTTGCAAATAAATTCATGCACATGGCCTACAGCGCGTGGTGTTTTCTTTTTTTTTTTTTTTTTAAGTCAGTGATCACTCAATCCCTTGAAGGATCTGGCGTTCTGAAGCAGTTCAGGAGCAGATCGCCCATTTCCAAACCTAACCGAGGTCGACAACCTGAGAACCTTACGACATGGCACTATGCCTGTGGAGACCTGCAGTGGCTGCCTGCCTAGGTCTGCTGGCGCAAGATCTCCTGCTTGTCAGCCACAGCTGCGTCTTGTCCGTTGGACTACATGCGGAAGCAGGCAGCCTTGTGCATACGCTCATCCCACGTGTATTTTTTCACTCGTGCTAAGCACATCGCATAAGGCCGCTGTTTTAATCTGTTTAACAACAGTGTATCACAAAAAAGGGAAGCATTGCTTGATGAGCCTGTGATGAAAATGATGTCACTCTTGCTGCTTCAATATAATACCTGCATAGTGGGTAAGCGTTCGAGTAGACGGATTGGGAGACTGAAAAAGAATTATGAGTCACCTAGTAGAGATATTATGCCGAGCAAAATACATGGTCACTAATGCATATTCACAACAGTGAATGACTACCACAGTATTCGTTTACTATCACAAATGTCAACGCCCTATTCTTCTTACCATATCTATTGGCCGTGCATGTTCTTATAGATTGGCAGGATTTAAAAAAAGTAGAAGAATCCTCAAGATGACTGATCAGTTTCAGCTGACGACAGACCACAAAGCATGGCAGCTATTCCGTAATACACTTGCAATATCTTGAACAGGATGAAACATACAGTGCATTCTGTTCCCAGCTACAAAATTCTATTGGGCACGCAAACATTCGCTTGCTACCCTGCTGCCTTTATATGTGTGGACATTGAGAGAATAATAACACGCTGTGTCCACTAACCTCGAGTTGTTTTATTATTTCTAATGCATATATGAGACGCCTGTGTGAAACAGTACATAGTGATGCGGCATTGCTACCTCCGTGTAATAACACGCACACATGTCATAACTACACCAAGCGGAAAAAATGAAAGAGCTATGTACATGCGTGCGTGCTGAAATATATGGTTGATAATCGTTCAGAAGTATTGGATATTCAAACAGACGTAACTGTGCATGTTCTCATCAATTTTGTTAATATTAATGAGATCTTAATAAAATATAAAAAAAAATGGTTCAAATGGTTCTGAGCACTATGGGACTTAACTTCTAAGGTCGTCAGTCCCCTAGAACTTAGAACTATTTAAACCTAACTAACCTAAGGACATCACACAAATCCATGCCCGAGGCAGGATTCGAACCTGCGACCGTAGCGGTCGCGCAGTTCCTGACTGTAGCGCCTAGAACCGCTCGTTCACCCAGGCCGGCTAATAAAATATCCATTGGATGTATTTGTGGGCCCATTTAGGACCCTAGTGCCATTTCTAGAAATCTAGAAATATTCGGATAGTGATCACAGTCTATTGAACAAGTGAAGAATGTGTAACTGTGTAAGTAGGCTGTTTATGTTTTCTTATTGGCAACGTTACGTAGCGCTCTGTATGAAAATCACTGGCTGTGCTGTGTGCAGTCTGTAGCTAGTTTGCATTGTTGTCTGCCATTGTAGTGTTGGGCAGCGGCAGCTGGATGTGAACAGCGCGTAGCGTTGCGCTGTTGGAGGTGAGCCGCCAGCAGTGGTGGATGTGGGGAGAGAGATGGCGGAGTCTTGAAATTTCTAATACTGGATATTATGAACTGCTATGTATATTATGGTTTTTCAACACTATTAAGGTAAATACATTGTTTGTTCTCTATTAAAATCTTTCATTTGCTAACCATGCCTACTAGTAGTTAGTGCCTTCCGTAGTTTGAATCTGTTATTTAGCTGGCAGTAGTGGCGCTCGCTGTACTGCAGTAGTTCGAGTAACCAAGATTTTTGTGAGGTAAGCGATTTGTGAAACGCATAGGTTAATGTTAGTCAGGGCCATTCCTTTGTAGGGATTTCTGAAAGTCAGATTGCGTTGCGCTAAAAAATTATTGTGTGTCGGTTTAAGCACAGTCCTGTACTATTTTTCTAAGGGGACGTTTCATATGGCGACCCTGCCAGGATATAATTTTCTTTTCAACTACTTGGTAATATTTTTCGTAGAATAAGTTGTGGTGCACCACTTTAATTACATAGACATTAAGATGTGAATATACATTTCCCTTATCTGCATTGTTGTTTTTACTGTAATATTTTTTCTGCTTGAGCTATGTTATGTTTAGGTATAAGTTACTGCTGTTTGCCAGGCATAGTGTTACTGAATTTGACTTTGTATTACGCTGTTAAGCCAGTTTTACTACGGATTTATTTTCCTTGTTTGCTGCACAGTGCCTTATATTAGTTGTAATATTGTTGCTTACTTTGCCAATTTGAATTTTTTTGTCATTGCTGTTTGTGTTAATTGTTTTGTGCTGCTGCATTGCCTCGTCCCTTAGTTTAGCATCTGAGCTCAGTAGATTTAAGTTAGCTTAAGAGGGGGTAGCTTATAAGAGAATGAGTTGCGATGAATTTGAAGAAATCCACTGAGAGGTTATACGAGAAAAATACAGAAAGCATGCTTGGATAGGGTTTTTTTGGCTGGAGCAAATATCGAAATAAGACGAAAGATCTATGGAATGAAGTTTAGGGTTGGACTGCAGTACCAAATGTTACACTGAAAACGAACCCTGTCCTTTCTTTTTGTGTTATCCCACTATGTGTTTGTGTACCCTTGTGTATTTGTTTTCTTCCTGTCTCTGTGTAGTTTCATAGAATTTTTTTTCTTCTTCTAATACTAAGCTACATTCACTATGATGAGGAATACTGTTATCCTCAAATATAATTGGCATTAATAATATGTTATTTACCTTGTAAATATGCTTTGACATTATTTATTCTGTTTTGTTTTAATGCTCATGTGTAAAGTTGATGTTTCAAAAGTTACTCTGATCTTTATGTATGTACTCATGTCATAATTCCTGTAACACTGATGTATATGTTATTTCGATTCTTTTGTAAAGCCTGTACTACAAATGTTATCTGTATTGTTATGTTTTTAATGATGTATTTTCTACCTTTGTTATTGTATTCTCATGTTATAATATTGTAATTGACACCAGTTCATCAAATTAAGTAACTTGTAAGCATTCATTTCACTGCACACGTTTCTGTTGGTCATAGTATATGGACAATATGTGAGAAGTAGGGACTGTTAGTGTTAGCACGTGTGTTAATAATTCAGCAAGGGACTGGATAACAGCATTGCTGGTTCTAAGGACAATTCCAAAAACTTTGTGAGTGCACAAGTGGTGGTTATGTACTTGCTCTATTATCCGCAAGACTCTTCAATGGTGATTGTGCACCTGCACAGTCGCAACAGATGGCTGCTGGCCGTCTCTACAAGGACTACAGTGGGTCTGCAAAATTTTTTGTGGGGAGCATGGGGGCTATGTAAGTAGGCTGTTTATGTTTTCTTATTGGCAACGTTACGTAGCGCTCTGTATGAAAATCACTGGCTGTGCTGTGTGCAGTCTGTAGCTAGTTTGCATTGTTGTCTGCCATTGTAGTGTTGGGCAGCGGCAGCTGGATGTGAACAGCGCGTAGCGTTGCGCAGTTGGAGGTGAGCCGCCAGCAGTGGTGGATGTGGGGAGAGAGATGGCGGAGTCTTGAAATTTCTAATACTGGATATTATGAACTGCTATGTATATTATGGTTTTTCAACACTATTAAGGTAAATACATTGTTTGTTCTCTATTAAAATCTTTCATTTGCTAACCATGCCTACTAGTAGTTAGTGCCTTCCGTAGTTTGAATCTGTTATTTAGCTGGCAGTAGTGGCGCTCGCTGTATTGCAGTAGTTCGAGTAACGGAGATTTTTGGTGAGGTAAGTGATTTGTGAAAGGTATAGATTAATGTTATTCAGGGCCATTCCTTTGTAGGAATTTCTGAAAGTCAGATTGCGTTGCGCTAAAAAATTATTGTGTGTCAGTTTAAGCACAGTCCTGTACTATTTTTCTAAAGGGACGTTTCAACTGCTTTAGGACAAAAAAAAAGAGTGATTGCATGCAACTGCTGCTAAAGTACGATTATAAACAATTATTGGCAGTTTTACAGGTATTTATTCAGGAAACAACAACAATTAGGGAAAGCAACCTTTACTCACTGCATAGATCGATTCGGTAAATTTTTTATACAGCTCCGATACAAAAACACAGTATATTTTCAAATGGTTCAAATGGCTCTAAACACTATGGGACTTAACATCTGAGGTCATCAGTCCCCTAGACTTAGAACTACTTAAATCTAACCAACCTAAGGACATCACACACATCTATGCCCGAGGCAGGATTCGAACCTGCGACGTAGCAGCAGCGCGGTTCCGGACTGAAGCGCCTAGAACCGCTCGGCCACAGACAGTACATTTTCAGGAAATATATTTTTCTATAGGCAACAAAGGTAATTGCTCATTTGCAACTGGAGCTCCAAACACGTCATAACACCTTCACATCTGCGCTTGCCATGCGAAAAGAAGTAATGTTCTCCTTGCAACATTCTGTGTCCTCGCACACCACTGGACGGTGACAGAGCAGTGGACTAGTGGGCTCAAGCTGCCAAATGCTTTCTAATCACTCAAAACAACATTACGAGCTGTGTTAGAAAGGCGTATAAACTTTTTTTGCGAACATGTGATGGATTTGAATCTAGCGTCTTGCACTAAGCTAACCTTGAACTATCACGCGCACGTGTTTTTTTTCCTGCCTGTCGACAGTCTCAAAAAAATGGTTCAAATGGCTCTGAGCACTATGGGACTTAACATCTGTGGTCATCAGTCCCCTAGAATTTAGAACTACTTAAACCTAACTAACCTAAGGACATCACACACATCCATGCCCGAGGCAGGATTCGAACCTGCGACCGTAGCAGTCCCGCGGTTCCGGACTGAGCGCCTAGAACCGCTAGACCACCGCGGCCGGCTCGACAGTCGCAGTTGCTGGCAAGCAGCATCTAAGTAAGGTAGTGAGTAGCCCTCGTGTCGGTTTCTCATTGCAAGGGAAATGATGGAACGAGTGGGGCAGCGCCACTACATCAAATTTTGCCAGAAACTGGGCGACAGCCACGTGGGAACCATTCAGAAGATTCAGACGGCTTTCGGAGACGTTGCTACGGGCATCACACAGTTTAAGGAGTAGTATAACTGGTTTAAAGGCGGCTGCACATCGGTCGAGAGCGATCCATACTCCGGTCCGCCATCAACATTCCGAAATAACCAGATCATCGGCAAAATGAACGCTGTGCTGATGCAGGATCGTCGCGTGACCCTCAGAGAAATTGCAGAAGAGGTGAGCATCAGCACTTTTTCGGCACATTCCAATGTGATCGAAGATTTGGTCATGAAGAGAGTATCGGTGAAATTCGTGCCGAAGTTGCTGATGTCAGAGTAAAAACAACCTCATGCTGAAGTCTCACAGGATATAATAAACCCCACAAACAGTGACCCCGACTTCATGAACACCATAATCACTGGTGATGGGTGCTTGGTGTATGGGTACGACCTGGAAACCAAATCCCGGTCGTCACAGTACAAGCATTCCTCGTCACTAAGACCATGAAGTGCGCAGCGACGTCAAAGTGATGCTGAGTGCTTTCTTTGATTCTGTTCATGTGGTACATCACCAGTATGTGCCATAGCGTCAATGAATCACCAAAGACTACTAGAGGAATGTCCTCCATTGCTTACATGATGCTGTGGAGTGCAAAAAACCAGACTTACGATCATCGGGAAATTGGCGCCTCCATCATGACAATGCTCCAGCACATTCCTCGCACTTGGTTCAGACTTTGTTGCCGAGAAACGAGATCCTAGTGCTTCTACAGGCTCCTTACTCTCCTAATATGCTCCCCAGCGACTTCTGTCTGTTCCCCAAACTCAAGAGGCCATTGAAAGGTACGCAATTTCAGACAAGAGAGAACATTATGGCATCAACGAGCCGAGCTAAACGTCATTCCATAAGAGGCTTTTTCAGCATACTTTCAACAACAGCGGCCCTGCTGGGAGAAATGTGTGTAATCCCAAGGGATCTGCTTTGAGATTGATTAGGTGTCCAACACTCCAAGGAAGCCAGATTTTTTTCCCAGCCAACAGACAGATGCTTTTCTAACAGATCCATCCCATACGTACCCCCTCAGTTCGTGAAATTTCATTTCGTCCCCCCCCCCCCTCCCACTTCTGAATGCATCACTTTTGTCAGGCAATGTATAGCAAAACATTTCTGTGACACAGGATTGCAAGTACGTGTCGCTCGCTTGTATACTAAGAAATCTAGGAGGCTGCCGCGATGGATATGCAACCCTAACTCTACCTGAAATGCGGTAACCACCATACGTCGTGACAAGCCTAATGCGTTCAGGCTGTTGTGGTTCGCCGTTACAGCAGGCCATGACTGTCATAAGGCTGGATGGTTGACGGGGATGGGTATAAACAGGGGATGTGTCTAATTTAAAAAAATGCTCAGCCATTTTTTGTCCTACTTTAATAACAAAAAAATTTGTTATTATTGAAGTTTTCGGGAACTGTATACACACCTCGAGTAAAAGAACTTTTTTGTTATATACATGCTGTAATAAATGTTTCCTGACCACTGTATCGTATGAAACGTATTTTAGCAGCAGAAAAGAATTTTTAAAGTCCCTTCCTCATTATATCTGATACACCTGTGGAAAACATATTGTCATTATCTCCAATATGGACGTTGTCCTTTCGTGACGTCATCAGATCGCTCGAATACCTTTGGGCAATAATAAATTAGTTCGTTGCTATAACGAATATCCGTGCACTGAGCTAGAATGGGGAGCATGTCGTTCGAATTACATATAGCAGACATAATTGCGGAGTAATCATTTACAGCCTGTTTACTATTGGTTTTTTTTAACAGCATTAATTCCATGTCAGGTGGCTGTTACCGGAATGACCTCACCTCGCCTGCATATTTGCTTCTTCTTAATACTTATACTGCCTCGGAGCAGGGAATGTTAAAGCACGTCATTACATCCTTTCTTGTCTATCGATCACTGTAAATAAATCTGCGACCTCTACTGCGATTATTATCATCTTACCTATATCTGTGCTCAATGTAGTTAAGACATTTTGGCAGCGCGCTGATTATCACACTGCGCGGCTGATTCGTGTCTCTGAGCCAGACGCTGTGCGTCGTGTATTTAAAAAGTTTAAACTGCAAATGTATGGGACATACTTAATCCTTCTCTCCTCCCCCCCCCCTTCCCTTGGCCTTGGCATGTGGTTCCTGGTATGGCCTTGGAGATTAGGAAATGCTGATGCCGCTGTCAGTCAAACACAACATGCGCAACTGTATCATCTGCAATATGACACTGCAGATAATAAGGGCTGATGCTGATGTCAGCACTTTTCTGCTCAGAACCGGCAGTGCTGGACCACTGACCATAACAATGAAATGTCTTGACAAGACGATGTCACCACTCGGCTGATCTCCCGAAAAGATTTTATCAAACTGTGGCCTGTACAACGGGCCCGCAAACCCAAAATGCCCTGAATTCAACTGCTGGGTAAATTCCAAGAATGATTGCCTCTCGAAGTCGAGGTGTCCAAACGATACATATCGAATGTGAGATCCTAAATCGATCACGCGACTCTGGTGGCAGGCGTTATGAGTATGTTTACGGTGGTCACTACAGCAACGACAAAAGAGCGTTACGAAAGTTCTTGTAATTACAAAGGAGACGACTTACCTTACTCGTTGTCGGTGTTGTCGTTATGTGAAAGTCCATGTGATGCGTACGCTACGGGAACAGTTCCCTTTTTGCCATTAATTCGCGGAGGTGTGTTACTTAGAGCAACTGAGGGAACGGCGGAAAACAGATAAAAATGACGATCACAAATAATTGATCATAACGCTCGCCACCAGATTCGCTTGATCGATTTAGGATCGCACGTTAGATATGTATCGTTGGGACCCAGCGACTTCGAGAGGTAATCATTCTTGAAAATTACCAACTGCTGTAACGATGATCCCCATATCAATACGTGCCTGTGATATTTTCTGTTATGCATCAGCAGAAATGTGCAAGCGATTTTATGCCCGTGTTTTGGCTCCCACACATTGGCAGGAATCATGTGTCAGTTGATGACTTACCTTCTGAATGCTATTGTTGCTCCGTGCTCTTGCTAAATTTCGCAGTTTTCTTAAGATTGTGCTGAATGAGGACAGAAACATTTGTGTTGCTTGCCAACTGACTCGTCTCTAGCTGATGCTAAGCAACAGCCTGGGCCACTGTGTAAGGTGCCAGGACATGGGCACTTCCACGTTAGCTTATCAATATTAGTATTAATAATAAAGGGAATGGCAAGGGCATCAGAACATGACTCTATTGAATTATGATAAATATGAGGCACTCTCGAGCAGTATTCCCTCCATGTCTGAGCCACTAGCTTAAAGCGTTGGTGAAAAGTGTCGGAAGTTGAGAATTGTGGAATATAAAGTCTGCAGATGGCCGTAGCTCGCCGTGCCGCCGTAGGCGGCAGGTAGCGGTCGTCGGAAACGCGGAACAATACGGCGCTTTTGGGGATAGCCCGGAATCCGGAGCTACTTGTGCTGGGCAACATGTGGCGAAGACGGGAATTTCGTTTGCCTAGGGGCGTTATGACCTACTTAATAATTGGGTAGGTCTCAGAAGTGCCGTTGGTGGGATTTCGGCGATGATAGAGCGTTCGACATTGGCCGAACTGAGTATTCTTCCGCCGCGTTTTCGTACGTGTGGGAGATGGGAGAATTGTGGAGTGAGTTGACTTGGCCTTCAGCCATTGAGCGGTACGGACTTGGAGACGGTGTCTTGGCCATCGTCTTCGAAGAGAGATAGATATACGGTCTGTATCGCAGCACTGCACCAATGCGTGTTCCGCGCAGAGTTCTGCGGTTAGGGCTCTTTGTGAGCTCAGAAGCGAGATTTTCACCGACGCTTAACCACTTCCAACAACTTACGTAATATTCTTGATCTGTTACTTATCCTTGCGAGGTGCCGAGTATTTATCAACGCAGCTACCGGTAATATGGGCGCGTAATTGTAAATTGTTAGTGTGCCATTCTCAGGAGTGTGTAGGTGGGCAAAGAAATTCACATTTTTTTTTTTTTTGTAAATTTTGTCAGTTGTGGGAGATATCAAATTAAAATACCAAAATTACAATCGAATTATCGACTTCATTGTAGCTAGCATTTACCCTGTCCCAGTAAGCTTTACATGTACTCCAGTCACTGCACAGCTTGCCCTGACGAGAAGGAAAGAAGGTTTGCGGTCTTCTATGTCAGCGACGGACAAATAAGATTACAACTGGAGAGTGCTCTTTATTGTTGAGGACGGCATCACGTGGTATTTTGTCATTTACTCTAAAAGGATATAAAGAAAATAAACAGTACATAATCGAGAAAAATATCCAGCGATGACAGTGGGATGTGTCTAGGCTGTGGCATCTTGGGCAGTTGCCCCCAAGGAAAAAGGGCCAGTGGCGACCAAAGTGCATACAGGAAACAACTATAATGGGAATAAAAGGTGGAAAAATGAGTAAAATCGATCAATCAAAACAAGATTTTTGCTATGTTAAAATAATCAAAGATTGTTTTGGAAGTCATTCTGAAGGTTAAGATAAGAGAATCGTTTATCTACTTCACCCAAGTGAAAGATCAGTCTCGGAAATCAGTTAAGTGTATCTATAGAGGAAAAGAATTAAGAAGTGTTTCGGCCAGAGGTATGACAGGGCATCCATCATGAGTGGCGTATACACTGGCGTGCAAAACAGAACGTAGTCACAATTTGGATTTAGCCGTTAAACACTCATTAGAGGCACAGAGGCTAATCAAAAACCAGTCCTGTATTTCGAAACATTTAAGACCCTCTACAAAAGTTTGGTCCCCCTGCCCCCCCTCCCCCCCTCATACAATGGTGCGAAACGATGTCGGGCGATTTTTGTTGAGTTGAGAATGATGTGGCATGGGGGCAGGTATGCAGGAGGGGGAAGATGCTTTTCTCGGAGCCGTCCTTGTCAAAGGACAAAAGCTAAGAACTTCACAACCATAGTTTATACTTTGTCTGGTCACTGCCATTTTAAATATGATCGGACAGTTGCAGCAATAGCTGAAGGATCTCTTCCGTTACGCGACAGACAATTATTGCAATATATTTATAGCACTTTTAGCAAATATCAGTATCGTACATGTCACTATACACTAAGGTGACAAAAGTCGTGGAATAACGACATGCACATATACAAATTGCGGTAGTATCGCGTACACAATGTATAAAAGGGCAGTACATTGGCGGAGCTGTCATTTGCACTCAGGTGATTCACGTGAAATGGTTTCCGACTTGAGTATGGCCGCACGACGGGAATTAACAGACTTCGAACTTTGAGTGGTAATTGGAGCTAGATGCATGGCACATTCCGTTTCGAAAATCGTTAGGGAATGCAATATTCCGAGATCCACAGTGCAAAGAGTGTGTCTAGAATACCATATTTCAGTTACTACCTCTCACCATGGACATCGCAGTGGCCGACGGCATTCACTTAACGATCAAGAGCAGCGACACTTGCGTAAAGTTGTCAGTGCTAACAGACAAGCAACACTGCGTGAAATAACCGCAGAAATCAATGTGGGATGTACGATGAAAGTATTGGTTAGGACAGTGCGACGAAATTTGGCGTTAATGGGCTATGGCAGCAAACACCGACGCAAGTGCCTTTGCTAACAGCACGATATCGCCTGCACGAGCAACACACGACTATAGAGGCAACATACTTCAATATGTGTACACGGCACTTCTAACGACTTGTTGAGGCCATGTCACGTCGAGTTGCTGCACTACGCCAGGCAAAAGGATGTCCGACACGATATTAGGAGGTATCCCTTGACTTTTGTCACTTCATTGTACTTACCATCATGACGAGAGTTCAGTCCAATTTAGATTACATTAAACATTTAAGTGTTTGTTGCTTCCACATCACATCTAGTTTTGTAGACTAAAAGAACAAAGCAAAGGTACGGTGCCTGCAGTACATAAGAAAGGTGAGATTGTAACCTCCCCCTCACTTATCGACCTTAATGACAGTGAAAAATTTATGAAACGTCCCCTTTGAAAAATTGTACAAGACTATGCTTAAACTGACACACAATATTTTTAGCGCAACGCAATCTGACTTTCAAAAATCCCTACAAAAGAACGGCCCTGACTAACATTAACCTATACCTTTCACAAATCACTTACCTCACAAAAATCTTCATTACTCGAACTACTGCAATACAGCGAGCGCCACTACTGCCAGCTAAATAAAAGATCCAAACTACGGAAGGCACTAACTACTAGTAGGCATAGTTAGCAAATGAAAGATTTTAATAGAGAACAAACAAAGTATTTACCATAATAGTCATCAAAAGTCATAAGATATACAGCAGCTCATGACATCCATTTTTACAAATTTCAAAACTCCGCCATTTCTCTCCCCACATCCACCACTGCTGGCGGCTCACCTCCAACTGCGCAACGCTACGCGCTGTTCACATCCAGCTGCCGCTGCCCAACACTACAATGGCAGACAACAATGCAAACTAGCCACAGACTGCACACAGCACAGCCAGTGATTGTCATACCGAGCGCTACGTAACGTTGCCGATAAGAAAACATAAACAGCCTACTTACATAGCCCCCATGCTCCCCACAAAAAATTTTACAAATACTTTTGGGCAGTGGCCAATAATGTTTTGATAAAATTTTTCATAATTACAATAACAAAGAAATCAAATGCACACACTTATTGATACAATGTTGGTCAAAAGCTAAAATTTTCTCACAGTCCATAAAGATAGTCCTGATCATTCATCATAATAGGAATTACAGTTTTTTTTTCACAAAGTCTCATTAGTAAAAGAAATTACACACAGAAGTAGTGGATTTCCATGCAGTCTTGAAGAAGTAGTGTTGTCCTTCCAACGGAAAGACAGTGCTGACTCTTGACATGCAGACAGCTAATGGGTCACAACAGAGCAAACCCACAGCAGAATCAGTCGAAGTTTTGAAGAATATTGGTAGGTAGGTCATCACAGAGCAGACCACTGTAGTCCAGGTAGAGATTACGGTACTGGTGGGGCACCAGAGGTGCAGACCCACTGCAGTCCGTGTAGAAATTGTGGTCAGGCCCACTGTAGTCCTGCTAGAGATTACGGTATTGGCGGGCCACCAGAGGTGCAGACCCACTGCAGTCCTTGTAGAAATAATGGTACTGGTGAGTCATCAAAGATGCAGACCCATTGTAGTCCATGTAGAGACAGCCAGCAGCCATCTGTTGCGACTGTGCAGGTGCACATTCACCATTGAAGAGTCTTGCGGGGAATATAGCAAGTCCATAAACCACCACTTGTGCACGCACAAAGTTTTTGGAATTGTCCTTAGAACCAGCAATGCTGTTATCCAGTCCCTTGCTGAATTATTAACACACGTGCAAACACTATCAGTCCCAACTTCTCACATATTGTGCATTACTATGACCAACAGAAATGTGTGCAGTGAAATGAATGCTTACAAGTTACTTAATTTGATGAACTGGTGTCAATTACAATATTATAACATGAGAATACAATTACAAAGGTACAAAATACATCATTAAAAACATAAACAATACAGATAACATTTGTAGTAATACAGGCTTTACAAAAGAATAGAAATAACATATACATCAGTGTTACAGGAATTATGACATGAGTACATACATATAAGATCAGAATAACTTGCGAAACATCAACTTCACTCATGAGCATTAAAACAAAACAGAATAAATAATTTCTAAACATCTTTACAAAGTGTAAGTAGGCTGTTTATGTTTTCTTATTGGCAACGTTACGTAGCGCTCTGTATGAAAATCACTGGCTGTGCTTTGTGCAGTCTGTGGCTAGTTTGCATTGTTGTCTGCCATTGTAGTGTTGGGCAGCTGGATGTGAACAGCGCGTAGCGTTGTGCAGTTGGAGGTGAGCCGCCAGCAGTGGTGGATGTGGGGAGAGAAATGGCGGAGTTTTGATATTTGTAAGAATGGATGTTATGAACTGATATATATATTATTACTATTAAGGTAAATACAATGTTTGTTCTCTACAAAAATCTTTCATTTGCTAACTAAGCCTATCAGTAGTTAGTGCTTTCAGTAGTTTGGATCTTTTATTTAGCTGGCAGCAGTGGCGCTCGCTGTATTGCAGTAGTTCGAGTAACCAAGATTTTTGTGAGGTAAGTGATGTGTGAAACGTATAGGTTAATGTTAGTCAGGGCCATTATTTTGTAGGGATTTTTGAAAGTCAGATTGTGTTGCGCTAAAAATATTGTGTGTCAGGTTAAGCACAGTCGTGTATAATTGTTCTAAGGGGACGTTTCAAAAGTAAATAACATATTATTAATGCCAATTATATTTGAGGATAACAGTATTCCTCATCATAGTGAATATAGCTTAGTATTAGAAGAAGAAAAACTTCTATGAAACTACACAGACAGGAAGAAAAAAAATACACAAGGGTACACAAAAACATAGTGGGATAACACAAAAAGAAAGGACAGGGTTTGTTTTCAGTGTAACATTTGGTACGGCAGTCCAACCCAAAACATCACTCCATAGATCTTTCGTCTTATTTCAACCTTTGCTTCAACCAAAAAAATCCTATCCAAGCATGCTTTCTGTATTTTTCTCGCATAACCTCTCAGTGCATTTCTTCAAATTCATCGCAACTCATTCTCTTATAGGCTACCCCCTCTTAAGCTAACTTAAATCTACTGAGCTCAGATGCTAAACTAAGGGACAAGGCAATGCAGCAGCACAAAACAATTAACACGAACAGCAATGACAAAAAAATTCAAATTGGCAAAGTAAGCAACAATATTACAACTAATAGAAGGCAATGAGCAGCAAACAAGAAAAATAAATCAGTAATTAACTGGCTTAGCAGAGTAACACAAAGTCAAATTCAGTAACACTATGCCTGGCAAACAGCAGTAACTTATACCTAAACGTGACATAGCTCAAGCAGAAAAAATATTACAGTAAAAACAACAATGCAGATAAGGGAAATGTATATTCACATCTTAATGCCTATGTAATTAAAGTGGTGCACCACAAAAACTAATTCTACAAAAAATTACCAAGTACTCAAAAAGAAAATTATGTATGCAAGTCCTATGAAGGGAAATGTCTTTTTGTGCTCCTTCGCTTTTTTTTAAGTTATTGTTTACTGGATCTGTAGGCATAAAATATCTATGTTAGTACATTCATAAAATTTTATTTTAAACAATGCTGCAGTGCAGCTAGAAACTAGATATTAAAGAAAATGAGCAAATAAATACATAAAGCAAGCCATATGGCATTTCTCTCAACTAGAAAGACAGTAGTCATAATCAGGTGTATAGACATAAAAATATTTCTCGTCATTTCATTAGGCATTGCAGTAAATTTCATAAATTAAGAGCTCCACAGTGTTATCATGTTTTCAAGTTTGAGGGTGTCGTATTTACGATGCTTTCTACAAAGGAATGCCAACAGCGAGGTTAATGGCATTCCCTTTTTTTTTCTACCTGTGCCTCTGAAAAGGACACACTCCAGGCGTCTGACGCAGCTGGGTGCCCACGACGCATTACGTGCAGGTGGTCACTTAACTTTCTTACGGAAATATTTACGACATTTTTCCGCTACAGTGACAGTCTCATATACAAAATATCACAGGTCGAGAATTTGCGTTGCAAATGTGTAGAAACAAAATCTTATGAATATAACAGTGTCCAAAAAATTTTCGCCGGTATTGTGATACATTCACGCAATTACACACATTTCATAACTCTTAAAGTACGATTCTTGGTTTCCAACATCCTTTACCACAAGTCAGAGTTCCTAACCACTACTCATTACTCCTTACCTTATTATACATTATATATTCGTCGACACGTCAATCTTGCGACGACACTTCAATATTTCATCATAATAAATACATAACATAATCAAATTCCTCATATAGCATCAGCTTATTGATCATAAACATACCGCAACAGCATAATACACATCGTCGTCGTAAAAATAACAACATAACACCTCAGTCAACTTTCAAAAACGTCGTAGCTTTCTGCAATAATGTCAAAACCTAAAAAAAATTCTCTGCTCATTTCAATAGTGTCATCTACCTCAAACATATTTTAAAACCATGATCCCATACCAAACACATCATTCAAAGCTGTCATAATATCACAATGGTTCCGAAAAATATGAAGGGTTCACACAGTACAGACAAAATACAATTTCATAAGTGTGAAGTTACCCAACTGTGTAATTGCGTATACATCTGTCACTGATGTAGTAAAAAAATTTCCCTCTCTCAGTTAAATGATCAGATAGCTATGTAATTTATGTGTTAGAGGAATATGGTACCGATGTGTAAAGTTGTATAAGCAAATACCATATTAGCTAGGGCTCCTTGTGCTTGCCAAACACATGATACACAAAGTAAGCGTGTACCCCCCTGAGGATTAATGTAATTATACCCTCAGGTGTTACAGATTACAGCAATGGAATGAAATGTATCACGGAAAACTTTCTTGTAATTCAAAAATCTTTAAAAATAAATGTTTTAAGTACAAAATTAATCACTGAAATGCGTGTCCTGTAGCGCTAAATGTGCATCTTGTTGTAAGATAATCTCTGTGGAAGTGTCGTAGTTATTTTCCTCCGAAAGCTAAGTCCTGCAGAAGCCAATGTACTTACCTCATGATAAACAAAAGTGAAATGCTTTGCGTAGAGATATCTTAGTTATTACGCTTATTGTTGTGATGATGAAAGTACTGTGCTGTAACGTATTGTTGTGCTACGGAAAAGGCTGTCTCCTTGTAGCTATACCACAAAAGTTACTACTAAAACATGTTTTACTTTCCAGAATAATTCAGAAAAGCTGTGCAGATATAAAACAGATACACCGCAAAAGCAACATTGTAAATTGTCACTCATTAGTAACGTCGTGATATAATCGTGTAGCTGTCACATAAACTAACCACTGTGTCATCTGGTATCTCTCAGAAAGTACTTTAATTCAGAATGTATTTTCAAGTAAACCAAAATGTTGCACTAAAATCTCATTAGCAGTACTGGTAAATGTTCTAAGTATGTGAGCCTTATAGTCGTTACGTAATCGTGCAACTAACAAGCAAGAATGTACACACACAATAACACTGTGTCGTCTGTTTGCAATAACAATGCATTCGTAATTTCTGTTTAAATAAGTTCTCTTGGTTCTTGACTGGATATTTAACTTCAAACTTGTTGCATGGTAACAGTTTCTAAAGCATGCTAGTAACGTGAAGTGAAACGTTTTATGGCAAAGACAAAGTTAAAAAGCAGATTATCTTTCAATAAACGGTTTTACATGTGAAATGTGGCGTAAACCTTCACTCTTCCTAGAACACAGAGTTTCAACTTTAACGCAATTATCATGTGGTATACGTCGGTAAAGAAAAATGGAATTATTCTCAAGGTTAGCGTCTATGTTATTTTTCCCTGCGCTAGTGGGCGCACGTGGCTGCCTGCGGTACGAGTCACTGTCTGTTCCTTTGTTGGCGCGCGTCGTTACTGGGATTAGGAGACCTAACTTCTACAAATTCGCCTTGCCGAGAGGGCCCTGCACTGTTTGAATCCCACCAGTTCTGATGCAATTCAGGTCTGTCGTTACAATTATATCGTCTGTCGTCATGTCGATAGCTCCTGTAGTTTCTTTCTTGTCGGTCACGTGGTGGAGAATTTCTCCCTGAATTATCACTGCACGGTGGACCGTTGCGTCTGAAGTTATTCTGTCTCCCGTGATAATAATAGTTCTGGTTGCCAAATGGTCTGTTTCTATGATTGTCTCTGTCATATTCATTACTACGGAAATGCGATCTTTCTCTGTAACTATTACTCTGCCAGTGGTTGTCATACGGGTGGTGTCTGTTTTGGTCACGATTTACGTTGTAAGAATAGGCTTGTCGTGTCCAGTTATTGTTTCTGTCGTCATGGAATTGTGACGGATGTGACCTGTAGTGGATGTTGTCCTGTTTTCGCATCCCGCGACTGCCTGTGTCAATTTCTAATTCTTGTAAGAGTCCATGAAAATCTTCAATGTCGTCTTTGCAACGTCCTGCTAAAATAATATGTCGTAAATATTCAGGCAGTTTGATTAAGCAAATGCGGATGAGTTCTGAGGGGCTGTATGGGTTTGAAAGATACTGATTCTTATGCAACATGTCTTCAAAATATTTCATAAGACTGGAAAATTCAGATTGTTCGAAACGTTTCATCATTATGATGCTATGTTTTACTCGGTCTTGTGTAGCTTGAGACCAATACGCTGAGAGGAAGGCATGATAAAATTCTCCTTCACTGTGGCAATCGTGAATGACCGATCGCATTCTTACAGCTGGTTCATTCTCTAAGTAGCCACACATAAATTCTAATCTGTGTTCTAATGACCAGTTGGGAGGAAAACAATGAGAGAATTGATGGAGCCACGCTTGTGGATGAATGTCGTTGGCGGAATTCTTAAACGTTTTGAATTTACGTGTAGTAATGAACAGCTTATAGTCAAAATCATCATGTCGGCGAGTCGCATGTCTGTCATTGTTACTTCGTTTCGGCAGTTCCATCTCAAAATTCGGTGTGCCTTGCCAATTTCTTTCATAATTTCCGAAGTGCCCTGTGTTATTATTTCGTGGCTGTTCCGTATTTGTATGTCCCTCTTCCCGTATTGGAGCGCGAGTGTCCTCTGAAATACGTAATTCTTGTATTATCTGTGTCAGCTGATCTTGTACTTCGCGCATGTCTCTTTGGTGTTGCGTATTAATTTGATTCAGATTTTGTTTCAGTTTCATAATTTGTTCGCACTCTTCTGTGTCATTAAAGACTACTGGTTTTGTGTCATTCAGATTATCATCTACCTTCGTAGATAAATTATTTAGCTGATCCGAAAGTTCAACTACTTTCTCTGATAATGAACTAATTTCCTCCATGTGTCTTTCTACTGTGTCCTTTAAGTTTTCCTGAGTTTTTGCAAGTTGTGTAACCGAATCGGAAGATGCAACGGAGTCCATTTTAGCTTGCAAGGTCTCATGATTTTCATGAACAATAGTCTGCAGTTCTTTTATGGCTGCTTCGTGATTCTGTAAGGCATTTTCATGACGCGAAAAAATAGGTTGGAAATGCTCACAAATTTGTGTTTTTACGTCATTACAGACTTTTTGATATTTCGATTCGATGTTATGTAACTCAGTAGTTAAATCCTCACGTGTTTGTTCAAGTGTGGTGTCTAACTTTTGAAGATTTTGTTCCATTGTGTCTAACTTTTTAAGATTTTGTTCCACTGTGTCTAACTGTTGCTGTGTTTGTCTCTGGTGTTGTTCCATTGTGTCTAACTTTTGAAGATTTTGTTCCATTGTGTCTAACTTTTGAAGATTTTGTTCCATTGTGTCTAACTGTTGCTGTGTTTGTTTCTGATTTTGTTCCATTTTTTGCATTAATTGCAATAATAATGTATTAGTGTCTGGAATCTGTTTCTCTATGCTTTTTGGCAGTGCATTTTCACCGGCAACATTCACATTTTGACAAGCAGAAAATGAGTCTTTGACTCATTTGAGAAAACGGTGAGGACCCAAAACCTAAGTCTACAGTATTTGCAATATTGTGTTCTGTCATTTCAGATTCCTGAGGCGAGCTGTTGCCGGCCGATCGATCGATAATGCTTCCTTGTTCACTACCTGTTTCACTGCCTACACCATTATTTGCCGCCCGCTCCATTTCCCTATGCACAATTACCAAATTACTACTTCGAATGTCTGTTAATTCACTACACAGTGGTGCTGATAAGCTACGCTCGTCATCACTATTATTTCTCAGTTTACTTTGAAGCCTAGTGTTACGTTTTTCACACGCCATTATTGTCACAATATTTCACACGACAACACAGAGAAACACAATTTGAAGAGCAACAATAAGAGAACACATTAACATAGCACTGAAAATAATATCTCGTTAATTGCAAGCGCAGCTGCGAAATACTTGGTGCAAATCTACATGCATGCCACAACTGTATTACTGTACAACAATGAAAGGCTGCAACTACAAAGGAGATTCTCTCTACAATTACGTGCTAGCAATAAACAAAATCTACACTAATTACACAAACTACAAGAAAAAATCAGAAGATTCCAGTGAGGTATCCTCGGCTAAGGGTCGACATATGAAACGTCCCCTTTGAAAAATTGTACAAGACTATGCTTGAACTGACACACAATATTTTTAGCGCAACGCAAACTGACTTTCAAAAATCCCTACAAAAGAATGGCCCTGACTAACATTAACCTATTCCTTTCACAAATCACTTACCTCACAAAAATCTTCATTACTCGAACTACTGCAATACAGCGAGCGCCACTACTGCCAGCTAAATAAAAGATTCAAACTACGGAAGGCACTAACTACTAGTAGGCATAGTTAGCAAATGAAAGATTTTAATAGAGAACAAACAATGTATTTACCGTAATAGTCATCAAAAGTCATAAGATATACAGCAGCTCATGACATCCATTTTTACAAATTTCAAAACTCCGCCATTTCTCTCCCCACATCCACCACTGCTGACGGCTCACCTCCAACTGTGCAACGCTACGCGCTGTTCACATCCAGCTGCCGCTGCCCAACACTACAATGGCAGACAACAATGCAAACTAGCCACAGGCTGCACACAGCACAGCCAGTGATTGTCATACCGTGCGCTACGTAACCTTGCTGATAAGAAAACATAAACAGCCTACTTACAAATTAAACCGCGTGTACCTAATGGAAATTTGGGAAAAGCAATCGTCACCGAAGTTAATCTGTCGGTAAAGAGGGAGGAAAGGGTTACATCTAAATGAAAGGAAAAATGCAAATGAAACTGGTGGAAATTAATTTTTAAAAGGGGTAAAGTTAAAAAAAAAGTAAATGTGCGTCCATTACATTAACAATTAACTAGCGGTAATTAGATATTTGAGATTTGGGAAAAATTACGGTCGCCAGTCCTAAGGACAATTACTATAGTAACTGAAAAAGAAAGGTTATTACACATATAATTAGCACTAGAAGCATGGCAACTGAAGGTTGACACGTGCAGTGTGAAAACTGAAAGTTTGTCAAAAGTAATAAATTTCGCTACACTCTGACTAAATTTAGCAAAAGAATTAATAAAACAGGAAAATCGAAAGTTAATTTAGTGACTGAAGTGAATAGTGAGCTTTCTTTCCGAAGCACATCGAAATTCAGTAAAATACGGTTAGTCTTGGATTACCTCAACAATCATTTCAAAAGGTACTTGAATCTACGCATTTAGAAATAAGTGATTTAACTTTGAACTTGAATTAAATGATTCTGAACAATTAACATTAGTAAAATTTAGTACGTACCAAGCTGAGCTGCAGTCACAGGTAAGCTAAAATATGGTAACAAAACTCGCACTCTTAATTTGTGTTTGTGTAATCTGAATATTGTAGCCAGCTATGAATACCTTAACAGAACTTTGAAATTAAAGCAGTGAAATTGGATGATGCTGGCGCTTGAATTTCAACGACACTCGGGTTCATTCCGGAAAAGGAAGGGACCCTGCTTCGCAATGCAATTGGGACAATGAGCAACAAACGTTCACGATAAGTTGCTGTAATTTTGTGATTTGAACAGTTTCAAAAGCTGAGGTCTGCCATACAGTTCTAAAACTTTACGTGCTAGTATTGTTGCGCCCGCCTGTGCGGCACGCTTGATCTCACTCGCCCTTGTAATGGCATTTCCAGAACGTCCGTTTGACTGAATTCTTTCGGAAAAACTCACTCCCCAGTAATCTCAAGGATTCCCTTAATACTATCACAGTGGATAACTCAACACTGTCCATCATCACACGCATGTACTAGCCTGAAACTTAAAACAGCGTCTAAGTACATCGACAAAGACTAGTAAAACACACATTCATGAAATCTTACAGCAAGTTACAAAATCATATTTACATTCCTTAATCTACTGTGACTCAGCTGAAAACTTAAACTAGCAGCTTGGTTTTAAAATTGATTAATATTCAGTAACTCTTAAATCATTTAATCAACATTAATTACTTATTAATTACAACTTATTTAATGACCTCTAGGTCAGGCAAAAGCATCGCAACATGGCACATCCTTAAATCTTACACTCTATATTTACATACAGTACAAATTACCCATTGTGTGGTATTAATCGATCCTAGGTTGGTACAATTTCAAGTCTACAATATTCCGTAGACCTAATCGTTTTCCAGAGCTTGGATACTCTAAGCAATAAGCATTTGTGTGAGGTATACCAATGACTTTATATGGTCCATTATAAACAAACTTAAATTTAGAGATTTCATTGTCTATCTCCCTCGATTTCTCGTGAGCTTTTACAAGTACTAAGTCTCCGATTGAAAACTTAGCAAAACGCGCTTTAGCGTCATGACGACTTATGCGAGCATCGGCTTTTAGCTTCATTACTTCTCGCAATCGATCTTTTTCACACCAGTACTAATGTCAATCCGTGGAGGGAATTTGATTATCTCTTCCAATTCACTTTCTACACTTTTGTCAATGCCGAAATTCCTCACGTTACGGCAGTTCAAATTCATTCCTACGTCAATGTAATCCGGCCAGTTAACAATGTGTATAGGCTGGTATTGCTTATGCACACCGTCTCCTGCCTCATCAAAACTAACTACCATTGATTTATCTAGTGACACACATGTCAAAGTTTTGCTTTCGCAGTTAATCACTGCACGGTACTTTAATAGCCAATCTAACCTGATAATTACTTCCGTAGTTAAGTCTGGCACGACGACAAACTCTTGTTCAAATCGTGCCCCATATATCTCGAAGTGGACAAAAATCTGTTTTGTGACCGGTTTACTGGCCTTCCCAGTAGCACCAATAATTTTCTCTCCTGTTACTGGCATAACTACGATGCCAGGTCTGTCTTTCAGTAACTGAAATATTTTTCCAGATACAGCACTCAATTCTGCACCGGTGTCAATCAACACGTTTAGCTGTAGGTCGTGCATATTAACAGACACTACTATCTGTCTACACTTGTCCTCGACTGTTTCTTTATTTTCCCACAGTAAATCCTCGTCTATATCCAGGTCATTCCAGAAAAAACCATCCGGCTTTGATCCTAAAGCCGGCTTATCTGGCGGCTTTTTCAGCCTCTGTTCACATACAGTTTTAATTTCAACACGTTTGTCCTGAGGCTTAGTCTGTAGCTTCGCCTCCAATACCGAAACCTTTACCTGTAACTCGTCAACTAGTGAGTGTTGCTTTGCTATCAATTCACTAATTGTCACCTTCGTTGATTCCTCTTTGGCAAGATTGATCTCATCTGCCAATCTACCTGGAGGAATGTGCCCAGTAGTATCTGCAATTACTTCCTCTACATCTGCGCAAACCACACTGCTATCGTCTGACCGTATAATGTCAGCTCTAACCTCATACACGCCGTAATCTATGTGCTCTTCTACCAATCGTGTCCGGCTATCACTATAATTTTCGTAATCTTTCTCCTTAATACTCTCGCAATGTTTAAACTGGAGGTTTGCATCGGATGGGTCGGCTACTTCTACCACTATAACTTTCGGTAAAGTCTGCCGGTTATGGCCAGAACTTTCCGTTACTACTTCAACATCCAACTCCTGCGGGACGAATCACGACGAATCTTGCTCGTGCTCCCCATTAACATCAACTATTTTTAGTAAAGTCTGCCGGTTAGGGCCAGAACTTTCTATCACTTCACAAACACTATCTGCGGGACGAGACGCGGCAAATCCTGCCCGCGCTCCCCATAAACACTTCCCCAATAATCTCTTAGTTCGTCGTATAAGCGACCGAACTACCTTAACCAGACCTCATCCCTCTCTGCATCCCCTCGCTCAATGACGGACGTGTTATCCGACATCCGATCTTCTCTCAACAATTGCGAATCATTCTTAAACTCAATCTCCATTTCCGCTGTGGGTGTTACAGCTGCCACTTTATAATCGATTTCCGGAACACTACTTAAGTTGTTCTCACTGACAGTAAATGTATTTTCTACTGCCGTGTCTACAGCTGATCTACTACTCGTGGGCGCACTCCTTTCTCCTAACACTGGCACACTCTCCCGCCGTTGAATATTCCATACGGAATTTTCATAACGACGACACCTGGGTTTTCTCCTGTTATTGGGCCTCCAAAATTTCTCCACGCCCGGTGGGCCCCTCACCGGCGCGGCTAATGGTTTCCCTGTCTCGTCCCAGCAGATCTGCTCCCCGGATGCTGCTGAGGCGGCTTATCGCACCCTCTGGCGTTATACTATCCTGTGAAGCCCGTATCACGTTAGTATGATACTGGTTTCCGTCATTCCTGTTATTATTTGCATTGTACCGATTGTTATTACGGTCCGAACCACTATTGTTATTGCTGTCAAAGTTGCGGTATGCATTATTCCCATGGTTATCGTTGTTGTGGTTGCTGTGGTACCCGTTGTTACCACGGCCTCTACCACTGTCGCGATTATTGCGCCAATTGTCCTCGTCCTCAACTCTTTCCAGGAAATCATTGATTGTCCTGTAATTGCTTCCTACGTAGCGTTTTGTATCATCTGGAAGCTTCTTGTAGAGTTCCCAGACTATTTCGGATTCCGTGCGGGGATCACGCAAATATTCCAACTTGCGGATCCCGCCCTCACAAAACTCCTTCATCGAGCCGCGCGAATTCGCATCGAAAGACCTCGATACGACAAATTCGCGCCAGACATTTTGCTGTTTTTGCTCTGACCAGTATTCAGCCAGAAACAATTTTTTAAACTCGTCAAAAGTCAGCTTCGTAATGTTGAGGTTTAAGCCCCAACGCTTGGCATCACCAGCCAACACATCAATAACCGCATTAATTTTTCTCTCATTAGCCCATGATCTGGGTAAAACTCTTTCACAATTTTTAATGAAATCCGTCGCGTGTATACCGCCTTTTTTCAAGGGGTCGAACCGCTCCTCTTTCGTCAACAATTCCGAACTATGTGCACAGATTGGCACATAGCTGTGTTTTTCGTCAAGTTTCTTTTCTAATTCCGACACTCTCGTAATTAGTTGGCAAGTGGATGTCGCAAGCGTTTCTACTTCCCTTTTTTTCTCTTCGCAGGTATTAGCCTGCTTCGTCACTTTGGTATCTACTTCGGATACTAAAGCCTTTAAAGTTTCCACCTTCTTTTGATCCTCTTTTTTCACTAATTGAATTTGTTCCGTCACCTTATTCTCGATGATCGGAGCAACTGCTTCTCCTACACTTTTCCCGATTCTGCTAATTTCGGAATAAAAACGAGTATTTATGCTCGCAATTTCCGCCTGAACGCTTACCATTTCCTGTTTAAGATAACCGTTTTCGGTATTAATCACAACAATATCTTCTTTGATTTTATCAACTTTTGTGTTAACAACTCCAACATTGTTGTTAACAACATTAATAGCTTTGTTCTGATCGTCTAGCTTTCGTTCAATTTTTTCAGACTGAGCTTCTTGCTTGTCAGACAGAGCTTTAATTTCTGCCGATTGACTCTTGATTTCGTTAATCAAAACATTCAATAAATCAGTTAAATTCCCGGAAACTACCGGTTTTACTTCCGTAGCGGCTTCCTGTTTAATTGTCCCCCCGTATTCGTCATCAAGGGATTCAGATTTGATTTTCACTTCCGATTCCGAAACATTTCCTAAAGTTTGGCATTCCATTTCTGCTCTTTGTTGCGTTCCGGCGGTCGCGTCTTTCATGCTAGCCGCCTGCCCCTGAACAATGGGTACCGTGGTGCGCGTTTCCCACTGTTCGACCGATTGTTCCGTATCCAAGTCTACCAAATTTTGGTAATTGTTGCCTTCACTCATTTTAATAATTATCAATATAAATGCCAAATCTCAAATATAATCAGGATTACTCACACCAACATTTTCGCTGACGTATCGACCATTTCGTAACCAGTACTTTGTTACGAGATTTGCACAATGCAAAATTCGTGTTCAGAACAACCTCAAATTTGAAGATTGTCCTGTCACCAGGTCACCACGTGTAACCTCCCCCTCACTTATCGACCTTAATGACAGTGAAAAATCAAACCGTGTGTACCTAATGGAAATTTGGGAAAAGCAATCGTCACCGAAGTTAATCTGTCGGTAAAGAGGGAGGAAAGGGTTACATCTAAATAAAAGGAAAAATGCAAATGAAACTGGTGGAAATTAATTTTGAAAAGGGGTAAAGTTAAAAAAAAAAGTAAATGTGCGTCCGTTACATTAACAATTAACTAGCGGTAATTAGATATTTGAGATTTGGGAAAAATTACGGTCGCCAGTCCTAAGGACAATTACTATAGTAACTGAAAAAGAAAGGTTATTACACATATAATTAGCACTAGAAGCATGGCAACTGAAGGTTGACACGTGCAGTGTGAAAACTGAAAGTTTGTCAAAAGTAATAAATTTCGCTACACTCTGACTAAATTTAGCAAAAGAATTAATAAAACAGGAAAATCGAAAGTTAATTTAGTGACTGAAGTGAATAGTGAGCTTTCTTTACGAAGCACATCGAAATTCAGTAAAATACGGTTAGTCTTGGATTACCTCAACAATCATTTCAAAAGCTACTTGAATCTACGCAATTTAGAAATAAGTGATTTAACTTTGAACTTGAATTAAATGATTCTGAACAATTAACATTAGTAAAATTTAGTACGTACCAAGCTGAGCTGCAGTCACAGGTAAGCTAAAATACGGTAACAAAACTCGCACTCTTAATTTGTGTTTGTGTAATCTGAATATTGTAGCCAGCTATGAATACCTTAACTGAATTTTGAAATTAAAGCAGTGAAATTGGATGATGCTGGCGTTTGAATTTCAACGACACTCGGGTTCATTCCGGAAAAGGAAGGGACCCTGCTTCGCAATGCAATTGGGACAATGAGCAACAAACGTTCATGATAAGTTGCTGTAATTTTGTGATTTGAACAGTTTCAGAAGCTGAGGTCTGCCATACAGTTCTAAAACTTTACGTGCTTCCAGTCTTCCTTGTTGGTTGATTGAAGGTTTGAAGCCGTCGATCGAGGAGGTGGCGACAGTCACTCATTGTCGGCCGTCGCTGTTGCAGAAGCTGGATGTTGGCGCGCCTTCTTCTCGACACGGTCACCAGACGAAACAGGCTCTTGATGTGCGCCAGCTAATGCTTCCCATCCGCGACACCGTGTCAGAAACTATCATAGCAAGTCGAGCGCAATTACATGCTGCCCAACCCCGAAAGCGCGGCAACTCGCGGGAGTGTCACACAACACACCTGCTCCACTGCACTACTCCAGCCAGACTCCCTCTGCTCAGCCCGCGCTCCACGCGGCAGAGTTAACACTACCAAAGATCCTAAACACTTTCGTTCTCCACACGACCTATCGATGTATTCGTTCGATAGTATAGTTTTCCCTAGGCCAGACCCAGCGTATAAATACAAATAATATTCACAAAACAAACCAATTATACATCGACATAAATGCATATATATACAAATAGTAAAACAATTACAATATATAAAGAGACAGAAATGTCGTATCTTGAGGTAACAAAACAATGAAAAAAATTATAGTACAATAGATGGAAATAGGAGGATATGCATTTCCGGCGTTACAAGATCTTGCCCCTGTGCGGTACTCTCGTTACGGAGCAATCATTGTGATGGGCCACACTTACAATGAGATTGCAAGCCAATTGGGGTTTTGAAATTTTTTATATTTGTGGTACGTGCAGTTCAGTACTCAAGTAGCAGTTGTCCAAAGCAGTTCCATGCGACTCTAAAATTCTCGAGAAAATCGACTTTGAAGCCTTCCTAGTCTTAATACCTTAATGCAAGCTGTGTGTTGCAACGTATCGTGTGCCTCTCTAGTAGAGTACATGCTGGCCAGGTGAGAGATCTCTGTTCGATTCGCAGACGGAGCATACTTTTTAACAAAGCTACATGTTCTGCGAGCATGTAACCTAAGATACAGGGGTGGCGCACGAAATGTGTTACCAACTGTTTCTTTCACAATTTACGACGCACATTAGATATCCCGCTGGGATCTCTACAGCAGTACCAGCAGAGCTTGGAAAAACGAAATGACGTGTAATTCACGATACTGCCGCTAGGAGATTAGTAAGCAGCAATGGCTGACAATGGAAGACTGACAACACAGCAACGATCGGCAATTGTGTTACTTTTTCATGAAACGAAAAGCCTTTTTGTGACTCAGAGGCGTTTTCGACAACAGTTTAACACACGATGGGTCCCTTGCAAGAAGACCATCCACAGGTTGTACGATAAATTTGTACTTCGCCGGAGAATAATGAAGCGGTGCAAGTTGCTGTACAGAGAAGTCGCGGGAAATCGTGTAGAAAGGCAGCAGTGCAACTGGGAATATCCAGACGCTCCGTTCAACGCATTTTTAAAAGTGACCTCTATATGTACCCATACAAGATGACCTGTGCACGGAAGCTCACTGAAGAACACAAGCAGCAGAGATTACTGTTTGCTCAGTGGGCGGAGGATAGGGAAGATACTCTCAACAACGTTTGGTTTTCAGACGAGGCGCATTTTCATTTAGACGGTGTGGTTAACAAACAAAATGTACGCTTTTGGGCCACTGAAAACCCAGAAGTGCTTCATGAACAACAACATGATGCTCCGAGGATTACAGCGTGGGCAACAATTTCCAGTCATGGACTTATTGCACCCTTTTTCTTTGAAGAAACTGTGAACAGCGAGCGTTATTTGAGCATGCTTCGTAATAGCTTCATTCCACAGCTTCTTGCTACTGCCTTACCCTTCAACACGCAGTGGTTCATGCAAGATGGAGCAAGGCCACATACTGCAAACACTGTGTTGGAGTTTTTACACGAGCATTTCGACATGCGGATCATTTCACTCAGGTTTCCAGGTCGCTTCAATGACGGACAAAATTGCCCCCCCCCCCAATAGTCCAGACCTCAATCCATGTGACTTTTTTCTTTGGGGGTACCTAAAGGAAAAAATTTTCCCGAAACGTCCACGTGATTAAATGGAGCTCAGGAGACTTATTCTTCAAGCTTGCAGTGAAATTACGGAAGACATGTGCCGTAGGGTAATCACTAACTTCAGTGTTCGTTTGAAGGAAGTTAGGAAACGAAATGGTTTACGTATTGAGTATGTGCTGAGTTAGAACAAATCTCCATGGACGGCTCTTCATTGTAGTATATGTTCCTTTCAGATTGTATTGACAATTAAGTTTATATTCAAAAACAAAATGGTAACACATTTCGTGCGCCGCCCTGTATATACAGCGTAAGATATATAACGAAGCAAAAAGTAATTTTAATGTCTTTTTATGGTTGAGTACCTCAATCGGTAAAAACGGAGCCCTATAGGATCACTTTGTTGTCTGTCCGTTTGTCTATATACCCGACTGTTAAAAACCCAAGAACGGGTAGAGACATGAAGTTGAAATTTATGTTCTTCATCTACATTTATACTCCGCAAGCCACCCAACGGTGTGTGGCGGAGGGCACTTTACATGCCACTGTCATTACCTCCTTTCCTGTTCCAGTCGTGTATGTTTCGCACGAAGAACGACTGCCGGAAAGCCTTCGTGCGCGCTCGAATCTCTCTAATTTTACATTCGTGACCTCCTCGGGAGGTATAAGTAGGGGGAAGCAATATATTCGATACCTCATCCAGAAACGCACTATCTCGAAAACTGGACAGCAAGCCACACCGCGATGCAGAGCGCCTCTCTTGCAGAGTCTGCCACTTGAGTTTGCTAAACATCTCCGTAAAGCTATCACGCTTACCAAATAACCCTATGACGAAACGCGCCACTCTTCTTTGGATCTTCTCTGTCACCCCTGTCAACCCGACCTGGTACGGATCCCACACTTATGAGCAATACTCAAGTATAGGTCGAACGAGTGTTTTGTAAGCCACCTCCTTTGTTGATAGACTACATTTTCTAAGGACTCTCCCAATGAATCTCAACCTGGCACCCACCTTACCAACAATTAATTTTTTAGGATCATTCCACTTCAAATCGTTCCGTTCGCATACTCCCAGATATTTTACAGAAGTAACTGCTACCAGTGTTTGTTCCGCTATCATATAATCATACAATAAAAGATCCTTCTTTCTATTAATTCGCAGTACATTACATTTGTCTATGTTAAGGGTCAGTTGCCACTCCCTGCACCAAGTGCCTATCCGCTGTAGATCTTCCTGCATTTCGCTGCAATTTTCTACTGCAGCACCTTCTCTGTATACTACAGCATCATCCGCGAAAAGCCGCGTGGAACTTCCGACACTATCTATTAGGTCATTTATATATATTGTGAAAAGCAATGGTCCCATAACACTCCCCTGTGGCAGGCCAGAGGTTACTTTAACGTCTGTAGACGTCTCTCCATTGAGAACAACATGCTGTGTTCTGTTTGCTAAAAACTCTTCAATCCAGCCACACAGCTCGTCTGATATTCCGTAGGCTCTTGCTTTGTTTATCAGGCAACAATGCGGAACTGTATCGAACGCCTTCCGGAAGTCAAGGAGAATGGAATCTACCTGGGAGCCTGTATCTAATATTTTCTGGGTCTCATGAACAAATAAAGCGAGTTGGGTCTCACACGATCGCTGTTTCCGGAATCCATGTTGATTCCTACAGAGTAGATTCTGGATTTCCAGAAATGATATAATACGCGAGCAAAAAACGTGTTCTAAAATTCTATAACAGATTGATGTCAGAGATATAGGGTCTTCGGTCTCTAGGCGGCGTAAAAAATTTATATTTATAAGTCACTGCAATAAAAAGATAGTGCCTTATATGTCACATATTTTGGTAACCGCAAACTCAGTCACTAAAACTAGGTACTTCCCTTTGATCTAGAATCATGAAAGTTGACAAGAAGTAAGGTTTCACAGTACAACTAGAGGAATAATCTTAAAATTGTTAAGTTTTAATTATATTACACGAAATAAACAAAAAAAATTGGCTTTTCTTACCCAACGGTCTACTTGTCCGTCCATTTGTTAAGACCCGTTTTCCTCACGAACGCGTAGACGTATCAAGTTGTAATTTATGTCACATACTAAGGTGCACAGTCCCTTGGCTGTGTAGTAAATATAAGCTTCGAAGTCAACGCAATTTAGGTGACATTTTGATACTCGTAAACTCACTCGTCAAAATAAAACTTACAGAGTACTTTCCGTTGGTCTAGAATCATGAAATTTGGCAAAAATCAAGGTTTCACAGCGCAGCTAAAAAAAAAAAAAATAAAATAAAAAATAAAAAAACGAGAAATGTTTATTTTTAATTATAACACACGAAAAGAAAATTCTTTTATCATTTGCTATCCGACTCCAAATTTAAAACAGTCTCTAAACTCTTGGGAGACCCAGGACCGATATCTTGCCTGTATCAATGACGATAACAGGCAAAATTCGTCGAGACTCTCGACTCCCGGGATGGATGAACTGCCTACATACGTAAGTCTGTGCGGAATCCTCAGAGCGCGAGTTCTACTAGCGTCCTCATTGTTTTTATTAAATTTTAAAGGCTCTTTATTAAGAGTTTTTATAGAAGATCGGTAATTATGAATTTACATTTGCCTTAAAAACGAATTTTGAATGTGATGTGTAATTAGCAATAAGATGGTTTCATTTTTCTCAAAAATAATAATTATATTTGTGCTAAGTGGCAAATATCGAAGAATTGTATGTTTAATTGACATAGGTGTTCAAACTAAAACGAGGAAAATAATGACCGAAACAAGATTTCAATCAGCAATTACCAGTCTCCTGCACTAGTGATATTTTTTCATCTTTATGTATTTTATACTTCACAGAAATGCTCAAAATGAACCTTTGTTTAATAATTTTTATTGGCCTCCCATGTGTCGAATGAGCATTATTCCGCACAGCCATGAGAGCTATTGAAAAGTACAGCTCGAATTTGAATTAAAGCCTCTCAGGGCGCTCGGTAAACTACAAAGTCGATTTCCTCGAGAATTTTTGAGAGTTGCATCGAACTGCTTTGGCCTACCGATATTTGAATTATGAGCTTCACGTACCGTAAATATAAAAAATTACAAAAATCGACTGACGTGCACTCTCGTTATTCCCTCCGCTTCCCGATCATCACTCTAAAATCCATAAAGTTTGTGCTTAGCACGAGAAAAATAATGTGATTTATCTGCAGCAAAAGATATGTTCTTAATTTTTAAACGTAGCCTATTTTTAATAAACAACTTTCACTGCAACAGTTGAGGCAAACATCTTCATTAAGTGTATGAATAAAAACATAAAATAAAATAGAAAAGCAATAAGTGTTAAATGTTAATTTCTGCTGCATCACTTCCGTTCTATTTTCATGCTGGATTTTGGTTTTATGTGAAATCGCCCTTATGATCTACTGTGACGTTGCGGTTTTGTTATACTAACGTCTGCAACACCAAGAAGGATCTACATGTAACTGACATGAACTTTATTCCGCACAACAGAACAGATACTGGTATATGGCATAACAGGAGTGATTAGGATTACAGAAATATTCATGGTCTCCCGACTTTAAAAACGGAGTAAGATGTGAAGCCTTCGTACGCTGCAATCAGAGCTTCTAAATACTGAAGCATAACTTCAAAGATGGCTTGGATATGTTTCTGGCTTCGTTTTCAATGGGCATTTCAAGCCTACATGCAGGCTAGAAACAACTACGTTCCCTGTTTTATGTAGAAAGCTTACTCATTCCTTGTCGTGAGAGGCCGAGCGCTGTCACGCTAAAATGTTGTGTTGTCTCAAGAATGGGCAGTATCTCGTGCAACTTACGTCTTTGTTGTGAATGATGTTCAGATTTTCCTCAATATGAAAATTATATTTTCTACGCAACGGTGTCCCAATTTATCAGGTGGTATTTCTCTGACTCACTCAACGACAACACAGCCAAACTGCCGATACCAGAGTAGCATATAGCGTGTGAGGCTATCATTATAGAACAGATAGACGTGGAACTCCTCCAAAAATAATTATATTTCGCCACTCCGAAAACCAGTGGTAGCGTTGAAAGTGACCATTGCAGACAAATGTTTGTGTCAGTGCAGCTAGTGCAAAATGTGCTGCTACGTAGCGGCCTATCGCTTTCTGGCTTACAAGGATAGTAATCGTAGCTAAATTGAATATATTAATTTTATATATATAAAATGAACTGTTTAAATACATTTAAACTTTATAATTGTTTAGTTTAATATTGTAAGAAATAAAATGGAAAAAATGTTGGCAGCAGCAGGAATCGAATCTGAGCCAACAGTCTGGCAGGCAACATGCTTGACCACTTTTTTTTTAGTCTCATTTTGTTCGCTTTTGTTCGTTATATCTGCTCGGGGCGGACGTCGTAAGACATCCGTTTAAGTTAGTTGTTGATCGATTAACTCAGTTTTTTTTTATTACAGAGGGCAGCTAACCCTCTGACCGAACACGCTGAGCTACCGTGCCGGCGTCCACTCGGCCAACACGTCATTACAGCAACTGTTCCACTAAAATCCCTCATACTCTACACTTGCACGATACATTACCGTATAGGTAATTTCAAAGAAATATACTGACCTGGTGCTGTGGACAACACAGCATTCGTAGTGCTGGAATGGATGGCTTCACATCAGAGAATGCGCAGTCGAAAACAGACAGCTGTGTCCTTTCTCTGAGTTGATTGTAGCATAGCTGACCATCACTTCAGCATTACACACTGATTTACAGTTACTGCGTAGAGCTACAAAACTTTTATTGGCATACCAGTACGTATTTGAAGAGAAATGGCGTAATATTAGTGCAATTTCCAACTCGCATTCAAAGAGAAATTGTATAATTTAGTGCAATTTCTGGCTTGCATTCAAAGAGAAATCGCATAATGCTAGGGAGAAATTTACAGTGTGCTGTGCCACGTTAGCCCATGATAACCAGCCACCACTGGTTTGTGGTATATAACAAAGGAAGCTGATGCCATGGCATGTGACAATCACCCAGCCATTAAAATGGTAGAGATTGTTATCATAATCGTGATACAGTTATGTGCATGGTCCAACCTCCACTTGTGTTTATGGCCCTTTTCTCTCCAACACTAGATTCACATTCGGAACAGACATGGACAAAATCTCTGTGTGTCCAAAGAGTTAGGTTTTCCATAGTTTTCCTAAATCATTCCAGGCAAATGCTGGGATAGCTCCATTGAAAGAGACAACTGGTTTCTATTCTTGTTCATTTCCAAGTTTCTGCTCCGCTTATAACGGTTCCATCTTTGATGGGACGTTAAAATCTAATCTTTCTTTTATTCCCCTTGTATCCATTTTTTCCCACACTCGGCACTAACTCAGCAGAATGCTACGAATTTTCCGGATGATTTTATTGTCCACTGCAGGGTATGTTTCTGTCCAGGATGGGTGGTACGGCGTCTACCAAGAGGTCGTCTGCTGTCGTCACGGATAGCGGTTTCACACTGCAATCGTATAATGTTATGATCCAGTGTAGAGCGTTGTAACACGTGCACTTCGGCTGTCAAACAATTCTGCTTCTAATTTCCAGGGGCACTGTGTTTATTTCCTCGTTTAATCTGTGTTACTCTCTGTTTAAAACATTCCTTCCTTTGATGTGTGGGCCTACACTCTATGTAAGTACTTTTCCTAGCTGTTCTTTTGACGTGGTTACTGTCTAAGGTAATTCACGTTTTCGCAGTTCGGAATTATTTCCTGTAGTGAGAAAACAGAACTGTATCATCAAACAATTTCAGGGCGACGATAACCCCGAGGCTAATAAATTTGTTCTCTCCAGTGTGTCGTCTGACTACTAAACACAAGAACACTTCTATGCCATAGGCGGCCAGCCGATAGTTGTGCTGTAACCAACAAATGTTGATCCTGGTATGATGTGGAGAAACAGGACCAGATCCACAGCAAGCCTCTTCTTATGAAACAACAAAACAACTGAAGACCCGAACGTTTCCTGTCTAGCAGTTCACCTACCTCTGTTTTGTCCCCATAATCCAGTGCTATGGTATGCACAAGTGGAAGCAAGTTTCGCCTATGCTGGATTTACAGCCGGCGTGACAAAGGTTGCTCTCATGGTGAGCCAACTGGATCATCGCTTCGCAGCAGAAATACACACCTCGACAGGCAGAATCCTAACACAATCTGAACGTCGAGTAAGAGACTCGCAAGAAGACAGGATACAATAAGTACTTACCCATGAAGATATACGAGATCGAAAACCCTCGCAATACCTGAGATGTCTTTGTAGCAAAGTTGACGCCAGTACCGTCCTAAACAATTTGTTACATACGATGAGGAGCAGCAGATTACCACCGCAGGTGAAAGTGATAGTAGCGTCACAGAGGTACATGCCGTTAGATACAGTGAAGGAGTTCACCAACTAAATACATGAGACCATCATCCCAACACAGGTTAGCGAGGTCACTGCAAAGTGCAACAGTACATCGTCACAGGTATCTGTAGCACATGCAGGTTATGATGCACTAGAAACGAAAGTGGAGCTATTGCGCACACTGTTCAACATGTCGTTGTCTCACAAGGTGGCAAAGATGACAGTGGGCAATGCTATCATAGACATTCCAGATGGTGGTCGGCCAGCATCACCAAGCTGCCTCAAGTGAACAATCGTTATAATAATCAAAATATCCACGGGTATGCTGCCGGTCTATAGTGTCCAACGGGCACAATATTTCGGCGATCAAACATGTCGCCATCATCAGGTGAACTGACGGACTGAGCTCCTGTGAACATACCGGCACGGAGATCCGTACGCTATGGCTGCTCAGAGGGAACTGGGTTCGGTCGCGGCGGCGGCCGATTTAAATACCCTCCGCCCGCGGCGCGCTCCCTCCGCCGTCCGCGCCCAGCGCCACGGTCGCGCGGTGGAACAGCTTGCGACGGCGTCTGAGATGACGTCGGTGTGATGGCTCTGTCCGCCGTGGTCGTCACAACTACACGTCTGCTCGATTTACTCTTGATTAACCCGATCGCTGGTTCCCAAGCCTTGCTAAGATTATAGCCACAGTCCCGGTTTATGAGGTCGTCATTGGTGCGAATTTCGATGGCCTCTCTAACAACGCTGTCCCAGTATCTCGACGTCTGTACCAGAATCCTCGTGCGGTCATACTCCATGGCGTGATTTTCCGACAAACAATGTTCAGCGACCGCCGACTTGCTCGGATACATCAGTCGAGTGTGCCTCTGGTGTTCACGGCATCGATCCTCGACGGTACGCATCGTCTGACCAATATACGACTTGCCACATTGACACGGAATCTGGTACACGCCGGCCTTCCTCAAACCGAGGTCATCTTTGGCGCTCCCCACCAGTGCACGAGTTTTATTTGGAGGACAAAACACAGTTCCGACCCGGTGTTTCTTCAGAATGCGGGCGATTTTCCCCGAGAGTGCGCCTGTGTATGGAATAAATGCAGTGCCTACCTCCTCCCTCGTGACTTCATCCATCTCAACAGGTTGTGCTGCAGTGGTTGGGCGGAGAGCACGTTGAATCTGCCACTCTGAGTACCCATTTTTTCGAAATACAGTTCTCAGATGTTCCAATTCCTCGGGTAGACTCTCTGCGTCAGAGATAGTGCGCGCCCTATGTACTAGAGTTTTAAGTACCCCATTCCTCTGTGAAGGGTGGTGGCAGCTGTCTGCATGCAAATACAGATCAGTGTGCGCAGCCTTCCGATACACCGCATGACCTAGGGTGCCGTCAGCCCTTCTCTTGACCAAGACGTCAAGGAAAGGTAATTTACCCTCCATTTCAGTCTCCATAGTGAATTTGATGTTGGGGTGTATGGAGTTTAGATGTGCAAGGAAGTCAAGGAGTTTATCCATACCATGTGGCCAGATGACGAACGTGTCGTCCACGTAACGGAAAAAGCAAGTAGGTTTCCATACGGATGACGACAGGGCTTCCTCCTCGAAGTTCTCCATGTACAAATTCGCTACCACCGGTGAGAGTGGGCTACCCATGGCGACTCCCTCCGTTTGTTCGTAGTATTCTCCATTAAAAAGAAAATACGTGGAAGTCAAGACATGCCTAAAAAGTTCAGTGGTCTTCTCATCAAACTTCTGACTAATCAATTCTAGTGACTCTCGCAGGGGTACCCTCGTAAACAAGGAAACGACATCAAAACTCACCATGATATCTGACTCATCCAACCTGAAGCTATCAAGGCGTTTAACAAAATCCACGGAATTACGGATGTGATGAGGGCATTTACCCACATAAGGACTTAATATTCCCGTCAGGTATTTGGCCAACAAATATGTAGGTGCCCTGATGTTGCTGACAATGGGGCGTAATGGTACCCCCTCTTTGTGAACCTTCGGGAGTCCATATAGTCTAGGCGGTACCGGACCTTGGGGTAACAATTTCTTAGCGTCACCCTCCGGTAAATCTGCGTCTTTGAGAAGCGCCCTCGTCTTGTTCTCCACCTTCTTGTAGGGTCAACGCTGATCTTCCGGTAGGAATCGTCATTTAGCAGGCTCTGCATCTTATCAGTGTAGTCCTTATGGGAGACAACAACTGTAGCATTGCCTTTGTCAGCTGGTAAGACAACAATTTCAGAGCGCTCCCTCAGATCACGAATGGCCGCCCTCTCTTTACTGCTGATATTTGACTTCATCGGCTTGGATTTCGTCAACGCACGACAAGTTTCACGACGTATTTCCTCGGCTGATTCTGGCGGAAGTCGAGCTGCAACCTGTTCAACAGCACTAACAATTTCTGCGACCGGAGTGAACTTGGGGGTGGGAGCGAAGTTGAGACCTCTCTGCAAAACCGAGACCGCATCGTCACTCAACACCATGCCACTCAAATTGATGACAGTCTTCCACGGAACCTGCAGGAATGGTTTGTCAAGGAGACGTGAGAACTTAGCTGTTTGACGTCCTGTAGCCTTCTTATGGGCGGAATCAGCTGACACCCAGGTGACACCATCAATCCAATCCCAGGAACAAGAAGTGAACTTACTAGCCAGTTGCAAATGTAGTTTGAGTAAATCCTGTGAGATAAACTCAAGGCTCCGGCGGGTGAATTGCACTCTCTCACGTACCAATGCGAGGCTGGCTCGTTTCTTGATTCTTTTAGCTGCTGCAGAATCGATGTGATGCATAACCTTAGCAAAATTTGGAACAACATTCTCGGAACGACATCTCTTTAGAAAGGCAAGAGTACTTAGCAAACGACATCTACGGTGGCGCAACTTTTCAAATTTCTTCATGCTGCGATACATCTCCTCCCCGTAAAGGTGTATGATGTGATTCTTGAGTTTCTCCCGGCGTATTTGATAATCAAAATATCCACGGGTATGCTGCCGGTCTATAGTGTCCAACGGGCACAATATTTCGGCGATCAAACATGTCGCCATCATCAGGTGTACTGACGGACTGAGCTCCTGTGAACATACCGGCACGGAGATCCGTACGCTATGGCTGCTCAGAGGGAACTGGGTTCGGTCGCGGCGGCGGCCGATTTAAATACCCTCCGCCCGCGGCGCGCTCCCTCCGCCGTCCGCGCCCAGCGCCACGGTCGCGCGGTGGAACAGCTTGCGACGGCGTCTGAGATGACGTCGGTGTGATGGCTCTGTCCGCCGTGGTCGTCACAACTACACGTCTGCTCGATTTACTCTTGATTAACCCGATCGCTGGTTCCCAAGCCTTGCTAAGATTATAGCCACAGTCCCGGTTTATGAGGTCGTCATTGGTGCGAATTTCGATGGCCTCTCTAACAACGCTGTCCCAGTATCTCGACGTCTGTACCAGAATCCTCGTGCGGTCATACTCCATGGCGTGATTTTCCGACAAACAATGTTCAGCGACCGCCGACTTGCTCGGATACATCAGTCGAGTGTGCCTCTGGTGTTCACGGCATCGATCCTCGACGGTACGCATCGTCTGACCAATATACGATATATTGTCGTATATTGTCGTATATTGGTCAGACGATGCGTACCGTCGAGGATCGATGCCGTGAACACCAGAGGCACACTCGACTGATGTATCCGAGCAAGTCGGCGGTCGCTGAACATTGTTTGTCGGAAAATCACGCCATGGAGTATGACCGCACGAGGATTCTGGTACAGACGTCGAGATACTGGGACAGCGTTGTTAGAGAGGCCATCGAAATTCGCACCAATGACGACCTCATAAACCGGGACTGTGGCTATAATCTTAGCAAGGCTTGGGAACCAGCGATCGGGTTAATCAAGAGTAAATCGAGCAGACGTGTAGTTGTGACGACCACGGCGGACAGAGCCATCACACCGACGTCATCTCAGACGCCGTCGCAAGCTGTTCCACCGCGCGACCGTGGCGCTGGGCGCGGACGGCGGAGGGAGCGCGCCGCGGGCGGAGGGTATTTAAATCGGCCGCCGCCGCGACCGAACCCAGTTCCCTCTGAGCAGCCATAGCGTACGGATCTCCGTGCCGGTACGTTCACAGGAGCTCAGTCCGTGAGTTCACCTGATGATGGCGACATGTTTGATCGCCGAAATATTGTGCCCGTTGGACACTATAGACCGGCAGCATACCCGTGGATATTTTGATTATCAAATACGCCGGGAGAAACTCAAGAATCAAATCGTTATAATGGTAACATCGATGATCCAGTGATCAAGCAAGGAAATGTACAGCACCATGGAGCTACCCAAATGCCAGCGACAGTCAGTCCTAGGCACAGCCGACGACCCATCGTCGTCTAAACGCCTGCTCATCAGTGACAATGGCTCTGGTCTCAAGTTCTTCATTGATACTGGCTCCGATTTAAGCGTTCTTCCACGATTTTCAAGCCACCACTGCAGGTCACCCACCGCAATCTGTTTAACGGCTCCCAATAATTCAGTCATAACCAAATACCAGATGGAGAACAATGAGTTGAACCTTGGAGTTTTACTGTCATTGACATCACAAGAGACGATAATCGATAAATATCTTTCGGTCCACTACAAATTTTTCCCAGACGTGGCCAACAGACAACTTGTCTACAGTGTCACTGTGCTAGTTGTTGCTGTTCCACCATGCTGTGTCACCTGTCACAGACTGAAGCTGATACAGGTGCCCTAAGATGAGTTCGCTGCTTTGCTGAAAAACTTCTCGAACTCGACAAGGCCAGCAGACACTCTGAAACAGATTCTGCCTAATATTGTGCTTCACATTAAGATAACCGATGGACTGCCCATCTCGTGCAGTGCAGACCAAGACGTCTGGCGCGTGATCGCCTCGGTATAGTGAAGGCAGAGTTCGACACTACGCTGTGCGAAAGCATTATTAGACCATCAAGCAGCCCATGGTTTCCCAACTTGCATCTTGTGCCCAAAAATAAGGGATTTTTGCGCTCTTGTGGGGATTACCGCGCTCTTAATGCGAGAACGGTCCCTGATCGGTACCTAGTATCATTACTTAGAGACTACAACCACACTCGTCACTGCAACCACTTTCAGCGTTTTGGATTGCACGAAGGCATACAAGCATATACCAGTTGCCAAGGATGACATTCTGAAGTCAGCAATCATAACGCCTTTTGGACTTTTTGAAAGTATGTATATGGCATTCAGGCTGAGAAACGTGGCACAGACTTGGCAGAGGTTTGTGAGTTCCATCCTCCAGGGTCTTCCGTTCTGCTTCATGTAT